>NC_056731.1:1605214762-1605814762 GCF_019279795.1 Protopterus annectens
TATTTTAACCTCTCTTATTTCTTAACTCCTTCCATTTCTTATCCCCTTCCACAACTCCACCTGTTAGCTATATATCTGAATCCCACACAGAATGCTAAACTGCATTTCTAAAATGCCCAAATTTTACTCTACTTCCCTTACACTAATTCTCTACTTTCTATAACTACTTACACTGACTATACCCCCCTTCATATTACCCCACTCAAACACTTTCATTAACTTTTTTTTCTCTCTACCACTGCTAAGGACTACTACCCTTTTTCAGCTACTGTAAGACAAATGGTACCTTTAAGTTTTGTTCCAACTTTCTTTGCACCACCTTTTTAACTTTTATTTTCCTGTTAAACACAATCATATGTGTGCTGCTGCGTACTGCATTAATATTTTGAATATTGCTATGCTATGTTAACAATTTTATTAGTTTAATAAGAATCCCAGATACCAGTTGCTTGTGTTATGTTTTTACTAGCAATTATGTATATTATTTGACTTTAACAAATGCAAAAAAAGTAAATAAATTCCCTTTTTACACAATACACATGGATATCATAAACTGTCACTTCTGCAATTATGTTCCAAATGGGGTTTCACAGTTGAACTGCAAGATAATTTATTTATTGACATTTGATAAATGTGAAAGTCCAACTGTGTAGAAGCCCATTTTCAGCAGAGGCCCAGGGAGGAAAGATCCAAATTACAAAACATTTTAAGAACAATAATTCTACAATCTTCAAAAATAAAACAAAAACATCTGCAGTTTAATTACAACAAATTAGCGATAATATATAAACATTTTTAAGGATCAGTGCAAGCTATATGGCAATTATTTAATATTTACAGACAGTTTGTAGAGAAATTAAAGTTAAGTTAGTCTAATACAAACAGGAAATGCAATATGAAGTGAGGGAAAAACAGGCTTATGGTAAATTTAGAGAGAAAGTCAGGGAAGAGAATTTGATAGAAGTAATTGAAGAATGGAGAGTAAGAAGGTACAGTAGAGAGTCGATTATCCAAACGTCAGTTACCCAAAACAACAATCATCCGAACACAGCCTTCCAAAGTTTTTGGGTAGGAAAAATCATTAAGTCTGAATATATAAACATTATATGTATTCACCTATGTGTGTTTGAGCTTGTAGCCCGCTCATGTATGAAAAATATTCTTTATTTTGTCCAGTGGTATTGCTGAAAGGTTGAAGAGTATATTCCCTGTGTGCAGAACAAACAAGATTTTAGAAGTTTTTTATCCAGTTCAATTATATGTTTGATCATCAGAACTACCTTAGGTCTCAATTAGTTCTGATAATCGACTCTCTGCTGTCTAAAGAATAAAAAGGTACTTGCTCACATTTAGGGATCTAGTGTATCCTGGTTTTGAGCAAGAACAGAGACAGAATTTAGCTAGGAAGTCTTTCAGAGTAGTTTTGAAAGATGGGAGGGAGGATACTGACCTGATGGATACATGTAAGGAGTTCCAGGCCTTAGCAACCATGTATGAGTACCGGACAATGCCCAGCAGATTTGATAGATTTGTAGACAGACAGGAGTGTTTGGTCAATGGATTGCAATGACCAACTGGGAACATAGTTGTGTACAGTAGTTTTTAGTGCTGGATAGGCAGATGTATGCTGGATAATTTTATAGATGGTAAGAGGCTGTATATGTTAGTTGATAAGGCAGTTCTAACCAATTTAGGTTTTTTATCAATGGTGGGTTATGAAACGGGTATTTGCTGCAAAATTAGCAACTTTATTATAGCATTGTTTACGTTTTAATTTTTGTGAAGCCTGGAGGTTAATAAGGATGGGAGCACCATAAAGAAGTGTGTGTGTGTGTGTGTGTGTGTGTGTGTGTGTGTGTATGTGTGTGTGTGTGTGTTTGGGGGGGGGGGGGGTAGTTTCAGTTTCATTGGTGAGAAAGCTTTTTTGAGTTTTTCTTAGGCAATTTTGTATATGGAGGTCGAATCTAAGCTTATCCACCATCATCAAGTGGAGTACCTCAGGGATCAGTCCTGGGACCGCTCTTGTTTGGCATTTACTTCTCTGAAGTACAGGCCAACATTAAGGGACTCTGGCTAACAAAGTTCGCAGATGATTGCAAACTGGGAGCCATTACTGAATCCCCAATGATGTGGATACTCTACAAAAGGGCCTTACAGAAACAGATGTTTGGTGCCATAACCATAGGCTCAAGCTCAATGCCAAGAAATGTATAGTTATCCACTTTGGGAAAAAAACATGTACCCGTGAATTACCACATAGGTGGTAGTACACTAAACACCAAAAGTGTGATAAGAGACTTAGGGACACAGGTGGACAGTGGTCTCTCCTTCGATAACCACATCGCTACAACAGTCAGGAAATCCTTCTATGTGGCACACCTCATCACTAAGGGCTTTTCATCCAGAAAAAAAGGAGGTCATTGTCCCACTGTACTCATCCCTCATTAGACCCATTATAGAATACAACACTCCATTTGGTATGTACCTCTCAAGACATCTGTAACAACTGGAAAGGCCGCAGAAATACCTCACTAAAAGAATCACAGGCCTAAAGCAGATGCCCTACGCTGACCGCCTTAAAAAACTCCAGCTATACTCTGTTGCATATCGTCTACTCAGAGGCAATCTCTGCTTAACATACAAGGTCATGTCAAACCCAGAGCTGTTGGACATGCTACACTTAAAGAAATCCCAATCCCTCAGAGCCACACGCCCCAGGGATCTAAACCTTGTCATCACAATAAACAAAACATGCTGGAGGGATAGGTTCCTGACCCAAAGACTCCCCAGACTCTGGAATAGACTGCTCATACATGTCAAGCAGAGCGCCTCTTTGGCCATCTTCAAAAGGAACCTTGATGATTGGATGGGAGAAAGAAAATTCACCCCAGGATTACGTCAGTTGCCCTGCTAGACAGGGGTCCAGGGAAGTAAATAGTGTGGGAAGAAATAGCCAGGGAATTGTTATGGCTCAGCTTGTATAGGCCCTAGCCAATAGCCTAGTTCCAACCTATGAACCCCTAATAATTTGCTATGAGAAGTGACTTCAATGGTTGTTTTATTGAGAGAGAAGGCTTTAAATTTTGTTTTTTGTTTTTTTTTTGTGAGAGGGGGATTTGGGGAGAAAAAAGTACAGTTGTGTACACTTACCACAAATGTAGATGTTAGAGTGTATTCACTGTTGCAGTCATTACATTTGGGTAATCCTGCTGGCAGGTTGCCCTCAGCCGGCCTGAATTCCAAAAGTCTTGGATCCTGCGTCGACTGCTGTCGCCCCTTCCCTGACGTCAGGTCGTCAGGGGTATAAAAGAAGCAGCCGACGCCATTTTCTTCAGTTTTTCTTGCCCCAAATGTCAGGTGCCCCCAAAAAGGGTAGCCAAACTTTATGCATATATTCAGAAATACATCAATATAAATTTTACCTTCATCTATAAGCAAATACACCACATAAGTAGTATAAATCAGAGAGGAAAGATAAGATCCAAAAGAAAAAGGGGGAAGGCGGGAGGGTAACCTGGACTGCAACAGTGAATACACTCTAACATCTACATTTATGGTAAGTGTACACAACTGTACTATGTTCTTCATGTTTCACTGTTGCAGTCATAACATTTGGGTAGAGTCCCAAAGCTATGGTTGGGAGGCTGGAACTAGACAGCAGTAGGAGTGGCTATGAGGCCCTGCAGAACTGCAGTGGCAAAGCCTGCCCTGGATTTAGAGTAAAGTGGCAGATGATAATGCTTTGTAAAGGTGTGCACTGAACTCCAGGTTGCTGCCTCTAAAATGTCTGTGGTAGGTACTCCCCTGAGAAAGGCTGCTGAGGTGGCTGCAGCTCTGGTGGAATGAGGCCTAATGCCCTTAGGCACTGGCTTGCCATGGTATAAGTAGCAGAAATGAATGCAGTGGCCTAACCACTTAGAAATAGTCTGCTTTGAGATAGGCTTTCTTTGTGATCCTGCAGCATATGCCACTAGTAATTGCTCTGTTTTCTTGAAAGCTTTGGTTCTGTCCAAGTAGAATCTAAGCTGTCTGTGTACGTCCAAAGAATGCAGAATTCTCTCCCCCTTGTTCTGTGGATTTGGGTAAAAAGTAGGCAGATGGATGGCTTGGTTAAGATCCACACTGGACACTACTTTAGGCATAAATGTTGGGTTTGCCCTCAGGGAGACTCTGTCCGGATGAAAAATTATGAAAGGTTCCACCGCCATGAGTGCCTGTAGCTCTGAAACTAGTCTTGCAGAAGTAATTGCTAAGAGCAGAGCTGTTTTCCAAGATAAAAACTTCTTATCAGCTGTAGCTGCTGGCTCAAAAGGAGGCAGGGTGAGCTTTTCCAAGACATAGTTGAGGCCCCATGCAGGTATTGGTAGTCTTCTTGGGGGCCTTAAATCTTTGGCTCCTCTGAGGTACTGCCTTAATAAAGGGTGAGAAAAAAGTGGTGGCTTTGTTTTGTAATGAACCGAAATGGCAGAGGCATGAATTTTAATAGATGAAAAAGATAGGCCTTTGTCCAGCATCTCAGTTAAGTATTGCAAAATCTGAGGAATATTTGGTACCACTGTATCAGTTCCTTGTGCCTGGTTCCAGGCACAGAATCTCTTCCATTTTCCAGCATAAGACTTTCTAGTACTAGGCCTTCTGGCTTCCAGAATGACATCCATCACAGCTTTACTGAGAGGTGTTTTTTGTATGTCTACATTATCCGTCATGCTGCCAAGTTTAATGTCCTGAGTTGACTGTGCATGATCTGATTGTTTTGCTGGGACACTAGTCGAGGTATTTGAGGTAAGGTCCAAGCCAGGTATAGAGATAAGTTCCTTAGAATTGGATACCAGTAGTGACGTGGCCAGTCTGGGGCAATCAGTATCATCTTTGGCTTCTTCTGTCTGACCTTTAGTAGCACCTAGGGGAGGAGAGGCAGTGGAGGAAAGGCATATACTGATAGGGTGTCCACTTTCCATGCTTGTCTGTGATAAGTCCTTGTGCAGAATCTTTTTAGTTGGTAATTGAGAGGGGAGGCAAACAGATCTATGTCCAGGCATCCCCATTTCCTTGTTACCATGCTGAAGACTTGTGGATCCAGCTTCCACTCGTGGGGATCCATGAGGTTTCTGCTTAGTTCGTCTGCCAGAGTATTTTCTTTTCCTGGCAGGAATTGTACCTGCAGATGTACTTGGTAAGTCAAAGCTGTGTCCCACAAGGTCATGGCTAGTCTGCAAAGGGGGTAAGAGTGTGTGCCCACCTGCTTGTTTATATACCACATGACCGTGGTGTTGTCTGTCTTTATCAGTAGTTGTCCCGGATGAAGTAGGTCCTTGAAGGCTGTCAGGGCATTTTGAACAGCTAACATCTCTTTTTGATTGATATGTAGATGCATTTGGTTTGAGGACCATGTGCCCTGAATGCCTCTTCCTGCCATGTGGGCTCCCCAGGCATAATCTGATGCATCCGTCGTTAGTGTTTGCCTGGCTGGAGGTAATGTGAATGGCTGTCCCTTGTTCTGGTGGCAAGCCTTTGCCCACCATCGAAACTCCTGTTGCAGGCAGGGAATGAGAGTAATGACTGTTTCCAGGCTGTGGCAATGTTGAGTCCAAACACTTTTTAGGGACCATTGAAGTTTCCTCATATGCAGTCTTGCATATGGAATTAGAAGGATGCAGGATGCCATGAAGCCCAAAGCCTGCAGAATTTTTCTTGCAGATAACTGGGCCATTATTGCCAGCATTTTGAAATAGGTAATCAGTTGCCTTTGTTTGTCTGGTGTGAGATAAGCCATCTGGGCAGTTGTATTCAAGCTTGCACCCAGGAATATTATCTCTCGTGAGGATACTAGTTTTGATTTCTTTTTGTTGACTGTGTACCCTAGGCATGATAGAAGTCTTTTCACAAACGCCAGATGTTGAAGAAGAATGTCCTCCTTCTCTGCTTGAATGGGACAGTCGTCCAAGTAAGGATATATTTGTATTCCTCTTTGTCTGCAGAATGCAATTACTGGTGCCAGGCACTTTGTAAAGACCCACAGTAGATAAGCCAAAGGGCAGTGCAGAGAATTGGTAATGCATTGAACCAGCCTTGAAACTTGGGTATCGTCTGCATGATTGTCTGATTGGAACATGCAGGTATGCCTCTTTTAGGTCTAAAGTCACAAGCCAAGCATTCTTGCCCAACATGGGCAGAAGCTCCTGCAAAGTCAACATTTTGAATTTTGGAATATCCAGTAAAGTGTTCAGAATAGATAAATCCAGTATTGGCCTCAAGGCCTTGTCCTTTCTGGGTACCAGGAACAGTCTTGAGTAAAATCCTTGTCCCTGCTCTTGTTCTGGTACTTGTTGAATGGCCCCCATGTCCATGAGGGATCAGACTTGTTTCTGCGCCTCTGCCCATTGATTTTTTGGCAGATCTGGCCATCTGTTTGCCCTTGGTATAGTATGGAATTGGAACTTGTATCCTTGTGACACTATGTTTAGAACCCACTTGTCCTGGGTTATGATGTGCCAATTTTGAGCAAAAAGTACTAATTTTCCCCCTAAGGGTGCTGCCAGAAGATAAGTGCTTGGTGCAGGCATGGGGAAGTCATTGGGACTGTTTTCTGTATGTTTGTGATCTATCTTCTCCAGCTTTGGAGGTAGAAGCACCCCATTGTTTGGGCCTGTAAGAACCTTGCGCTTGGGATCTACCCCTAGGGCGTCTGGTTCTGTCCCTTTGAGGTCTGTCTGACACAGGAAAGGACCAATTTTTGTAGGCCAGTGTCTACTAAACCAGGGTGGCTAAAAAATCTTTGACAGTTTGCATAGATTAAGCTTTGTCCTCCATTTTTCTTTAACACCTCTTCTGCCTTAACACCAAACAAAGTATGCTGCAAAGGTGCATCTAGTAATTTAACTTTAACATGATCAGGCAGATTTTGTTCCTTTAACCAAGCATGCATCCTAATTACAGAACCCGTAACTGCGGCCCTGCAGGAGGCCTCCAAAGGATCAAAACCACATTGCAAAGTATGCTTTCCAACTTGTTCTGCTGCATACAATAAATCCTGCATTTCCTTGTTTTCTGCACATTCAGAATTTAACAACATTTTCTGTTTAAGCAATCCCATGACATGTTGCTGATACTTAAGCATATGAAATTGACAGTTTAAGGCCCTTATAGCCAAAATTGCAGATGTGTAAACCTTGTTTCCCCATCTATCCAGTGCCCTTGAATCCCTGTCAGAGGGGATTAGGTTTTTTTTTTTGTTTGTTTGTTTTTTGCAGTGGAAGCCTTAACTCCCTTAGGACCCTGTGAAATAGTTTCTGGGTCAGCAGCAGGGTTTTTAAAAATAAATTTGGGTGAGTCAGGAACTCTAATATCTGTCAGGCTTAACAGGAGCTGGGGGTAAGGTGTCAGGGGTCAGACTAGTCTCCGAAAACACATAATCTACAATGTCTAACACAGGTGGAATAGCTAGAGGCCTGTGCTGAGGTAGTAAAAGAAAATCCCTGAGCCTCATTTTAGATTCTGAAAAATCTTGGCTCTCCCAGTGGAAATGCTCCCTCATGGTATGCAAGGTTTCCCCAAAGGAATAGTCCTCAGGAGGAGATGCTGAAGGTATAGATTCCTCAGCATCAGAATCCTCATGGGGGGAAGAGAATATTCCTGATCAGAAGAAATAGAAACCTGATCTGAAGATTCAGAGTCAGCGTCTTGCCTAGGCCTCTTATCAGGAGGGGGATGGGAACCCCTGATCAAGGTAATCAAGTCTTCGGCCATTTTGAGCATCTGTTTTTTGGGCATAGAGGCCTGTCCATGTGGCTCTTGAGTTTGTTTCCTTGCTTTAGTCTTTGCCTTTGATGTTGAAGTCGTTTTAATGTAAAGATGTTTAGGTCTGAATACACCCTCAGAAGCCGGTGCCTGCACAGTGGCTCCAGACCCATCTAAGGGATTAGCATCCAAGGCTCCAATACCTTGCGCATCCAGCAGCATGGCCGACTCCACGCGGGAGTCAGTAGCGGCCTGCGACTGTAACGTAGTGGGCGTCAGGGGCTGCGAAAGTGCCTCGCTGAGAACCGGCGACTGGCTTAGAAGAAGCTTCATCGTCGGTTTTGGGCCTTGGTTGTTTTTCTTTTTCTTTGTGTTTTTTGTGAACTCCGGTAGTCGGATGGCTATCCGACGACATTTCAGGATAATTAAACCGGCGTCCAAAAAAGTTTAAAGCAAAATCATACCGACGCTTAATAGTGCATTGGTTAAATCTAGCACAAAACCGACAACCAGTGACATTGCGATCAGGGCCTAGGCAAGGAATACAATAAGAATGAAAATTCTTATGAGGTATTTGCTTTCCGCAAAAAATACAATTATTAACTTTTTCTGACATCGGTCTGGAGCAAGAAAAAAGTTTCCCCAATGGGGTACTTAGCTTTATTGAAGACTTCGGATCTGAAACTCAAACACGAAAATTTCAGGAGTCGGCCAACCAGCACTTGCGAACTGCTTCTGCTTCGGGCACTGCGCGGCAAGAAAGACTGAAGAAAATGGCATCGGCTGCTTCTTTTATACCCCTGACGACCTGATGTCAGGGAAGGGGCAACAGCAGCCGATGCAGGACCCAAGACTTTGGAATTCAGGCCAGCTGAGGGCAACCTGCCAGCAGGATTACCCAAATGTAATGAATGCAACAGTGAAACACAAAGAACATGTAGTTTAGTCATTTTCAGTTGAGCATGAGTTGTGAGTTACAAAGCATATTCCAGTGGCTTTTAAAGCTTCCCGAGTAATTTTCTGGAGATGTACCATGTTGTCAGGTATACAAATGAAGGTGGAATCTTCCGAGTATTGTATTAGAGTTGCCTGTTGTGTGGGATGCATAGGTGCTGGTGAAAATGTTAAAGAGAAGGGGATCAAGGACAGGGCCTTGCACACCATGGTGATTGGGAGGTAAGGAGAGAGCATGCAGTGCCATTTTACTGACTGATACCTATTGGATAGGTAGCTTTTGAACCACAGGAGGGCGGGCTGAGAGAGACCTAATGAGGACATCTGAAGTAGAAGTTTGCAGTGACAAACTGTATCAAAGGCTTTAGACAAGTTTAGAAATAAGGAAGAGACTAGTTTGCCATTATCTCTAACTTTACTAATAGCATCTGTATAAGTTAGAAGGGCAGTTCTTGTACTATGGGAAGGATGGAAACTAAGTTGTGCAGAACATGGGCATTCTTCCTGCTGGAGATAGTCTAGCAATTGCTTTTGAATACATTTTCAAGTATTTTGCCAAGGGGAGATAAGATTGCTATAGGTCTAGTTATTAATGTCTGTTGAAATTCCTCCTGTGTGTCTTTTTCCAGAGAGAGGGAACGTGGGATTCCTGGATTGACCAATTTATAAGGACTGAGACAGTACAGGCAATACTGTTGACTGCTGTTTTTAGGTACGCACTTGGAAGGGCATCAGCTATAGAAAAGCATGGTTTACGTTTTTCTTAAGAGTAGCTTTACATAGGATATGGGTACAGGTTTGAAGGTGAAAGTGGATGTGGTGATCTGTGGCTGTTGGGTAGGGTTGGGATTAGATGTTGAGGAATCATTGGTCAGAGATGCTATACTATCTATAAAATAAGAGTTGAACTGTATTGCAGTTTCCCAGTGGTGAGTTATCTGGAGAGGGGTTTGGGTTGAATTTTTGGCTGGAATGTAAGATTTCTTTAATGGATATCCAAAATTTTTAGGGTTGTGATTATTATTATTCTGAAAGTTATTATAGTATAGTTTTCTCGCCTTCACTATTTACTTTTTAGTATGACTGCGAAGCATTCTAAAGTTTTCAATATACTGAGGTGTTTTTATATTTTTGCCATTCTTTCCACGATTTTTCCCTCTCCTGCAATAGCATTCTACTCTTTTTAGGCAGCCAAATTGCATTATTTGTTTTTAGTCTTTTTCTTCTAGGAGATGCAAGTCTATTTAGGATATTTAGAAAAGTTGTAATGAATTTATTTACAGTATTGTCTAAGGGGAGGAATTTTAGGAAGTTCCAGTTAATAGATGATAGTGTAGTAATGAACATTTCTGGGTTAAACTTGGAAAGGTGGTGTGTGTTTCTTATAAATATGCTGTTTAACTGGATGAGTGAGATGTCTGGTCATATAGACTGGGACATGATCACTGACAGAGTCTGAGACTGGACTAGTGGTGGTGTATTTACTACCGTCTGACAATCGGGTCCAATCCAATAGGGAATTTTATGTCTTGCTATAATGTGTGGGGCTATTAATTAGTTGTGTGAAACCATACAAGCTCATGCTAGAAGTAGAGGAGTTAGAGTTTATGTCCAACAAAC
Source organism: Protopterus annectens (assembly GCF_019279795.1). NCBI lineage: Eukaryota > Metazoa > Chordata > Ceratodontiformes > Protopteridae > Protopterus > Protopterus annectens. Next base: position 1,605,225,074 of record NC_056731.1, read on the forward strand.
TGACATTCACATCACCTAGCAGTATTTTTTCTTGTGGAAATGTTATGGGTATCCAATGTAGGATATCTTCCAGTATAGCTGTATTGTCATCAAGAGGGATGTAAAGGACAGTAATACATATTTGTTTATAATTGTTTATTTTAAGGAAAGCAATAAGAAGCTCTACAGAACTAAGTTTTGGTACTGGTTTGCTGTAAGGGGAAACGTGGTAGGTGCTGGGAAATATTAAAGTAATTCCACCACTCTTCCTCTTTATACTGTCATTACGGATGATATTATAGCCAGGAGGAATAACTTCAGTCATATTTATGTTGGGTTTAATCCAAGTTTCAGTTACAGTGAGAACATCAGGCTTATGTTGGGTAATGCATTCATGTAGTTCAGCAGTTTTATTTCTTATGCGTCTAACATTTATTGCAGTAAAAATTGGATCACCTGGGTTGAGGATTGGCTGCTGTTGAGTTAGATAAAAGTGTAGGACAGAATCATCTTTGTGTTCATTGTAACAGGTGGGGCCAAGATTAAGATGTATATCTCCTCCTAGAAGGATTTTAGCTATTGGAAAATTATGCATAATGTTTTTTTTTTTGGAGAGGATTCTTGCACTTAATTTTGTTTTAGTTTGAGCTGAAGTGCAGTTAATCAGTCTACATATGGAATAAAGGTGAGGGGCAATATTACACAGGTTTGGTGCAATGTGTGTAGAGTGCAAAGAGGAAGTATGGAATAGAGGGGCATGAAATGCTACAGTATAATGATGTAGTCAAAATAAGAGGAAACAAGGGTTTATCTGAAAAAAAGTAAAAGATACAATGTGAAATAGAAAGGTACTGTTAGGGAAGGTTGTGATTATGAATGTAAACAGTACAAAGCAATATGGGAAGGAAAAAGATAGTTGGGAATGGGGCTAAATATTACATGAAAATAGAGAAGTAGGAAACAAGAAACAGAACTGTATGCACAGAAGTAGTAAGGTCATGGGGGGGGGGGGGTGAATAAGAGTCCGTTCCTGGGGCTAAATAACTGGCATATGCAGTATACTCTACTGGTCAAGAAAAAGGGGACAGTGGCCAACTTAGTAAGAGGTCTTTACAGTGTGCATATTTCACAAAGACTTTCAATCACATAGCAGTCATGTATTCGAATGATTAAAGTTAATAGACAACAAGGTTCTTCATGATAAATGTGCTTATATTATAAAATGACAACATTCTCAGTAAACTTGTAGAAGTAGGGCCTTGTGGCAGAGTTCCTGCAGTATCAAGGTTAGATGTAGTGACCGCAGGCTATTATACAATGACAAAAGTCTCAGTAAACTTCCAGGTGTATGGCCTTGTGACAACTCCAGCAGTATCGAGGTCAGATGTAGTGACTGCAGGCTATTATACAATGGCAAAAGTCTCAGTAAACTTGTAGGAGTACGGCCTTGTGGCACAGTTCCTGCAGTATCAAGGTCAGATGCAGTGACCACGGAAGCTGCTCTATGACAGGAGATGGTGACATTTTGGAAAGGCTTTCTTAGGTAAAGCATTCTTTTATTTTCAAACTTCTTTTACATTTATCTTGCATAATGTTTTTTTCTTTCATGCTTATTTATCATAAATGCATTTATCTCGTATACTTCTATAGATTTGTTTGCTTATATTCTTCTCTTAGCATTGTGTATTTTATTGTGAGTGATACCAATCTATGGTAATTTGTATTCGGTGGAGCTTTTCTTCCGGGTCTCTGCTGAAAATGGCTTCTTGACCAGTCGGACTTTCCCAGTAAACAAATGTCAATCACTAAATCAATAAATAAAAGACGTGATGCTTTTACATTTAACAAGAAACATATGCTCAACATTTAAAAGAGAAGCCATACACTTTTTATGCAGTCGTTCATTTTTTAAAACCTGCTTTATGTTATTAATGGTCATGGGGAGCTGAGCCTATGTCCACTGCAGACAATACACAAAAACAAGCAAGTTAGAAACTCACCAATCACCCATCTGTTTTTCATTGGGGTGTGAAAACAAGACACCTCCCACCCAAGAGTTCACAAAACTACTAGAATCCACTTTCTTCTAAGGCTGTGATGATCACACAGGTTACGCTGATTAAATTAAGTATATTTTAGTGATGATGTAAAACTAAAAATATGGGAAATAAACTGCAGGAATGCCAGAGAGGTGTGCCAGTTGTTCGTGACTGCAAGCTTACAACAATGCAAAATTGTTTACCACAGCTACATTATGTTAAGATGATCACAATAATGTAAATCACTTATGAAATATCATGTATTAAAGCTAACTGATTACTATAAGGTAAGACAATACATACTGAATTTTCATCTTCCTCTTCCAATACCCTTTGCTGTTCTTGGTGTTTCTTCACCTTGATTTCCATAGCTTCTGTGATTAGGTCTCTTAAGATAGACACTGGTTTGCAATTTTTTATGAATGAATGCTGCACCAAAACAAAGCAAAACAAAACACAACATATTCAGGCTACAGTTGTAAGCTTTCTAAGGAAAGAACAACTTCAAAGTAAAATTCTGCCTCCAAACTCTATCCTGACACTATATGCAGTAAAAGCATTCAGCATGAACTCTTACCTTTTGATGGGTAGTTAAAATAACAAATTTCAAATTTAAACAGGAGACTATTCAAGCCAGATTTCCCCAAATCAAACCATAGTAACTGTACATCTTATTAAAAAGCTTAGTCATAGTTTCACTACTATTTACTTAACCTAATTACAATATTTTTGGAAAATCAATGGATTAAGAAAGGGAAAGCGAGTGCATATGGAAAGGAAGAGATCTGACTGCAACAGTTTAAGACATTTCTTCTCAAGTTCTGATGATCTCTTCTTTTTATGTGCCTTCTGATAAGTATTGTTTCTTGAATGCAGAGGGCAGCACTGAAGTTAAGACTATGAAAATATTGCTGGTAGAGACGCACAAAATAAATTATTTGTTCATCAGATCATTAAAAGCTGTCTGCACATGAACAAGGGCCAACAACAAGCTGCTAGTTTTAGCCACACTGCAGACTCTGCAGCTAACAATCATTTAGATAGAAATCAGCATTATTATCTTGATAATGGTGCAGACAGCCAGTGAAATGATATCCGAGAATGTGAGCTGTGAATCTTCTGCCTGTGGCTATTGTCACTATGAAGAGCAGTGAACTATACTGCTGTAAACAGATGAATGAGATACTTAGCTCCCTTTAGTAAAAACTCCATTAGTCTAGGTGACTATCTACCCTTCAACAGACAGACACCTACACCTCCAATATATGATATTCCCAAACATTCCTAAACATAATAAAAATTCTCTCAAGGAGTTAGCAAGTAAACCTACTAGAGGACACAACATACATGATCTGATACTTTCAAATATGGTTGCCTCTTGCACTTGCTTTTAAGCTCACTACCCAGTGAAGTCTGATGACAAGCTTGTGACCTTCTCCTTTAAATTCCCAAAAGCCCCTACAGCAATCCTCAATGAATTTAAAGACTGCAAAAATGACCACCCCAATCTACTATGTGGTGAAATATCAAAATGCACTTAGGACAAGCTTCACTAAGGAATTTTATACCCATTTTGAAAAATGCATAGATCTAGTGGTTCCTACCAGATCAATCAATCACAAGACATTCAAAAACAAACCACTAGTGTGCTTCACTGCCATAACTTAAGTAAACTTTGCAGCAAAAGGAAGAAACTCCTTAAATTAATTATTAGATCCAAAACCCTTCTTCTCAACGATATCAAAAGCACTCAAAAAACTTAAGAAGGCCATGACCTGGTTCCTGAAATCAAAGATGACTATCAATCCTTCTTTACCTATATTAGAGTGCAAAGAAAGAATATCCTACACTGCTGTGTACTTATTCATAACGAAGACTCCTATTCTAACTTTAGTAAGCATTACACATCAGCCAGAAAAAAGAAAAACAGGGTTTAAAAAATGACTACATATTACAAGAACTGAAACAACCAAATGTATTATATACAAAATACTTACTTTCATTAAATGTGTGTGTGCGCGCGCGCACACGTGTGTGAGTAAGCATTTCTGTCTCTTAAAAAGTCACAAAATTAACATGAAGCTTCATTAGACTTGTCACTTCACATATTGTCCTTCACAATTTACAGCATATAGAAACTGTCTGAAAATCACCTAATGAACAAGTCCATCTGACTATACAAATTACACGGACAAATGGTAATGAGGTAGAAAGGAAATATAGAAATGATTTGAAATACAAAATATTTTCTTTTTTTAGACAGCATTTACAATTGACACATGAGTTTACAAACCCTCTGCTTGCACTCAGGATGATTTGCTATTTATATTCAGAATATTCCTAATCATTATCCATTCCTCCTTTTCCAATCAGTGCAACTTGTGGAATTACTACAAATAAAAACTTTTTAAAATGATTGCAGTTGGCAGAAAGTTTATACAACGCAGTCAATATATTACAATTCTTAATCACGTGTGTGTTCATAAATTATGCTGTGCAATTTCTTGTTTGATTTTCGCACATAAAATGAATCACATGCAAAGTCAACATAGACATTGCATACTCAGATGCACAGCTGGTGTATAGGTTCTAGTTGCATTGGCACAATAAACATGAGGGCCTTCTTGTATGAAACCATATGCTGCAATTCAAACATGTACACATGCCATTTTTATTGATTATGTTACTAGACATAACTACCTTGTTCTTGTCTGTTTCAAGAATATATTTTTTTTTAGTATGACTTCTCCTATTAATGAACCCTGGATATGTTCATAAATTACTGAATACTTCAGAACTGGCACTCAAAGTCTTCCAATTATCTTGTATTACAAGAATCTACAGTATGGGTTAAATCCACAGCTATACTCCAGTCAACTTTATCCTCCTCTCTTACTTCTATGGAAATATCTTCTTCCTTCAGAATAATTTCAGCAAGATCTCAGGGTAACTCATCACTGTGAATCTTTTTATTAATTCTATATGCATTCCTTCAACATGGTTATCATCTGTCATGAGTTGATTTGTTCTACCAAGGGTATATCCTCTTTTAAACCATCAGCCCACTGACAGCAGCATTCTTATATGACACACACACATCCAATCTGTGGGATTCAAAATATTTACATACAACTGAATCTAAGAAAGTTATACTCTTCTATTAACCTGTATATAAAACACAATAATTGCGTACTAGAATTAATACAAACTATAACAATTATTCAACTCCCTCTTGGTTCCCTTCTAAATAGAGAAAAAATTATCAATTTCAACAATTGGCTAAGCTTCTGGTGTCATTCAAAGGGGATCCAGTGTCTGTCAGCCTGGGATGACATGCTCGACAAGCCATGCTGCTTCGCTAGAGACGGCTTGCACCTGTCACCCTTATGCTTTTGAATACTAGCCAAGGCTCTTGCCACCCCCATAGTGCCTTTTTTAGGCAAGGCTCAAAAGACAAACCCACCGCCGTAAATAGCACAAGTAAGAAAAAACTGAAGGTAATACTGCTCAATGCCAGAAGTCTAAACCTCAAAATGCATGCACTCGAGGCACTCCTCAGTATGGAGAAAATCGCTATATGTGCAGTAACAGAAACCTGGTTTAAGGCTCCAGAGAGCACCCCAGCACTACCAGGCTATAACTCATACCATACATTTCGGCCACAAAACCCAGACTGAAATACAAAAGGCGGGGGAGTATCCATATTCATCAAGGATACTCACACCTCCAGGTTAGAGGCACAGCACGATGCTTCAGAGATCATCCACGTGCAACTAACAACAGGCAAAACTGCTATTCAAATTATAGCTTGCTACAGATCACCCACCATGTCCCAGGACCCCCACTCCGCATTCTTGAAACACTGGGAAACATAAAGGTGATACCAAACACCCTGATATTGGGTGATTTCAATTACCCAAACATTAACTGGGAGAACTACTCGAGTACAAACTCCCTTGCCCAACATTTCCTAGAATTTATAAACTCAAATGCCCTGGATCAACTAGTCAAAACCCCCACCAGAGGTGACAACATATTGGACCTGGTCATCACCAACATGGGCGACCGGTGTTCCACACCAGAGGTCAACCCCTCAACTGGTTAGATCTGACCATAAACTAATCACTCTGGATATCCACATTCCGCCACCACCCTTGGTCAAAGAAACCACTGTGAAAAACTTTCCAAAAGCAAATGTCACGTTACTTAAGACAGAGGTGGGAAATTTCAAAGCCCCTATGTTAAAGGATAACGCTGTCCAAGCTGCAAAATCCTTTACTAATGCACTCTACGGGCACCTACAAGAATGCATAGATCGTGCTATCCCAAACAAAACCAAGACTCTCTCCTCCAAGAAAAGGAAACCAGTCTGGTGGACCCCTGCCATAAACAAGTTATACAATAGGAGGAGGAAACTAGTACAGAAAAGAGTAAAATCCCAAGAAGGGAAGACATCCCTGATCAGTATCAGCAAGAAACTATGTTCCCTCATAAAATCATCCAAGGTTAGCTTCGAAAGAAAAATTGCCATGGACTCCAAAGATAACCACAAGGCATTCTTTAGCTATGTCAAGGGTCTAAGTGGCAATTCTCAGATCTGCTCTGAGTTAGTGCAGAATGGCACAAAATACACTGAACCGACCGATATAGCCAACATCCTGGCAGACAGGTTCAGTGCAAACTTCACCCCGCTCTCACCCTCAAAAGGGCCCATAACTATACCAAAAGAATGTACTGCCCCTGAAATCACAGACACTCAGGTTAAAACAGCCCTTTCCAAAGCCAAGAACACAGCATCAATGGCTGCGTCCTACACAAGCTCAAAGATGAACTAAACCCTTACCTAAACACACTGTTTAAACTCAGCCTCTCCACAGGCTACGTGCCCACAGAGTGACGCACAGCAACGGTTATTCCGCTCCACAAAGGTGGAGCCACAACGGATCTCGGGAACTATCGCCCTATAAGCCTGACTAGCTTGGTCTGCAAAGCTATGGAGTGCATAATCATGGATCTCATTAACAGAGACATTGGAAACCTCCAAACACTGGACTCTACCCAGTTCGGCTTTGTTAAGGGGAGATCTTGCCTCCTAAACCTGGTGGACTTCTTTGAGACAGTTACTAAGGCTATAGATGAGGGAAAGGTGGTCCACACAGCCTACCCAGAACTCGCAAAGGCCTTCAACACCATTCCCCACTCAGGTATTATACACAAGTTCACCAGCCTGAACATAAACCCCTACGTCACGAGATGGGTTGCCAACTGGCTCACAGACAGAACAAACATGGTAAGAGTTGCAGGAGCTAGGTCTGACTCTAAACCGGTTACAAGTGGCGTTCCCCAGGGCTCAGTCCTAGGACTCCTCCTGTTCGGCATACACTTCTCAGAGGTACAGGCAAGCACAGGAGGACTATGGCTGACCAAGTTCGCAGACGACTGCAAACTAGGAGCTATAATTGACTCTCCAGCTGACAGACATCCTCCAAAAGGGTCTCATTGAGACAGATACCTGGTGTCAAAACCATGGCCTCAAGCTAAATGCCAAACAGTGCATAGTCATCCCCTTTGGAAAAACAAAGTACCCACAAACTACCACATAAGTGGTAGCCCCCTAAATACGGAAGACATAATAAGGGATCTGGGGACCCAAGTAGATAGTAACCTCTCCTTTGATAATCACATTGCCAAAGTGGTTAGAAAATCCTTCAATGTGGCCCACCTAATCACAAAAGGGTTTGCATCCAGATTGAAAGAAGTCACTGGGCCCCTCTACGCATCACTCATCAGACCCATCATAGAGTACAATGCCCCATTTGGGATGTACCTTACAAGACACCTGCAACAACTGGAAAGACCACAGAAGTTCCTCACCAAGAGGATCACTGGCCTCAGGCAGATGTCCTATGCAGCTTGACTGAAGAAACTCCAGCTGTACTCAGTTACATACCGCCTACTCAGAGGTGATCTCTGCCTGACATACAAGGCCATGTCCAACCCAGAATTGATGGACATGCTCCACCTAAAGAAAACCATATCCCCTCAAGCCACACGCTCCAGGTATCTAAACCTCATCACAACAATAAATAGGACATGCTGGAGGGATCGATTCCTGTCCCAGAGACTTCCCATGCTCTGGAACAAGATTCCAATCTACATTAGGCAGAGCTCTTCGCTAACCCTCTTCAAGAGAAACCTTGACGAGTGAATGGGAAACAGAAAGTTTACCCCAGGGATCACTTCAATGGGTCTGCTGGACACAGGCACAGGGAACTAATCTAAGGGGGTGGCGAAAGCCAACACATTCCAGCTAGGCTTATAAATGCCTTTTGGCAGACAGTCTAGTACCTACCTATGAACCTATTAAAAATATATATATATATATATATATATATAATCGGGATCGGTACTGCTCCCTGAAGGAACTTTTCACCAAAGCACAAACAGCCGGGCATATTTCCGCGAAAATGCTTTTTACCGAAAAAGCACTTTCGCAGAAGTATGCCTGCAGCTAGAGGGAGTCGTGGGGAATGACTGTTGCGGAGATTGTACTACAGTGCGGATAAGGGAATATTCCCTTTTCCTCACTGTAGTGCGATCTCGGAGTGAGAATATTAAAGTGGGGGGGTGTGGGGGGCACAGCCACCCACATGGGGGTTGCAGGGGGGCTTGTCCCCCCCTGCATAAAAGTAGATTTGTTGTTTTTTTTTGTTGTTTTTTTTTAACGCACTTTAACGAAAATGCTTTTTTGGTGAAAGCGCTTTTGTTAAAGTGTGTTCGGTGATTGTGGATTAGAACTATTGAACTTTCTTTCAATAGTCCTAGATCCATATAATCAAATAAGTTAGTATTGAAGTGACATTCCAAATTTCCTTCCTTTCAAATACATTTCTTTCCAAAAGGTCATAACCAGATTAGTGAAACTGGGTAGCATTTTGGCCTCTGTCGTAACACCAGTAATTTGCTAGTAAAATTGACCCTGGAACAGGAAATAACTTAAGAATCTGTTCAATACATTCACCAACAAATCCTATTTCCTTGATTAAATGTTCACTGCCTTTCAACAACATACTGCAAAACCAATCTTCCTTAACCTCCCAGGGAATCAGTGTATATAATGATATAATAACTCATAGTACAGTTCTTCCTTACCTACTGCCACTGATATTAGATCCGCATTAAACAGAAAAGACTCCCTTGTATAAGACTTACCTTTGACTACGACTTTCTTTAAGAGGTCTATCCATGAAATGGATAAAGGTTCAGTCTTAGACCCTTTGGCAGATGCTAAGGGTCTTAGAAGGGGTCAGTTTGATCCTTGTGCACTTCTGGAATTCCAGAAATAATTCCTCAAGATTTATACCAGCATGGCTTTAGAGTAGGTTGTTCTGGTCAAACAGATTTACTTGGTTTCTACCAGTTGGTCAGGGAAGATCTGAATACAGGGACTTCCTGTCAATGCAAACAATTTAGATCTGGCAGGGGCTTTTGACACTGTTCAGCATAATGAGATACAGAAAGATAGTATACAGTTGTGCAAACAAATGGGTTGAAAACTGGCTAATAAGTAGAATGTGTTGAGTCAGAATTGGTACAGCCACTTCTGATGTTAAGGGGGGTAAACTCGGGTGTCTCACAAGGGTCTATCCAGGACACTGTTATTATATACATTTATGATCAGTTTTACTCTCTCCAGTGACAGCTGGGTGAGTAAATTTGCACATAACTGTAAACAAGGCTCTATAATTGCTAATTTTGATGATCAGTATAAAATTTAACATAATTCTGACCATATTTCCAAACAGTCCAGATAATGTCCTATGGAATTTAATGTCAAAAAACACAAGTTATTCATTCTGGAAAATCTAATCCAGGAAACAAAATGCTATGAAAACACAACACTAAAGGAAACTGAGAAGAAAGGAAAGCTGGTGCACATCAATAACACATAGCTAAATAACTATTATTCTACAACCAGTAAGAGCTTTCAAAGTCAAAATATCCTTTGATATACTGCTAGCACAGATGAAAAAGCTCTATTACCAATTTACAAATTGGTGATTAGACCACTAATTGAATTTGGTACAACAGTTTGTACTTATAACCACTCAACAAATAATTAGATTAGAAAGGATACAGAGAAGTTTCACCAAGCAAATTAAGAGTGTTAAAACACCTGAGTTATAGCAACAAGCTGGATAGACAGTTACTGCTTACTGTAAATTACAGACTGGTAAGGGGTGATTTTGCCACCATCTTTAAAAGCATGAGTAATAACATTTATGGGGTCATTATTGGAAACAATCATAGCAAGCAATCAAAATGGACAAGAAATACATAACTGTATGTTACAATACCACAATCCACACTAATTATGAAGTCACAGTACTGCAGGACAGGTTTATACAGAAACACAATAAATGTAGTATTAGAGTAATAGATACTTTACACCTCCCTTCAAGAAAGGCTTAGATAATTTTATGGATAACAGTGTATATGACCCTACCTTAATTGCTTGAAAATGCTTCGAAGACCTCTCATGGCTTTGAGTTTGATAAAACAACAATGAAAAAAGAACTGCAATAATTATTTATTTCTTTTTTATTTCTTTCACATTCGTTAACTGGGTTGGTCCAGCTGAGCACAGGCCCATTTTCAGTGGAGACCCAAGGAGAAAAGCTCCAGACAAAAATGTACAAAAATTATTCAGTTTTACAACTGTCACACAGTTGAGTAATAATAAAAATAGGTACAACTTTCACAAGATTAAGTAATAATACTAATGTTACTATACACACAAATTTGAGGAACAGACAGAAAAGTAACACGTACAATAAAACTTGCAGTAGAGTTGATATGCTATTTACGGTATATACATAGCTGGCTTGTAGTAACTAATATGATTGTCAGATTAAGTGTAGAGAGTGGTAGATCCACAATTAAGTGGGGTCCTGACAAGGGCATATCCATGACTTACAGAGGGTACTTTTTAATTCTCGATTAAAGCTGTTTGTGGTTGGGATGCTATGAATGGTGAAAGGGAGTGTGTTCCAGAAGAGAGCGACAGATGATTTATATAAAAGTTTGCCAATAGTTATGTTAGGTTTGTATGTTTGTAGAAGGTGTTTGTCAGTACTTCGTAGTGGGCATGGAGGGGTATAGAAGGTCACAATTTTAGAGACAGAGGGACAGCCAGTGGATTTGTTAACTAGAAAGTGAGTAAATTGGAGTTGTGAGAGTTTAAGCTGGTAGAGGAGCTTCATCCAGTGGAGTATTTTAGGGCAATACAGTGGTGACAGGTATTAGGTTAACTGCAAATTTTGCAACTTTGCTGTACGTCTGTTCTACTTTGGTAAGGGGAGTGGACTGGAGATATGTAAAAACTGGGGCTGCACAGAGAAGGGTTGGGAGTAGGTAGGCTTGGTCCAAAGAGGGTCTAGATTCAATAGTTAGGAATTTCTTGCTTTGATATAGGAGACCTAGTTTTTGGTTTGTTTTCTTGATGGACTGTTGTATGTGTAGATCGAATTTTAGTTGGTCATCTATTGTCATTCCAAGTAATTTTGTGTGGTGCTCTATAATGATGGTTTTGTATGAAGAGGAAATTGTGAAAGTAGGTTTGAGATGATTACTTGATTTAGGAAGAAAGAGGAGGGAGGAGTTTAGTCTTTTTTGGATTTAAAATAAGTTGTTTTTTAGTTAACCAATTTTCTACTGAAAGGAAAGATTCTTGTGTGAGTGTCTGAAGTTGTGACAGTCTATCTGAGTTGGTGATAAGTGTGAAATCGTCTGCGTATTGTATAAGGGTAGAATGAAGAGTTGAGGTATAGAGTTCATTGGTGAAAATATTAAAAAAAAGGGGTCCCAGGATGGAGCCCTGGGGAACACCTGTATGAATGGGTAGAAAAGAAGAGCAGTATGACTGTCGTCTGATGGATTGTTGTCCGTTAGACAGCTAGAGAACCATTTGAGGGTAGTGGAAGATAGATTAAGACTGGCAAGTTTGGTTAGGGACCCCTTGTTTTTAATATTTTCACCAATGAACTCTATACCTCAACTCTTCATTCTATCCTTATAGAATACACAGATGATTCAACACTTATCACCACCTCAGACACACTGTCACAACTTCACTCAGACAAGGAGGAGTAAGGAGTGGGATACCATGCCAAATGCTTTTGATAGGTCTAAAAATAGACTTGAGACCAGTTAGTTATTATTGAAAGCTTCTGCAATAGCGTGTGTGAAAGATAGAAGGGCTGTGGAAGTACTATGGTTTGGCTGAAAGCCATGTTCAGTAGGAGTCCGGAGATTACGATGTATGAGAAATTTGAGCATTTGGGTGTGTATAAACTTTTCTATGACTTTAGACAGGGAGAAAGGATAGCGATGGGTCTATAGTTGGAAGGATCAGTAGAGCTGCCTCCTTTGTGAAGGGGTATTATAAAGAAATATTTCCAGATGTCAGTTACAGTGGCTTCTTTGATGGATCTATTTATGAGTACAGAGACTGGATAGGCAATATATTTAGCTGCTAGCTTGAGAAAGAAAGGTGGTAGATTGTCAACAGAAGGAGAACAAGGTTTAAGCTTCTGGAGGAGAGACTTAATGTAAGAGAATGAGATAGGTTTGAGAGAAAAGAGTGCATTCCTTACTTCAGATTGCGGTGGACAGTAGATGTGGGGGTTTTGGTTAGTGTTTGTTGGTTTACTGATGGTATCAATAAAGAACTGGTTAAGTAGACAGGCGGTGTCTTGTGCTGGGAGATTGGGATACAGGCTAGGGGTTTGTGGTTTTTCAGGGTGAAGGATAGTGTTAACATTTGTCCAGAAGTGTTTGGGGTTGGACTGTTGGGTGAATTGGGCTTTATGGTATAAATTTTTATCATTGTATATTTGTCTTTTGGTCTGATTCCTAATTTCTCTGAACAACTGATTGTGTGCTGGAGATTTGGATTTTTGCCATGCTTTCCAGGTGAAGTCTCTTTGGTGCATGAGGGTACGAGTACCTTTTGCGAGTCAGGGGGAATAATTAGATTTTATGGGTATTTTACAAGGGGGAGCTAGGTCATTAAGGATGTTTAGAAAGATGCTGTTGAATTCTAGTACTGCATCATTTAGAGGTAGTGTGTGCAGGCTACACTAATTAATGGATGTGAGTCTGTCATTAAAAGTGGAGGGATCAAAGGCAGAGAGTTTACGGCAGTACTTAAAGAAATAAGGTTTGTTAAGTTGGGGAAGAGTGTCTTTGGATGTAAATGGGTAAGTGGTCACTTAAGGCATCAGGCAATGAGCATGGGTTATGGCAGAGGTGAGGGTCAGTGGTCAGTATAAAGTCAAGTGTAGAACTACTGTTGGACTGCTTGTTTAGGCGTGTGGGAGTAGTAATTAGTTGTGTAAATCCAAACAGATTAATGTTTTGGGAAGAGAATGTTTAACATCATTGCATACCTGGTCAAAAGAGAACTGTGTCACATGAGTGGTTTTAGTTAAAGTCATACCTAATGATATAGGAATATAGTATGTTAGAGAGTTCCTTAGTAACCACAGTAGCCAAGTGTGACCAAAATTAATATGTTACATTCTATGTTAGACACAGTGCTTGCTAATAATGTATTTATGTTAGGAGAGAACTATTTTCATCAGCGGCTGGGGGTAGCTATGGGCACCCCATTAGCGAATATTTATGCTAACATAGTATTAGCACACTGGGAAGGACAGGTCATCTAGAAATCTAATTTTTGTAACTCGAATTTAAGAATTTGAAGTCTTTGTAGAGTATTTACAAAGTACAAATAGTTTTCTACTGTTTAGTATGTCCTATTCAGATGCGACTATTCATTTTTTAGATGTTACTATTACACATAACTATTCATCTTTTGAAACATCCATTTATAAGAAGACTGCAGTGGCGGATTTAGGCATGGGTGCAGGGGCGCACGCCAGCCCCATTTTAGACGTTTTTTTTAAATGCACGTCTTACAGAGAATCCTGTCAATGATACGCCTAATACTGTACATCAGAGATGTGATTGGAGGTTGCAGTCAGATGACTTTTCTTTAAAACAATTCTCCAACTGCATCTCCATTGTAATTTAGGTATGTTGGTGACAGCTGTGATAACGAGTAAAACTTATTTACCTTGCGTCAAACTGTTCAAGACAGTTTAAAACCAGACAAAAGACTTTGAAACTGCTCTTCCAGTGTGAAGGAGTGATCTGCATTGAAGTTATTTGCTAATTTTCATTGAAGTACCAATTATTTTCAAGGAGCCAAAGAAGCGGTAGTTGAGAGACTGCTGGATTTGGCACGCTTACAGCATAAATTAATATACAACTCCCAGAACTTTATTAAGCATTTGTTGGTGATGTTTCTGGCCTCCGTGGCAAGACTTGAAACATAAAATAATGGTCTGTGCCACAGATGACCCACTCTTTTCAGATGCTGCAGACATCCGCAGCACAACACCTGGCAGACATTTAGATAACAAAGGAAAAAAAATTCATTTGCGCAATTCTGCAATGATCTGGCCACTCCATGCATGTAACTGCAGTATTCGTAAGGTCCAGGATTCCTAAGTGTCAAAAGGAAACTAAGTGAACTCAGCAGGTGGGTGGGTATCATTCAACACTTTTTGCAGAAGGCCTGGACAACCATTACATAGAAGTAGAGTCCCTAAGTTACCAATATAACAGTGAAGTACACAAGTGACAATAACATCCATACAGCTGTTTTTAGTTAGAATTTCACAGGATGTCCTCATTTTGTGTTGTACTTTTGTATGTTCCTCATAAAATGTGTGGTCCTCTGCCAAATTATTGAGAATTGAAGTCAGTAAACAGTGACAACTTTTGAGTTTCCGAGTTCACAGATTTCAGAAAATGAGTGCTAATGCAAAACCTGTAGTCTATCAACTTGAAAAATTTGTAAGCGCAACATTTAAAATCTGTTCCTGATTTGGGGTCTTTGTCTTTCCTTGCACATTTTTTTTGTTTTATCCCCAGTTCTTACTCTAAGGGGTTGATTGAAAGTAGTGTACAGTATAATCCCCAGGGAAGACTTAGCCATCGTGAGTCTCCAAAGCACCCTCATCCCATCATGTACACTACCATGTTCTGGTGTCTGTTAAAGTCTTACAGACAAACCTGATAGTCTTCAGAATAAGCTCTGCTGCAATGCCTGAGTGGTATTTTTTCCAGCTGTTTTATGTAAAAGTTTACCGAATACTTTATGCTACTTTCTGTGGATAGTGGGAAAAGCCCATACATTAGTACTGATATCTAAATTGCTACCTGCCAAGAAGCAAAAAATTAGGCTGGGCTGATAAGGATCCGGTTACTGGGATTCCATCCTCCCATAAACTCATCAGTGCAAACATCGCAACCCTCAGCATCTCCCCAGTCCCTGTAAGAAATGAAGTTTTCATCGACGGTCACTATCTGGATCTCGTGTTCCCAAAGAAGCAGGTAAGCTCTGTGCCATCGAAGGAAACCTGGTGCTTCGTGCGCAAAGTCTATATTTCTCCAGATAATCTATTAGTTTATGAATGCATCCCGGGAAGAGTAGTAATGCATCCAAAGAGATTATAAATGTTTATGTCCTGGAACATAGGTGTGGTACCATTGTTGTCTGTGTAAGTGCCCACCATGATAGCATGGTCTTTGCTAGGAGTGTGCTTTGCAAAACTGAGGTAGGCAATGAACTTGTCCTTTTCAGCTCTAGTAAGCTGTGGTATGCTCTTTCTAACTAGTAATCTCCTTTCACTGCAGGTAGACCCTGCAAAGCCAAAGAAACATTCTCCACAGCCGGGTCCCATAATGTTTGCAGTGCATTTGCAGGTCCTGTTATAAAATACCATTGGCCATTCTTCTCTATCGTCTATGCCAGCAAAGGGGAAATGGGGGTCATCGATGGCATCAGTAAGAATTACATCTCGACAGGAACCTATTCCACTGAGCTCCCCACAAGGGGATCCATCCCCAGCCCAGACTGAACATTCCTTTCTTATCAAACTATCAGAAGAGCTGCAAGCTCTTGGAAATTGTTTGGAAAAAGCAATCAAGATTAGGAAAATGCAAAGAAGTACAGCTAGATGCATCCTCTGTTCTTTTTCTGGGCATACATACAAACAAAGAGATGCAACCTTTCTTTAAAACTTCTTACTGTAGAAAGTGGAAGTATTTTCAAATTAATATGACCATCACGTACATGTTCAGATTATGTCAAAAGAGTTCTTCATTAAGGGAAGCTGCTCTAGGACATTAAAGTGCAATCAGGGGCAAGTAATTGCTTTAGGGTTATTAACTGTACTTTTTTTTTTTTTGTGGACAGTCCTACTTAGGTAGTTTTATCAAAGAAACACACACTCATTTTACTCGGAAGTGTGTTGTTCTAAACTTTATTAAATTACACATATAATATGTTTCACTACAACTAAACTGCAATCAACAGCAGTTACTACTTTTACGAAAAGAATACATTAGCGGTGGGCATTTATTCTATAGCATAAGATACCATTTAGTCGTGAGGTGAGAATTTTTCATGCCCCCTGTAATCATTTTTTTGTTCCTTATCCGCTCACTTGACACACATACAGACACACCCAGGTACAAAAAGCAACCTACAGACAGACAGGCACAAGTCTTTAGTCATATGGGGGCAAGGACGAGAATCATTTGATTGCAAGATGTGTTTGTGTGTGTGTCCCATTTTAGAAGAAATATGGCTCAGTGTATTTATATGATACGTGTGACTTTATAATTTGGAAATAATCTTCATTCTTCAAACACAGGGATACCCCTCAGCCTCTTAGCGCAAGATATCTGGACAAAGCCTAAAATAATGGGGGTGTGGGGGGCAAAGGCCCAAAACATGAACATATTTTAGATAGTACTTTTATAGACTTAGAAAGTTGCTAGAATAACAATCTGCATTAGCATGCATTTTCTGAAGGGCATGAAGCCTGAAACTCAAATGTGTATCATTATTTAGTGACTTCAATCCTCAGTGACTTGCTAGAAAACCACAAATTTTATGCGGAGCAGACTGAAAATGTGAGTCGAAACTATACACAGCATGATAGGGATAAGGCCAGAACTCAAGTGACATGGCCGCCAGTGAGACTGTGTGTTAATGCTGTATAAATGATAAATTATGAGCCCCACTTGGTATAGCCTGACTGTTAAGTTAATGTTTATTACTTCATTACCTTTCTCCGCAGACTATTTGTATGCAAGTGTCGGAAGCACACAAACAGCAAAAAGTCAAACCAAAAAAACACAAAGTTACACCAGCACCTTTTCTTCTTTATTCAGCAACAGTGATCTGGCACCTCAGCAGTCCGCCTTCAAGGATGCTGCTGAATAAAGAAGAAAAGGTGCTGGTGTAATTTTGTATTTTTATGTAAGTATTTGATCAAATTTTGTTTTCACAAAGTCCTCTGTTTACCCCAATACTCTATTCACAGTCTCAGTCAGACGGAAACACTGAGTTTGAGGTTAAATCTCACTAGTTTTTTGTCGGCAATGCTAGAGAGATTTGGAGTTGAAAATAAATACAATTTGACAGCTGTATACAACTTTCTACAAAGGCAAGTAATAAAGCTAATATTTTCAAAGTTATTGAAATGAGTATTAACGTGTACACTGAAAATGAATATAACTAACAGATTCAAGATGTTAGGTTTCTAGTCAAATGAATCCCATCTCTACTGCCGTCTGCGTGGGTATACCCACAAATACCACTATGGGTGGGACTAACCCGGTCACCTAAGCCTAAATAAATAAATAAAATCAAACACATACATACCAAACAGGGAATAAATAGTGTGGGAAGAAATAGCCAGGGAATTGTTATGGCTAGGCTTGTATAGGCCCTAGGGCCGATAGCCTAGTACCAACCTATGAACATCTTATTGAAGCTATATGAGAAAGATAATTATTTTCATGCAATGTTCACATTTAGTTTGAAAACACTTTCAGATCTTATTAAAATATATAATAGTTCTCAACGTCTTTATTCAAGAATTCTGGACACCCCCTCAACTATTTCTATTTATTTAGAATTTGTTTACCAATGTATTGCACTGATCCCAATTGACCAATTTTAGGCTCAGTCTAAGATTCTACTATCTGGCTTCACTAACGGACTGTAATCTTCAGTGATTTATCAGAAAAGGGCTGAAATAAGAAACAAAATTCGGAACACTTCAGAGTTGTGACTTACATGCTAGTTAAACTAAGCCATTGTCTACGAATGTGTTTGTAATTATTTTATGTCTAGCTGACTATGAATAAATGTGTTTTGCCAGTGACTGTGCTGTGTGCATTTCATTCACGTTTTGAAGAAAAACAGACAAAAAAAATCATGAAATGAATGCAAAATCATTATTTACATTTGTGTTTGTCTGTTGCAAGTGGCTATAAAACCAAAGGAGGAAATTTGTGCCCACAGTGTCAAGCAAGCGACTTCTATGGCACATGTTCTCCTACACAGTGACATAATGAACTCCTCTCAAGACATGAAAAATACTTTGAAGCACACCCATACGGAAAAGAGTAATATTTTCACTGTTTATTAGGAATAATGTAAACCACGTATCCTTTTATTACATTTGAATAATATATCTCAAGTTTACACATTCCTGCAATATAAACAATTTCAAATGAAATGTAAGTAATTCATTCTCTGCAATTTTTAAACATATACCCTATCATTCAGTATACAGATAAGTGGTACATTCCTTTGCTATTTCTAATCCAGTACAGCATAGATACAGTTAACTAATAACATCATTTATTGTTAAAAAAAAAAAAAAAAAAAAGACATATTTGGGAATCCTTCCTTCTACAGGTTAGCATCATGGACTGACAAAATGGTAGTCTTTCATTTACTTGCCTGTAACGATGGTGATACCACTAGACTGCAAAGACATGCATGTTACTTGCTGGTTGGTCAATAAATCTTCATTCCAGTGTGTGTAGACTGTAATGTCACTAAGGATAAAAGTTGTGTGTGTGTGTGTGTGTGTGTGTGTGATACCTCACAACTGGTTAGTGTAAGAAATCTGGATAAAGCCTAACATAATGGGAGGACAAAGGCCCAAAAATAGGCACATATTTTAAATACTGCTTATATAAACTTTGAAAGTTGCTAGAATAACAGGTTTTATGTTATGATGCATTTTCTGAAGGATATACAGTGTGAATCTGAAATGTGTGTCATTATTTAGTAGTTTCAGTAGTCAATGATTTGCCAGAAAATCCCAAATTTCATGAGGAACTGACAAAATACGAGGCAAAAATCTGGACAGTCGAGAAATATGGTGTGTGTGTTTGTGCGGGGATGTCCTTTATAGTACCAAGGGGAGTAGTTTACCATTGATTTCACTGGTACCCTCCTATCCCTCAGTTACTCAACACTGATGTGGCATTTAGCTGTGTTATCGTTTGTCAGACATTTTATGGCTTTGGTCTTGAAAGTGTTCTTTTCCTTATTTAAATTAACTACTTAATCAAGTAAATTGTGTATATCCCTACTACAATCACAACAGGAGTGCGATATTCAATTGTGTTGCCCAATTGGTCAAGAAGGTGCAAAAATGATAAAAGGATAATAAAGGGAATAGATGGCACTGGGGATAAAATATATTTTCATTTTTTTTCTCTTCTTCTTCTTGTTTTCTCTGATTCTTTCTCTCTCTTTTTCTGCTGCTACTTCATGCTCTCCTTATCACTGTTATGGTACTGCTTTTTCTCTGTTTAATAACTCTAGTGTACTTAAATCATATACACAGCAACAATTACACGTTCCATTTGCTGTAAAACTTTGCCTGTTTAATGTAACAGTTTGTCAGTTATGTAACTGTTTTATGACTGTTGAGAGACTTGAGTGCATTGGTGATATGGCGGATTCTGGAACCCAACAAACAACTAACTGTGACTTTCTCCTTATCCAGCATGGTGAGGGGCACATCTGTGTGTCTCACAATGGAGTCTCCTATGACTAATAATTTGGGTTTATATTTAGGCCTTAGTGGCTGTGCGACATGTGTGAGGACTATGTGTGGTGGGCAGTGTACTTTGCATGCGTTTATGCCTTGGAGGTCTCCTTTGTTTGGCTATGCTTTTGTTGAGGGCCTACGCATATGTGGGAGTGTGTTGTGTAGGTGTGGGTGGTGTTTGAGGTGTGGTGTTCATGTTGCTAGCATTTTCAGTGCCAAATATACCGGTTTCTGGAGGAGAGAGCAATGACACTAGGTGCTTGACTGAATTGCATCTCTCACAAATTGTGTTCCTATGTGCTAGTAGAAGAGGGTTGTCTGTGTACATGAGGCAGTTTCTACACTGTCTCAGGATGCCCATATCGATCAGACTGGCTGGAGAAAATGTAGGAAATTGTCCATCCATATTTGTCAGAAACTGGAAGAGCTAAGAGGATAAAGGGAGGAAGGTCTATGAGTAGCACTACTAGATGATAACACAAGTGCTGCTAAGGGAAAACTTGTAGCTGGGATATCTCAAAAAGGGTTAAAAACCATGCATGTGTCTTTCCACAGAGCTTCTTAAGGTAATCTTTTCACAACCACCAAACCCAGGGTCTCACTTTCCCGCTTTCACCCAGTAGTCAACTAACCAGACTGCACCCCCCCTTTTGCAAATTCCTGGATCCACCAGTGGAGTGTGCAGATGACAAGATATGTACATGCAAGAAGCATGCATCCTGGGTATATCCATAAAGATGTTGTTAAAAGACAATTTCTGAGGGTCAGTAGGTTAAATACCACTGATAATGGTTTTGAGAAAGAGCTAGAAGTTATGGCCTCAGATTTTAGGGTAAGAGGCTATGATACAAAACTGATAGGGAATAATAAATATATAGTTAGGAAAGAAAGAATTTAATCTCAAACTAAAAATTCTGAACCTACTATGACTAAAAATATGGGGGGGGGGGGGCTACTAGATATGTAATGAAATATAACAGACATACGTCCCAGATAAGATTTGTAATACAGAAGTATTGGACTATACTTAAATCTACTACTGAACTAAGTAAAATTATAGGAGAAAGACCTCAGTTCATCTATAAAAGAGAAAGGAACCTAAAGCAGTTTTTATGTTACAAAGACTTGAATGAAGGTAACCCTAAAATAGCAGGAAAGGACAGTTTACCATCTACTGTCCCATGTTATAGTTGTAATTTCTGTAGATATATAAATACATCTAATGAATTTATACATCCGCATACTTATAAAAAAATTTTCTTTACAGAGTATGCAACATGTAATACCCAGGATGTGGTCTATTTAGCGAACTGTGTAGCCTGCGAGGCATTCTATATTAAGAAAGACCAACAAAAGGTAAAAGAAAGAATTTTCTCACCTCTCTCTGATATTAGAAGTGTGCCAACTAATGCCTTGGCAAAGTATATGATGATGAATTGTGTGCAGCATAGCTTTAAATTTCGTGTTTTATCATGAGTCACACTAGGGAATAGAGGTGGCGACCTTGCTAATAAAACAGAGATACAGAAATATAAATGGATAAATTATGTTTGGGCTGACCACCCACCAAGACTAAATGTCACCAACAGTTTGCTTTGTTATATGAATTAGTCAAGTTTGATTTTTAGGATTGTAGGCTTTTTTATACCATGTGATGAACTGTGTAGTTTTTATTGGCTGGCATGTGATATATATTGATGCATTACAGCTCATCTGTTTTAACACTATACTGAAGAAGAGTTTGTTAACTCCAAAGTTTTGCTTGCTGTTTTATAATAAACTGACGGTTTTTGGACCATTGTTTCTCTTGCCTCTACAACGTTAGATTTCTCTGGTCCAATTTTGGCTGTTTAGGTGACTTTTTACTTGCAACTCCACAAAAAGACATCATGACTCTGATGAGAAATGGAGAATCAAATACTGTGAGGCAGCAATGTTAATCTTGCTCCAGTACAAAGAGTTGGTGATGATTAGCACAAATATTAAAAGTCAGTATAAAAACAGAGATTTACAACTCATGCCAAAAATATTTTGCAAAAGTGGCACTAAGCAGTAATTTACTGTCTAAAAGTCACTAGTTCTAATCCCTATTTGAAATAAGGAGCACCTGCACCATAAAACAAAAGCATGGGGACGAGGGAGCCATCTAACAGGGAAACTGTGACTGCAGAATTTAAACAAAATGCTAAGACTACACAAGGCACAGGGACACTGACACACAGAACATGTAAATCATTATGGAGTGTGAACTGGCTCTCATAAAGCTCATCAACAGGTTCAGGCAGAAGCTGATATCGGAATGGACGTCTGCAGAAGTAACTACACTATATCTGTTTGTTAAATGGACTGCTCAGCAGACAATTTTTTTGCTACAAGTTATGACAAACTCATAGTGAACAGCAGTATAAACAAGTGCAAACAGTGAATAAAGAAATGCAGACAAATAATGTAAAGCACAGTACTATCAAGTTCATGTAACTAAAAAAGCTGGAAATTGCAACATAAAATGTAAGCAAATGAACATAAAAATAAGTTATATACTTACCATAATGTCCCGAGTTGTTGCTTTTCATTTGTCTTCGAACTGAGGGACTCTGATCCAGCATGGATCCGACTCGGCTGTATACTCCAGCATTGGATACAAAGTCCAATCTCCTCCCCTACCCATAATGCCCTTCTCTCCCTCATCCTCTCAGACTGAGTTTGCTGCAGAAACAGCACTAACCTGAAAGGCCAACAGGCCTGTAAAACCTGGTATAACCGTATGAAGACCCACTTACAGAAAGCTGACTAGTACAAGAGAGTCCATGTTTCTTCAGTCCAGTCTGCTACGCAGCTGACAAAAGGCAGTGAAATGGAGGGAGGGACAGCTGAAGACAAATGAAAAGCAACAGCTCAGATGGAACATTATGGTAAGTACATAACTTATTTATCTGAAGTTGTTGTTTTCATTTGGTCTTCAACCTGAGGGACAGAGTCCCTAGCTACTGAAAATCTGGGAGGTCCTCATGGAAGGGTATTCCGGAGCATGGCTGAGCCAAAAGATGCCTTGCTTCTGGAAAGAAGATCCAATTTATAATGATAAATTAAAGTATGTGACGAGGTGCAGGTCGCAGCAGAACAGATATCATCAAGAAAAACTCCAGACCAAAAGGCCGCAGATATGGAGACTGATCTGGTAGAATGCATCTGGACATGTCCTGGTGGAAACAAATCTTTGGCTTGATAGGCCAAAGAAATGCACCCCGAAATCCAATGAACAATGGTAACCTTAGAGACAGGCTTTCCTAAAAATGGTTTAGAAAAAGAGACAAAAAGCTGATGCAATTTACACAAGCTTTTGGTTCTATGCAAGTAGAAACACAGCTGCCTGTACACTTCTAGCAGGTAAAGTTTGTGCTGTCCTTTACTTTGGAAATTCGGAAAGAAGACTGGCAAATTAATGACCTAGTTAATATTGGATTCCGAAGCCACCTTCGGCAAGAAAGATGGACTGGTCCACAAGGACAAAAAAGTACCGAAACTAACACAGCTGAAGGTAAAACAAAGAACTTTAACGCACACAAAAGAGACTAAGCGCGTTCATGGTGTGCTCTCACCACTTCATCAGACTGTACTCAACTAGTAACAAAAGCACTTAAATAGCATAAGTTAATCAGTCAATTAAGACTAATCTAAGCAACAATTATCTAAAAGAAAAAAAGTCACAACTAGAAAACAGACGAATAAAACATACAGAAAGCATAAAAAATATATAAAAACAGTCCTATACTTAGTGTTTGAGAGGTCTAGCTTTTAAAAAAGGCTTGAGAGAGACAACTTCATTAAGACCTGATGTCTTATCAGCATTAAGAGACATAATCCATTTTTGCTCTGCAGATTCTGTACGATTCCTAAGGTCTCCCCCTCTTAGACTCTCAGGAATAATCTCTAGCACAAGAAATTTAAAATTATGTTCCTGTCCATGGCACATAATATGCTTAGCAAGAGCATTAGTGTCTTTCCTGTTTCTAGTGTCTCTCTGATGTTCCAACACCCTATCTTTGAGTTGTCCAACACCCTGTCTTTGAGTTGTCTATTACTCATGACTACATAAAAAGCATGACAAAGTGCAGTAACTCAAATAAACAATGTTCTTAGTCCTGCAATCAGCATAAAAGTTTCTATCTATTTTAAAGTGCATGTTAGGGTGTATGTAAGTAGGATTAGAGTGTATAAACTTGCAGGCTGTGCAATTCCTGCATTTAAAAGTGTCATGCCTCTCTGACTGTAAAACCTTGTTAAAAGTAGAAGTATTATAGCACAAATGTCTTTTCAAAGATTTATTTTTAAAAGAAAAATATGGAACAGTATCTAAGGCATTTCTTAATTCATCTATAGTATCCAAAATGCCCCAGTTCCTTTTAATAATGTCACATATACTACTAACATCAGAGGAGTATGTGAGGGGAAACCTAATCAATCCTGTCCTTTGCTCTGTAGCTATGGCTTCAGTGTTAGATGCAGCATCGTAATATGGCCTACATTTGCCCCCTCTCTCCTTACTGTCAATATCCTTTTCCTTATAGCCTCTATCTATAAAAAAACATTGTCAAGGTCTCCATGGCCTCGGCAAGATGTTCATCATTATTGTGGAGTTTCATGACCCTGTACACCTGCCCCTTAACAACATTCCGGGTAACATGCCCAGGATGCATGCTATCTCTATGGAGCAGATTATTCTTTCTTGTGGGTTTCCTATAAATATTAGTTACTAGCCTAGTCAAATCAGTTTTGTTCACCTTAACATCAAGAAATTCGATTTTATCAAAAGAATATTTAAAAGTAAATCATAAAAAATCTGTAGACTGATGTAAAAACTCTATAAACTGCGTGAGACTCTCAACTGACCCATTCCACAACAAAAAAATATCGTCCACAAATCTTACATACCATAAGATGTGTTCAGAGAAGCCCTCAGCTTGAAGTAGAACATCTTTCTCCCATTGTACCAACACAAGGTTGGCATAGCTGTTGGCACATGCTGTGCCCATCGCCACGCCAACCTTTTGTGCATAAAATTATTTATCTTCAAACAAAAAGACATTATTTTCTAAAACCAATTTTAGAAGGGCACAAACTAAATTGATCTTGTCCTCAGTAAAACAGTGATTGACATGCATACATTTCCTGACATTTTCTATGCCCCAAATATTGGGCATCACTATATCCATAGTCACAAAAAGATAGTCAGCACTCAAATCAGAAGTAGCCACATATAATCTTTGTAGAAATGTCCTAGTGTCTTGTAGGACGGTGTCACAGGTATCTAGCAAAGAATGTTAATTCTTTTCGATATAGATAGAAAGTGGCTCGGTTACCCAACCTTTCCCAGACACTATCGGGCACATGGGCGGCAATGTTAGATTTTTATGTACTTTGGGTAGGCCATAAATGATCGGTATGAGTGGCTGCTGTACTTCAAAATATTTAAACAACTTATTATCAGTCATACCTGTCATAAATAGATCAAAAGTAAAGGAGGAAACCTTCTCAAGCATACCATAAACAGTGGTTTTAGAAATACAAACATAAGTGGTGTCATCACACAACAATATGCATTTGTGTTTGGTATAAGTCCTTATCTAGCACGACAATTCCACCACCCTTATCTGCTGGTCTAATCGCCAAGGATCTCAAATTCTTGAGTTCATTGAGGGCTGCATATTCATCATTATTAAGATCAAAGTATCTTTCCTTTCTATTGGATTCAAACTCTCTTCCTATTTGTTTCTCACAAGTCTGAATAAATGTCTCTATCTTGGCATTGGGTGGTGGGATAAAAGTGCTGGGTTTTCTAAAGGAAGCAATATCAATAACAGTGTCAGGTAGCATAGCTTTCAATGTAAAAGTCCTACCAAACAATCTAAGATCAGTTAAGACACTAGTTAGCTCAGCTTCTCTGCCAGGGACGGATGATAGACCCTTGTTCAGCAATGCTAACTGTGCGGCAGTAAGCTGTACAGAAGAAATATTAAAAACCAAGTTGTTTACCTCCGTTTCCGTTGGTCTACTAGGTTCTCATTCATTTCTGTAATCGGGAGGCGGTAAAGTCTGCCCTTCCTCCCTCAATTCTGTGACCTGTCCCTGATAGGAAAAGGGCTCTGCAGTTGAAAAGAAGTGGCGACCCTAGGCCTGTCTCCAATGTTAATGTTAATGTTAGTGGTGGAGTCACCATTATCGTCAGAATGGGATTTTCTTTTTTTATGAAGATGCATCAGAGGTCCTACCTCAGTGCTACTAAGGTGGTGTAATGACTCCGCTCCCGGTCAACTGAGTCAGTTCTGTGGAGTTGGCATTCGCGGCTCCTCCCATTGAAGATACAGGCTGATTCCAAGATTCACTGGTAGCTTCACGCAAAGAATCCAATGTTGGTGGTGCATCTTCCGAGTTCACGGCTGGTGGGGGTTACTTCTACCCCATACAAAAACTGCTCCAGTAGTAAAATCTTTATTGTCAAGTTGCAATTTCTTTATTTTCGTAGACTGTAACCTCCTCTCATAAGTCAAGATGTTATCATAGAGGTTATCAAGTTGGTCCCCCATAATATCAGCAGGAAAGGAACTATAAATCTCATCCTGCAGAACTGAGATCTGACATTGCAGTTCTTTCTCTTCAGGAAGAAAGAATTCGATAAGAAGTTCCAAGTAACCGGAGCTTGCTTTCAGAATAAATGACTCTCTTAGAGGGGAAGACCTTAGGAATCGCACAGAATCTGCAGAGCAAAAATGGATTCTGTCTCTTAATGCTGATAAGACACCAGGTCTTAATGAAGTCTCTCATGCCATTTTTTTTAAAAGCTAGACCTCTCAAGTATAGGACTGTTTTTTTTATATATTTTTTATGCTTTCTATATGTTTTATTTGCCTGTTTTCTAGTTGTGACTTTTTTCCTTTTAGATAACTGTTGCTTTGATTAGTGTCTTAATTGACTGATTAACATGCTATTTAAGTGCTTTTGTTACTAGTTGAGAACAGTCTGAGAGCACACCGTGAAAGCGCTTTTGTGTGCATTAAAGTTCTTTGTTTTACCTTCAGCTGTGTTACTTTCGGTACTTTTTTGTTTTTTATCAGTTTCTTGTTATTGTACCATTCTATTTTTATTCTCAGCATATTTTTTTGCACGGGTCCGCAAGGAGACAAAGTCTTTATGGAAAAATAGTTAAGGAGGCATAATAGATCGTGCTTGAAGCTCAGAAACCCTCTTGGCTGAGGTAAAATGCAGTCTTCCATGACAAGAACTGCAAATCTACTGAGACAGCTAGCTCGAATGGGGGGCAACCAAAGCCTGCAGAACAAAGGTAAGATCCCAAGGGAACATGGGGTCATTAACCGGAGACCTAAGGAGAAAGGTACCTTTCAGAAATGCATTACAAAATTTAGCCAAAGGTAAGGAGGTCGGATTTTCACCCATACGGAAGATGGAAATCGCCACCAATTGGACTTTAACAGTAGAGAAACTAGCTCCATGATTAAAAAGATCTGCCAAAAAATCCAAAATGGCAGATACTGGAGCTGTAAAGGGGTCCAGGTCATGCTGAGAAGCCCAAATCAAATAACGCTTCCATTTGCTAGAGTAAATCTTCCTTGTAGAAGTCTTGTGAGCCGCAATCAGGATCATCTTAACAGGAAAAGAAAGCCCGGGAGTCGTGGCTATCATGGAAATTGGAGCAGCCAAGCCGTGAACTTTAGGCTGACTAGATCTGGGTGAGGAGCCCCTGATGGGTGCAAAACAGATTGGGGACTGGATCCAGAAGACACACTATATGAGACCACAGAGTGAGGAACCAAACTTGACGAGGCCAGAAAGGGGTAATGAGGATAACTGAACTCCCCAGCCACTGAACTTTCTGAATGAACTTGGGAATAACAGGAAGCAGAGGATATACATAAAGTAGACCGGAGGGCCAAGCATGGACTAGGGCATCTCTGGGGGACTCGGAGTTCCCGGAGGGGGGATTGGAGTGAAATACTTGCTGCGCTTTGCACTGGAAGGAGTAGTGAAGAGCCCTCCGCAAGACCGACCCAACTTTCGAAAGATCTTTTCTGCTACTAACAGATTGAGACCACTCGTACGGATCAAAAAAGAATGGCTGAGCCTGTCGTCCAGGATGCTGGACTTCCCTGGTGTAGATCAGAATGTAACTAAGTGTGCTGTATCTTTAAGAAGCATGTCAAGGCTGTACATGCATGTATAAATTCTAGACAAGTGCAATCCCTACTGCCATTTTGCATGATCACAGTTGTAAGTTTGCATATAAGTTACTTAAATTAAAGTCATTAAACGTCTATAGTGATGTGTTTGTATAAAATAAAGCTGCTTGAACAGAACCCAAAAAGACTTCTATTAATATCCAAAGTAGGAGAGCGACATGGTGTCAGAACCGGGATCGAAGAGAATAAGATCCAGAGCCATGATGTGCAGAGACGAGAGTGAAGGTAAAACTAAGAGAAACGAGCACAAAATGAGCCAGAAAAGAATCAAAGGTAATGAGAAGTAGCACAAACTGTTTGATAGGAGACACAAAACGGGGCATTGCAAGGGCACAAACTGCATTATTGAGCACGGGGAAGGCACAAAAAGTTTGTTGGCTAAAAAGAAATATTTAAAATAAAGGTATTTGATAAAACAATTAACAGTAAAGCAAAATGAGTATGTTTAAAGATAAAACAAGCAAGTTTAAAGTGAAACTAGTACATTTAAAGCAAAACTGGGCATGTTTAGAGTAAAATGAGCACAAGAGAAGAACATTGGGCATGAAAAGGGCTTAAATGAGCAAAACGAATATAATAAGGGCAAAAAGGGCACAATAAGCAAAAATAAAGCAAGGCGACTGCACGTGTTTTGGCAAAGTGCTATGTTTTCACATAACTATGACTCTGTATTGTATCAAGAGCATAACTAAAGTTATTCAAAGTATCTCTAAGTGTGTAAAAGTGCTTACAGTGTGTGCTTATTACTGTGTATGTATTTTAAAGAGTTTATTGTGTGCAAAGTGCAACTATTTTGTGAGATACAGTCAAAGTATAGCCATTCTGAAAAGTTTCTAGTGGTGGGTGTGTCTATTCGCAAAGTGCCACCATTACAGAGTGCTTTTTGCACTGTAAAGAGTTGCCTAGCAAGATACAGCCATTTTGGGGAGATTTCAGTGTGCTTTATGCAGTTATTCACAAAGTGTACTTTGAAATGCTATTGAGTTTTGGGCAAGAGAGGTCCAGTTTATTCACATCGTGCAGTTATTTAATACATTTCTTACACTGATAAGAGGTGGATTATTGCAAAACAATATTGCAAGAGTATTACTGTGCCTGAGAGTTACTTTACTCACATCGTTAAGTTGTTTGAGATGTTTCTTAAAATGATGATAAATGACTAACATTTTTCAAGAGAGTTAAAGTGCCTGAGAAGTTTATTTTGCAAATTCCAATTATTCAAAGGTACTGGGAGTTTGCTCATACGCACTATTTCGAAAAGCCCAAAAGATATAAATTCAGAAGCACAAAGGTATTGGACAAAGTTAAAAATACTGCCATAAGTTTCTGGCATATATGCACAAGTATACGTTTGTGCTTATTTGCAAAACCCTTCACTGGTATGTATTAATGTGGCAAATGGAATTTGAAAGCCCCTACCCACTTGTATTTGATCAGAATATTGCAGAGAATTGGAGAATATTTGAGCAAGAGTACAATATTTTTATACAAGCAGCTTATGCAGATAGAGATGCACGCACCAGGGCATTTATTTTGCTAAACCTAGCTGTGTCAGAGGCCATAGAAAGAGAACGTTCATTTGTGAATGCACCTGTAGTATATGAAGGAGAAGGTGAAAACAGTCGTATTGTTGTACAGGCTGAATCAAGAGAAGACCCAGAGTGTTTGTGTTTGAAGCACAAGTTCCGAGAAATGTGCAACTCCCAGACAAATATTACAACAGAGAAGCATTTGTTTTACACAACAGATCAGAAACCTGGGAAAACATTTGCAGCTTATATAACTGACCTGAGAAACAAAGCTAAGATGTGTCGGTTTGGTGACATAAAAGATGAGCTGATAAAGGACAGGCTTGTGTGTGGTATTAACAGTGCTGCTGTGAGAAAGACTTTACTTTGTGACAGTGATTTAATGTTGAGCAAATCCATAGAGATTTGTTAAATCCATGAGGTGACAAAATAACATACAAGTATGCTTACAAGTGGCAAGAGCATGGTTTCAGTTGGCTCCACAGCAAATGTAGATAGTATGCAACACGTGGCAAACAGAAGTAGGCCCATGCACATGGCAGCTACAAAGTTTCCAGGGAAGCCACATAGCTTTCCAGCAAGTTCCAAGAAGAGAGCATGATCCAGCTCAGTGCAGAATAAGCATGAATCAGCAAAACCCAAGTCTAGCTTTATTATTAACTGTTGCAACTGTGGTGCAAATCACGAGTCTAAAAGAGAGGTGCTTAGCATTTGGTCAGCAAACTCACAAGTGTAAAAAATGGAACCACTTTCAAAAGCTTTGTAAATCAAGTAACCCTCACACAGTTGTAAAGAAAGGTCACACGAAGAAGCAAGTTGATCAAGTAGAGCCAAAGCAGACAGCTTTCTATGTAGATGATGTATCAGTGCTTGATGAAAGAGCTGATGCAGTGAATTTATTAACAAGAAGCGAAGTGTTTTGTACTGTCCAGATTAATGGAAAATCCACAGAGCTTAAAGTAGACACTGGTTCAAAGTGTAATGTTATGTCAGCAGACACATTTGCTAAAGTGAGAACTAACAACTCAATGAAGCCAGTAGTGCGAGACATGTTGCTTATGGAGGTGAAGAAATTCAGACCGAAGGTTCAGTGATGCTTTCATGTTATTTGGCCAAGAACTGTTACAACTTGTTATTCTATGCAGTCCGAAGTCCAGTGTAATCTTTATTGGGTCTCAAAGATAATTTAAGAATGAATCTGCTTTCTTTTGCTAAAGAAGTCCATTGTGTAAGTGCATTTCCGACTTCAAATTTTTCTGAAGCCATTTTCTCAGACTACGCTGATGTTTTCGATGATAAGTTAGGTAAACTTCCAGTTGTGTATTCCATGAAGTTAAACCCAGAAGTCACTCGAGTAGTCAGACCAAGCAAGAAGAGTTCCGATAGTTATGCAGGACAAAGTTAAGACTTAGTTGGATAGAATGGTGCAGTAAGGTGTGATTTGTCCAGTCACAGAACTAACTGAATGGGTGTTGTCCATGGTAGCAGCTCACAAAAAAGGCTCAGACGAAATCAGAATATGTATTGACCCAAGAGATCTGAACAAAGTATTAGAGAGACCCTAACATCCAAAGCATATAGTCGGAACAGGTTGCAGCCTTAATACCGAATGCCAGTGTTTTCTCTATCTTGGATGCAGAGAGTTCATTTTGGCAAGTGATGCTTGATCGTAAATCTTCATTTCTAACTACTTTTGGTACTCCATTTGGCAGATACAGATTCCTAAGGATGCCATTTGGAATAAATTCTGCAAGTGAAGTCATTCGGCGTGCAATGGAGCAAATTTTTTCAGGTTATCCTTGTGCCAAAATAGTAGATGATTTATTGGTTGTAAGCAATCGTGAAGCAGAGCATGACAGAAACCTCAAGAAAGTTCTAGATACAGCAAGTGAAGTAAACTTGAAGCTCAAATCGCTGAAGTGCAAATTCAGACTTCCAGAAGTTACCTACATAGGTCATTTGTTCACAAGTACAGGCTTGAGACCAGACCCGACCAAGCAAGCAGCTATTCTTGAGATGTCAGCACTAGATAATGTACAAGCTCTACAACATTTTTTAGGCATGGTCAACTATTTAGGCAATTTTATACCAGACTCAGTGAGTTGACAGCACCTTTAAGAGAGCTAACATGCAAAAATGTTTCATGGTCATGGTTGGAACAGCACTAGAAGGCATTTGAAGACCTTAAGCAGAAAATTCCCACCTCACCTACATTAATATGCTATGATGTGAACAGACGACTTACTCATTCCTGTGATGCCTCAAAATTTGGTCTTGGTGCAGTTATACCTCAAGAAGGCAGACCAGTAGCCTACACATCTAGAACACTGACCCAAACTGAGATGCAGTATGCGCCGACTGAGAAAGAGCTTTTGGCAATAGTACTTGCATGTTCTAAGTTTCATGATTATATTCATGATCGAGCTACTCAGATTGAAACTGACCACCAACCTTTAGTTACTATTCTAAAGAAGCCTCTGCATTCCGCTCCAGCAAGATTACAAAGAATGATGCTCAAATTGCAAAAGTACAACTTAAAAATGTTCTATACAAAAGGCAAACTACTTTATCTGGCTGATATCTTATCCAGATCACCCAGAAATATGACAGAACTTTTCTGATTTTATGTCAGCAGGAAATTCAGCCAGTGTAACCAATAAAGGATCTCCTCTCGAACCTCCAGGAAGGGGAAAGGAGAGTGGAACGCAAGAAGGAAGGTGAGATAAAGGACAACAAACATGGAATGTTATGGTAGGTACATAACTTCTTTATGTTATGTTGTCCCATCTCGCCTTCATTCTTGCTGGTTGGGACCGCGTCCCCAGCACCTGGTTCTTGGGTGGCTCACTGGAACAAACTCTTCAGGACCGTGGAATCAAAGGATGCCCTATTCCGGGAGACCACATCCACTTTGTAATGAGTGATAAAGGTATGAGGACTTACCCAAGTTGCTGCTCCACAGATTGAATCTAAAGGCAATTTAGCTTAGAAGGCAAGACCCTGGTTGAATGTCCTCTGGGCCTTCCTGGGAGCATCTTTTTACGCAAACCATACAAATAACTGATTGTGTCCGACAGCCATTTTGATAAGGTCACTTTTGAAACTGGAGAACCTTGTTTATTGTCAGCAAAGGATACAAACAATTGGTCTGATTTTCTAAGGTCCTTGGCCCTTTGTAAATAAAAATGCAACTGTCTATGAACATCCAATTGGTGGAGTCTATACTCTGCCTTGTTGCTGTAATTGGGGAAGAACACATGAAGCTCAATGGACTGATTTAAGTTATACTCTGAACATACCTTTGGCAAGAAGGAAAGATTGGTCCTAAGAGAGAGACTATCTTTGTGAAAAATGAGATATGGCAGGCGAATAGACAAAGCATGTAATTCAGAAACCCGTCTAGCTGAGGTTATAGCAACCAAGAAGAGGGTTTTCCAAGATAGAAATTTCAGGGGACAAGATGCTGCTGGTTCAAAAGGTGGAAGAACCATAGAAGCTAAAACCAAGTTTAGGTCCCGGGGGTGGGGGTTCTCTTACCAGGGTCTGCAAAAGAGTTGTACCTCATAAGAATGCTCTGCACAACTTATGGGACATGATGTTAGAACCAAAGTCCCCTACATGAAAACTGGAGATGGCAACTAACTGGACTCTAATAGTAGCTGCAGCTGCCCCTCTTTTGAATGTTTCAGCCAGAAAGTCGAGAATCTTGTGAACAGGAGTAGTGAAGGGATCAATATCATTATTCTTCGCCCAATAAGAGAACCTCTTCCATTTGCTAGTGTAAATCCTCCTGGTAGTGGGCTTGTGAGAGAATCACCAAGCCCGAACAAGGATGAGCCATCAAAGGGGGTGTTGGTAAATTAAATGAAGACTTAAAAGGTTCCGCAAACTGAAAAAGGCACATCCAGGAATGTCTCCGCAAAGCTACTCTGGTACCTGCTGCCCTACTCGCTCCATCTGCCGCATAAGAATTTAGCCTCATGGAGGAGTAAAACACGGAGGTCAAGGTCGCAAGCTGGGAAGCTTCCCTGTTCACATCTCCCTCAGCTGTAGGATCTTGCAGGGTTTCTCTTAGCTCCTTCAGGAGATACCTCTGAAGTTGTGTGAAGTGTGACAAATAATTCAGCGACCTGAGAGTAAAGGTCTCTGAAGAGAACATACGCTTCCCATACCTGTCCATCGTACGAGACTCCTTGTTTGGCGGATGGATGGATGAAGAAGTTTCCGCAAATTCCTTCTAAGTAGCTGCTGCCACCACCATGGCATCAACAGGGACCCCTTTGGAAAGGAAAGACCTATCCTCGGGCGCAGTAATAAATTTATTCGGTCTCCTCGGAACTGGTTCCATGGTCTCTGGAGCACTCCGCACCTTTCAACTCGCTACAGACAAAAGTGGGTCAAAAGACGGGGACACCCAAGAGGTGGAGGTTCGGGAACCAAATGCATCCAGGTAGACAGGCTCATCCTCAGAAGGGGCTAGGGACTTCCAGCCACTCCTCTGTCTAAGCATTTCCACGATGCCTGAAAAGGAGACATCCTCAGAGGGGGACTGTGGGGACCCTTCCGATTCATCCAAGTCTGTATCAGAGGTGACAGACTCAGGGGAGTCTAGATGCTTCCTCTTACATCTTTTCTTCCAAGGGACCTCCTCCAAATGTTCGGGGGAGGTTTCGGAAGAGCTGGGGTCACCCAATGGGGTTTCCTGGGGCTCAGGTTCCCTACGCTTTGAGGCAGGAGGAGGATCAAAAGCAAGCACAGACACCGATGGAAAAGGAGCCAATGGAGCCGAGGGTGGAGCAGTCTCATGAGACAGCACGCTCATCACCTCGAAGGCACCAAGGTCCAGAGTCAAAGGAGCCGCCAGCTCCAAAGAGCCTGGAGATCTCCTGCAAACTGGGAGTGATGGCTCTGAGGTCGATGTGGGAGCCGAGCTCACCTGCGCCGAAGCTCCAAGAGGTAGAGCAGGGTCAGACAAGGGTCTGATGCCACTTCACCCCTTGGAGCTAGCGAGACAGCTTCAGCGCCCAGCTCCCTCGACGGACTGAGACATCGAGGAGATCGGAGTGGTTGTCGGGACCAATAAAGGAGAAGTAACCACAGCCAACGGTTCCACCACCACGACCTCCATGCACTCAGGCTCTGAGCTCAAGAGAGTCGGTGAAGGAAGCGATGGAGAAGCTGGATGGGCCGAAGGAGCCAATTCCTTATGGGCTGGGCTTGATAGTAATTTAGCAAGTGCCTGTGACTTGAGGAGCCTGTTGACCACTCTTCTCCCCATCGTGATCCGAAAGCTTGGAGGATTGAGGGGAGTGCGAAGAGGACCGGTGATTAACCAGTCCAGGTTGCAGCAGAGGAGATTGTGGAGCAGAGCACACCGGCTCCAAAGGAGAACTTATTCTCTTATGGGTCCGGACTGGCTCCGAAGACAGAGATGGAGCCGCCAGAAACTTAGCTTTGTTGGAGCCAACACTGGGAGCCGACAAAGCCGAAGGTTTGTCAGTGGAATTTGTCTGTTCTGAACTCATAACCGATGACTTAGTGTGTTTTTCAGACACTTTAGCTGGCTGAGAACCCAGAGATGATGAATCTTGAGGGTTCTTCAGAAGGCCATGCAAAATTAACTTATTTCTTCTCTCCTGCAGGCCTCTGGAACTGAAAGCATGACAGATCGAGCATGAGTCCTGCAGGTGAACAGCCCCTAAACAATATACAGAACTTGTGTGCCCATCCGTAAGGGACATTTTGTGACAACACGAGTCGCATTTTCTAAACCCAGAGGGTTTCGACTCTTTGGACATAACTTAAATACTTTCAACAGCACTAGAAAAAAACAAAGCTATAAGCTAACTGCACACAATAACTAACTACAACAAGGCTGTAAAGGCTAGCCCAAACAACAGTAACAGAGAAACTTTTATTTATTTATTTTTTTTAAAGGGGAGAAGAAAAAAGGGGAAGAGCCTCTAACTTAAATGGCTACTCCCCCAGTAGGAGAGCCTCTAACCTAAACTGCTATCCCAGAAAGGGTGGGGAAAGAGAAGAAGGACCCTCTAATTTAAACAGGCTCAAGGGAAAAGCAAGGCCTGAGGAGAAAACAAGGGCCAAAAAATAGCCACAACAAGAAGAGGAAGAGTTGTTAGAATAACAGGGGGTAGTATACACTCCAATGAGATAAAACAACTACAAAAACCTAGAAAAGGATAAAGTGAAAAAAGCACAAAGTACTTAGCCTGAGCCAGTAGTCGCAATCTCGACACTGTAAGCGGCAAATGAGATCTGGGTAGCTATCGCTAGGCAAGTTGGGATAGGGGTTAGCCTCGAGCTAGTAAAAGCTCCTGAGCTATAGCAAATCGGCCGAGTCAGAGCCGAGGATTGGCTTCGAACCCAACCAGCAAGAAAGAAGGTGAGATGGGACAACATAACATCGCCATTTTTCAGTTCATGGTAGTCCACACAAAGTTCTTTCTGACAACGGCACTCAATTTACTAGCCAGTCGTTTCAGAAATTTGCAAAAGAATGGGACTTTGTACATGTCATTAGTAGTCCTGAATATACTCAGTCAAATGGTCTAGCTGAACGTGCAGTACAGAGTACAAAGCAGTTACTTGAAAGGTTAAAGTATGACAATACCAATGTGCTCTTGAATTTGCTTAATCTCAGAAACATACTCCATAAAGATATTCTTGGCTCACCTGCTCAAAGACAACTTGCCAGGCAAACTAGAACAGTTTATTGAAGCCTAAACCCAAGAACAATAAAACCATCAAGGCTCAATTGCTTAAAAGGCGTAACATCCAGAAATCTAGTTACGACAGTTCGAGCAGATTACTTCATCCATTGAGGGAAGGAGAGATGGTACGAATCCAGACAATGAAAGAGATTGATCAAATTGGACAGATTACAGGCATCTGTGACAACACAATATCCGACCTGGTAAACTCCGAGGGTGTAGAATATAGAAGGAACCGTAAACATCTGCTTCCTGTACCAGAATCATCACCATCACAACATTGTTTCTGTGATGCAGACTTGAAATCTAAAAGTGAGTCAGACACCGTTTTCATACCAGAATATGTTCAAAAGTCTGATTCTATTCCAGAAAATGTTCTAGACATTCCACAGGTCAAACATTTTGCACAGACAGTTCCAGTTGCTAAATCTAACTCCCAGTTTTATGTCACATGATATGGGCAAGTATCAAAGCCTAGTGTGAAGTACACAGCAACGTGGACTTGATTGTGTGTATGTGTGTGTGTGTGTATATATATATATATATATATATATACACACATATATATATATATATATATATATACACACACACACACACACACACACACACACACACATACATATATATATATATATATATATATATATATATATATATATATATATATATATATATCTATCTATGTTGATGCATATCATATGATAGAAACCTCATTTGACTGAAACTCAATTTGACTGAGACCATAAGACTGAATTTTCAAAAGACTGAAAAGTCACTTGACTGAAACCCATAAGACTGAAACACAATACTGAATTTCATCATTGTAAATTATAAACTGGACCATATAAAACCAGACTAGGTGGGGGGCTATGCCCCCCATACCCCCACACACCCCTAACTATATATACTAACTCCAGGATTGCACTACAGTGGAGAAAAGGGCATATACCTTTCACTTACCTTACAGTGGTCTACATGCTGCCACTACTATGCCCTTTTCCCCACCATAGTGTGATCCTGGAGTTAGTATATATAGT
This sequence comes from Protopterus annectens, assembly GCF_019279795.1. NCBI lineage: Eukaryota > Metazoa > Chordata > Ceratodontiformes > Protopteridae > Protopterus > Protopterus annectens. The sequence goes on from NC_056731.1 coordinate 1,605,262,643, forward strand.
TAGGGGGGTGTGGGTGGAGTAGTCCCCCACCTAGTCTGGTTTTATATGGTCCAGTTTAAAATTTAGTATGCTGAAATTAAGTACTATGGGTTTCAGTCAAGTGACTTTTCAGTCTTTTGAAATTTCAGTCTTATGGTCTCAGTCGAAAGAGTTTCAGTCAAATGAGATGAGGTTTCTATCACATGACAGGGATCCATATATGTATGTGTGTGTATATATATATATATATATATATATATATATATATATATATATATACACACACACATATAAATATGTATATATATGTGTATATATATATATATATATATATATATATATATATATATATATATATACACTATAGACACTAGATCCTACCCAGTTCGGCTTTGTCAAGGGCAAATCCTGCCTTTTGAACCTGGTTGACTTCTTTGAAACAGTCACCAAAGCCATAGATGAAGGGGTCCACACAGCCTATCTGGACCTTGCAAAGGCATTTGACACAATACCCCACTCGGGCATCATAGATAAGCTATCCAGCTTAAATATAAACCCCTATGTCACAAGATGGGTCGCAAACTGGCTCAAAGACAGAACCCACAGAGTGAGAGTTGCTGGAGCCATGTCAGACTCGAAACCGGTCACAAGTGGCGTCCCACAGGGTTCTGTCCTGGGACCACTCTTGTTCGGTATATACTTTTCCGAGGTACAGGCAAACGTGGGAGGACTATGGCTCACCAAGTTCGCAGACGACTGCAAACTGGGCGCCATAATCAACTCTCCAGCTGACACAAACATCCTTCAAAAAGGTCTCAGAGAGACAGATAACTGGTGCCAGCGCCATGGTTTAAAGCTAAATGCCAAAAAATGTATAGTCATACCCTTTGGCAAAAACAATGTGCCCACAAATTACCACATAGGCGGAAACCCATTAAGTACAAAGTAAGTTATTAGGGACCTGGGGACCCAAGTTGATAGCAATCTCTCCCCTTTGAAAACCACATTGCCAAAGTGGTTAGAAAGACCTTCTACATAGCCCACCTCATCACGAAGGGTTTCACATCTAGATCAAGAGAGGTAATCGTGCCCCTTTATTCATCCCTCATCAGGCCCATCATAGAATACAATGCCCCTTTTGGGATGTACCTTACCCGACACCTGCAGCAATTAGAAAGACCCCAAAAGTATCTCACCAAGAGGATCAAGGGTCTCAAACAGATGCCATATGCTGCTCGGTTAAAAAAACTCCAGCTCTACTCAGTTGCATACCGCCTACTTCGAGGCGATCTATGCCTGACATGCAAAGCTATGTCAAATCCAGAATGAATGGACATGCTCCACCTCAGTAAATCTAAATCCCTTAGAGCCACACGCTCGAGGGACTTGAACCTCAGCACAGAAATAAATAGAACTTGCTGGAGGGACAGGTTCATAACCCAGAGGCTCCCTTCGCTCTGGAATAGAATTCCAGTTCATGTGAGGCAGAGCACCTCACTGAATCTCTTCAAGAAGAATCTCGATAAGTGGATGGGGGATCGTAGGTTTGTCCCAGGGATTACTCCCGTGTCACTATTAGACAGAGGCACAGTAAACTAAACCTTAAAAAGGGCACAGTATACTCAAATGAAGGGGTGGCGTAAGCCATACAGAATCGGGCTAGGCTTATAATTGCCCCAGGGCAGATAGCCTAGTATGAACCTATGAACCTATAGATATATATATATATATATATATATATATATACATACACACACACACACACACACACACACACATATATATATATATATTTATACACACACACACACACATATATATATATATGTGTGTGTGTGTGTACTTAATATTGTGTAATGCATGACAAAAAATTACCTGTGATTTCTGCATCCTAAATAGACTCATAGCATCATATGATCTAGTTCTCAAATAGAGGATGTAGATGAGAAAGCAAGTGAAGTGTGTTGTATCTTTAAAAAGCATGTCAAGGCTGTATGTGCATGTATAAATTCTAGACACGTGCAATGCCTAGTGCCATTTTGTAAGAGCAGCCACAATGAGAGCATGCATGATTGCTGCTGTTAGTTTATATACAAGTTACTTTATATACAAGTTACTTAATTTAAAGTCAGTAAACTTCTATAGTGATGTGTTTGTATAAAATAAAGCTGCGTGAACAGAAGACTCTTCTATTGTATCCAAAGTAGGAGTGACACCTGGAATGTGCATTGCCAACAGAAAATGGCCGGTAGAGATCACCCACTCCGACAATCTTATGTCCTCATGACAATGGTTATAGGACCTGGTTCCCCCCTGTTCATTGATGTACCAGACCACTGACATACTGTCCGCCTGTATGGCAACAGTCCCAGGAGGAAGTGAGGCATGGAAAACTAGCAATGCCAAAAGCACCGCCCTCATCTCCACGACACTGATGTGCAGATTGGTCTCCAGAGCAGACAATGTACCTTGGACCATCCTTCCCATGCAATGTCCCCCCTCACCCAAGCAGGAAGGCGTTTGTGGTCACTGTGGTCGTGGGAGAGGGAAGAATAAATGGCTGAACCAGAAGGTCCTGGGACTGGAGCCACATAAGATGGGAGTCCCTGCAAACATGAGACAGTCGAACAGGACGGGACAGAGGAAGGTCTAGCCGGGACCGTTGAACCACTTAAGGTCCACTGCAGGACCCGCATATGAAGGCACATAGTTTAGACAAGGGTGATCATGGCTGCCATGAACCCCAATGCCCGAAGAACTAAGCCCGCCAGGGGCAATTGGGCTAGAAGACTGTCCTGTACATGATGGCAGAGTGAACACAGTCTGTCTGGAGGCAGAAAAACTTTTCCTTGTATAGTGTCTAGTCAGGCCCCTATGAAATCCAACACCTGAACTGGTGTCAGTTGGGAATTGGTGAGATTCATGGTAATACCCCCAGGGGGTGGGGCTATATGAAGAAGATAATCCCTGGTCTGCATTAGCTGATGCCTCGAGGATGCGGAGAGGAGCCAATCATTGAGGTAGGGGTAGACCTGAAATCCCTCCAGCCACAGGTGAGTCGCCATTACTTTGGTAAACAACCAGAGAGCAGTGTCGAGTCCGAAGGGGAGTACTTTGAACTGAAAATGAGTGACTCCCAGCTGGAAGTGGAGAAACCTCAAGGAGCGCAGGAAGGGCAGAATGGACTGAAGGGTGACCATCTGAAACTTTGTCTCGGCAATGGACAGTTTCAGGGTTGACAGATCCAGAATGGATATGAAGTTGTCCGTTTTCTTTGCCTCCAAAAAGAACCTGGAATAAATACTTGATCCGGACTCCTCTGGGGGGACGTGCCGGATGACCTGTTTTGCAAGCAGCCTGACAATTTCTACAGCTGCCTCCTCCTGTTGAGCAGATGGAATGGGAGGAAGAAGAAAGGGGACAGAGTAACCTGTGGATATGATCAGCAGAACCCAATGATAGTTTGCAATGGACTCCCAGGCTGTTGGGTGCAGATATAGGCACCCCCTGACTGCCTCCAGAGATGAGCAGTCAGGCAATCCTTCAGGACTACTGAAACGGTCTGTCTGGGAAGACATCTCGAGACCCTTGGTTCTTCAGACAACCTCTGCCACGAGGGTGGCACCTGTCGTACCTCCCTCTGCCCATGGAGGAAGACATATCCTGAGCATCTTGGGAAGAACCCCGAGACATCCAAACCACAGCTTCTTGACCCTACACGGATTCTATGAAAAGGATCTTTGTGGAGTGGAAAAGTGGATCCCGGTGGCAGACAAGGTCTTCCCATCCTTCTCGCTCTGGGTTAACGTGTCACGAACTGTTTTCCAAACAAGGTATAACTGCCACAGGCAGCATTCATGAAAGACACCTTGAAGGCCTCCAAAAAGGCACAAAGTCAGAGCAAGGCATGCCGCTTGATGGCCACACCAGTCCCTGCAACCCTCGAGGCACCCTCGGTAGCATGTGAGAGAAGCCTCATGGACGTATTCGAAATAGAAGTGAGGATGGCCATACGGGAGGAGAAGACCTTCTTCTCCTCTGCTGACATGGACCCTGTGGCAGACTCAGTGACTCCTTTTTGACCAGGTCCCTCTGCAGTCTGATGACATGTGCCAGGTAAATTCAGTGCGCATAAGGCAAAATCGGCTGAAGCGTAGGCCTGTTTCCCAAAATGATCCATCGCCCGAGACTCCCTGTCTGGAGGGTGGACCAAGGAGCTCTCCTGAGTCAGCTCCTTCTTAGTGGTAACCGCAACCATCATGGCATCGATTGGGGACCCCTTGCACCAAAGGGGCTTGTCAGATGGGGCACTTAGAGCCTGGCGCTTGAGGATGGGCTCAATCATGTCCAGTTCCTTCCATGCCCTAGTGGAAATAAGATCCACTAAAGGATCCACAGGGAGGGACACCTATAAGCTAGAAAGACCTGTGCAAAACTCCTCCAGAAATACAGACTCGTCAGGTTTGGGCTTGAGGGTAGATGACCCACAGCATTGGCTAAGGATCTCCATGATGGCCACAAAGGAGACATCCTCCAGGGGTGATTGGGGGGGGAGCCCGCCTCTTCCTCCAAGTTGGTATCATCAGTGAGAGCCTCTGGCGGGGAATCTAAGTGCCTCCTCCTGCAAGTACATTTCCGAGGGGACTCCTCGGGGGTAGGCTCCAGAAGCTTCGGGAAGTTCCAGGATTGGAACATCCTGGGGCGAACTGGAAGCAGGCTGTCCCAGAGGGGGCAGAATGGAAGACTCTGGCCCAGAAAAAGGAGGAGCCAGGGTGGAATCCAAGGATGAGAGTGTCAAGGGTCTCAACAGAGCTGAGAGAACTCTCTCCACCACCTCGAACCATTTACTTGTCCTCATTGTCTTCCCTTACATCGGTAACACATTATACAGTTTTACTTAAGTGCTAATGCACGTGTGCATGTTCTCTGAAACATTCAAGTAATTTTTCCATTTTACTTTGATGTCTTTAAACATTTGCACAACTAGTTACTTTTACCTCAACAGCACTGACTTGACACTTTTTGGGTGCAGCTTCCACTTCCCCCATCTCTTACTACTTGTGAACTCCTAATTTTATGCTTTCCACTATAGGTGTTGCTGTTTGGCTGCATGGTCCTCAATACCCACCTGGTGCCTCTGTTTACCATTATAGAAAATCATTTTCATTCTTTTATCGGTTTCTGATGCAAATTCCTTAGCTGCTCTCCTACATGCATGTTGCTGAGGCCTAGGGCTGATTTGTACATGGGCAGGCTGAATGACTCCTGCTGACATGATAAACATGGCCTTGCATTGCTCTTCCCCTGCCTCCATTCCAAAACCGCCTCACCCTTACACATTTTTATACAATTGTAACCACATTCCCTATTTATTGCTACTGTCACTTCCACTTAAACACTACTACTGGAACATTTCATCCTCACTGATTACTTACTGTTCAGTCCAGTACATAAAAATATAGTGGACTCACATCTAATACATCTCCATATCTATGCAGCTATATACTTATTCTTTCAAATCCACTACCTTATGTCTTCTTCCTACCCCCGATACATCTGATTCAACATAGGTTCATAGGTAGGTACTAGGCTATCTGCCCGAAGGCATTTATAAGCCTAGCTAGAATGTGATGGCTTTCGTCATCCCCTTAGATTAGTTCCCAGTTTCTTTGGTTATTTGTGGTTTCTGGGCTGCCTGTTTATTTTTTCCCTTTGATTACCCCTAGAGAGAGTCTCCCTATAACCTTTTACAAAAAGTTCAATTAACTATATAATACAAACCCCACTTTTTAATTAAAATAATACCACCAAGCACACACACACATATATATATATATATATATATACATATATTCATATATATATCTATACACACACACACACTGAATTAAAATGAATTTCACTACATTTCATACATCCTAGCAACTATAACAGTTGTTTAAGAAGAAACTGAAGGAAATGGCCAAAGAAACAAATTTAAATGTTTTAAAGGTTTATGATTTGAAATTCTGTACAAAAATATTATACATGTATTCATTTCCTCAACTTATTTGTTATTTATCAATTGTTAACATATTAGAGCACAACTTTAGATAGACTGTTTTCAGATTTGTTTGGGGGAAAATAAAGCACAAAAGAAGTACACAGGAAAATGCTAATATAAATGGAACGCAGACAATGCAAATCACATAAACAAACAAAAAAATCATGCAGCGATGTACAAATAAATGGAATATACAGTCTGAAATCACAAAAGGGAATACAGTGAAACAGATTTAAAGCAAAACTAGAATGTTAGTGTTGAATACAAAACAACAGTTAAACACCCTGACATATACAACTGCATTTACATTTTATTGCAAGTCGGTAGGTTTTGAGAGTTAGGAGAACTGGTGGCAGAGTACAGTGGCAGTAAAAGGGAGACAAAAGGTAAAGTGGGGGAGGAAAAGTAAAGAGGAGGGAGAGTGATGGATGACTATGTTTACAGGAAAGAGCAGGTAGAGGAGTTAGGAGAATTAAGACAGAGAAAAAATGTGTTGGACAGACATTTAGCTATGAATGAAGGTACATAGACAGAGGAAGAGGGAACAGAGTTAAGTAATAAACTAACATAAAAGGCACAGTAGCGATGCAGGCAGTAAATACAGCACTAACCAAAATGCAGACAACAAAGCTGAAAAAAACGCTGCTTCATGAACTTTAAAATTCGGATTTATTGTGACACAAACAGAAGACGTGGTAATCGCTTTCACCTGGGTAGGCTTCTTCAGATCAAAAGAACCCTCTCTAATGCACCTTTAATATATTAAAAAAGGCGCCAAAAACAGGTAAACTATTAAAGGCACAGTACAACCATCATGGTATACAACATAAATGAAATGCTTACTCAAACACATTAACCACAGAAAAATAAGGACGCCTAAAACACTCATAAGACATAAATAAAGATATAAAAAACAATAAATCCGAATTTTAAAGTTCATGAAGCAGCGTTTTTTTCAGCTTTGTTTTCTGCATTTTGGTTAGTGCTGTGTTTACTGCCTGCATCGCTACTGTGCCATTTATGTGCTTGGACTGAGTTTGGCACAGGTAGTGTTAGCCCTGTGGGGAGTGATATTTCTTGGACTTATTAATATTAGAATTAAGTAATGCCTTGTGTAGAGAATCAATTATATGCATCTTTTGTGTGAAGACATTTCTTTAGCTGATGCCCAAATTTGGGAAAGGTGGTAACGTCCTTAAGTTTGAGGGGGGGGGGGGTTCCAAGTTTGGGATGCCATCTCAGACAAGCTGTTTTTGGTAGAATGGGATTTTGCAAATTAAGTACAGAGAGTGAGGGAGGATTTTGATCTAAGGTCATAAGATATAGTTGTTTAAACATACTTTTCCACTTCTAGACTGTGATGTTATATTATATGACATCAGTAAATACTGCACATATCTTTACCTGCAATGTACATATCTTCATACACTACACCTTACTGTACAAATTTACCACTAATTGCCATGTCTTAACCCTGTTCAGTGGTTATAGCTGATTATATACAATGTGCATTCAAACTGTAAGATTGTATGAACTGTTTCTGAATTTTAACTACTGCTATTTAATCTGTATTACATTTTTATTTAATTACTGAATTCCAGTCAATGTAAGCTAAATTATGCCTGATCAATGCTTGAAACAATGTTCTTGCTGTGTTACCGAATGTCTTTAATGCTTTAAAGCTGTTTCTAATCTTTGTATGCTTTTGTTTTGGCCTGTTTTAACACTTGCCTGCTAATTAATGAAAAAAAAAACTTTTTTTAGCTATACGTGCCCAGAACTACTGAATTGAACATCAAAATACTGTTCAGAATCAAAACCTTCATTTCACAAAATGAACTACCAAACCCACAACACTTAAAACATACCTAAGAAAAACAAACTAAACTCTGTTTGCACATTCTCCTACATTATTCCATTCTCTACACAACAAATGTCCTGTACAATAAGGTCTGCACACAGATATTTAACTGCAGGAACAACAAAATAATAATAATAATAATAATAGTAATAATAAATCCATCTATTCCTTTCTTCTACCCCAGCATTTCAAATGAACACTACACCACAATGCACCAAATGAATATCCTTATAAAATTACTAACAACCAACACTTCTATCACTCTACTAGCTAAGACACAAAGTTTATTTACATCACAACCTGAAACAAAACAAAACAAAACACTGTGAGCATCCAAAAGACGACATGTCACCATGGTGACCTAAATGGGTAACCTACTGGAGGTCAAAGATTGAACGCTCGAGCTTTAATTGTCTGAGGTTCAACCCTTTGACAATCTGAGTTCCTCCACATAAAATCACTATTGGTGAGTTGTGCTAGAAGTAATATCCTTTTTGGAGGAACTTCCCCTTCTTCATGTCAGTGCGACCATTGAGGAGGTATACACAAAGTTTAGGGGGGGGGGGGATTTTGTCCCCCGCTGCAAAAAAACAATAAAAAAGTGTTTTTCTGCATTTTTTTTTGTTTGGTGAATGCAGTTCAGGGATTCTGATCTTCAGTGCATTAGCATTCATCCACTCACAGTGGAAGCTGCCTAAACATTCAAAATGCCTACACCTAAGTACTCTCCTACATCTTGCAAAAGTATCTTATGCATTATTTATTTAAAACTCTTACATTTACTAAACCAGCGCCCCTAATCAAAATTACACCATACTTGACATTCAAGATGGCTGCACAAAGAGTAGCAAGCTGATTCGAGCTACCCCAGTGTGAAACTTCAGAAATTATTAAAGCTAGTAAAATGTTATCACTTTGGGTAGAATTCAGTTACTGGCAAGTACTTATACTACCTGAATGCCAACAAAGATAACATTTTATGAAAATGGAATGGAGAAGAAAAAGCTCTGGCTGAAAAGAACCTTGGAGCTGTTCAGCTAAAAGCAGTTCAAGTTTCATCTTCAGTATAGGAGATGGCATCTAGCAATTTGCAGGAAAACATGAACCAAATACACTCACAGTAGTTGCAATAAGGGAGCCAGTAGAGTAATGTATACAGTCAAATGACAAAAGACTGAAAATAATTAGCTATTCAGATGAGCTGATACAACTGCAGAAATCAGAAAATGAGGTTGGGTTGGCATAATGGTTGAGGTGCTTATCTTACAGACACAAGATACAGGGTTTGATTCTCACCATTGAAGGATATTCTCTAGGCTTAAAATGCCTTGCAAAAGGGAAGCTAGCCTAGTACTGCCAATGAACCTATGAAATGAAAGAAAGACTGCATAAACAAGAGGTTTCTGAAGAAGAGCTGTTTCAAAAAAAAAAAAAAAAAAACAGTAGAGCAGTAGAGTTAGAAGACACAGCAAGCAGAGAAAACCTGACATTTTTGGCATACAAGAGAAACTGGATGGAACAGAATGCATGGATTTTTATAAAACTACAAATAAGTAACTCTACTGGTGCTCTACAGCAGAAGTCATTAAACAAGAAGGTACACCCTATTCCTGTTCCAGCTCTGACCATCAGAAAGCAGCTGACATCTACAGTATATTAGTAAAGGTGCAATCATACCAGCAGAAACAGTTGTTCCTGATAAAACTGTATCACAAGGGAAAATATTTAAAAAAAAATGGGGACACCAAAGTGTCTACGGAAAAGTTACTCACTATACACCAAGCAGAAGATAAATAAATGTATTCATTAAAATTCAAGTTGCTATATACAACTGTCTTGAGAATAAGAATATTTTCCCCTGGAGAATCAAAGACATTTTTAAATGCAAAACAGGCTTAAAAAAAAGAAATAAAGTTTAGCCAACAGAGAATGAGCAATCAAGCTGAAGGGGATTCTGCTTCTCAATCATCTGACAGCAATAAAGCCCACAGAAGATTTTGGATCTTTGCCTGGAAGTGCTTACATATGTATTTTTATACCCCAAGCAGACTTCAAAGAATTTTTCCTCAGGTAGACAGCAAATGTTGAAGGTGTGCTGGGGCAGAAAGAGGTAAGTGGAACATATTTTCTGGGAGTGAAATTAATTGGTAGACTTGATTCCCTGCAGACTGCATTGTCTGAGATGCTGGGTGAGCAAGCTGGAGTGGCTACAGAAATGATTTTTTTGAGCCGATATAAACTCTGAATTGCCCAGATATACTAAGGCCTTACTGAGTCTAATTATGATGGCTGCCAAAAAAGCAATTACTAGAAAATGGAAATTAAAGTCTAAACCAACGTTACAAGAAGTAGCGAAGATAGTAACAGTGATAAATCAACTGGAACTAGGATCTTTAGAAAAGGGTCGGAGCAAATTACATAGGAAAAAATGGGAAGTGTGGGATCAATACATGCAGAGGGGGAACACGGTTTAAAAGAAGGCAGGATTTGAATGAACTATGTAATGTTTGACTAACAATGACTGGATATGTTAAAAGTGATGTATAATGTTTGCCTACAGTTGTGTCGGCACAGTTTGGAATGCATTTTTGCAACTGAGATTGTGTTGCTATGATTTATCATCATTTACATAAATGTAATATGGCCTATGTCACAAATGACAATTTAATAAATGTTTCTTGTTTACAAGAAAAAAAACAATAAAGCCCACAGACAGAGACTTTGCCAGAGGAACCATTTTCCATTGTTCCAAAGGAAAATTGTTTAAGTGACAGAAAAAGACCAGGAGCTGGCTAGAAGATTAAGGAGTACCTTGGACTTTTCTACAGACCAGTGTTTGAAAATGAAGTTGATTGTGAAGAGGGCCAAAAATGAAATTAGTGAATAAACTGGAGAACCATAAAGTATCAATCCCATTAAATGTAGCTTAGCCTAGACACATGAACTCTGATTCCCCTTAACTGCAACCCAAACCCTCAAGCTAACCCTAATCCTATCCCTGACCCAAACACTAAGTAAGACATATTACACTGGACCTAGGTGCTGCGGTAGTGTTGTCGCCTCACAGTAAGACGCTGACCGGTTCGACTCTCAACCTGAGCGTCTTCTACGTGGAGACATGCGTGAATTGGCGTACCTTCGTTGAAGGTTGTGCGTTAGGGCTGGCAACTCAGCATGTAAAAATCAACTGCCAATAATTAGCGGACTGGAGTTCCGCTGTGGCGACCCCTAACCGGGAAAAGACGAAAGACACAACAACAACAACAACACTGGCCCTAGCCCTAATATTAAAACTAAAACATACAGAATACTGAAAAAAATCATATTTCTAAGTATTTCAGCATTCTGACATGGCTAGCAATTCTGAACTGCAAAATTCTGCAGTTTAAATTGATCCTTTCAGTAGTTCAAACTTCATTCTACTAATAAAGATACAAAACAAATAAGAAAAATCGAGAAACTTGAAGCTTTTGATTATGAACAACATATAAGAAGTAAAATGTGTTAAGACCCTTTAGTCTTATCTGTAGGTCAGGTATCCTTTTATCAATTAGAGGAGAAGTTGCAGATGATAGTGCAATATTTTCCACACAAAACAAGGTAGTTCAGTGCAACCTAATTTGAAGGGGCACTTCAAAGCTACACAGTTATGGTTCATATACATAACTCAAACAGAAGGGTATACATCAAAGTGGAAACAACTGATGACGAAAACAAGATAAGGGAAATTCATATGAGAAAGAGAGAAAGACTGTGGGATTTTGGATGCAAGTCATTAAGAACAACCACCACCACAATGCAATATATGGCATGGGAATGGAGAAAGGAGCTTTTTGGAGATGTCTACAAGTAGGGGTATAGAAAATAGGCAAGAAGGGGCTGTCATTTACTACAGGAAATTAGCAAGGGAAACAGTGTATTGATAACAAATAATTAGTCTAAGCAGAAGTCTGGACTGCAGATTGCCTCATCTACCAGGGATTGATACCAGAGTATCGGCAAAGTGAAAGAGTAAAGCAAAGAGGAGTGCTAAATGAAAGACTAGCTCTGATACAGTTTATTTTTTTAGTTGCATCCTGATCAGAAGCTGTTGTTAAAATGGGATACTTAGTAGGGCATATAAAACATTGCATGATAACTGTACAAATCAATTGGGGAAGGACTGTGGAAAGAGAATGGAAAGGCAATTTACAAAGGAACAATAAAAAGAAATTTGTAAGGTTCCGAAGAATAAAACAAAGTCCAAAATATTTAGAATTTTTACAAGTGCTTACATATGTACTTTTTTACTTACCTTCAGTTGGTTGACTAACACAAATGTCGACATCCTGAAGGTAAGCCACTCTATGTCGAAAAAGGGAATGTCGTCTTCCTAGTACTCGTGCACCAACGAAGACCCTTGGCACATGCAACTTTAAAACATTGTTTTGCAAGTCCCCCTGCACTCCCCACATCTCCAGCTAAGTATATATACTAACTCAGAGATTGCACAATACCAGTGAAAAGGGAATATTCCCAGACCCTGGGATTACTGATCTCACACACCTATCAACTAACTGCAAAATGCAGTCAATTAAGCATATATCAACCAAACTCCCTGTCCAAACAAACGGAACCTGTATTTTTATACAGAGTAGACTTCAAAGGATTTTTCATCTGGTAGACAGGAAATGTTGAAGGTCTGATGGGGAAAGTAAGGGGTACACAAGAATATGTTTTTGAGACTGTAATAAGCTGGTACACTTTAAAATTCCCTACAGAAACTTTTAATGAACACTTTGGGGGGGAACACATAGTTGTAAATAATGAAATTAGTCTTTTGAGTTGGGATAAAGAATCCAGATATAATAAGGCCTAATTCTACTGGCTGCCAAAAAAAAAAAAAAAAAAAAAAAAAAAAAAAAAACAATTACTAAAAAATGGAAGTCAAAATATATTCCAATGTAAAGAAGTTTTGGATATTCTATTCTCGGTAATAAAGCAGCATCTTAACTCCATTATTCTAAGAAAAAAAAAAATCTATGTTTTCAAATAATTGTACATTATAGCAAATTTCACTTTTTTTCTGTTTATTATACATATTTAAAACAGTTTTTATACCTTTTCGTGTCATCTTAAGTTTTTGTACACTTACCATTTTTTGTACTTCCTAAGAATCCTTTAACTGCACAATATTTGGTATTTTTGGTGCTTTTTCTCTCTCTTTTTTTTTTTTTGCAATTTCTTAAGGTTTTTTTGTAACTCAGTGGTGCTTTTCTCTTTTGGGCCTCCAGTAAAAAGGAGCTTTCTACCCAGTCACACTATCTTGGTAAATAAATACATAGAATCATATATTCATAAGTAACAGAAAGCAAATAAGAACTGGAGATGGGATTTTTAGTAAGGGGAAGGAGCACATTTTAAAGAAATACATGGAATTTATGGGGAAACATATGCAGAATAATATTATCACGTGAGGATTAAAGAAAGCAGTAACTGAGCAATTTACCCAATGTTGGAGTGAAAAAAAATGAGAAAAATTATTATATAATGAACAACTTGCATGTTAAAAGATTGACACAAAAAAACATTAACCAAACTATCCTAACAATTTATTATAATGACAACACAAATTACTGACACCCAGTACACTGCAAAAGTAAATTTCTTTCATTTTTTTAATGTACTATCCATAACCCTACAATACATTCAGCTCAAATGTGTCTGAATAGTGGTAGTCTTAGAGAAAGGTTAATTTTTAAGATAAAGTGCAGATTTACAGGTGACGGTTAGTATGCCTTACTACAGAGGGCAGGGTGATAGGGTTAGCAGCATTAAAAAGGTGGGGAGGGTGATAGTGCTAGGGTTAGCATGCATTACTAAGGTGGGCAGGGTGATAAGACTAGCATGGATTACTAAGGTAGGCAGGATGATAGGGTTAGCATGCATTACTAAGGTGGGCAGGGTGATAGGGCTAGGGTTAGCATGCATTACTATGGTGGGCAGGGTGATAGGGCTAGGGTTAGCATGCATTACTAAGGTGGGCAGGGTGACAGGGCTAGAGTTAGCATGCATTACTAAGGTGGGCAGGGTGATAAGGCTAGGGTTAGCATGCATTACTAAGGTGGGCAGGGTGAAAAGGTTAGGGTTAGCATGCATAACTAAGGTGGAGGTCAGGGGGGTGAGTGCTAACCTTAACCCTGCCCCAACCCTAACTATTCCCCTTACCTTAAAAAACTCTTCAGTAACACTACCATTGCACAAAACAGCTTGGACACTTACCATGCTCAAACACACACACTCGCACAAAATTTATTCCTTTACCTACCTTTAACCCACACATAAACACACACACACACACACACACACACACACACACACACACACACACACACACACACACACACACACACTAAATCTATCCTCTTACCTAACTTTAAAACACACACACTAAACCTATTCCCTTACCTAACCCTACTCCACCCCTAAAACATACACACCAACTCCCAGCCCTACTTCAAAGCCACTCATCTTTGTCGATCAACCCAGAATTTGCTCACTCTACCACTTGTATAAATTGCCTTTTGCAGACATTATTACATTTTGTTTTCTAATGTAAGTAGACCCATGTTATAGCTTAAAATGAGAACTTGATAAAGATAACCAGCATTTGCACCATAAACCACTACAAACTAAACTGTTCACAACAGGAAATATAAATGCATCCAGCATCAGCAATAAATAACCACATCCGATTGCCTTCCGCCAAAAGCACTATGCAAAAATACTATCCATTACTGAAGCCTGGCTCAAGGACTGCTTACTGATTTCCTCCAGAAGCAGAAGCAATCCATTACTCACTGTTCAAAGACCATCAATCTAAAAAATGATAAAGGAGAGGCATTCTGATACTAGTATGAACAGATGCTAACCTCTCACCTAAAAACAATTCTAATGCTAATATAAACTCAAAATGGACTCTGGTACAAGTACTCTTTGGTACCCATGCAGTAATATCAGTTTAAACCCCATCTTGTGCAACCCCTTCAATGCGCAATATTATACTTTGCAAAATTCTAAAACATACTGGTCATTACCAACTAATAATGCTTTGAGACATTTAGACTACAGCTGCCACTTCAAAGCACAACTAAATAAACTCTTGCTAATTCCTTAATTCAACCCTCCCCTTCATGACCTGTTTAGGCAGAGCACTTTTTTGGGAGGTTTCCTTTATCTTGCATTCTTTGGGTTGGTTAGAATTGGAAGGGACTAGTATTAAGCAACATGGCAAGGGGAGGTACTTACGTAGCACACAAAAACTACTAGCTATGCACATGCTGCACAGCAGGAAAGAAAGTTAATGAAGACTGAAATCCCCGAGGCTGATCTTTGGCTCTTCTGACATGACACTAGTGCAGATGGAAATCAACACCTTTGCCTTCTGTAAATTCTGTAAGGGAAAGAATGCTGGTGAAAATAAGAATTCTACGCAAGATGTCTACTATTATAAAAGGCTACTTTCGACCATTTGTCATGATGTCAGAATCTGAGGCAATAGTAACATAAAACATAAAATGTGTTTCTTTAGCTCCAGCATAAGAACAGGTTTCATGCAGGCAATCTATTTTTTCTTAATATTTGGATAATGTTGTTAATTACTAGAACATGGAAATCAAAATCTAAACCAACAGCATTAGAAATAGCGAATAAATTAACAGAGATAAAACAAAGGGAACTGAGATCTCTAGAAAAGGGTAGGAGCAAACTACATAGGAAAAAATGTGAATTGTAAGAACAATACAAACAGGAGAGCAATGAGGTTTAAAAGAAGACAGGACTTAAATGAGTTATATAATGTTTGAAAATGATTGGGTAGACTATAAGTGATATATAATGTTTGCAACTGGGAATGTGTCAGTATGGTTCATGATGTAAAATACTTGCAACTAGGATTGTGCTTATGTCGTAAGTGATGGTTTAACAAAGATGTTTCCTGTTTAAAAAAAGGGGGCAGAAATTGAATATTTATGTAATGTTGCTTAGGTTATATGACACCTGTATATAGCAATATATGTGAAGTATAATATTACTTTTGTGTAAATGTAAATTTGCCTACGTCACATGTGATAATTCAATGAAGGCGTTTATACAAAATGTTGTTTCTTTAGTCAAGCATGTCTATTAAACATGACTTAAGCTGTTGCAAGCCTAAATATTGGGGTGTATCATAAGAACACTTGTGCATCAAGGGTGCAGTCTTTGCTTTAGAATTTAACAAAATGCCAATCTTTTCCTTCCTAGAACCCTTATAAAAATTCTACTCAAAGCCTGAAACTCTTAGGCAAGGCAGGGCTTCGTGGTCATATACAGATATATGTAAATCTTCTGAGGTTTTTACTGCCATCTGATCAACTCTACAAACTTTCAGACATAACTGCACAAATGACAAAAATTCTCTACTAAAAACTTGAACCAACACTAGCAGACTTGAAAGGCAACAGAACAAGTTCCCTTCCAGTGTTCAGTTCCTCATAGCTCCCCTCCTTACTGCTCAAGAATGACAACATGCTACATAGTTTCATCTAAGTGGCTTGTCAGCTATGTGTTGTATGGGGATTAGACTTCATTAGTTTATATGGACACTGAGATTACAATGTCTCTCAATCTGCAAGATAACTTTTTGTTTTAATGATTTATCTTCCGATTATCTGAAGAAACCTCACAGCAAAGGAAGGTCCCCATGTCATAGAAGGAAGCAGCAGTCCACAAAAATCACAAAAAACGATAGGCCAAAAAAGAGCCATACAGACAACAGAATGGACTACTGATTATAAGAAAGAAATTATGTATTGCTACTATTATGCAAGAAGCCCAGAATTTCCAGACAAAAGATATACAAAAAGATTGAGAGAAATTAGAGAAAAGAAAAATACTTCCACAAGAAAAACTGTCAGAAGCTTCAAATAAAAATTTGTGTTCATTAATATAACAGATCCATGAAAAACACTATACAGATGAAGAAACCTTGTGCCGTTTGGAAAAAGAAACTACTGAGGAAGTGTGAAAACTTAAACAAAATTTAGAGATGTCTGAAGGGTATAAAAAAGAAACGGGAACATGGGAAAGCAAGAGGGATCGGATATGGTACAATATTTATGCAAAGAAGAAAGCCAAATTAATCAACACAAAAAAAGGTAGCCCCAACAATATTTGAAGAGAAATGTAGGCAAAGGCATCCAGATATGGAAAATTTCACAATAAAAAAATAAGATCACAAAGAGGGAATGTAGAACAGACGATTAGTCAAGTAAAAGTAAAAAAAATAAAAGCTGAAGTTATGGAATCTTTGTGAAGTCAAGGATTCAGTGTAGAAAGTCTAACACAGGTCATATCACAGCATGATGGAACATCTTGTCCCCAAAGTTAAGGAGAAAGAAGAGAAGCACAGGAGGCATCTAAAGACGGAATACGGACATGGGAAAGAAACAGAGTTTTAATATACTGCAATATTTACACAAAGGAAAAAGCAAAACTAATCAATGCAAAAAGAACAGCAAGAAAGATATTTGAAGAGTAATACAGGCAAAGACATCCAGATATGGAAAATTTTACAATACAATAAATAAGAAAACAAAGAGGAAAAGCAGAAAAGAGGATTAGTAATGGAAGTTAAAGAAATAGAAACTGAGGTTATGGATTACCTGCAAAGTGAAGGATTTAGTGTAGAAAATTTAATTCAGACAACACAACAGGACAGAGCAATGGACATCCAAATTAAGGAGAAACTAGTAGAGCAGGAAGCATCTAATCAATTGCCATATGAGATGCTTTGGAGCTTCCCATAAGAAACCAGTACAAAGGCTCAGTTTGGAGCTATACAGCAAGGGAATGAACAAGAAATACCATGGAGTGATAGGCCAGGCAGTTCCCATATGAAAGAGCAATGAATGACACAGGGTGAAACTGAAGAGAAAGTGGCACAGGAAGAACCTTTGGAACTTTCTATAGAATGCCTGCAGAAAATGGTGAACACAGAATGTGCCCTCAGTTTAGAAGAAAATGATCTTTTGATGATGAGAAGGATAGACATATTAAGATCAATGAAAGAAACAGACTGCAGAAGGTCAATAAAACCTAAAAAGTTAGAAGTTTTATAAAACAAAAGATCACAGTAATTAGGACACTCCACAGAGTGTCGTGCAATATAACAGAAGTAAATGGAATACATTACTGCGCAGCCAAATTAATAACAGATAAAGTCCTACCACAAGAACACAAGGTAGCGAGGGAAAGGATGGGGAAAATCGAATGCCATCATGGAAGTATCGAATAGAGAGAACTATAAAGCAATTAAGGTAAGAAGTGCCAGTGTTAGAAGAGTAGAGAACAGGGAACAGATCAACAAAACTACTCAAAGATAGACGTGATAAAAGCAATGCACAGTATTAGAACGAATCAGGATTTATCATGCACTTTCATAAATAATAAACTAAAAATATCAGCACAGGCAGAAAAACTTAGAAAATACACAGAAAAATATAAAGGAAATGTACAAAATAAGCAATTTACTGATGCCCCAAACAAGTTTTATACAGAATTGGGAAACAAGGTAAAAGAAATTGAAAGACCACCAAAAAAGAAGAAATGGATACATTTTGGAGAAATATTTATGGAGATCCTGTGGAACATAATAAAGATGCTAAATGGACTGAAGTAGTAAAAGAAAGAATAAGAAGGTCAAATGTACAGGACATGAAATGGGATGAAGTAATGGCCAGAGAGATTGAAACAAAATTAAGAAGAGCTTCTAACTGGAAAACCCCAGGCCCAGATACAGTGCACTTAACTTCTATCTAAAAGTATTAACATCTTTGCACAAAGATGTAGCCATGAGTAAGAACCATTTATATGTGCATCCTGAACATACACCACCCTGGCTAACACCAGGAAAAACAATGCTCCTTCTTAAGAGCGAACCTACAATCTACACTAAAAACTATAGACCAATAACTTTCCTTCTGACGATGTATAAACTATACACTGGAATTGATGCCAACAGAGTTTAGAGTTATTTAGATGAAAACTTAACTATGGCAGTAGAACAAAAAAGGGTAATAAAAGAAAGTCATATGGAACAAAGGTTAATTTATTCTTAAATAAAGTCACAGTGGAGAACTATGAAAAGGGGAAGAATCCAAGTATGGCATGGATAGACTACAAAAAAAATTGACAGTCTCCCACATTCATAGATAAGAGTGGTTAAAATGTATAACATACACCCTACACTGACAAACTACAAATTACTAAGAGACAAATTACTCCAGGGATAAAAATCGAAAGGGGGATATTCCAGGGCGACTCCCTGTCACTGCTGCTCTTTTGCCTTGCCCTTAACGCATTAGGCTGTCTGCTTAAAAGATTAGGTCATGGCTATAACTTGACCTCAGAAAGCAAAAAAAAAAGTGTAAAGACTTCTCATCTTCTCTTTTTTGATGATTTAAAACTGTATAGCTCATCAGATGAGGAACTAAAAGCACAACTGCAAGTAGTGAAAACTTTTTCAGATGATATAAGAATGTCATTTGGTCTTGATAAATGTGCAACATTCAAAGCAGAAAAGCTGCAGCACCAAGAAAACATCAGGTTTGGGACAAGAATATTATATAAAATAACTTGAGCAAGAGGGAGTGTATAAATATCTAGGAACTGATGAGGGATCAACAATAAAACATGAACAAACACAAATAAAGCTCAGTAAGGAATATTTCAGATGACTTAAATTAATCCTGAAAACAGCATTGACATCTAGGAACAAAGTACAAGCTATAAACCAGTTTGCTCTTCCTGTCCTAACTTACAGTTTTGATCCAAAAACAAACTAAGCAGAGTCCAAACTGGCCGTAATCTTTTATTATTTTATTATTATTTTACAACTTACAGTTTTGGAGTGACTGACTGGCCCCAAAAGGTGTTGGACAGATTAGACAGGAAAACAAGACAAATGCTTCATGCTCACCAAATGATTTATATAGTAAACTCTCAGTTAACTGGCACACATGGGGATTAGTAGATGCCAGATAACTGTAGTTTCTGGTTGCTTGAGAGTTACTATTAAAAATAGGCCTGACTAATACTGCACCCTATACTATTTGTTTGGTTTGACTTGTTCTCAGGTTGGGGAGAGAGGGAATTTATTCCTATCTTCCTTTTTAAAACTCTAAAAATGTAAGGTAGGTTTCTGTGGGGGGTAACAAAATGCAACACATGAAAATTGCTCTGCATTTCTTCAATATTTTTTTGCCAGTTGCTTGAGTTCTGGTTAACTGAGAGTTTACTGTAAAAATCAGTGCATACCAAGATTATATATTCCCAGTTCTAAGTAGATATGGGTCTCCCTGAAATTGATTACATGTATAGATCGGCAATAGTGGGACTGCATACATATCTGCTGAACTCACAAAACCCAAACATAGTGAAAGTTTTGAAACATGAGGAGAATAAATCTAAGATGACTTCCCTTCTTAGTCTAGCAGAAGCATATCAGCTGGAAATCAAACCAGAAGTAAATAAAAAGCAAGCCGTAATTGAATGTGCCAAAAAAACAAAAGAAAGAATACAAGGTGAAGGATCAGATGAGAAGGCAAGAAATGTGAAAAATGCATAAATACAGCTGCAGTATAGAAAACTCCTAGAACAATCTCATGTTGATCAGGACTGAGTGCTGGAATGGTTAAGGAGAAGCAAATTCAAACCAAAGGATGACAGGTTAATATTGGTGGCCCAAGACAGTGGACTACTTGCACGTTGGTTTACAAAGTCCATTGAACATGTGGGAGAAACAGACAAATGTAGGTTTTGTAAAACAGAATTGGAAACAGTTGCACATGCTGTTGCGAGTTGTGACATACTAATGTCAGACAGAAGGACTGTATACTGGAAGGCATAATAATGCGGCAAGACTGTTGCACTGGGGATTGTGAAAACATTACAATATTGAAGTAGATGAAAAACATTGGAAACCTGAGCCACGAAGCATCATAGAAAATGGTGACGTCTACATCACATGGGATCACCCATTACCAGCAGTTCAAAAGACATATGTAAGAAAACCAGATACAGTGGTCCAATAAATGTAGACAAAAGTAGCATTGTTCATTGAAATCACTACACCCAGTGACTACAGTGTCTTGCCTACGAGAGAGAGAGCCAAAGTCATAAAATATCAGGATTTGCAGACAGAAATGAGAGCAATGTGGAAGAAAGATACCCAGATATTTCCAAGAGTAGTAGTAGCAATGGGTATTATAACATAAAATCTACATTCGTATTTAGATATGTTACTGATACATGTAACTCCATATGAACTGCAGGAGGAGTCATTACTGGGCACATTGTGGGTGCTGCAAAGAGTACTTCTTTCTGACATCAAAGACTGAAACAATACTAATTTCATGAACTTTAATCATACTTTGACTTAGGAATGGGGACCATTCTCGTCATGGTATTAGAAACCCAAAAGACTTGGAGAAGTTAATAAAAAAAAAAAAAAAACAAATAATAAATGAAAAGGGGTGTGGGGGCAGATGCTCCCCTAGACAGTGGATATAGAAAAGTATCTCACTTTTTTTCTAAATTTTTAGCTGCTATTATTACATAAAATAGACTTGTCTGTACACACTTGTGCTCAGGCTATATATGAAACAAATTAGTTTTGTGCAATTAAGGCCAAGAATGTGTGTTTAGAGAAGCTGGGCTTCAAGGTATCACAGCAGACCCCAAAAACCATAATAAATTCCCTCAGTCTAAAAAGCATCAAACCCAGCTTGAATGGTAACAGAGAAAATGATAGCTATTAAGTACTGCTAAAAAGTTTACCGTACAAACCTTTATCCAAAGCAATTAAAAGTAAAACATTTAAATATTTTATAGGTTTTAAATAAAATACAAGAACATAATGAGTTCTGCCAATAGGAGCTAATCTGGTGTGGTCAAATAAATGAAAATATCACCCAATGCATTCATGAGAATAAAGAACAAGAAGTTTCATGATTTAACATTGAAAGTAAAGAAACCACAAATCCCTCTACCCTCAGCCTTTAAAATGCATTTGCTATGCCCAGTAAAAGCCACATCAGTGTGGTCTGCATACAATAAGAATGAAGCACACACCACTGACATTCTGAGCTCCTGTCAAGTGATTTTGCTATCAAAAATTCAAGCACTTGAAATGCCAGTAAAATAGTTTGAAAACTGACTTTTGAATTCTGCCTGTATTTGGCTGTGTAAGATCACTAGATATTTGCTCTTTCCCTGTTGCAGTGCGATCTCAGAGTTAGTATATATAAGGAGCAGGGGAGGCATGTCCCCTGTTTTTTTTTTACTCTTTCAGATTCAATATTTTTTCGACTTACCCCATTTTCTATTCAGAAATAAAAGCACATTTCAAGGCTCTAAGAAAATGCAACTGGTACACCTCTAGTCAGATCACTTAACCTCTTCAGTCCCTTCCATCTACAGACCTTACTCTGGCTCTATTTTTGATTTTTTCAACAAGACTTTTCTGATTTCCACTCTAAATATAATGCATGCATATATTCTGTGTTACTCAATCTGTATATAATGTCCTTTATCTATTGTCTTTATTCTCTAAAGCCAACTGTGATATTCACTTTGTATACATGTATATATTGCATTTAGTCATTCACTCTAAATATTTTTGTGTGACTATTGTGTTTTCCTTGGGCCGATACTGAAATCAGTTCATCGGATCAGTGCTCAAGCTCAATTAACAAATTCAAAATAAATAAATTAACGTCTAAATGGTCAACCTTTTGACAGTACGGGCACTGTTCATAGATTCAAGAGTACACATCAGGAACTCCATATATTTCAGCTTAAGAAGAGTGGAAGCCATTAGAAAAATACAGAAATGCAATTCTTACGTGACCAATACATTTATGTGCACAAAACAGTGACACTTCAAAATAAAATCAACATTAAAAAAGTCAGTCAGTGAAAATCTGTTGTTGCAGGGTGGCATGCCCCCCCCTACATTCATATACCTGCTGTAGCCTGGAGAAAACAGCACCATCTTTATCAAGTAAAGAATAGGAATTATATAAACCCAGTACACAGAAAAGTGACTTGCCTAAGGTTACCAGCCCTGCAGGACTGATATAAAAAAATCAATTGTATAGCTTTACAACAGGGAGAACACATGCAGAAGAGATATGGGACGTAATTTTCTCCTGAAGTATTATTTTTTTCCTCTTTTCTTTCTTTTTTAAATAAGACAGCATGGTACTGAAACCTATGAATCTACCACATCTGATTTTTTAAGCAACATTTTCTTATATATCACATATTCATTTTTACAAAACTGCATAACCCCATGCATGGTGCACTCATTATTTCAGTACTATTTGCTGCTATAACATATGTTTTTATAATACTCTAGCCTCTAATCAGACAATTGGTGCTTACATGCAGCCTTCAACAACTTGTCTTGGTTAAGCATGTAAACCCATATTTCACAAACAACTTTTGGTATCTACTTGATGTGCAGATTGATTTAACACTGCTCCTTAAACAAAAAATATTAAAATGCACAGAGTAACTATTCACATATATTTTATTATCACTACATTACAAATCTAAACAATTGGACCAGAGATTTCCTACATTATACTACAGTCAGCTTTCTTTAAACAGATCTACATCTAAGGTGCTTTTGTTTCATGATAGCATTCTCTTCAATCTCAGTTTCCAGTACAGAATCTTGTATAGCCCATACAGCCCATTTTTTTAACCAGGGAGTTCTGTTTCTAATAGTTCTTAGCTACATGCTTTTAATACAGGTAATCATCTTTTTTTTTACCTTATTTACTGATGTTTTGTCACTGGTTTTCTATTTTCTGGTTATGGTTTTCTTAGCCACCATTAAAATAAAAGTTAGCAATATTGTTGCCACCTTAGCACATATTGTTTTACACCAACTCAAGAATATCTCCATACGGAGGTTAAACTCTATTCCAAATATAAGACTTCATACATTATTCAAGTCATTTTTGCAATGAAACAACTTGGCATGTTCTAAAATATATGCTTCTAAGAACCTCTTTATGAACCATCATCTCCAACATATACCTCTTGTCAACGGGAACACTTTCATATTTTACAGAGGTATAGAAATATTTGTGTAAATATGTCCACAAAAATTTTAAATTTTCCAGATTTATTTACGTATCTAGGGATAAGACATTTCAGTCAACTGATCTGTAGTATCTCTATTCACTCACAATGTGCTACTTTTAATTATATACTGTACTATCATATCAAATTTAATGTTGCCTGACATGCTCTACTACCTGCTCTTTTCTGGTCTGCCATTTCTATTCTAGCCTCTGTTATAAAACCTACTACTGTCGGTTAATACATTTTCTATCCACGCTCTGCATACTTTCCTTTAATCTCTAAAACTAGACCTGTATATGCAAATTGGTCTGATTTCAATAACTCAAAAGTTTGTCTGCATTCCATTTTATTACATTAACTTCTCTTTTCATCTGCTCTCAAAATATTGGTTGTGTGATTTCTTTTCCAAATGGGCATTACATTTTCTACAGTTTTTTCTTATTACTATATACAAGATAGCCTATTGTTGGTGTTCTATGTTTCCAAGGTCTAACGTCCTTTAAAGTGAAAACAAGATTAATAGTTTTACATATACAAAGCTCTACATAATGCTCTTCATATTCCTTTTCTAATTCTCCCAAATGCCCATGTATGATCCTGTAGTTGCCTCATTGGGTACTATGCCTATAACGTAGTTTCTTTAGTGCATATACTTTGAGTCTTGAATCAAACATATTAACCTAAACTGCTTGGTTTTCAAATTAGGTTGTGTTAAACCACCCTATTTTGTCAGTGTTAAATTCCCCCTTAAACACATTCTCTCTCTCGCTATCCCTCCACCAAAAAACTCCTTAATTTCCTTGGTCATATTCTTCTACTTGATCGATTGGTTGATGCATACAAGCCTATAAGGGACCAGTGGAAATAAATCATAATTGCTAGCATCTTATTCTTAATGTCTTCAAACAGTAATTTCTATAGTACTGTGTATAATTTCTCCTCATATTTCTACAGCTGCTTGCTCACCAACTATGATGAAGTATGCTGGGACATAATTCTTTACTACAGCCTTTGTTTTTGCTTCATTTACATTAGAACTTGTTATACAAGTACAACATTTCTGCTTAGCAAATATAATTTTTATAACATGTTCTGGACAGATAACACACAATATTTACAGCCGCAAAGGGTGATATTTTCTCATTAGTATTTCTCCACTTTTGTCCAATTATATTAATTGCATTATGTTTCTAAGTAACAGTTCTATATACAAAGCAAACGGTGAAAAGTGGACAGCACTGTCTAGTTCCTCTTGTAAGGCTAAATGCTTTAGACAGCTCAGCACCATATGTTGCCCTAGCTTGAGCTCCTGTACAGACATTAAATGTCAATTATCTATGAACCTATGTCCAAATCTGTGGAAACCTAAACACCTCAAAAAATATTTCATAAATTCCCAATGCACAATGTCAGATACTTTTTGGTGTCCAAGCCTATTAAGTACATTATTGCTGCTCAGTTCATCCTCTGATTTTCACTGTTTGTTAGACTGTAAACACGAAGATTTATTTGGATTTATATTTTATTTTTTACCTTTGGTTTTCACAGTTTGAAGGAAGAAAGGGATAGCCTGTAGACATGCAAACACTATATCCCAAGAGGTATCGCCAGTTACAAATTCACAAATACTGTTGACAGGACACTTAAGAGCTTATATGAAACCATACAGTGCTGGTTTGTGATTTATTACAGGACTCGCTGGTACGAGACTTATTTTGATTTTTTTTTATTTGATTTTTTATCTCTGATTTTTACTGTTGCAACTAGGTGAGACAGGGAGCAATAGTGAGCAGCAAAAACTGTGCATAATCTAAAAGACATCCCTCATTTTAATGTGACTGACAACTGGTAGAGTAAGTCACGGTGACTACTTTTCCTTTGTATAAGGTTAGATCAGTGCACTTAATTTAATATTAACTTACTGTTTGTGTGATTTATTCATACACTGACTTAATTTGCTAATTGTTTTCATTTCTTTGAAGTCGGTGGTCACTTATTTTTGATTTTTCTTTTAAAATTGTTTACAGCTGAGAATGGATTCCTTAAATGAGTTTACCATTACTGACTTGCTAAAGATTAAGCATCTTCCCCAGTGCACTAAAGGTTATGTATACATAAAGGCAACACCTGATGACACTGGAGATCCAGTGTTTTAACAACTGACTTGTAATTCCTTTATCAACTGTAACTTTGCTGTGATTATCCGAATGTATTTTTACTAGACTGTACTTTGATGATGCTTTTCAAATGTATCTACCATGTATTTTATAATTGTCCTGTAACTGTTCAATATTGTACATTACGTGTAGCTTTACTGTGACTATCCAACTGTATTTTTTATCAGAATGTACCTTGCTGATGCTTTACAACTGTAGCTAACCTGTGTTGTATAATTGCCTTGTAATTTGTTCTATATTGTTTTGTATGTGGAGCTTTTCTCCCCAGGCCTCTGCTGAAAAAGGACATGTGCCCAGTCGGACTTTCCTGGTAAACAAATGTAAAATAAATAAATTAAATAAATAAATAACCAAAGCTGATGACATGACACAAGCTGTGGATGAGAACTGCATGCTTGCAAATGAAATAAGCAGTGAAAACTGTGAGATTAATAAGGCAAACAGTGATGAAGATCATTTCCTTTACAATAGTGTACAGAGTAGACATTAATGAAACAGAAGTGGGAGATTCTTTAAATCTGGTCAGAAATAATATACTAGTAATTGGAGATTCAATTATTTGAGGAACTGATACTTACATAAATACAGGATGCGAGTAGAGCCTTAGAATACCTTAATGCAAGGAAGTACAGAGCTGTTTTTATTCATGCTGGCACAAATGATATCTTCAAGGACTCTGTTAGTAGAGTAGCAGTGGTGGTACAGTGGTGAGCATAGCTGCCTTCCAAGCAGTTGACCCGGGATCGATTCCCGGCCAATGCAATGCAAGAAATCTTAGTACTATTCTATGAACTTGCATCCCTCTTACATGACATAGCTTGTACAGGTGTTAGGATGTATTTGTCACAAATCACATACAGAACAGAAAGTTAGGTCAGTGCAAATGAAAAGATTTTTGGGGTAAATTCCTACATGAATAAAAAGACATTTTAAAACCTTGATATGTGTATAACATGCAGGGCTAATTTTGGGTACAGATGTACTTAGGATGAAGTCCACTGGTGGATATATGCACACTTTGACATATCTGTGCTGATTGTTAATGCTAGGAGCATTAGTAATATTTTTTTATTGGAAAATTTCCGAAATTCACACAAAACTCATGTTGTTGTTATTTGTGAAACATAGTTAAAGAACAATGACTGGAAACCAGTTATGCCAAGGCAGAAATCTGTTTACTGTAATAGACATTCTAACAGAAAATCAGGGTGGAGGTGTTATGAAATGGATAAAGATTTTCAGACCTATGATTACTATCTGTTTGGTTAGAACACTAATGCTGTAGATTGTGTAACGGCAACAATTAGGACAACCCTGGAACAGATAAATTGTTGGTGTGTATAGACCACCAAAGTCAAGAGGTTATGACCAAGAGGAATGTATTCACTTCTTGCATGAAACACAGGACGGGAAAGAGTAGTAGCTTGTGAGTTAAATTTACAAGAACAGACTGGAATGGTATTAATTCAGTAACACATCAATAAGGAAAGCTTTTACAATGTATGTTCAGGAACAGCAAATTTTGCAGATTATAAACAAATCTACCAAAATATGGTACATACTGGGCATTGTTTGTGTTCCTAAGGAAAAGACAGTTACTTCATGTAAAGTTTTACCACCACTGATGTGTAGTAATCATGGAGTTATAAAGCTTAAATTACTGCTATTTAATTCTGCCAAAATGAAATATAAATCAACACCGAGAATATTAACAGCAGACTATATGGAAGCAAAACAGGTACTATGTAAAACTAACTGGAGTGATGTATTCAGTGGAAAAACTGCAAATGAAATGTGGCAAGTTTTAAAGGGGCGTTATTTGAATACAAAACATCAAAAATGTATAACATCAGGATCTAGGCACACAAAGTCAAAAGGGTATGCTTTTATAAGAAATGGAAATGAGGTTGAAGTATAACTTAAAAAAGTGGAATAAATGAACTGGACAGACAAATTAAGTAGTGTGAAACAAGATCAGAAACATTTTGAAAACTTATATAATGATATTGGACATAGTAAGAAGCCATTTTATAGATACATTTCATGTACAAATTGATAAAATGTGTACAGATTGTAAAATGCACAGTGGATATAAAATGTGTACACACCCCTTTAAAAAAATGCCAGGTTTTTGTGATATAAAAAAAGACCGCAATAAATAATTTCAAAACTTTTCCCACCGTTTAATGTGACCAATAATTGCACAATTCAACTGAAAAACAAACAAATCTGTTGGGGGGGGGGGGGTTATATATATATATATATATATATATATATATATATATATATATATATATATATATATATATATATATATATATATATATATATATATATATATATATATATATATATATATATATATATATATATATATATATATAATATATATATATATAAAGTACAATAAGCTGGTTGCATAAGTGTGCACACCGTTAAACTAATACTTTGTTGAAGCAACTTTTGAATTAATTAACAGCATTCAGTCTTCTTGGGTAGGAGTCTATCAGCATGGCAAATCTTGACTTGGCAATATTTGCCCACTCTTCCTTGCAAAAGCACTCCAAATCTATCAGATTGCAAGGGCATTTCTTGTGCACAGCCCTCTTCAGGTCACCCTACAGCTTTTCTATTGGATTTAGGTCTGGGCTCTGGCTGGGCCATTCCAAAACTTTAATGTTCTTCTGGTGAAGCCATTCTTTTATTGAATGTATGCTTAGTGTGATTGTAGTGTTGAAAGGTGAAATTCCTCATCATCTTTCTAGCAGACGCCTGAAGATTTTGGGCCAAAAGTGACTGGTATTTGGAACTGTTCATAATTCCCTCCACCTTGACTAAAGCCCCAGTTCCAGCTGAAGAAAAGCAACCCCCAAAGCATAATACTGCCACCACCATGCTTAACCGTGGGGATGGTGTTCTTTTGGTGATGCAAAGTATTGTTTTTGCTCCAAATGTACCTTTTGGAATTGTCCAAAAAGTTCAACCTTGGTCTCATCAGACCATAACAGATTTTACCACATGATTTTGGGAGACGATGTATTGTTTTGCAAATTTTAGATGGGCCTGGATGTTTTTCTGTGTAAGAAAAGGCTTCCATCTTGCAATCCTACCCCATAGTCCAGACATATGGTGAATACGGGAGATTGCTGTCAGATGTAGTACACAACCAGTACTTGCCAGAAATTCCTGCAGCTCCATCAGTGTTGCTGTATTCTCTTGGCAGCCTCTCTGACCAGTTTTCGTCTTGTCTTTTCATCAATTTTGGAGGGACGTCACTGTTGTCCCATATTTTCTCCACTTTTTAATGACTGCCTTCACTGTGTTCCATGGTATATCCAATGCTGTGGAATTTTTTTTGTACCCTTCTACTGACTGATACCTTTCAACAATGAGATCCCTTTGATGCTTTGTAAGCTCTCTGCGAACCATGGCTTTTGCTGCAGCAGGCAACTGAGTAAATGTCAGAAAAATCCTACTAGGACAGCTGAACTTTATTTGGGGTTAATCAGAGCATCTTTAATTGTTGGCAAGTGTGTACCCAAGAAGACCGAATGCTGTAATTGAATCAAAAGTTGCTTCAACAAAGTATTAGTTTAAGGGTGTGCACACTTATGCAACCAGTGTATCGTACATTTTTTATTTTTTATGTTTTTCCCCTAACAGAGTTGTTTGTTTTTCAATTGAATTGTACAGGTTATAGGTCACAGTAAAGGTGGGAAAAGTTTGGAAATGATTTATTGTGGTCTCATTTTTTTATATCACAAAAAACCTGGCATTTTAAGAGGGGTGTGTACAATTTTTATAGCCACTGTATTCACAAATACAACAGATTACAGAAAGATTTACAAAATGTTAAGCATAACAGTTTAGCTCCACAAAGGGAGGTGATAAATTGTGCTAGTAACAAAGATAAGTTCAGATGTTGAAATTAAATTAGCCTATATTGAAAAGAGCTAAGCAATCTGGACCCACACAAAGTGCAGAGAGGAGACAGAAGTGGTAGTAATGACCTGACTTTAGCATGACCCTAACAGCAACATTATATATGTTACTTACTAGGTCATTTAAGTATGGGAAAATTCCTCAAAATGGAAAATAAATACTTGTAAAACCAATCTTTAATGGAAAGGGGAATAGGACAAACCCAAAGTCATATAGATCTTAATCTTTACTTTTTTGCTGTGGAAAAATTACTGTCAGAATTGCAAAGAGTGGGACTCGAAACCATGTGCTGAAAATATACCTACAGCATGATGTTCTATAATAATGTAAGAGCTATAAATGAAACATTGTGCTGTGATGTTATTTATATTGACTTAATGTCAGTGCTTTGTGTAGGACCCTATCAAAAACTGATCAAAATGTCAGAGCTAGGTATTACTGTAATACTGACAAAAAGGATTTGCTGCATGACCTACAAACAGGACACTGCAGGTATCACACAGCAAATGGACAGATAAAATTCTAGGTTACAGTTAGGGTGTCTCACAGGTCCTGGGCCCTTACTTGTCTAGGTTGTATCCTTCAGATCTATCTTTTATGTGAGGTGTAGAAACGGGTAAACTGATTGTATCTGTTACAGCTGGGACATGCCTGCAAAAGGACTTGCCTAAATTGGCCATTTGGGCACAGAAGAATAATACGCTGATAAACACATCAAAAACTAAGCATATGAGATGACAGAGACGTACACTGGAGGGTCAATACTTAATGCAGCACAGTGTTTGAAACTGTAGATCCATTTAACAACCTGGGCATAAGGGTAGATCCAGCTTTGAGTTATTCTGAGCATAATCAATCAATTTGTTAATAATAGTTATAAAACTATTAGTTGTACAAGGAAATAAATGATGAAATTGTTGATCGTAAGTTACATTAGACCCAAATTCCAGTAATGAACAATAATATGGAAACCTTACAAGAAATCAAACCGAAGAAAATTGGAAAGTGTATAATGGATATATATCAAGGGCATCCATGGATGTCAAAATATAAGTTATTATTAAGGATTAAAATATTTGAACTCATAGATATTTAAGAGAAGAACTTAAGATATAGGGCATTTAGAGACAACTACCTCTGCGCATGTTCTGGAGTGTCAAAGAGTAGCAGAGAATCATCAAACTATGCAGCAGATTGGGGTCTGAAAAAAAAAAACAGAAGTCAGCAAGCAAAGGAGAGTAGTACTGCTGGAATTGAATTCATCCTCAAGTTTTGTGAGTGCCTTCACAAGGTGGACCTGTTTTTCACAAAATTTCACCAAAATGGCACTGACATATAGACTGTATTTTACATAACATTTATCATGGACAGAAGTAGGTTAAAAAATAAAAACGATAGCTGGGTGCACAAGACCCAGGATAAAAAGTTCCCAATCCTGGTAGGCGCACTACTGCCAGGACTGGAAAAAATAACAGTGTAGAATCCTCAAGACATGGAAACATTCCTACAACGGGGCTAGGCCAGGCCAAGGGGGAGGATGGCCCTCCTGTTGTAGAAGGAAGTAGCAATCCACAAAAATCACAAAAAGTGATGGGCCAAAAAAGAGCTATAATGACGGAGTGGACTAATGAGGATAAAGAAATTATGTATTGTTACTATTATGCAAATGGCCCTGAAATTCCAGACAGAAGACATGCGAAAAGATTAAGAGAAAAATTATAGGAAAGAAAAATGCTTCCACTAGACAAACTATCAGAAACTTCAAACAAAAAAATTTGCACTCATTAATACAACAGATTTATGAAAAACATTCTATAGCCCACAAAATTTTGAAGTGTTTGGAAAAAAGACGCATCTGAGGAAGTGTGGAAATATAAAAAAAAATCTAGAGACTTTTGAATGGTATAAAAAAAAGAAATATGGACATGGAAAAGAAAGAGATCTGATATGGTACAATATTTATGCAAAGGGGAAAGCCAAATTAATCAACACAAAAAGGCAGCCCCAAAGATATTTGAAGAGAAATGCAGGCAAAGGCATCCAGATATGGAAAAATTCACAATAAAAAATAAGATCACAAAGAGGAAATGTAGAACAGAAGATTAGTAATGTAGAAGTTAAAAAAAAAAAAAAAAAAAAAAAAAAGAGAAGTTTGATAAAACAAATGAACGCAGTAATTAGTACTGTCCATAGAGATTC
The DNA here is from genome assembly GCF_019279795.1 of Protopterus annectens. Classification (NCBI taxonomy): domain Eukaryota; kingdom Metazoa; phylum Chordata; order Ceratodontiformes; family Protopteridae; genus Protopterus; species Protopterus annectens. The sequence goes on from NC_056731.1 coordinate 1,605,295,020, forward strand.
ATGCGATATAACAGAAGTAAACAGAATATACTACTGTGCAGCTAAATTAATGGATAAAGTCTTACCAAAAAAACACAGGGTAGTAAGGGAATGGAAGAGGATAAATCGGATGCCATCATGGAAGTACTGAATAGAGAAAAAAGTTATGTACTCACCATAACGTTCCATCTGAGTAGGTAACTTCATTTGTCTGCAACCTGTGGGTATTGGATCCGATTCGGATCCGAGCCGGCAGCTTTCCAAGCCTACAGATCCAAGCTCCAAGCTCCTCCCCTTACCCATAATGCCCTGCTACCTCCTTGTAACCCTCAGATCGAGTTTGCCAGAGAAGGCAAAAGAAAGTTTCTATAACCTAGTAATCCTTATCACTTTGCAATGGTGAGGACTGAACAAGGTATACACAGGCTCGTAACTAGCAAACCATAGGTCCGGGGGAAGGAGGGAGGGCCGGTTGCAGACAAATGAAGTTACCTACTCAGATGGAACGTTACGGTGAGTACATAACTTCTTTATCTGAAGTAGTTAACTTCATTTGGTCTGCAACCTGTGGGACAGAGTCCCCAGCTACCAGAAACTTGGGAGGCCCTTATGGAAGGATATTTTGGAGCACTGCGGAGCCAAAAGAAGCGCGTCCTCTGGATATGAGATCCAATTTATAGTGTGAAATGAAGGTATGTGAAGAAGCCCAAGTTGCTGCTGCACAAATGTCATCTAAAGAGACCCTTGACCAAAATGCAGCAGAGGTAGCCATGGATCGTGTAGAATGGGCTCGCACTTTTAGGGGCTCAGGACGACCAGAACTTTTGTAGGCGAGGAGGATACATTGGGAGATCCATCTAGCTAATGTAACTTTAGTGACTCGCTTCCCAAAACGTGATTTTGCAAAGGACACAAAAAGTTGGTCAGATTTCCTGATATCTGCTGTTCTGTTCAGGTAGAAACGTAGCTGTCTGTGAACATCTAAACAATGGAGTCTGTACTCTCCTTTATTCTGAAAATTTGGAAAGAAGACCGATAGATTGATAGACTGATTGATATTGGCCTCTGAAGAGACTTTGGGCATGAAAGAGGGATTAGTCCTGAGGGAGACCCTGTCCTTATGAAAGATGATGTATGGTGGCTTACAGCAAAGAGCGTGAAGCTCTGAAAGTCTCCTGGCAGAAGTAATGGCAATCAAGAAGATTGTCTTCCAAGATACATACTTTAATTCCACTGTGGCCGCCGGTTCAAATGGGGGCCCAGTTAAAGCATGAAGAACTATGGTAAGATCCCATGGAGGTACTGCATCTCTGATCGGGGGTCTTAATAAGAAGGCTCCTTTCATGAATGATTTACAGATCTTGGATGAAGCCAGAGGTCCTGAGCTGTTACCAAAGTGATAGTGGGAGATAGCCGCCAACTGGACTTTAATAGTGGACGCACTAGCTCCCTGCTGAAAAATATGTGAAAGATAGTCAAGGACTACTGGGACGGGGGCCGTGAAAGGATCTAGATTCATCATCTCTGCCCAAAGGGAAAACAGTTTCCAATTACTCTTGTAGATCTTTCTGGTGAATGGTTTGTGAGCGGCCATTAGGATGGCCTTAACTGAGGAGGATAATCCGGGAGTCCTAGCCATTAGGGGAACTGGATCAACCAAGCTGAGAGCTTGAGATTACCCAGGTCGGGGGTCTTGAGCCCCAGGGAATGGGAAATCAGATCCGGACTTGGATCTAAGATCCAGGGAGGATGTATTAGATGAGACCGTAAAAGTAAGGGAACCAAGTCTGGCGAGGCCAGAATGGGGCTATGAGGATAACTCTGCTCCCCAACCGATGAGCTTTCTGTAGGAATTTGGTCATCAGAGGAAGAGGGGGATAAGCATACAGAAGACCGGATGGCCAAACATGAACTAGAGCTTCTCTGGGGGCTTCCCCTGGTGGGGGAATCAGAGCAAAGAACTCGCTGCAATTTGTGTTTGAAGGCGAAGCGAAGAGATCGCAGCAAGGTTGATCCCAAGCGAGGAATATTTGGTTCGCAACTGTTGGGTTCAGAGACCACTCATAAGGTGAGAGGATCGTTCGACTCAACCTGTCTGCCAAGATGTTTGACCGACCCGGAATGTGCATTGCTATGAGAAAGAGGTTGGTGGAGATCGTCCATTCCCACACTCTCATGGCCTCCCTGCAAAGAGGATAGGATCTGGTTCCCCCCTGTTTGTTTATGTACCAGACTACAGACATGTTGTCTGATTGAATTGCAATCGTACCTGGAGGAAGAAGGTGATGGAGAGCCTGTAACGCCAAAAGCACCACCCTCATCTCCAGTACATTGATATGCAGTGAGGTCTGGGAGTCCACGTGCCTTGGACGGATCTGCCCCTGCACTGCCCCCCACACCCGAGGAGAGATGCATCCGTGGTCACCGTGACTTGTGGGGGAGGTAGGCCGAAAGGACGTCCTTCCCGGAGGTCTTTGGAATGAAGCCATCAGAGAAGCGACTCCTTGCACACCCTGCTGAGAAGAATAGGGGTAGATAGGGGTTGAAAAAGAGTAGACCATTGCACTTGAAGAGTCCAATGAAGGAGTCTCATCTTCAGAAGGGCGAACGGGGATAGAGTGATGGCAGCCGCCATGGATCCCAGGGCCCTCAGGACCAATATGGCAGGAGGCGCAGGAGACTGTAAGAGGTCCAAGATTTGGAGGCAAAGATTACGTAGCCTGTCGGTTGTCAAGAAAATTCTGGATTGTGTCGTGTCTATCCTGGCCCCTATGAAATCCATAATTTGAGTGAGTTGCAGGGATGATTTCCTGAGGTTTATTGAGATTCCTAGTTGGTGAGCTAGTTGTAACAGGTAATCTCTGTTTGAGCAAAGTTGATGCCTGGTGGGGGTGGTAAGGAGCCAGTCGTCCAGGTACGGAAAGACCTGTATGCCCTGAAGCCTCAGGTGGGCCGCTACTACTGCCATGACCTTGGTAAACACCCTGGGGGCTGTGGTGAGACTGAAGGGTAGGACCCTGAACTGGTAATGACTGGTTCCTAGCCGAAAGCGGAGAAACCTCCTGGATAGTCTGTCCATAAGAATGTGGTAGTACGCGTCTTGGAGGTCTTTTGAGCACATCCAGTCGTTCTCCTGTAACAGTGGGAGAATGGATTAAATAGTGACCATCCGGAATTTCTCTTTGGTTACTGACAGGTTCGGCGTTGATAGGTCGAGTATGGGTCTTAGGTCCCCCGTCTTTTGGCACCAAAAGAACCTGGAGTAAAACACCAATCCGGACTGCTCTGGGGGGACGGGCTGGATTGCTCTTTTTCTTAGCATCCCTTGAATTTCTATAGCTGCTGCATCCCTCTGACCAGGTGGGACATCGGGGATTCCTCTTGATCGAGGAGGGGAGGTTAAGATGGGGATTGAATATCCTCTGGATACAATTCGAGCACTCAGCGATCTGTGGTGATGGACTCCCATTTGGCTAGGTGTTCCGAGAAGTGCCCCCAACTGCCTCCAGAGAAGAGCAGTCGGGCAACCCTCAGGGCTGCTCGCGGGTCGGTCCGAGAAAGGTTCTCTCGACCCAAAGTTCTTGGGCCCCTCTGCCTCTGGGCGGCATCCACCTTGTCCTCCTCTGCCTCTGAAGGACAAGGTCTCCGGAGCAAAACGGGTTGTTGAGTCTTCCGAACCACATCTTCTTCTGTCCCTTTTGGGTCCTGGAATAGGACCTTTGGGGAGCCGAGCGGATCCCGACGGCAGACAACGTCTTCCCGTCTTTCTCGCTCTGGAGAAGCATGTCGCGGATGGACTTGCCAAAGAGCGTTTAACCGTCATAAGGAGCGTTTGCGAAGGACGCCTTGAAGGGTTCTGCAAAATCTCAAAGACGGAGCCAGGCCTGTCTGTGTAAGACCATGCCCGTTCCGCTAGCCCTAGCCGCTCCCTCCGTGGCATGGGAGAGGAGCCGCATGGATGTGTTGGTGATTGATTTAAGAGTGGCCATTTGGGACGAGAACATACGCTTGTCCTCGGCCGACATGGACTCTGGGGGTGATCCAGCGTACTCCTTAATCAGGTCACGCTGGAGTCGAATAACATGTGCCATATAATTTAGTGAACCTTACAGAGAAGGTCGCTGAAGAGATCATCCGCTTTCCCAAACGGTCCATCATCCGACAGTCCTTGTCTGGAGGGTGTACCGAGGAACTCTCCTGTGCTTGTTCCTTCTTGGTGGCCGCCGCCACCACCATAGCATCCACAGGGGCACCCTTACTCCAACATGCCTTGCCCGAGGGGGGCTTAGTATTTTGTCGGGACGTTTGGGGATCGGCTCCACAGTGTCCAGCTCCTTCCACGCCCTGGTAGTAATAAGATCTACCAGGGGGTCGGCAGGAGGGGGGGGTCACCCAAGAGGTAGATGGGCCTGCGTCAAATGCCTCCAGAAACACGGACTCATCCGAGGAAGGCTTTTGGGCGGACCACCCTCCCCTAATGTGTAACATTTCCATGATGTCTCGAAAGGAGACGTCTTCAGGGGGTGATCTTGGGGAACCTTCCCCTTCCTCCAAGTCTGTGCCCTCCGTGATGGACTCAGGTGAGATCAAGTGCCTCCTCTTGCACTTCCACTTGTGAGGAACCTCCTGGGGGGGGGGGGGCTGTCTGAAGAGGCCTCACCAACAATGCCCTGTTCCTCCAAGGGAACCATCTGGGACGTAAGCACAGGCTGTCCCTGGGGTCGGATGATGGAGGATAGGCTCAACTGCATGGGAGCGACGGGCTGGTCCGAAGCAAGAACCGGGGGTCTGGAGTCCCTCGAGAGGACCCTCTCCACTACATCGAATGCCGATGGTGAACTGCTCTCCCTTGGATCAGAAAGCATTCCCTCGGCACCGGCGTATGGACCGGTGCCGAGGGCGACCCGATCGGATCCGAAAGGGTAGTGTGACCCTGGGATCCCCTCCAGGTGAAACCTGGATCCCCTGCCGAGACGAATTCGGGGACCCCCCGGCTGTCCCTTGGATCAGACACTCACGACGGGACATGGCCTCCCTGCAAAGAGGATAGGATCTGGTTCCCCCCTGTTTGTTTATGTACCAGACTACAGACATGTTGTCTGATTGAATTGCAATCGTACCTGGAGGAAGAAGGTGATGGAGAGCCTGTAACGCCAAAAGCACCACCCTCATCTCCAGTACATTGATATGCAGTGAGGTCTGGGAGTCCACGTGCCTTGGACGGATCTGCCCCTGCACTGCCCCCCACACCCGAGGAGAGATGCATCCGTGGTCACCGTGACTTGTGGGGGAGGTAGGCCGAAGGACGTCCTTCCCGGAGGTCTTTGGAATGAAGCCATCAGAGAAGCGACTCCTTGCACACCCTGCTGAGAAGAATAGGGGTAGATAGGGGTTGAAAAAGAGTAGACCATTGCACTTGAAGAGTCCAATGAAGGAGTCTCATCTTCAGAAGGGCTTAACGGGATAGAGTGATGGCAGCCGCCATGGATCCCAGGGCCCTCAGGACCAATATGGCAGGAGGCGAGGAGACTGTAAGAGGTCCAAGATTTGGAGGCAAAGATTACGTAGCCTGTCGGTTGTCAAGAAAATTCTGGATTGTGTCGTGTCTATCCTGGCCCCTATGAAATCCATAATTTGAGTGAGTTGCAGGGATGATTTCCTGAGGTTTATTGAGATTCCTAGTTGGTGAGCTAGTTGTAACAGGTAATCTCTGTTTGAGCAAAGTTGATGCCTGGTGGGGGTGGTAAGGAGCCAGTCGTCCAGGTACGGAAAGACCTGTATGCCCTGAAGCCTCAGGTGGGCCGCTACTACTGCCATGACCTTGGTAAACACCCTGGGGGCTGTGGTGAGACTGAAGGGTAGGACCCTGAACTGGTAATGACTGGTTCCTAGCCGAAAGCGGAGAAACCTCCTGGATAGTCTGTCCATAAGAATGTGGTAGTACGCGTCTTGGAGGTCTTTTGAGCACATCCAGTCGTTCTCCTGTAACAGTGGGAGAATGGATTAAATAGTGACCATCCGGAATTTCTCTTTGGTTACTGACAGGTTCGGCGTTGATAGGTCGAGTATGGGTCTTAGGTCCCCCGTCTTTTTTGGCACCAAAAAGAACCTGGAGTAAAACACCAATCCGGACTGCTCTGGGGGGACGGGCTGGATTGCTCTTTTTCTTAGCATCCCTTGAATTTCTATAGCTGCTGCATCCCTCTGACCAGGTGGGACATCGGGGATTCCTCTTGATCGAGGAGGGGAGGTTAAGATGGGGATTGAATATCCTCTGGATACAATTCGGAGCACTCAGCGATCTGTGGTGATGGACTCCCATTTGGCTAGGTGTTCCGAGAAGTGCCCCCCCAACTGCCTCCAGAGAAGAGCAGTCGGGCAACCCCTCAGGGCTGCTGCGCGGGTCGGTCCGAGAAAGGTTCTCTCGACCCAAAGTTCTTCGGGCCCCCTCTGCCTCTGGGCCGGCATCCACCTTGTCCTCCTCTGCCTCTGAAGGACAAGGTCTCCGGAGCAAAACGGGGTTGTTGAGTCTTCCGGAACCACATCTTCTTCTGTCCCTTTTGGGTCCTGGAATAGGACCTTTGGGGAGCCGAGAAGCGGATCCCGACGGCAGACAACGTCTTCCCGTCTTTCTCGCTCTGGAGAAGCATGTCGCGGATGGACTTGCCAAAGAGCGTTTAACCGTCATAAGGAGCGTTTGCGAAGGACGCCTTGAAGGGTTCTGCAAAATCTCAAAGACGGAGCCAGGCCTGTCTGTGTAAGACCATGCCCGTTCCGCTAGCCCTAGCCGCTCCCTCCGTGGCATGGGAGAGGAGCCGCATGGATGTGTTGGTGATTGATTTAAGAGTGGCCATTTGGGACGAGAACATACGCTTGTCCTCGGCCGACATGGACTCTGGGGGTGATCCAGCGTACTCCTTAATCAGGTCACGCTGGAGTCGAATAACATGTGCCATATAATTTAGTGAACCTTACAGAGAAGGTCGCTGAAGAGATCATCCGCTTTCCCAAACGGTCCATCATCCGACAGTCCTTGTCTGGAGGGTGTACCGAGGAACTCTCCTGTGCTTGTTCCTTCTTGGTGGCCGCCGCCACCACCATAGCATCCACAGGGGCACCCTTACTCCAACATGCCTTGCCCGAGGGGGGCTTAGTATTTTGTCGGGACGTTTGGGGATCGGCTCCACAGTGTCCAGCTCCTTCCACGCCCTGGTAGTAATAAGATCTACCAGGGGGTCGGCAGGAGGGGGGGGGTCACCCAAGAGGTAGATGGGCCTGCGTCAAATGCCTCCAGAAACACGGACTCATCCGAGGAAGGCTTTTGGGCGGACCACCCTCCCCTAATGTGTAACATTTCCATGATGTCTCGAAAGGAGACGTCTTCAGGGGGTGATCTTGGGGAGCCTTCCCCTTCCTCCAAGTCTGTGCCCTCCGTGATGGACTCAGGTGAGATCAAGTGCCTCCTCTTGCACTTCCACTTGTGAGGAACCTCCTGGGGGGGGGGGGGCTGTCTGAAGAGGCCTCACCAACAATGCCCTGTTCCTCCAAGGGAACCATCTGGGACGTAAGCACAGGCTGTCCCTGGGGTCGGATGATGGAGGATAGGCTCAACTGCATGGGAGCGACGGGCTGGTCCGAAGCAAGAACCGGGGGTCTGGAGTCCCTCGAGAGGACCCTCTCCACTACATCGAATGCCGATGGTGAACTGCTCTCCCTTGGATCAGAAAGCATTCCCTCGGCACCGACGTATGGACCGGTGCCGAGGGCGACCCGATCGGATCCGAAAGGGTAGTGTGACCCGACCTGGACGGTGCCGAAGTTCCACTGGCCCCTCCGGATCAGACGCCCACCCCACGGCTCCGAGAGCTCAGATCCGACAACAAGCCTGGATCCGACAGACCCGAGGGCATGGTCGGCGCCGAAGACGGAAACGCTGTCGGCGCAGACCCCACCCCGGCTTCGAAGCTAATTGGATCAGACAGCTCTGAGACCCGAAAGCGGTTCGGAGAGGGAGCAATAGGGGCAAAAAAAGGTGTCGACCTCCCTCCCCAGAGGGGGGAGCACGAGCACTCCCATCTGCATTTGAGCCTGCAAAAATTGATGCATCATCCGATCCATATCTGCGTCCGACAAGCTCCTAGTAGACCTACTAGAGGCCACCGAAGGCGGCCGGGAAGGTCGCCTTGATGACCTAGAAAGTGACCGGGTCTCCTCCTCCGGCTCCGGGGAGAAACTAGAGGAGCGGAGCAGAGAGGGGGTAGACCTGGAGACCTTCAAGGGAGAAGCAACGACTTTAGATGGCGGAGCCGAGGGAGTCGACTCCGACCGCCTTTTATGGCTGCGGTGTTTCTCTCTCTCTCTCTCTCTCTCCCAGTCTTCTTCCCTCCCTTTCCTCCTGGACCAAAGAGGGAGGGTGAGTCCCGGCCAGGGGATCGGAAGTAGCAAGTGGAGCAGCCGTAGAGGCGGCTGGCACCACAGCAGAAGACGAAGTAGATTCTGGTGGCAGAATGCCCGCCAAAATAAGCTTGGCCTTTCTGTCTTTCAATGCTCTGGGATTAAAGGCTGCACAAATAGTGCAGCCTGTGGAAAGGTGTTCCACACCCAGGCACAACACACACAGAGTGTGGCCATCTGCTGGGAACAGCTTATGACCACACTCGGTGCATTTCGAAAAAATGGCCTTAGGGCCTTCGGCCATGGTATAAGAAAAAGGAAAACAGCACACGCCTTCACACACTCTAGTGGGGGAGGGGAACTAGCTGACTAAACGATTAGATTAACAAACACTAAATATAAGAACCACTAAATATAAACTACCCGGGGTTCACACACACAGAAGCGTACAAGGGAAAGATAGGAAAAATAAAAGATATTTTAATTCTTTTGTTAATTTTACTCACAAACCAACTCGGAGCGCGTTCTGAGAAGCTATCATAAACCGCGGCAAACGAGATCTGAGGGTTACAAGGAGGTAGCAGGGCATTATGGGTAAGGGGAGGAGCTTGGAGCTCAGATCTGTAAGCTTGGAAAGCTGCCGGCTCGGATCTCCCACAGGTTGCAGACCAAATGAAGTTAACTACTTCAGATCTATAATGCAATTAAGACAAGAGGTGTCACTGTTAGAAAAGTATAGAAGAGGGAACAGATCAACAAAAATACTCAGAAAGATAGAAGTGATAAAAGCAAAGTGCAGTATCTGAACAGATCAGTCTCTATCGCGCACTAATAACAAATAATAAACTAAAAATATCAACACAAGCAGAAAAACTTAGAAGACATGCAGATAACAAGTACTGCTATGACTCTGTCATAGTCCATGTTGGAATGAATGACTTGAGACGTACCTCCCTGAACTATATGAAGAGGACATGATGGAACTCTCCGATTACGTGTCCCAGACAAGTATATCCCTAGCCCTAAGCTAATCCTACCCTCCCCCCAGGATGATGCCACAAAATAAACCAAAAATTATCGACTTCAACAATTGGCTCAGCTTCTGATGTCAGTCCAGGGGATAAATTATCTCTCAGCCTGGGAGGATATGGTAGACAAATCTTGCTGCTTTGCTGAGATGGTCTCCACCTGTCCCCCATCGACTTTTGAATACTGGCAAAGGCCCTTGCCTCCCCATAGTGTTTTTTTTAGGCAATGTCAAAAGAAGAAATTTTACAATGTAACAAAATCTAATTAGGACAAAAAGGGTCGTGTTGCTTAATGTTACAAGTTTAACATGAAAATACACTCCCTGGAAGCATTCCTCACTTTGGAGGATACTGACGTCTGTCCAGTTACTGACACTTGGTACAAGGCTGCTGACAGCACGCTGGCTGTACAAGGCTACAATGCCTTCCACATGTTCAGACCTCAAAATGAGCATGAATGAACCAAAGGTGTAGGTGTATTCATCTTCATTAAAACCAAATACATGTTGAGACTTGTCAAACAGCATGACTCTCTCAAATTACTCCATGTCCAATTAACTATTGGAAAAGTACCATACCACATCACTGGTCGCTATAAATCCCCCACCATGAATCAGGATAAGCACACTACCGACCTCGATTTAATGGAATCCCTCGCCCTACAGCTCAACACCCTAGTCATGGGAGATTTCAACTAGCCTTCCATAGACTGGGGAACATACATGGGTAAAAACATGCTCGCTCAGAGGCTCCTGGACTTTGTTAACACAAATGTTCTGGAACAGACAGTCTACACCCCTACTAGGGGCTCTAATGTTCTGGACACAATACTCACCAACAATGGGGGGTCACTGTACTTCCCCATTTGTGACCCCTCCCTGGTTAGGTCAGACCACAAATCAGTCTCGTCTGAAGTAACTGCTAGAACTGACACCCTCACAGGAACAAAAATGATGAAAAAAACTTCACCAAAGCTAACTACAGTGTACTAAGTGATGGTATAAAAAGATTCATACCACCCACAATTGCACACACCAATGATCACTATGCAGAAGTGTACGTAAATGCCCTGTACAAACTCTGCTGTACCTGACCGGATCAAAATCAGGTCTTCCCATAAAAACAAGCCACCGTGGTGGACTTCAAGTATAAATAGATTGTATAACAAGAGGAAGAAACTGTTGTCCAAAAGCAAGAGGGATATCACTCCGCAGAGGAAGCGTTCCCTCACAAGTCTAAACAGGAAACTCAGAAATCTTGTAAAGTCTTCTAAAGCAAATTACAAAACTAAAATCACATCCCTAGCCAAGGATAATCATAAGGCATTCTTTAACTATGTCCAAAGTCTAAAAGGGAATGCCCAGCTATGTGCCAAACTGGTTGTAGATGGGATCACTCATACTACACCGGAAGATATTATCAACCTGCTAACTGACTCAGTGCAAACTTCACCCCCTATCCCCACCTACCACATCCCAAAACATACCTGACACCAGTCTTCTGTCTATTATCTGTAGAGAACAGGTCATCACTGTGCTCACCAAGGCCAAAAACACAGCCTCAACGGGACCAGATATTATCCCAGTTGTTTACTAAATCTAAAATAAGACCTAGTGGACCCACTTGGCGCTCTCTTTAATCATAAATTGAGAACTGGTTATGTTTCTGCAGAATGGAGAAGAGCAGCAGTAATCCCCCTGAACAAAGGGGGCCATTAACTGACCCTGGGAACTACAGACCCATAAGTCTAACCAGCCTCATCTACAATGCCATGGAAATTATCATGGACCTTAACAAGGACATAGGCGACCTCCAAATGCTGGACCCAACCCAGTTTGGCTTTGTTAAGGGTAGATCATGCTCATTAAACCTGGTACACTTCTTTGAGAACATCACCAAAGCCATGAATGAAGGTAAGACACAGCCTATCTTGATCTTGCCAAGGTCTTCAACACAATTTCCCACTCTGACATCATTGAGAAACACTCCCAGATAAGGATTAACCCTTACTTTATTAGATGGGTAGCCAATTGTCTCACCGACAGAACACACACTGTCAAAACTGGTGACTCCACCTCCATCAGTAAACCCATCATCACTGGAGTCTGTGCTGGGCCCATTACAGCTTGGCATCTATTTCTCAGAAGTCCAAGCCAAAGTAGACGGCCTTTGGCTCACCAAGTTCACTGATGATGGCAAACTGGGAGCAGTCATTGAGTCCCCAACAATGTCAACATACTACAATAAGGGCTAACACAGAGAAATGATCCGTGCCAAAGTCATGGTCTAAAACTAAATGCAAAAAAATGCATTATTATTCCCTTTGACAAAACAGAATTCTCTACAACTTATAATACTGACAGCTCCACCCCTGAGTTCCAACACAGTGATGCGAGACTTGAGAACACAGGTTGATAGCAATCTGAATTTTGACCACCAAGATTCCACACTGTTAAGGAAAGCCTTCTACATAGCGCACCTCATAAGCAAGGGCATAGCATCCAGGTCAAGGGATGTAATAACTCCACTGTACTTGACCCTCATCAGACCACTAATAGAGTATAATGTACCTCATCAGACACCTTGCAGCAGCTGGAGACGCATCAGAGGTTTCACACTAAGAAAATACAGAGGACTCCAAGCCATGACCTACATGGATAGGTTGAAAGTCCTGTCACTTTACTCTGCATCTTACAAGCTGCAGAGACATGACTTCTGCCTGACCTATAGACCAATCTCCAACCCTGCCCTAACGGAAATGTCGTACATCTGCAAATCAAATGGCTCAAGAGACACTCGCTCTACGATCTCAACATTGTTTGTGACATTAACAGATCATGCAGGAGAGACAGATGAGTCTCCCAGAGACTAACTTCTCTGAAGCAGACTTCCTATTCATGTAAAACAAAGCTTCTCATTGACCCTATTCAAATGCAACCTAGATAACTGGATGGGAGACTGTAAATTCGCTCCTAGGGTGGCACCCATGTCCCTCATGGATCGGGGTAGCGGGAATTGATCACAGAACCTCTCTGTTTGTAAATTCATTCGGCGAACTACCCAAAAAGGAACAAATGGGGATACTTGGGATTAACATGACTGGGCTTGTAAAAGCTCTAGGGCCACTAGCCTAGTAAACCTCCTATGAACTTATAAATATAAAGTAAAAGTACAAAATAAGCAATTTATTGATGACCCAAAAAAGTTTTATAGAGAACTGGGAAACATGGCAAAGGGAATTGAAACACCACCAAAAAAGAAGAAATAGATACATTTTTGTTGAAATACCTATTTAGTCCCTGTGGAACAGAACAAAGATGCTAAATGCATAGAAGTAAAAGAAAGAAAGAAATAGTTCAAATGTACAGGATATGAAATGGGAAGAAGTAACAGCCAGAGAGATTGAAACAAAATTAAAAAAAAGCTCCTAAATGGAAAACCCCAAGCCCATATGCAGTACTCAACTTCTGGCAAAAAGTATTAACATCTTTACATGAAGACTTAGCCATGTGTAAGAACTATTTAGATGCACACCCTGAACAGACACCAGTCTGGTTAACAGGAAAAATAATACTCCTACGTAAATGAACCTGCAAGCTATTTTAAAAATTATTAACCAATAACTTGCCTTCCGACGATGTATAAACTATACACTGGAAGTGATGCCAACAGAGATTATAGTCATTTAGAAGAAAACTCAATCAAAGCAATAGAATAAAAGGATAATAAAAGAAAGTCATATGAAACAAAGGATAATTTGTTTTGAATAAAGTCATATAGAACTGTAAAGAGGGGAAGAATCTAATTATGGCATGGATAAACTACAAAAAAGCATTTAACAGTATCCTACATTCATGGATAAAAGAGTGCTTAAAAATGTACAAGATGCACCCTACACTGATTGATTACATTACAGCAACCATGAAACAGTGGCAAACCACTTTGCCATTAAGCCACGAAAAAGGACAAATTATTATTCCAGGGATAAAAATTCAAAGGGGGATAGTCCAGGTTGACTGTCTGTCACCTCTGCTCTTTTGTCTTGCCCTTAACCCATTAAGTTCTCTACTTAACTGATTAGGTCATGGCTACAGTCTGGCTCCCAAAAAACAAAGTGTAAAGACTTTTCTTTTTGAAGGTGATTTAAAACTCTATAGTTTATTAAATGAGAAACTGAAAGCACAGTTGCAAGTGGTCAAAACTTTTTCAGATGATATAAGAATGTAATTTGGTCCTGATATATATGCCAAAGCAACCTTTAAAGCAGGAAAGCTGCAGCACCAAGAAAACATTAGTTTGGGACAGGAATATGATATAAAAGAACTTGAGGAAGTGTATAAATATGTGGGAATTAATGAAGGATCAACAATAAAACACAAACAAAATGTGAATAAAACTCAGTAAGGAATATTTCAGAAGACGTAAATTAATAATGAAAACAGCACTGACATCTAGGAACAAAGTCCAAACTATAAACCAATTCGGTCTTCCTCTCCTAACTTACAGTTTTGGAGTGAATGACTGGCCCCAAAATGTGTTGGATAGGTTAGAAAGGAGACCAAGGAGGATGAGTCATGCTCATCAAATGATTTATAAAAATCAATGCAAACCAAGAGTACATATTCCCCATTTTGAAGGAGGTATGGGCCTCCTCAAAATTGATTACATGTCTACATCTGCAGTTGTGGGACTGCATACATTTCTGCTGAACTCACAAGACCCAAATGTAATGAAAGTTTTGAAAAATAAGGAGAATAAGTCTAAGATGACTTCCCTATTTAGTTTACCAGCAGCATATTGGTGTCAAGGGGGAACAGAAATCAAACCAGAAGCGGATAAAAATCAGGCAGCAACTGAATGCGCCAAACAACAAAACAAGAATATCAGAGAAGGCAAGAAATGTGGAGGATGATTAAATATAGTTGCATGTATATAAAACTATTAGATTAAACTCATGTTGATCAGGACTGAACTCAGGAATGGTTAAGTAGAGGTGAATTTAAACCAAAAGAAGAAATGTTAATATTGGCAGCCCAAGACAGTGGACTACATACACATTGGTTTACAAAGTCTATTGAACATGTGGGAGAAACAGACAAATGGTTTTGTAAAACAGAACTGGAAACAGTCACGTGTCTTGTTGCTGGTTGCGATATACTAATGGCAGAAGGAATGTATACTGAAAGGCATAATAATGTCGTAAAGACTTGCACTGGGTATTGTTCGAGCATTATAATATTGAGGTAGCTGAAAAACACTGGAAATGTGAACCACAAAGCATCAGAAAACGATGACGTTTATATCACATGGGATCATCCATCACCAACAGTTCAAAAAAATAGATGCAAGACAAACAAATATAGTATTCCATGAAAAGATGACAAAAGTAGCATTGATCGTGGAAATTGCTATGTCGAGTGACTACAGTGTCTTCTGTACAGAGAGAGAGAGAGAGAGAGAGAGAGACAAAGTCATAAAATACCATGATTTTCAGGCAGAAACAAGGGCAATGTGGAAGCAGAATAAACAGACAGTTCCAGCAGTAGTAGGAGCACCTGGTCTTATTAAAAAAATTACAATCATTCTTAGATGCATTATCGATAAATGTAACTCAAAATACAAATTGCAGGAGGAGTCATTACTGGGCACACTGCGAGTGCTGCAAAGAGCACTCCTGGATAACATCAAACATCGAAGATTGAAACAGTACTAATTTGCTGAACTTTAATCATTCTTTAACTTAGGAATGGGGCCCATTTCATCATGGTAACAGAAACCCAAAAGACTTGGAGAAATTAAAAAAAAAGAGAGAGATTGCACAGGAATGAAAGATGTAATTTGTTCTCTGAGAAAGTTGCTGATGTATGGAATAGACTACCAAATTATACTAAGACAAGCACTAGTTTAGATATTTTTAAGAACAACTTGCACAGTTACTATGGGAATGACTGTTTTTGGCATATTGGCAGGCTAGAAGGGCTTTGCTGCCTGTGCCTGAAATATTTGTGTGTATCCTTTTGAATCATAACAGTTCTGTGAATGTTGGCAAATGTTTCCCTACACCTACACAGATCCAGGTCTATTACTCTCAGTAATATATTTGGCATATCATCATAAACACTTTGTAGTCATGATTCAGAATCAAAATGGGTTTATACAGCTTTGGATCAAAATGTTGTTCCTCCTAATTTGGTATAACTACTACTACTAATTCTTTCCAAGTCAGTAGAGGAGCTCGAACCAGAAAAATATTACTAGCCATACTTTTATTATTTTCTGTTCCCTACTCCATACTTCCAAAAGTTAGTACTCTGGTTTCTCACTGTTTCTCACTGCTTCTTTAATTTCAATGTTATTTATTTTCATTTTTAATATCCCTTCTCTACTTTTGTTAACCAGGGAAGTTGCAGCTGTCTTAAATACAATGCCATTTCTTGTGTGCTACTCTGAGCATCTGTATCTTGTCTCCAGTGTACTCTAACAGTCTACTATAGCATTCATAATTTTTCCTGGGTCAGCTTCTACATTAGGCAGAAGGTCGCAAGCAGCAACTGTTTTATCTGATAAACCAATTAAAACCAAAACAAATAAATTACATATATATTAAGTGCTTTCGTTCCTTATCGGAACTTCAAAATGTAAAAACAGTTAAGTTATAAAAACCTTCATGCACACATCCATGAGCAATGGCAACACTTTATTTGATGTTTTAAGAGGAAGCGACTCCAACCATTCCTAGGCAAATTAATATTACAATGCCATCTAGTTTTTGGAAGTTTTAACTGCACTTCATGTTGACTGTAATCTTGCAAGCCAGCTAGAACACTATAAATTTTTTGCATAGAACAAATTATATTTTTGTGTGTGTGTGTATATATATATATATATATATATATATATATATATATATATATATATATATATACACATATATACATAAAGTAGTTTCTGTGTAAAAAAATCTTAAATAAAAAATAAACAACAATGAATAAAAATGACATTTAAAATGAGAAATCTTTAATTCCATAACCATGTAAAACATAGCTATGTTAAAATCGTATACATAAAAATCCCTCCAAAAAACAAGTACCCAGAAATAACTCAACATTCAATGCATGCAATGAAAGGGCAAAATATTTTAAAACCAATAGCAACAGGCAATAGGGGTATTCAATTGAAGAGTATGTGAAATGTATGACTTACATTTCCCTGTATGAGCTTGAATGGGAGGAAAAAACTTGTGTGTTAAATATAAAGTTCACATAAATAGCTTTATTTGTTTGTGTGCTGTGCATTTTAAAAAAAGGGGGCTTAAAGTGTGAACCCATAGGGAAGGGGCCAGACTTATTATTATTGTACCGTATGCCCCTACCTCAATTCCATTACCCAGTCAATGCTTTAAATTTCAAAAGGGTTGCTATGGAACAAGACACATTAAGTCCAGGCCAACCATGGGCATTCAAAGTCAATTGCCAATATAATTCTCTTAGCTCCAATAACTGTACCCATGGACCTCCCCTCATTCCTTCCTTTAATCCTTCCATAAATATGAACTTAAATGTGTGACTTTCTTTGTCAAAAAAATGTCCTGCAAAGGCATTATTGGGGTTCCTTTTTTTGATGTTTTATTGGTGTTCATAAATTCTTTCCTTCAACCTACTCTCAGTTTTACATATGTAAAAACATAGGCACTGTTAGCATAATGCCACGTCAATTACCCTCCTACAATTACAGTCAAAATTTGACCGAACTTTAAATTCACTGCCTTTAATAAGAAACCAGTCATAATTAGAATGAATTTACATTGGGAACAGAACACACATTTCTTCATACAACATACCTGATGCATGTTTTTTTTAGATGTGTGTTCCAAAATTTCCTTCAGGTTCCTATCTCTTCTAAATGTAAAACTGGGTTTATGTCCTAATTTCTCTCTCAAAGGCAGATTTTCACAAATAATCACCCAGTTTTTTTTAAAACAACCCGTTTAAGTGTTCTGTGGTCCATATTAAAGGTAGTTATGAAATCCATGGAGTAATGAGGTCTGATCAAATCCACAGTTACATCCCACTCCACTTTAGCCCCTATATTTTGTATTCTAAAATTTGTTGATCCTCCTAAGATAGGTTTATACCATCTGATATTTCTTTTTCTCAGCCTCCAACTTAAGCGCTTTGAGCAGTCTGTCGGGGTAACCTCTCTTACGAAACATACCCAGTAAAAGTTCACATTGATTGTGGAAGTCCTCATCTGTGGTGACCATTCTAGCAGCTCTAACCAAATGCCCTTTCATCACAGATTTCTTCTGATGGAAGGGTTGGTAGCTGTCAAAATGGAGAAAGCAGTTTGAATAAGTGGGTTTTCTAAAAATCGCAGCAATAAATCGGTGGACATTCCTGTCCTTATTCAGGAGGATGTCCAAGTAAGATATGTTCTCGCTGTTGAATTCACACATAAATTTCAAAAAGTTACTAGTATTGATGTATGTTAAAAATGCCTCAATCCCTTCTACCCCACCCCTCCATAAAATAAAAATATCATCCAGGTAATGTGTGTAACTATCCTTGTACTCTGGATAATCTAAAACATATCGGTGCTCCCACTGAGCCATCACTATATATTAGTACATGCTTTACCACAAGGGGAACCCAAAGCTACCCTAGTTTTCTGAAGATAAAAATCACCATTAAAAAACAAAAAGTTGTTGTTCAACACCAACAGATCCTCATCATATAAGCTGATGTCATGCAGTCTCCCCCCACCAGTCACTCAGAGAGGATAGCAAAGAAGGGGAAACATCCCCACAAGGATCACAAGACACATCAGAATTATCACAACACAAGGTCATCTTATCACAACCACAAGAGGCAAAAAACGCTAACTGAAGGTGGTGTTGACATTAAGAGTTATTCAATTACCAACCCCCTGATGCTAGTTATCCCTCTATTCATGAACTTGATGGTTTTAACATTTTTAATTACAGCCAGGAAGTCACTGGTGAAACAAATATGACTTTTTAATAAAGGATTTACTTTTGTACCTAGTTTCAATTTGATATAGCAGATGTGTTAATTGATTTGAAGCTTTATGTACGTAAATGAAATTTTAACATACTATTTGATGAGTATACTGATAGCACTAGCCAAAATTTTAAATTCACTAGTAAAAAGCACATATAACCTCCCTTGCACCCCTCCTTGGCTTTGTTTGAAAAAATTTGTGAGCAAGATGCAAGAAAAATTAGAATATCAGCCTAAGAACTAAAGGGCATTTAATCTTACTAAAGATGAGATACTAATGATTTGATTTGATAAAGAAGTGTGATTTAAGAATTATGAAGACCAATAAATGGAGAGAGTCTGTCCTAACTGACATTACTGATTAGTTCTAGAATGTATAACTTGCTCAATAATGAAACCTAGTACATTACAGTATCTGAAAATGAAATTCATGTGTCCTATTATAAAATTAGACTACATTTGAAAGACTTACTGGACCAAATGGTGAATGATTATACTTTATACAAGTATCTTATGGTAGAATACCCAGCAGGATCGATAACTCAATCCTTGGTGGTCTTTACTGATGGAACCTTAAAACATTTTCGAAAAAGCTTTCCCTATATTCTGAACGATTCAATAGATTTTTTGGAACATATTAAAAATTAGTTTTATCATCATGATTGGTTCTTAGTTACCATCAATGTTACTGATTTATTCTAATGTATCCCACACTGCCTTGGCATTGTGTGGTTTCGAGAGGTGTGCCAATATAGTGAAACCTTTAACAATACAGAGATTAATACATTAGTTGAACTCATGGAGATGGTGCTGGAGAATAATTTTCTCTAGTTTGAGGCAGAGTACTATCAACAAAGAACAGGCCATAGTGATTGGTGCAGCATGTGCCCCTTTAAATGCCAATATAGTATTGTGGCATTGAGAACAGCAGTAAATTCTTGGCTCCCAATTTATGAGCGAAGTTGCTACTTATGTACGCTTCTTTTAATGACATATTTCTGATATGGAAGGGTGATGAAACTATACTTTGTAATTTTGTGTCTTTTAAATTCTACTATGGAGTTGAAATTCACAGCCTTTATAAGACTTTAACCTATTCATTGAGATGTATCAAATATCTAGATGTGACCTTACATAAGGATTTTGAAAGTTGCCAGTTGAAATCCCAGCTTTACTGGAAATGAACAATCTACGAAATTGTTACACTGTTCTAGTAACCGTCCACTTTTTCAAAAAAGGAGTCTAGTAAAAGGCCAGATGGTGAAAATTTCTAGAATAGTATCAGATGATAAATGTTTTTTGGAAGAAATTAATATGTTGGTTGAAATGTTTGTCAAAAGAGGTTACCCCTTAGATTACTAGAAGAAATCAAAACCAAGGTGGCATCAAAAAGGCAAAGTATTTTGCCCCAGATCTTGGCAGAGCCCTTTAGTTTGGCCTGAATTTTTGAGAAGTATATACCAAACTATAGGGGGTCCAGCACTGACCCTTGTAGTACCCTGCTGGTGACTGGTCTGCTGGTTGATGTGGAGTCACCCACTTTGATAGTGTGCGACTGGTTTGTGAGCTAATTGGAGACCCATCTTTCAACAAAGGGGTTTACATTCGGTTTGCTAAGTTTATCGGTAATGCCACAATAATAATAATGATGCCACAATACAAAGACAAGATGATCAGCTTTAATAATTGGCTCAAGTACTGGTGTCATTCTAAGGGGATCCAATGTCTGTCTGCCTGGGATGACATGTTGGACAAGCCACGCTGCTTCGCAAGGGACGGCTTGCACCTGTCACCACTGGGCTTCCGGATATTGGCTAAGGCTCTTGCCACCCCCATAGTGCCTTTTTTAGACAAGGCTCAAAAGACAAACCCACCTCCTTAGAAAACAAAAATGGAAAAAAACTAAAGGTAATGCTGCTCAACACCAGAAGTCTAAATCTCAAGATGCAGGCACTCGATGCACTCCTCAGTATGGAGAACATCGACGTCTGTGCAGTAACTGAAACCTGGTTCAAGGCTCCTGAGAGCACCCCAGCACTACCAGGCTACACCTCGTATCATGCTTTTCGGCCCCAAAACCTGGGCCGAACCACAAAGGGAGGGGGAGTGTCCATATTCATCAAGGACACCCACACCTCCAGGTTAGTAGCAACACATGAAGCATCGGAGACCATACAGGTGCAACTAACCATAGGCAAAACTGCTATACAACTGGTAGCATGTTACACACCACCCTCCCAATCTCAGTAACCCCACTCAACCTTCCTGAAGACATTGGAGGATATGAATGTATCACAAAATACCATCATACTGGGAGACTTCAACTACCCAAACATAGATTGGGTACATTATTCTAGCCCTAACACTCTAGCCCAAAGGTTCCTGGAATTCATAAATTCAAATGCACTGGAACAACTAGCCACCTCTCCCACTAGGGGAGATAATATACTAGACCTGATCATCACAAACATGGGGACAAAATGCTCCACACCGGAGGTATACCCCTCACTAGTGAGATCTGAGCACAAACTAATCACCCTGGATATACATATCCCACCTCCACCCCCAGCACAAAAGACCACAGTGAAAAACTTCTCAAAAGCAGACTTCACTCTTCTTAAGACTGAGATGGTATCCTTTAAGCCCACTGGGCCAATGGATACCACATCCCACAATGCCGAATCCTTCACAAATGCTTTCTATGGACATCTCCAAGAATGCATGGATCATGCAATCCCAAATAAATCCAAGTCCCTCTCCACCAAAGGCAAAGCCAAGCGTCCTGTCTGGTGGACCACAGCCATTAACAAATTGTATAACAAAAGAAGGAAGCTACTGCACGACAGAGCAAAATCCCATAAAGGGAAGACATCTCTGATCAACACTAGCAGAAAACTACGTTCTCTTATAAAAACATCCAAGGCCAACTTTGAGAGAAAAATCGCTAAGGACACTAAAGATAACCACAAAGCCTTCTTCAGCTATGTTAGAAACCTGGGCGGAAACCCTCAGATATGCTCTGAGTTAGTTCACAACAACAAAAAATACACTGAACCCACAGATATTGCCAACATTCTGGCTGACAGGTTCAGTGCAAATTTCTCCCCTCCCTCACCCCCAAAAGAAGAAATACTTATCCCAGCTGAATGTAATCTCCCTGACAACTCAGATGTTCAAGTGAGAGCCACCCTCAACAAAGCTAAAAACACAGCATCAATGGGACCTGATGGTATCCCGGGTTGCATGCTACGTGAACTCCAAGAGGAGCTAAACCCGCACATAAAAATGCTATTTAACCTTAGCCTTACTACAGGATATATACCTGAACACTGGCGTACAGCAACAGTGGTCCCACTCCACAAAGAGGGCACCTCTACAGACCCTGGGAACTACCGCCCCATAAGCTTAACCAGCCTGGTCTGCAAAGCTATGGAAAGAATCATCATGGAACTCAAACAGAGACATTGGGGACCTACAGACACTTGACCCCGCCCAGTTCGGCTTTATGAAGGGCAGATCCTGCCTTTTGAACCTGGTTGACTTTTTCGAAACCGTCACTAGAGCCATTGATGAGGGCAAAGCAGTCCATACAGCCTACCTGGACTTGGCTAAGGCCTTCGACACAATACCCCACTCAGGCATCATAGATAAGCTCAACAGCTTAAACGTAAACCCTTATGTCACTAGATGGGTTGCAAACTGGCTAAAGGACAGAACCCATAAAGTTAAAATCGCTGGAGCAATGTCAGACTCAAAGCCAGTCACAAGTGGTGTCCCACAGGGATCTGTCCTGGGACCCCTCTTGTTCGGCATTTATTTCTCAGATGTTAAAGCAAACATGGGAGGGTTGTGGCTGACAAAGTTCGCAGATGACTGCAAACTAGACGCCATAGTCGATACATCAGCGGACACATACATCCTACAAAAAGGCCTCACAGAAATGGACAACTGGTGCCGGAGTCATGGCCTTAAACTAAATGCCAAAAAATGTATAGTCATCCCCTTTGGGAAAAACAAAGTACCCACAAATTATCACATAGACAGCAACCCACTGAGTACGGAAAAAGTAATCAGAGACCTAGGGACCCAAGTCGACAGCAACCTCTCATTTGACACCCACGTTGCCAAAGTGGTTAGAAAAACATTCTACCTTGCACACCTTATCATGAAGGGATTCACATCCAGATCCAAGGATGTCATTGTACCCCCTATACTCCTCCCTCATCAGATCCATGATTGAGTATAATGCCCCATTTGGTATGTACCTCACCCGGCATTTGCAACAGCTAGAGAGACCACAAAAGTACCTCACCAAGAGGATCAAGGGTCTCCAACATATGTCTTATTCTGCCAGACTAAAGAAACTCCAGCTCTATTCAGTAGCATACCGCCTGCTCATAGGTGATCTCTGCCTGACATACAAGGCCATGTCCAATCAGGAACTGATGGACATGCTCCACCTCAAAAAATCCAAATCCATCAGGACCATGAGAGCTAAAGACTTAAACCTCGGTACAAGTATGAATAGGACATGCTGGAGAGATAGATTCATAACCCAGAGGCTTCCCATGCTCTGGAACAAGATCCCAGTTCATGTTAGACAGAGCCGACTCTCTTCAAGAGAAATCTTGATGAGTGTATGGGAGATCGTAAGTTTACCCCAGGGGTCACATCTGTGTCACTACTAGACAGGGGCACAGTAAACTAATTCTATTATATAAGGGGACCTTCACTGTGTCACTACTAGACAGAGGCACAGTATTCTAAATCTATTCTGTGCATTTGTGTACCATTTCATGGGGTGGCGAAAGCCACATCACTATGGCTAGGCTTACAAATGCCCCAGGGCAGATAGCCTAGTACTAAACTATGAAACTATGCCAGAGTGTGGGATTGTGTCAAAGCCCTTTGCCAAGTTGAAGTACCCTATGTACACAGATTTGCCCTTGTCAATGGCCCTGGTCACATATTCAAAGAAATCCACCAGGTTTAACAGGTGGGATCTGCCCTTGACGAAGCCGAATTGGGTCAGATGCAGGGTATGGAGGTCAACTATGTATTTATGAGGTCCATGATGATATGTTCCATGGCTTTACAGATGAGGCTGGTCAGACTTATGGGTCTATAATTCCTTGGTTCTGTTGCTAAGACAGCTTTGCAGAGGGGAATAACTGTTACTATTCTCCATTCTATAGGAACAAAGCCTGTGCATAAGGCTGTGATTTAATAAGGTACTTAATGGTGATGCTAGTTCATGTTTTAGTTTGTTTAGAAGACAGCCTGGGATGCCATCTGGTCCCATAGAGGCTGTGTTTTTTGCCTTAGACAAGGCTTTAATGACCTGTTCTTCACTTATGCAGGGTGGGTGGAAATTGGGGACACGGTTTGTGATATGTTTGGAGGGGATAAGGGAGAGAATGTTCCACCAAATCTGTCCACTAGCAGGTTTGATATCTCTGCGGGTTCAGTGTGTGTGATACCGTTAATCACCAGTTTTGGTACATGCTTACTTCTTACCTTTTAGACCATGTACGTAGCTGTAAAAGGCCTTATGGTTATCCTTGGCTGGGATTAAGTTTTTCTCAAAGTTACCTTTAAGATTTCGCATGTTGTCTTATTTGCCTGTTGAGGCTGAGAAGCATGCTTTTCCATTGTTGGGGCCTCGCCTTAGTTTTCTTAGCAAGTTTTTGTGTTGATGTAAAGTTTGCTGATGTTGGATGTCCACCAGCACAGCTTTTTTTGAATTGATTAATTGAGGCTCTGGTTTTTATTCTCTCTGGAACAGCCAAGTCTATACACTTATATAAGTGATTGTACAGTGCTTTAGTCTTAGCTTTGGTGTAGTTACCACTTCCAGCTGGGGGTGGGGCTTGGAATGCATTTATACCTTCCCCTAGGAGGGCAAAGTTAGCTTTGGTGAAGTTTTCTAGTCTCACTGCACCCTTTATGAGTTCTGGTGTCAGTGACACTTTGAAAGCAAATGATTTGTGGTCAGATTTAACTAATGAGGGTCTGACAGTTGTGGTGGTGCATCTGTTTGTCACGGCAGTGAGGACAAGATCTAGTATGTTTGTTCCTGTTGTTGGAGTTTGAACAATTTGTTCCAGGATACTGGAGTTAAAGTCAAGTAACTTTTGTGCTAGTGAGTTAGGGCTAGAGTAGGTTTCCCAGTTGCTGGTGGGATAATTGAAATCCCCTATGACCAGAGTGTTTGGCAATATTTGGACTGACTCTAGTTTGGTCAAGTAGGTGTCATGCGTATTATGATCCATGAAAGGGGATCTATAACTCGCTATGACTTGAATGGGAGTCTTACCCACAGTAATCTGAACATGGAGTAACTCCATGGAGTTATCCAGTCTAACTAGTCAGGAGGTGAATTTTTCTCCAATATAGATTGAAACAGCACCTACTTTGGTTCTCACATTTATTTTGCACGGGCTGAAGGTGTGGATGGCACTGTAGCCTTGCAAGGCTGCGGTACTCACTGAGGCCTTGAACCAGGTTTCTGTGACTGCACAGACATCTACATCCTCCAGTGACAGAAGTGCTTCCAGGGTATTCAGTTTTTGGTTTAAGTTTCTAGTGCTTTAGCAGTATAACCCTTGTTTTGTTATGGTTGGCAGTTTTCATGTCAGCAATGTTGTTTTTGGGACCTTGCCTAAAAAAGGTACTATGGGGGAGACAGGAGCCTTTGCTAGCAGCCGAAAGCCTAGTGGTGCTCGATGCAAACAGTCTCTGGCAAGGCAGCGAGGTTGGTCAACCATGTCATCCCAGTCTGACAGAAACTGGATACCCTTTGAATGATACCAAAACCTAAGCCAATTATTGAAATTGATCATTTTTTGTTTATACTGTGGCATCATTATAGGTGAGGGTAAATATGTTGCTCAAGCCTAGGAGCATACATGCTGGGGACACATACTTGGAGTGCTCAGTTATGTCTCTCTTCATATAGTCCAGTGAGGCACTTCTCAGGTCGTTCACTCCAATATGAGCTACGACAGTGTCATAATGGTACTTGTTGCTGAGAAACCTGAGAGCATGCGTGATCTGACAAATCCTGGCACTGGAGAGGCAGCTGACTGTGACTTTCTCCTTATCTAACCTGGTAAGGGGGACATCCATGTCTCTCAGTATGGAATCTACAATGACAAGAAAATTTGTCTTTTTGAGTGTTATGTCTTACGGGCTTGGTAGGTGAGACACTGGTGTTGCTATGCATCTTGGGTGATGTGGGAATTGGGTTAGTTGTAGCATTCTTTTGTTTTGGAGGTCTCTGGTGTTTCGATAAGTTTTTTGAGAGGACCTCCTTGTATGTAGATTTTATGAGTTGGATGCGTACTGTGTGTATGAGTAGTGCTACTGTGTGCATGAATAGTGGTGGGTGAGTTGCCAACCTCTTCGGTGTTGCTGTTTCGAGTGCGAGAGAGCAGGGATTCAATACTCTTGGTGTAGATACATCTCTTGCACTCTGTACTAGAGTGAGTTATTAGTAGAGTGTTGTCAGTGTACATGATGCAGTTGCTACACTGCCTCAGGAGACCCAAGTCAACAAGGCTGGGAGGAGAAACAAGGGCAGTCTAACTGTCCATAATGCTAGGTTTGAAGAACTGTTATCACAAAGGGGGTGCTTTCAGGACTAACCTGGAGGTGCTCTGTAAATAGGCATTTCTGACAGGGTTTTGGCTGGTGATGTAACAGGTCACAGCTCATTAGCAATACTTCTTAGACCAGAGATGTACTAAAGATACGGACTACACTAATGTACTATAGCTGTATCTAAAGGAAAAATCATCTGTCTGGCTATGGGACACAATTGCACGGCAGTGCGCAGTGCTGTGTGATGCACAAACAAGCAGAAACTCGCTCAACCACGGGACTTAAATACCAGAAGCTTAAAAATTAAAAAAAAACAATGAGGGTGCATACTCCAAGCCCTAGACCAATCATCCTTCACCAGACAGGTTCCCATCAACACACTTCTTTCACAAGGGTGCAGAGGGGGCCCCTTCTAATAAAAAAAATGGCATGGAAAATGGCTCAGAATACAACAGCCACTACAAACAGCAGAAAAACAGCAAGGAGACACTGAAGAATATTTTAAACAACAAACAAATCAGTTATTTAAAACAGAACAAACAGAACAGATGTTTTGCAAACAGTGACAAGTAGCAACAATTACTTTGCAAACAGTGAAAACAGCAACAAAAATGATTTAACAGGCACAGTAAGGCAGACAAATGAGTACAAACAATGCAGTTTAGTTTACAGTATTAAAATACAGTATTAAATACACAGAACACAATAAAAAGTACAGTAAATAGTATAATCAAACAAAAAAAGGCAACTTATGTTTTTTGGGAAGCTCAGAAACCTCTAGTCATCTGGTATCTCAACTCAGAGTTGTGGCTGGTAGCCCACCTCTGAATACTGAAAACAGTCCTGACATCTATGAACAAAGTCCAAACTATAAACCAATTTGTTC
The DNA here is from genome assembly GCF_019279795.1 of Protopterus annectens. Classification (NCBI taxonomy): domain Eukaryota; kingdom Metazoa; phylum Chordata; order Ceratodontiformes; family Protopteridae; genus Protopterus; species Protopterus annectens. Next base: position 1,605,321,929 of record NC_056731.1, read on the forward strand.
TTCCTGTTCTAACTTACAGTTTGGGGGTGAATGACCGGCCCCAAAAGTAATGGATCAGATGGACAAGAAAACAAGAAAAATGCTTCATGCTTATCAAATGATTTATCAAAATCAATGTATACCAAGAATATATATTCCCCGTTCTGAAGGATAATGGGCCTCTTCGAAACTTATTACATGTATAGATCCTGCAATCATAAGATCCAAACATAAGGAAAGTTTTAAAACATTAGGAGGACAAGTCTAAGATGATTTCTCTGCTTAGTTTAGCAGAAGTATATCGGTGGCAAGTGGGAATGGAAATCAAACCAGAAGTAGACAAAAATCAGGTAGCAACTGACTGTGCAAAAATCAAAAGAAAGAATATAAAGGGAAGGATCAGATGACAGGGCAAGAAATGCGGAAAATGCAAAAATATAGTTACAAGTACAGAAAACTCCTGGAACAACTTCATGTCATTCAGGATCTAACACAGGACTGGTTAAGGAGAGGTAAACGTATACCAAAAGAAGAAAGGTTAATATTGGCAGCCCAGGATAGTGGGCTACATGCACGTTGACTAACGAAGTCCACTGAACATGTCAGAGAAACAGTCAAATTCAGGTTTTGTACAACAAAACAGGAAACAGTTGCATATCTCGTTGTTGGGTGTGATACAGTAAAGGCAGAAGGCCTGTATACCGACAGGCATAATAATGTGTCGAGACTGTTGCATTGGGGATTGTGCAAAAATTATAATACTAAAGTAGCTGAGAAGCATTAGGAAGATGAGCCACAATGCATTACAGAAAATTATGAAATTTATATCACATGGGATCACCCAGTACCAACAGTTCAAAAAATAGATGCGAGAAAAGATACAGCTGTCCACGAAAAGACAAAAGTAGCACTGATTATTGAAATTGCTACACCCAGTGATTACAGAGTCTTATGTACAGAGAGACACAAAGTCATAAAATACCAAGATTTGCAGGCAATAATGAGGGCAATGTGGAAAAAGCATACACAGACAGTTCCAACAGTAGTATAAGCAATGGGTCTCATAAAAAGGAATTTAGAGTTGTATTTAGATATGTTATCGATAGATGTAACTCCATATGAATTGCAGGAGTAGTCAATTCTAGGCACATTGTGGGGGCTGCAAAGACCACTTCTGGCTAACATGAAAGATTGAAACAAAACTAATTTCATGAACTTTAATCATACTTTGACCTAGGAATGGGGTTCATTACTGTCATGCTATTAGAAACCCAAAAGACATGCAGAAATTAAACCTTGAAATATATATATATATATATATATATATATATATATATATATGAGTCTAGGACACATGCTTGACTAGCATATGTCCGAATCACAAAACATCGAACACACATACACGAAAGCGCTTAACATCGAAAAGCGCTTCCATGTATGTGTAGTTCAAAAAAAAAAAAAAATCTACGTTTCTGCAGGGGGGCGGCTTTACCCCCTGCACCCCCCACATGGGGGACTGTGCCTCCCACCCACCCCTACTTTATTATTCTCACTCTGAGATCGCACTACAGTGGGGAAAAGGGAATTTTCCCTTACCCGCACTGTAGTCCGATCTACAAAACAGGCACACATACACGGAAGCGCTTATCGATATTTAGCGCTTTCATGTATGTGTTTTCGATGTTTTGTGATTCGGACATATGCTAGTCGAGCATGTGTCCGGATCCCATATACATACATACATATATATATATATATATATATATATATATATATATATAGAGAGAGAGAGAGAGAGAGCAAATACCCCTTTCACTCCAAGGTTTCCCCCCAGGAAATACCCTCTACTATTTCTTTCCCAACTATCACTAAAGAACAGGTCTTTGATGCACTCTTGAAAGCTAACAACACTGCCTCAGTAGGTCCTGATAACATCTCAGGATGCCTCCTAAACAGCTTGAAACATGAGCTGTCAGGCCCAATAGAATCTCTATTCAACCACAGCTTTACCCCAGGGGAATGACGGACTGCAACAGTCATCCACACAAAGGGAAACCATCAACAAACCCAGGGAACTACAGAGTCAAAAGTTTGACTAGTCTTGCATGCAAGGCCATGGACAAAGTTATCATGGACCTGGTAAACAACGAAATAAGAATTTTTCAAACACTGGACTCATCTCAGTACGATTTTGTCAAGGGCAGGTCATGCCTACTAAACCTGGTGGACTACTTCAAGTAGGTAAATAGAGCCACAGATGAGGGCAAAATGGTGCAACCTATCTACCTCAACCTGGCAAACGCATTTGACACAATACCTCAGTATTATAGAAAAACTCACAAATTTAGGCATAAATCCTTATGTCACCTGATGACTAGCCAAATGACTCATGAATAGGACACATGAAGTTATGGTGGGGGAATCCACCCCCACCAAGAGGCCTAACACTATTGGTATCCCACAGCTTCAGTACTGGGACGATTTCTGTTCAAAACTACTTCTCTGAAGTCAAGGTAAATGTAGAGGACCTTCATAAGGACATTTGGTTGACCAAATTTGCTGATGACTGCAAACTGGGTGCAATCACTGAATCCCCAAAAGATATAGATATCCTTCTGCCGGGTCTGACAGACAAATAACTGATGCCAGAGCCATGGCCTAAACTCAATGCAAAAAAAAAAAAAAAAAAAAAGCATGATTATACCCTTTGGCAAGACTACCACTCTTGCAAATGTTAGTGTTGATAACATTCCCTTAAGGGAACTCAGGTTGACAGAAACCTGAACTTGATCAGCATGTGTCCATGGTGGTGAGAAAATCCTATGTGGCACAACTTATAAGTAAGGGCATGGCATCCAGTATATAAGGACACCATAGTCCCACTAAATTCAGACATAATTAGACCAATAATTGAGTACAATGCTCCCTTTGGCATGTACTTGACCAAGCATTTGCAACAGCTGGAGCGGCCACAGAGGTTCCTCACTAAAAGAATGCAGGGTGTTAATATGTCCTGTGTAGACCACCTCAAGCCCTGTCCCTGCCCTCCGTCTCCTACAGACTACTGGCAGGCAATCTTTGCCTAACCTTCAAGGCACTTCCCAATCCAGCTCTGAAACACAGCACTAGAATTACCAAATCTAAGTATCTAAACCTTGGCTGTGACAAACAAAACACACTGGAGGGACAGGTACATGTCTCAGAGAGTACCCCTTCTCTAAAGAGACTCCCCCCATTCACGTGAAGCATAGCTCTTCCCTAAGCCTATTCAAACACAATTTGGACCAATGGATGGGAAATAGCAAATTCATCCCTGGCTTGCCACTAGGGTCACTTATGGACAGGGGCAGCTTTTAAACGTCCAAAGGCACAGGCATATACCAAAGCCATTCTAGTCCATGGGCATTTATAAATGGAAAACCGGGGCATGACTGGGTAGGTTTAAAATAGCTCTAGGGCCATCAGCCTAGTAACCTCCTATGATCCTAAAGATAATGCTCTGATAAATACACCCTGAATGACAAACGTGCAAATTTTGGTGTACCGCTGACATACTGCAGAAGGCAGCTTAGTAAAGATTTCAGAAACCCCCCCCCACAAATAACAATATTAGCCGATTCTAAATTTAAATCTGACTGAAGCAATAAGAAACAAAAATGTGAACCTAAAGGACACAGTTACAGTCAAGGGAACAAAACACACAATCTACAGAATGTGGCTTCCATTGTAGACGTACTCGAAAAAAAAACATGGGGAGATATCAAGAATGTACTGGGAGGGTTACTGGCTACACAAACAAATGCAAAAAAGTAATTCATAGATTCATAGATTAGTACTAGGCTAACTGCCCTTGCGAGTCATTTTAAGCCTAGCCAATTATCCTTTATGAGACTCAAACCCTGTACCTTGTGTTTGTAAGGCAAACACCTTAACCATTAGGCCACCCTCCCACCTGTATTATTGTCTGTATTATCACTGAAAAGAAAACAGGATGGAGGAACGAAAATCCAGAAGTGGCTAGAACAAGAAAAAAGAAGTTATGTACTTACCATAACGTTCCATGTGAGTTGTTCATCTCACCTTCATTCTTTACTGATGGGTTCGGAGCCGATCCCTCGGCTCAGATATGGCCAATTGCAAAGCTCGAGGTCTTCAAATAGCTCGAGGCCAAGTCCCTATCCCATGACGCACCTGGAATTACCTCAGATCTTGTTTGCCGTGTATAATACCATATGTCATTCTTTCACTCTCAAGAGAAAGGTATAGAAGGATTGAGTAACCAGGATGGATGCAGCATATCGGTCATCTAAAAGCCCAGGAGGGAGTAGGAGGGAGGGACGTAAGAATGAAGGCGAGATGAACAACTCACATGGAACGTTATGGTAAGTACATAACTTCTTTATGTGAAGTTGTTCAATCTCGCCGTTCATTCTTTACTGATGGGTAGCGTCCCAAGCACCATCAACCTCAGGTGGCTCACGGGAGTATATTTCTCAGGACCGTGGTTCCAAAGGAGGCCCTGTCAACTTTGTAATGAGTGATAAAGATATGAGGTTTTGACCAAGTGGCTGCTGCACAAATGTTATCAATGGGAATTCTGGCAGAAAAAGCAGATGATGTGGAAACTGCTCTGGATGAGTGAGCTTTAATCTTATGTTGCAAAGGCATATTGGCAGCTGAATAGGCAAAGGTGATGCAATCAGATAACCATTTCGACAGAGTTGTTTTAGCCACTGTCTACCCTTCCTGGAATCCGAAAATGAAACAAAAAGATGGTCTGATTTTCTGAAATCTTTTGTTCTATCCAAATAAAATCTGAGCGGTCTGTGAACATCAAGTTTGTGCAGCATATACTCTAAATTGTTCGAATGGTTGGGGAAGAAGACTGCCAAATTAACAGAGATTGGTTTCAGTGCAAACTTTGGGCAAAAATGAGGGGTTTGTTCTAAGTGAGACTGTCAGCATGGAATATCAAATTGGGAGGCTTGATGGATAAAGCCTGAAGCTCTGAGACTCTGCAGGCAGATGTAATAGCTAACAGAAAGATGGTCTTCCATGACAAAAATGTGAGCTCACAAGAGGAAGCCGGTTCAAATGACAGAAATTATCCGGGAAAGCATAAAACTTAGATTCCATAGAGAATAGGGAGATTTCACAGGTGGTCCAATATGAAAAGTCCCTTTGAGAAAAGCTTTGGATAACTTGTGAGACATGATATACAGCTCCTTTGTTAAAAATCATAGTCAAGAACTCTAAAATGGAGGCCATAGGGGCTTGGTAAGGATCAATATTATTTTTAGAGGCCCATATAGAAAATTTTTTCCATTTGCTAAGATATAGCTTCCTAGTAGACGATTTATGAGAGAATAAAAGGATCTGTTTTGTCTCATTGGAGAGGTTATAGAACCTGGCTATGATGGGAATTGGAGCAGCCAAGCTGTCAGCTTCAGGGACTGCAGAGAGGGATGAAGATCCCCAGACAAGTGCATCAGAAGGTCTGGAACTGGGTCCAAAATCCAAGGGTCCTCCAAAAGATGAAGTCGAAGGAAAGGGAACCAAATCTGACAAGGCCAATAAGGGGCTATTAGAATGATGTTCCTTCCCATGGTTTTTGCTTTCTGTGGAACCTTGGGTATCAACGGAATTGATGGAAATGCATAGAGGAGACCCGGAGGCCAATTGTGTACAAGTGTGTCCCCTGGGGCTTCTCCCGGAGGGGGAATCAGGGCAAAGTAGCTTTTGCATTTCGTGTTCTTGTGACTGGCAAAAAGGTTGCAGCAAGGCTGGCCCTACCTGTGGAATATCCTGTCTATTTCTTTCTTGAGGGGCCACTCGTGGGGCAACAAGATTGCCATGCTCAGCTTGTCTGCTATCACATTGGATTTTCCCCGGGATGTGCGTTGCCAACAGAAAGCGCTGGGTGGAAACAGACCACTGCCAAACTCTGAGAGCCTCGCGACAAAGACGGTAAGACCTGGTTCCTCCTTGTTTGTTCAAATACCAGACCACTGACATGTTGTCTGTCTGAATCGCAATCGTACCCAGAGGAAGAGAGTCATGAAAGTACTGCTCTCATCTCCAGGACTTTGAAATGCAGATGTGTCTCTTGATCGGTCCATGTGCCTTGGGCACATTCCCTGAAAATGCCCCCCCACCCTATAAGGGAAGCGTCCATGGTCACTGTGGCCGCTGGAGGGGGTAGCACAAAAGGGCGCCCTATCGTGACATGAAGTGAAGTCAACCACCACTGAAGGTCCTTTTTGCAAGAATTTGTGATTATAGTGAGTCATTGGGAACTCTTGGTAAGACCACTGACTAACAGCAGCCATTGTAGTATCAGCATGTGCATACGAGCTAGTGGAATAGCCAAAATTGCTGCTGCCATCATGCCTAATAATTTCAGAACTTCTGATGCTGGTGCTCTGTCTTTTGATATCAGAATGATGACATGCTGATGAAGAAGAAAGACTCTTTCTTTTGGAAACCTTAGTGTGGTGGTGGTGGTGTCCAACTCTGCCCTGATAAAAACTATATGCTGCGATGGCGACAAGGCAGATTTTTCTGAGTTGATTGGCTTGCCCAATTGATTGCAGAGTGACAGAGTGGACTCCCTGGCTTGAATGAGTTGATGCCTGGTGGTGGCGGAGAGCACCCAATCGTCTAGGTATGGAAACACCTGGAACCCTAGATGCCTCAGGTGAGCCGTGACCACTGCCATGCATTTGGTGAACACTCTGGGGGCTGTAGTGAGACCAAGGGCAGAGCTTGAAACTGGTAATGATTGGCTCCGAGCTGGAAGTGCAGATGATCCCTGGATGGCCGGGCCATTTTTATGTGGTAGTACGCATCCTTGGGATCTATCGAGCACATCCGATTGTCTTTCCCTAAGAAGGGGTGTATAGACTGAAGCGTGACCATCTGGAACTTCTCTTTCTTTACATATTTCTTCAGTCTGCTGAGGTCCAATATGGGTCTCCAGACCCCATCTTCTTTGGAACCAAAAAGAATCTTGAGTAAGTTCCAGATCCTGTCTGGTCTGCTGGGACTGGTTGGATGACTCCCTTTGATAGCAACATTTGGACCTCTATTGTTGCCTGCTCCTTGTATCTGGGTGGAATGTCCGGGATTTTTCTTATGAGTGGAGGGGGGTGTGGTAAATGGGATGAAGTACCCTCTGGAAATACTTTGTACCCAGCTGTCTTTTGTTATTTTGAGCCAGGCGTCTGGATACAAACATAAGCAACCCCCGAATGCCTCCAGAGTGGGACAGTCGGGGCTCCTTTCAGGAGCGCTGACAGGGCTTCCCTGAGAAGTAATCTCTGTTGCCCTGGTGTTGCAGACCCCCTCTGCTGCGAGGGCGGCATCTTCCATTATTGCCCCTCCTCCTCTTCTGGAGGGAGGTTCACCACGTGTGTCCTGAAAGGCTCCTTGGGCTTTCTGGAACCACATTCTTCCTCCCTTTTGACCTTTAGGGTAGGATCGGGTAGGGGTGGAAAAATGGACCCCGACAGCAGACAGAGTCTTTCTGTCCTGTTCACACCTGGTTAAGGTTTCCTTCACTTTAGGCCCGAAAAGGAACAAGCCATCAAAGGGAGTGTTCACGAAAGATGACTTAAAGAGCTCCGCAAAGGAACACAAGCACATCCAGGAGTGTCTCCTAAGAGCAACTCCTGTACTCAATGTCCTACTCGTTCCATCAGCTGCATAAGAGATGAGGCGCATGGATGAGTTGACTATAGAATTGAGGGTAGCAAGCTGGGCGGCAACTTTGTCAAAAGCTCATACAGCTACTACTGTACCCTGAAGAGTATCTCCTAGCTCCTTAAGGAGATCTATTTGTAACCTGGTAAAATGGGTTAAATAGTTGAGCGAGCAAAGGTTGCTGAAGTAAACATGCTCTTCCCATATCTATCCATAACCTGTGAGTCTCAGTTAGGAGGATGGATAGAAGAGGAAGCCTCAGACATTTCTTTTTTGGTGGTTGCCGCCACCACTATGGCATCAACTGGAACACCTTTTGTTAGACAAGATTTGTCAAGGGGGGCAGAGATGAATTTATTAGGCCTCCTAGGGACAGGCTCCATAGTATCCGGAGCCTCCCACGCCCTTCGTGAGATCAGCTGCATCAGCTCATCGAGGGGCGGAGCACCCAAGAGGTGGAGGGCTGACACCCGTAAGCCTTCAGGAGAACTGACTCATCCTCAGTAGGGCTGTAGGACTGCCAGTCACCCCTCTGCCTAAGGATTGCAAGTATCTCAGCGAATGAGATATCCTCAGAGGGGGACTGTGGGGACTCTTCTGACTCATTTAAGTCAGTATCTGATGTTAGAGACTCCTGTGGGGCGTCTAGATGTTTCCTCTTACACAGTCTCTTCCTGGGAACCTCATCAGTGGGAGCTTCTGGTGAGGTATCGGAAGAGCAGGGGCCACCCAATGGGGCTTCCTGAGGCTCTTGGTCTATGCTTGGTCAGGATGTGCGAGGCAGAAGCAGACACAGGCACTTTAGTGGAGGAGGAAGGCAGATCTGAGGTCGAGTATGTCTCAGGAGACAAGACTCTCCTCACGGCAATGAAAGCACCTCTGCTCGATGCGAGGGAACCAACGGATCCGAAGAAACTGTAGACACTCCCGGCACAGCCAAAGGTAGGAGCTGAGCTCATCCAAGCAGAAGCCCCAAAAGGCAGAGTCGGAACCGACAAGTCGGTCCGACTATCCTCCCCGGACCTGACCAGAGAGTGTTGGCTCCTAGAGTCCTCGAGCGGCACTGAGGAAGTCAGAGTGCAAGGAGCTGATGATACTGGAGCAGGCGTCGGCTCCGAGGGTTCCACTAACATCAGGTCTGACTTCTCCAGCTCTGAAGGACCAGCATGGCTTGGAGGAGGAATAGTTTGAGCTGGTGCAATGGTCTTCAGCTCCAAAGCCATTTGGGTCAAAGCCAATAACATTTTTGCCAAGGCCGGTGCCAGTAACAGCTTCTGCACCACACGATCTACATCCAGATCTGACAGGCTAATAAGAGGACCCAGGGGATCACACCGAAGGTGGTACCGACTGAAGTAATGGACTCTTAAGAGCTTCAGACACCAGTTCCAATACTGTGTACCCGCTCCAAAAGGAAAAGACTGTCAGTTCTGATGGCAGTGGAGCCGAAGTCGAGGATTTTTTTAGATTTCTTTGAGTCCGAAGTCTTAGAAGACTTTGAGGACTTGCTGGATCCAACATGGTCACTCGAAGCTTCTTGAAATGAAAGTTTCAACAACCCTCTGTCGATAAGTTTTCTCTTTCTTTCCTGAAGAACCCTTGAGGAAAAGGAATGACAAATAGCACAGCTGTCTTGCAAATGCATAGCTCCTAGAAAGTATACACAATTCACGTGGCTGTCTGTGACAGACATCTTTTGGCCACACTTTGGGCACTTTTTGAAGCCAGACTTAGGGTGCTTCTCTTGGCCAGCCATAGTAATCTCAGGAATCTTGCTGAGGTAAGTGCTACTAGAAGTAGAGTCTTCCAAGATAAAAATTTTATATCACATGAATTAGAAGGTTCGAAAGGAGGGCTCGTTAACGACTGAAGTACCGAAGTAAAGTCCCAAGGCTGTATGGGGGGGGGGGGGGCTTGACAGGAGGTTTAACGTGTAATACTCCTTCCAAAAAAGTTTTGCACAGACGGTGTGACATAACAGAAGAATTATCGAATCCATTATGAAAATTTGCGATAGCTGCTAAATGTACAGTGATTGTCGATGCTGAAGCTCCTGCATGTAGAAGAGTAGTCAGGTACTGTAGGATCTTCTGAATAGGCATAAAGAAAGGGTCTATGTCCGGATCTTTGGCCCCTGTAGAGAACCTAGCCCACTTTCTAGAATACATTTTTCTGGTGGAAGGTTTGTGTGAAGCCAGAAGAATCTCACGGACAGGAGATGAAATATTAGGCAGCCTGGCAGTCATCTGAAGTGGAGGAACCAAGCTGTGAGCTTGAGACTGGGGTGAATCAGTCCCTGAGGGTGAGATAGCAGACCTTGGGATTGATCCAGGATCCACGGGCTGTGAATCAGATGAGGCCATAGGAAAGGGAACCAGACTTGACAGGGCCAATAAAAGACAATGAGGATCGCTTTGCTTCTCAACCTTTGGGCTTTCTGAAGGAATTTCGGGATGAGAGGAAACGAGGGAAAGGCATGCAGTAGACCCGGGGGCCAATTGTGCGTTAGAGCATCCCTCGGTGACACCCCTGAGGGGGGATCAGGGCAAAGTAGCTTCTGCATTTGTTGTTTAGGGGGGAAGCAAACAGGTTGCAGCAAAGCCTGCCCCGATGGCAAAAGATCTGATCCATTACTACATGACTGAGGGAGGCATTAGGATGTTCCTGCTCAGATTGTCCGCAATAAGGTTGGAACTCCGGGGAATATGCATTGCTATAAGAAAGCAGTTGGAAGTTATCGCCCAGTGCCAAATTCTCATGGCTTCCCGACACAGGGGGAAAAGACCTGGTTCCACCTTGTTTGTTTATATACCAGACTGACATGTTGTCTGATTGAATTGCAATGGTCTCTGAAGGGAGGAATGTATGGAACGCTTGCAACACTAAGAGAACTGCCCTCAATTCCTGGACATTTATGTGCAAATTGGCGTCCATGGGGGGCCAGGTGCCTTGGACTGTCTTTCCCTGGAAATGCTACCCCCCCCGCCCCAAACTGGGAAGAGTCCGTGGTCACCGTGGCCCTGGGCTTGGGGAGACAAAATGGTCGACACCAAAGATTTGATTTTAGCTTCATCCACCATAGCATTTCATTCTCGCAAAGGTTTGTAAGGCGCATCATGTGGTCGAGTGGGTGGGGTAAGATCGACCAGTGTGAAGAAAGGAGCCACTGTAATAGTCTCATGTGCAACCTCTCTAGTGGTACTAGGGTAATGGTTGCTGCCATAAAGCCTAACAGTTGTAGTACAAGGTGTGCTGGTACAAATGTCTGTGGAAGGAGGACTTGGATCTGGTTTCTTATCTTTGAAAGCCTGTGAGGAGGGAGGGAAGCTTGAAAGGATGTTGTGTCGAAGATCGCTTCAATAAATTCCAGTGTTTTTGTTGTGGACATTTGAGATTTGTCCTTGTTGATCATAATCCCCAAGCAAAGAGCAAGGCCTTGAGTGTAAGAGAGGCTGTGGATGAGAAGATTTCTGGTCGTGGAGGCAAGGAGCTAATCGTCTAGATATAGTAACACCTGGAATCCTTGTAGTCGAAGATGAGCTACTACAACTGCCATACATTTGGTGAACACTCGGGGGGGCTGTCAAGAGACCAAACGGCAGTACCCTGAACTGGTAGTGATTGGCTCCCAGCCAGAAGCGGAGAAATCTCCAGGAGCGTTGGTCCATCTTTATGTGGTAATACCCGTCCTGGAGATCTATAGAGCACATCCAGTTGTCCTTCCCTAGAAAAGGGAGGATGGACTATACCGTGACCTTCCGGAATTTATGAAGTTTTATAAATTTGTTCAGTAGGCTGAGATCCAGGATTGGTCTCCAGTCCCCTGTCTTTTTTTGGCACTAAAAAAACCTAGAGTAAAAACCAGATCCTCTCCGGTCTGGTGGGACTGGCTGGATGACTCTCTTCTTAGCAGCTTTTCTATTTCTAAGGCTGCTACTTCCCGCTGATTGGGTGGAACATTGGGGATTCGTTTGACGGGTCTGGGAGTACAATCGAATGGGATACGTTAGCCTCTGGATATAATTCTCTGCACCCATACATCGGTAGTAATAAGTTGCCAGTCTGATAGGTGCAGAGAAGAACGACCCCCCGACTGCTTCAAGAGGAAAGCAATCTGGCTGCTGCTGAGGAGCGCTGGTAGGGTCCTGCTGGAGAAGGAATCTGTAGCGCCATGGTTACACGGACTACCTCTGCCCCGAAAGGTATGTCTTCCAGATGAGTTGCCCCCTCTGCCCCGGGGGGATTGCTCACCACGAGTGTCACAAAAAGATCCTTTGGACTTTTTGAACCACAGTTTCCCTCCCATCTGGTTCCTGGAATAGGATCTCTGGGGGGGGGGGGTGTATGCCCACAGCAGACAAAGTCTTTCTGTCTTTCTCACTTCGTGATAGTGTGTCTTGTACTTTGGGACCAGAGAGTGAAGATTCGTCAGCAGGCGTGTTGACGAAGGAAGATTTAATGGGGTCTGCAAAATCACACAAACGCATCCAAGCATGCATCTCATGACGATGCCTGATGCGGCTGCTCAAGATGCCCCCTTGCTGGTGTGAGACAGTCGCATTGAGGAGTTCGAGATAGATTACAGGGTAGCTAGCTGTGAGGTGACAGTGTCACGCACCTCATCAGGCAGTACCCCCGCCAAAGAGGTAAGGTAGACATTTCAGAAATTAGCTCTCTTTGGAGGCGAGTGAAGTCTGACAGATAGTTCAGCGACTGAATGGCAAAGGTCGCTGAAGCGTAGGTCTGCTTCCCCAGTCTGTCCATGGCCCGAGACTCCCTGTTCGGGGGATGAACATTGGAACTATCTTCTGCCAGTTCCCTCTTTGTGGCCGCCGCCACAAACATGGAATCAACTACCAACTGCTTGGACCAATTGGGCTGGTCTTCGGGGGGTGGAAAAAATTTTGTCTGGCCTCTGGCGGGCAGGTTCTGTGTTATCCGGGGGCCTTCCAGGCGTGCTGCACGATCAGCTTTACAAGCTCATCCGGAGGTGGGTCACCCAGGAAGTAGATGGCCAGGCATGGAAGGCCTGCAAGAACACCAGTTCCTCCGAAGGGTTAGAAGGCTTCCAATCTCCCCTCTGCTCGAGGATTTCAAGAATGTCTCCAAATGAGACGTCTTCTGGAGGAGACCATGGGGACCCTCAGTGATAGATTCCTCAGTGAAATCAAGGTGCTTCCTCTCGCACCGTTTCTTCCGGGGTGGCTACCCATTGGAATCTTCTGAGGACGACTCTGGAGAAAGAGTTCCATTCAAGGGAAGGTCTTGTGGCTCCCATGCCCGGCATCCTAGAGTAGGGGGTTGGGACAGCTGCATGCTAGAGGGGGTTTCTGGTGTTGATGCCATTGGTGCTGACTGCAAGCCTGTGGAGGCAAGGACCCTCTCCATCACTTGGAAAGCAGGCCTGCCCTAGGAGAGATGGGAGCCCGGAACTGAGAAGGACAACCTTGAAACCGGGATCACACCCCGTCCTGAGAAGCCCGCCTCCTGGTGAGGAGCTCTGAGAGGACTGGTAGCTGTCAGTGGAGCCATGGACATAGACAGTGTCAGCGAAAAAATAGGCGCCAAACTACGAACCACGGTGCAGACAGCCCAAACACTGCTCCGAGAGTGCACTGGTTCCAATGGAGCCAATGCACCAAGGGTAGTTGGTGCTGACAAGGGATACTCTGCTGTCGGAGCTGAGGCAGTATGCACCGAGGTGGTCATCGGTACCGAGGTCCCGAGCCTGGGAAGAGGCCGGACGAGGATATACTGGTGAGTATGCTGTGAAAGGTTCCATTCCAAAGGGGATGGACGTTCTAGCAGGGGTGGGCAATCCTCTGCCAGAAGCTGGTCAGCAACTCGCACTACATCTTGTTCTGCAAGGCTCCTGGTGGATCTATAGGAGGCTGCTGAAGGAGAGTCAGGTCTTTCAAGAAAGGGGCTAAATTGGTGCCCCGAAAAAGGGTCATAACTTGGAGAATGTCTGGTTCTGGGAAGGTGTTCCACCTTTGGAACCAATGGGGTCATAGTCTGTGGAGCCGAATAAGCTATCTACACCATGGCCGGGGATGGTGCAGAAGCAGGTATGGTTGTCAAAGCCAGTGTCAGAACCAAGGACGGCACCGAAGATGATGCTGCCGAAGCTGAAACCATAATAGGAGTCAACATTAGAGGCAGCACCGAGGGAGAAGATACAGAGCCTGGTGCCGAGGTTGTCTGCACCAAAGGCACCGGAGAAGCTTGGTGTTGACTTGGTTTAGAAACAGACGGAGATGTACAAACCGTGTGATTCCATTACTGTGTGTTTTTGGTCTTAGGAGGTGGTGAGACCTCCATCCCAGAGAGAGCCTCTGAAAAAGGCGTTTTCATTAAACCTTTCAAAATCAGTTTGTTTTTGTGCTCAGCTAGAGTGCAATTACTGAAACTAGAGCAGATGTCACACGAAGCATTTAAATGGTCCACGCCCAAACAATAAATGCACTGAGCGTGACCGTCTGAGTTGGGCATCTTACGCACACACTTATCGCACTGCTTAAACACCAATTTAGCTTTTTCTGACTTAACGTACACTGACACAAAAAACTATCAAGAAAGGAAAAGTACAGTTTTGTACCTACCATAAATGTAGATGTTCGAGGATCCACATTGCTGCAGTCCTTACTATTGGGGGTAGTCCGCTGTCCAGTCGGCCCGAATACCAGAGTATATGGCTGACGTCGGTCAGGGCGCATTAGACTGACGTCAGTACGTCAGGGTACTAATGCGCATGACCGACGTCATATCCTCAGTCTTTTCTTGCCCCAGATGTCAGAAGACCCTAAAAAGACAAGGCTCAAAATACCTGCACCAAAAATATGTACAATATATACAAAAATATATACAAAAATATCAACATATAACCTCACCTACACAACCACCCCTAAACACAGAGGGGAAGGAGGGAGGGTAATTGGACTGCAGCAATGTGGATCCTCGAACATCTACATTTATGGTAGGTACAAAACTGTACTATGTTCTTCGTTCCACATTGCTGCAGTCCTTACTATTGGGTAGAATCCCAAAGCAGAGGTAAGGGAGGCTGGCAAATCATAAAGAAGTAGGAGCTGACAACATGCCCTGCAAAACAGCTGTGGCAAAACCAGCCCTAGACTTAGAGTAGATAGGAAGGTGATAATGCTTAGAGAAAGTATGCACTGAACTCCAAGTAGCTGCCTCCAAAATATCCTTAGTTGCCACCCCTTAGAAATGCTGTTGAAGTGGCAGTAGCCCTAGTGGAATGAGGCCTAATCCCAGCTGGAATCTCCTTGCCATGATGGGAATAACAAAATGCAATGCAAAAGCCAATCCACCTAGAAATAGTTTGTTTTGACACAGGCTTGCCCTCTAACTCAAAGCAAAAGAAACAAACAACTGCTGAGACTGCCTAAAATTCTTAGTCCTGCTTAAATAATAATGCAATTGCCTGTGTACATCTAAAGTGTGCAAAATCTTTTCCCCTTTATTTTGGGGGTCTGCATAAAAAGTAGGCAAATGAATAGTTTGGTTTAAAGCCACACTAGAAACCACCTTAGGCATAAAGGAAGGATTAGTACGTAATGATACCCTATCCTTATGGAAAATCAAAAGGGCTCTACTGCCATAAGGGCCTGCAACTCAGACACCCTTCTTGCAGAAGTAATAGCCAACAGAAAAGCAGTCTTCCATGACAAGTATTTCAATTCAGCAGTAGCCGCAGGCTCAAAAGGTTGTAGAGTAAGTTTTTCCAACACAAAATTGAGATCCCAAGCAGGAGTAGGAGCTCTACGTGGGGGTCTTATATTCTTTGCCCTCTAAGAAACTGCTTGAACAAAGGATGCGAAAACAATGGTGGGTCACAATCATAGTGAGCTGAAATTGCTGCAGCATGAATCTTAATGGAAGAGAAGGACAAACCTTTGTCCAATAACTCAGTAAGATATTGAAGAGCCACACTCAAATTAGGCTCAGAAATCTCCAAATTCTTTGCTGTACTCCAAAATAAAAATCTCTTCCATTTTTCTGCGTACACTTTCCTTGTACTAGGTCTTCTAGCTTCCATAATCACATTTAAAACTTGTTGAGGAAGTTGAGACCTGCTGTGTTTCAACACAGAATATGCCAGGCTGTTAGATGAAGAGAGTGAAGCTTGACATTGAGCAGATGACCGTCCTTCTGAGATAACAGATGAGGAATCAGAGGTAAAGGCCATGGAGGCTTCTTTACCAGACTTCGTAGTAGTGGGTACCAGTGTTGCCGAGGCCAATCTGGAGCTATCAAAATCATCCTTGGCCTGTCTTGTCTGACCTTTAATAGTACCTTTGGAAGAAGAGGCAGAGGTGGAAAGGCATACACATGAAGGTCTTTCCAACTGAAAGACAGAGCATCCACTTTCCAAGCTGTGTGATGAAACCCCTTTGTGCAATACTTTGGCAGCTGGTGGTTTAGTGGAGAAGCGAACAGATCTATGTCTGGAGTTCCCCATGACACTGTCAATTTCTGAAATACATGAAGATCCAGTTTCCACTCGTGGGGATCCATGATTTGTCTGCTTAACACATCTGCTAAGGAGTTCTGTGCTCCCGGCAGAAACCTTGCCTGAAGAGTTAGTTGCAAGCTTAGCAGTCTCCCATAAAATCATTGCTTGCCTGCATAGAGGATAAGAATGTGTTCCCCTTGCTTGTTGATGTACCACATGACAGTTGTGTTGTCTGTTAGAATCAACACCTGCCCTGGAAGAAGTAACTCCTTGAAAGCCATTAATGCAAACTGGACTGCTAACATCTCCTTCATGTTGATATGTAGATGCTGTAGTCTGGCAGGCCACTTGTCTTGTATCCACTTTCCATGTAGATGAGCTCCCCAAGCAATGTCCGAGGCATCTGTCGTTAAAATCTGACTCGCCTCTGGCCGGGTCACAGAGAGTCCCTTGTTTAGGTGACATTCCTGAGCCCACCACAAAAATTCTTTTTGAAGGCAAGGTATTATTTGAATGACAGTGTCCAAATCCTGGCAGTGCTGTGTCCATACATTTTGAGATACCATTGTAGCTTCCTCATATGCAGTTTGGCATTGGGAAGCACCAGAATACAAGATGCCATGAACCCTAATGCTTGAAGGACTGTCCTTGCAGTCAGCACGGACTGATGAGATAGTTGATGGAAGTAAAGTGATAGACTCTTTTGTTTGTCCGGGGTTAAAAGGCCACCTGGGCTGCTGTATTCAGTCTCACACCCAGAAAGCACATGTCTTGAGAGGGTACTAGACTGGACTTTATTTCGCTCACAGAATACCCTAGGCATCTTAGCACTGCTATAACATATTCCAGATGCTGTAGAAGGTCTTCCTTTTCTTGAGCCAGAATCAGGCAGTCGTCCAAGTAAGGATAGATTTGAATTCCTTGTAGCCTGAAGTAAGCTATCACTGGAGCCAGAACCTTTGTGAATACTCTGGGCAGTAGATAAGCCAAAGGGCAATGCAGAGAACTGATAATGAGAATTTCCAGCTCGAAACCGCAGATACTTCCTGCAACTTAGCCTTATAGGCACATGAAGGTAAGCTTCCTTGAGATCTAAAGTTACCATCCAGTGATCTTAGCCCAGCAGAGGTAAAAGCTGTTGTAACGTCAACATCTTGAACTTGGGAATGTCCAGATAAGTGTTGAGGAGAGACAAATCCAAAATTGGTCTCCACGTGTTCCCCTTCTTTGGTACTAGGAACAGGCGAGAATAAAATCCTAGGCCCCTTTCTGATACAGGAACTGGCTGAATGGCCCCCATCTGGAGTAACTGAGAAATTTGCTTGTGAGCCTCTTTTCTTTGTGGAGGAGGAACGTCTGGCATGCCTTTGAAAGGAGGCATTGTATGGAAATAAAACCTGTAACCGTGGTGAATGATATCCAACACCCATCTGTCTTGAGTAATTAAATCCCAATTTTCTTTGAAAAGAGACAGTCTTCCTCCCAAAGGAGCTACCAGGCGAGAATCTACTGGCAGCTGAAAAGGCAGGTCATTGTGTCTGTTTACGAAAGGACTGACCCCTGCCCTCACCAGAAGTCTGAGCAGGTGAACTCCCTGTTCTAGGCCTAAAAGAACCTTGAGCTCTGCCCCTACCACGTCTAGACCTACCCCTAGACTGGGAATCATAAGCAGGATATGTCCACCCCTTAGCAGGCCAATTTCTACTAAACTTGGTGGCTGCACCTGCAAAAAACTTTAACAGTTTGCATAGACTTAGCTTTGTCCTCCATTTTCTTTAAAACTGCTTCCACAGGCGAACCAAACAACACATCAGACTGTAAAGGAGCATCCAAAATCCTTGTCTTAACATGCTCAGCTAAATTCTGATCCCTCAACCAGGCATGCCTGCGAAGAACAGAACTAGTGGCAGCCACCCTCGAGGAGGCCTGTACAGCATCAAAACCACATTGCAAAGAATGCTTACCCACTTGTTCAGACACATGAACCAAATCCAGCAACTCTTTACACTCAATACCTTCCGCCAAAGCATCCACCTTAGATTTCAATTGTGAAAGGAGATAATTTTGATATTTTAGCATGTGAAACTGACAATTCAACGCTCTCATGGCTAGAGTGGAAGAAGTATACACTTTCTTTCCCCACCTATCCAAAGCCCTTGCCTCTTTATCAGTGGGAACAGGATTTTTTAACCACAGAGGCCTTAACACCTTTAGGCCCCTGAGAAACAGTTTCTGGGTCCGCCCTAGGACTCTTAAACAAATACTTATGAGCTTCAGGCACCCTATAGTACCTATCGGGTTTAACAGGAGCAGGAGGCAAAGAGTCAGGGTTCAGGAAGCCTCTGCAAAACATCTTCCACCACATTCAACACAGGAGGTATAGCTAAGGGCCTATGCTGGGGTAAAACAAGAATTCCCTAAGCCTTTTCCTGGAATCAGAGTAATCCTGGCCTTCCCATTTAAAGTGCTCCTCATGGAATGCAGAGTCTCTGAAAATGAGAAATCCTCAGGAGGAGAAGCTGTAGGAGTGGAATCATCCACATCAGAATCAGAATAAGTAGGATACTCCTGCAAATCTTCCGCAGAAGACTCAGAAGCCTCTGAACACTGTTCAAAACTATCAAACTCCGGTTCCACCCTGGGCCTCTTATCAGGAGGGGGCATAGAACCTCTAATCATAGTAATCAAATCTTCTGCCATTTTAAGCATATGTTTCTTAGGTACAGAACCCGAAATGCTAGGAGAAGCCCCCACTGAAGCTGAACTTGGCCTACCCTTGGCCTACCTCTCAAAGAAGTTTTGGCAACAGAAGGAGAGGCTCTAACTACCTTGGGAAGAGAGGGAAGAACAGTTACCTGCGAAGCCCCCTCAGCCTGGCCTACCTCCTGAGAAGGCACATCCTGTAACAGGAAAGTTTCTGCCTGAGACTCCATAGAAACTCCTGGCAAAACCTCTGGCTCCACTGAGCCTTCTAAAGAACCGACGTCCGGGACTGCCGGTTCATCAACCCTAGGCTTCGCTGTTTTGTCCTTGCGCTTCTTGACGAAGCGGCGCCGGAGCATCCGGCGGCATTTTATAATTGCAACGCTTCCCAAACACTAACCTGGCACAGTCTAACCTCCTCTTAATAGTGCGTTTGTTAAACCTAGCACAAGAGCGGCAACCAACAACGTCGTGCTCAGGCCCTAAACAAGGTATACACAAGGTATGGTAATCCCTATGAGGTATCTGTTTCCCACAAGAAATACAGTTATTCACTTTTTCTGACATCCGGTTAAATACTGAGGCAAGAAAAAACCAAAATGTTCCCCAACGGGGTACTTAGCCAACTCTGAATTGGTCTGAAACTCCGGTTTCGGAAATATTTCAGAACGCCAACCTGCACTCGCAAAACTGCTTCTGCATCGGACCATGCGGCAAAAAAGACTGAGGATATGACGTCGGTCATGCGCATTAGTACCCTGACGTACTGACGTCAGTCTAATGCGCCCTGACCGACGTCAGCCATATACTCTGGTATTCGGGCCGACTGGACAGCGGACTACCCCCAATAGTAAGGACTGCAGCAATGTGGAACGAAGAACATCAACAAAGTGAAAGGAGAAAGTTCTTTTTTTTTAAATATATATAGAAAGAAGAGAAGAGTACCAACAATGGTACCTAGAAATACCACAAGTGTTGAAAGGAGGGCCTATCAAAGGTAGGAGAGAGGGACATTACCAACGATGGTATAAGGGTAACTACCAAAGGTAGAGAGTAGGAAGTAGAAGTTTACAGGTGAGAGGAGAAATTAGCGAGACTGACTTAAAAAAGGTAAAGTTTTGAGAGAAGCTACACAAAAAGCACACAAATTTTACACGTAGCTTTGAGAGAGAAAGCTTGGCATGTCTGACGAGGAACGTGGCAAGTGAGATCTGAAGAAACTATGAGAGAGGCATTATGGGTAGGTCTTAGCTGAGAGTTTTTGGCTGGCGCGAGCTTGGAAACGGCCGTGTCGGTTCCAAGGGCAGAACCAAAGTCCTATCAGTAATGAATGAATACAGATCTACAACACAGATGTAACGTTATGGTAAGACACAACTTCTTTTCTTGCTTGGTCTTTGATGAAATGGCTTTCTGGAAATCAAAAGCGTATGTTGAACTTTGCTCATCTGCTATTTCCTCACCAATGTCTGACAAGTTTGAAACTGATTTGAATCCTTCTGTTTTTTTTTTTTTTATGTATTGCTTTTTACTGCAAAAAGCAGGCAGACCTGAAAAAGGTTTGAAGTGAACATCACTATACCCAGGTTCACAGAAAGAAAAGAAACAGAAAATAAATAAATGCATGCATGTATACATAACTTACTTCTTAGGGGGCAACATTTTGATAAACTAAAAGGTGCTAGCGTTCTGACTTCAAATGCACACATTAAGGGTAAAAAAACCTACAAATGTGTTCCCAGTAATATGTCCTTCTTACATTATTAAATGTCAAATAAAGGGTTATAGAAAGTACAGTATGAGAATTTTCACTCTCTCTACATATATATCTATGTATGTGGGTATATGTGCATTTAACATATATGTACACACACGTGTGTGTATATATATATATATACACATACATAAAAAAAAACAAATAAAACAAAACACTTGGCACTTGTCCTTTGTCTGGAGCATAACAAATACCAAAAACAACACAAGCATTATTGGTTCCATCTTTTAAGAAGTTAGTCTTCAGAAATGAAATCATGTAACAGTGTTACAATAATGCTACAAGTAAAACAGCATGATCCAAAATTAACCAATGGCCAGTCTTCATCATCATAATAATTAATATTTATCATGTCATTAAAAACAGGAGACACATTATTACCCCAAAGTCTGAGATGCCAGCAGAGCTCTATTCCCCCCAAAATGTCAGTCCCCTTTAATGTTGTTAATTTCAACATGATCCAAAAATTAGAAACTTTTCACATTCAAAATGCTGTGAAAATGTTAAATGTGATAAAATGCATTTTTAGTATCCTTTAGCTTAATGGCCAACAAATGTTCATAAACATATTGAGCCAATTTTTATTCAGACTTTCCAACATAAAATGAGTCACAATTCTGACATACTGCCAGAAACACAATTCTCTGAAGTGCTGCAGTTGTAGTGTTTCTTAGCTCCAACAGTCTTATTAAAACATCTTACAACTGCACGTCGGCTGTTTTCATGTACTTGCACAGTTTACACAGACCACAAGAAAAACTCCCTAAATGTTTTGTACTGGTAAAGCCACAAGGTGTCTTCTGGCTGTCATTTTGTACTAATTACTTTAGATTTACCTTTTTTGTATGTAAAGTTTGGTTTCAGCCCCGTATTTTCAAGTAACTCGGCAATGTCTTGAAAAATCTGCCAGCTGTTACAATTTGTTTAATGTCAAAACTATTAACAGAATGCTCTAAGCAAAACACACTTAACCCGCAGTAGTGGTGCTGCGGTAGCGTTGTCGCCTCATAGCAAGACGTCGCGTTCGATTCTCAGCTAGAGCGTCTTCTGTGTGGAGGCATGCGTGAATGGGCCTGCCTTCGTTGAAGGTCGTGCATTGGGGCTGGTAACTCGGCACGTAAAAATTCATTACCAAACATTAGAGGACCGGAGTTCCGCTGTGGCGACCCCTAAGATAATCCGAAAGACACAACAACAACTTTGTCTGCATGTTCTTCCAAATGAGTGGCCTGACATCTTAAAATATGCTCTTTTACAAAAGAAGAATGACAGGTGTAATGTATAGTTTTCATTTCTGAAGTAGTCTAGTTATTAAAAGGTAAAAGCACTAATTTTCTTGTTCCTTGCGATTCCTTTCAGACTGGTATGTTAATATACTTGCAAGATGTCTGGTATACAAGTTTGAAAATTCTGGATAAAACTGTGATAAACAGACACCATCCAGAAGAAAAAATAATTACTAGGGGACAAAGCAGAGGTCAGAACTGAACTTAGTTCTTTTAAAGCCTTTTTATGAACAATGCAGGAGGTCTAAAAAGAACTTATGTATTTTAGTATGACAAAGTAGAAAGGATAAAAAAGGAAATGGCAAGTTTGGAAGAATCACATGAAACATGACAACTTCATTTCAGAGGAAAAAATGAAAAAATAATACATCTGAGCTGCAAAGCTCAGTGAATGAGAAAACAATTTCAAGATAGGCACTAACAAATAACACAAATGGAAAAGAATCTAGGGTTCTTCCTTTAGATGACAGAAAGGAAATGTTGTTGTTGTTGTTGTGTCTTTCGGCTTTTCCCGGTTAGTGGTCGCCACAGCAGAATGCATGTCTGCTAATGCTTGGCAGTAGATTTTTACATGCCGAGCTGCCGGCCCTGACGCACAACCTTCAACAAAGGTACGCCCATTCACGCATGTCTCTACACAGAAGACACTCTAGTTGAGAATCGAACAGGACAACGTCTTACTGTGAGGCGACAACGCTGCCGCAGCACCACCGCAGCAGATCCAGAAAGGAAATCAATATGAGAAATCAGCAAGGTAAGCTACAGAGATACTGGAATGCAAAGGAAGAGCTATTTATCATTATCATCAAATGGCACTGTTATTGGCCCTTACAGATATACTGTGGGATTTTCATAAAATACTTCAAATCAAGCAATAATATAATGCATGATCCATATTAGAACAAGGTATTATTATTTCAGAGTATGAGAAGTGAGGGTTTAAGGAAAGGAAAGAATTAAAAAATCTGACTGAATGACAATTGTTAAATTGTTAAAACAGAAAAATGTTTACTGCATGGAAAAATGTTACTTTGGTTTGCTTTCTTTTATACTAGTATATGTGTACCTGTGTCATTCTTTTACATGTGATTTAGTAAACATGTTTATACAAAAAATTATTCAAAATAAAGTAAGGAATTTTATATATATATATATGTGTGTATGTGTGTGTGTGTGTATGTATATGTGTATGTGTATGTCAAGAGTGATGGTGGGGATGACAGAAACTTTACAGAACCTCAAGGGAATTTACATAGTCTGTGATGTATCTTTCAAAACATAATATGCATCAGAACAACAGAGGGAGTATGATCTGAATACAAAGATATTTTTTTCCAGAACTGATCATGGAGGTTCAAAGAACCTTACCAAGAAGGTAGTGGGGTTAAGTAATGAGGGAGTTCAAGAAAGCAGAGGGCAGATATGAGACTATTCTTATGGTACATAAGGGAAAAATGCTGGCTAGGCAGGATCCACAGGTTAACCATGAAGTGAGCAAATGGGCATACCAGATGAACAGAGTAGTCCTTATTTTCCAATAAAGTATATGTATTTGCATCTATCCTGCAAGTTATAAAGATGACAGTGAGGCAAGTACAATTAGTTATAAGGAGATAAATTGAGGACACTAAATGTTTATTTCCAGTAAGAGCAAGATCTTCAGGTATATATTTGTGGCAGATAACATGGAAAATAAGGGTACATTTCTACCATATGGTGATAACGAAGTATCATGGTGTCAAACTGGTCTGGAAAAAAAGGGCAGCGAAGAGTAAAAGGGATACATTAAGATATTCCTTCAAAAACATATTATTGTCAACAGCTGAACACTGTAAATCTGTAAATGAAGGTGGTGCCCATAAACATTAACCTTAATACAGATGTGGACATAACATAAGCCACATTATGAATGACTGCTAATGAGGAAGGAGGATATGGAGTAATAGAAAAGAGGTCAGTGACACTAGCTCAAGTTCAATAACCTACAATACCAGCTGAGTAGACAAAGCAAATGGCTTTTCACTACCACCCTTCCCCTACAACTGAATGCAGTGCACAAATACTGCGAATTCAATTAAGCATGGCAAAAAAGTTAATTACAGTGGTTAGACCATCTTATCAAGAGGAAAAAAAAGAGGTAGAAAGCAACTTACAAGAAGATGAGCAAAACAATCAATGAGACGGTCATGATGCTGTCATGTAACTATGCAGTGAGTAAAGTGGGCACTTGTTTCCAGCACTAATTATTTACATAAATCTGGTGGTTACAGACTCCTTTTTCATTTAAGAGAAACACATTTAAACAGCATGGGAAAGTCAAAGTTTAATCCTTAGAAACGTGGATGGAATTTAACAGATTAGTCTACAAACTTCATAAAGTCAGTAATCAAGAGTGTGGCTCTGGTATAAAAAATACCAAGTAGGGAAAATATATGCCAAAATACTGGAATAAGGATAAAACAAGGTGGATACTAAGTAACAGAATGCTGTTCTGAAATGCTGTGGTAGGCAACATTGCAATATTGTGGAGTTAAAAAGGCATGACATAATTAACGCTACTTGTATTTCAAATGCTCACAACTGGCTAGTACGTCATTATTTATTGATGAAAAAGAAAATAACCTGTAATTACAAAAAAGAAGTCAAGCTAAATGCATGCTTGTCACAGCTGGAAAAGCAACACAAAAGAGACTTCCCAAGAAGCATGAATGTCCAGTTACTACACACCATCCTGTTTTTCTTAATTTCCTTAACTTCTTCCTCAAAGATTTCTATACTTGAGGTTTTAGTAATGAGTACAGAACTGCTCAAAAGTAAATGATGCTTATTTATAACAAAAACTGATGTCACCTAACATTAATTTATTTAGCACACATCCTAAATAGTATGGGAAAATCCTTCACAGCAAAGAAAGCCATCTGTCAGATGGAAGTGTGTAATGTAGTAAATAAACACACGCATTAGTGACTGTATGACATAAAAAAACAAACTTCGTCTACTGCTCAATTACCGTATTTAATTTGCCTTAACAAGCTGACACCACAAATTAGTGGTCACTAATCTATGAACCATTTATATTTCTTATTACAACAAAGCTGCATTTAATACGGCATGGATAATTGGGATTTTTTCATGTAAGAAAAGAGAAAAGAAAAGCATCACAAAAAATTATATCATGCCTTTATAGTTTTACTTAAATTCCTTTAAGAAAGTACTCGTATTACAGACCAACAGAATTTCAGTTGGTAATGCTCAGTATTTACAGTATATCTTTAGCCTTTTTTTCTGCTGTTACTTAAAAAGTAAAGTCAGAATGCTGCAAGTGCTAAGAAGCTTTAGCAGTGCTAAGATATGAACTATCACAAAACAATAAAAAAATGTGCATATTTTTCATACTTGCACATACACACACAAAATGCCTATATTCTCATACAAGGAAAGTTAATGGTTTCTACTACTTCTACAGATAAACTTGTGTCCTGCTCAGGATTAGTTACAGGATGCTGTGCCTTCTGAGTGCAGTGGCAAACTCTAGCTTTGCCACAACTCTGAAGTGGATAAAGCAGGTATCAGAGAATAAATAAATGTATGTTTTTACGGACTTGAAAATCTAACATAGGCGGCATAACTCTCAACATTTTTGTTCAAGAATCAGAGATAAAGTCAAATATAATGGTGGAATAAAGGCCCAAAATCAGCAACAACTTTGAAATACTTCTCTAATTCAATTAAAAAGTTAGAACAGATTTGGCGTCAACATGTATTTTCTCATTAATAAGAATGTCTAATGTTACACTCAAGATTTATGCAGATTAATAATTCCTCATTAAAAGATATTCCAAATCTAATATGTTTTCTGTATGAATTTATATATAATAGTTGTGAAAAGAAAAATTCCATTTCAAATCTATATAAAGAGTTAATAACATATAAAACAATTCCCAAATCATCATACTGGCAGTTCTTAACAAAAGGTCAGTCATTGCAGTTAACAGAAGAAATTAAAACTAACATCTTACTATCAGTCAATTACACCTCTAACACACAGTACTGGAAAATATTTAACTGGAAATACTTACATAGAGTACTTTTAACATCAGATAGAATTAAAAAGATCAGTACTATTACAAATGTTTTTTGCTGGAGGTGTGAAAAGTCAAATAAAGAAGACTGGATTCATATTTTTATGAATATAATAAAATTAAATCATATTGGAATGGAATCAATCATTTTTTACCAGCTTTATTTAATGAATCCTTTACCTTAACTAAAGTATTGATTACACTAAATGTAAATGAAGTTCCCTACCTGAATAAGACAAATATGTATTTATTATGGACAATACTTGTTATATCTAGGAAATGGGTAACCAGAAGTTGGAATTCAAATACACTCCCGACCTTGGAAGAATTCTACACTTTACTGAAGACAACTGCATCGATGGAAATAAAAATCAAAGAACTATGAAAATATCCCAGGCCACTGGTAAATAATCCTTGGAAGAAAGTTATATCTTTGTTGGACACTCTGCAATAATCAATATTGTATCGCTGATAACTGATTTTGTTAATTCTATATTTAATAAAGTGTATATAACTGAAAGTCAGGCTATTGTAAATACTGTATAGTTGTTTAAAATGATATTTAAAAATATTATGTAAATATTATTTTAATTGAAAATAAAAAATATTTGAGGGGGAAAAAAAAGAATTTCTAATGTCTGTTATTAACGGACATTAATCCTCAACTATTTACCAAAAAAATCAAAAACATTTATGACAAGACAAAAACAACTTCTTTTTCTTTCGGCTGTTCCCATTAGGGGTCGCCACATCGGATCATCGGTTTCCATTTCTTCCTGTCCTCTGCATCTTGCTCTGTCACACCAACCACCTGCATGTCCTCTCTCACCACATCCATAAACCTTATCTTAGGCCTTCCTCTTTTTCTCTTACCTGGCAGCTTCATTCTTAGCATCCTTTTCCCAATATACCAAGCATCCCTCCTCAGCACATGTCCAAACCAACACAATCTCGCCTCTCTGGCTTTATCTCTGAACCGTCCAACTTGGGCTGACCCTCTAATATACTTACTCCTAATCCTGTCTAGGGACATTCTGCACAACCATGTACAACTGAGAGGTATGCTGAGCAGAACTGTTTCCAGCAGAAGCCTAGCAGGAAAAACAACAATAGCTCTACACAGACTGCAGTAACATTAGTTGAGGTCTGAACTGAAGATCGCAATCACTTTTTATAGTAAAGATCATCACTGTAAATGCTTCAAACCCCCCCCCCCCCATTTTACATAAACACATAGCCCAATGACCCATCCACTACCCTCACTCTTATCCACACCTGGCTATCAACTAGGATGAATTCTTTAGACAATTAATTATTCATCTGTCTTTCCATGACTCACTCACTCCCTTAGCTCAATCAGATGCCAAAGACGGCAGCTATCTATACCCACTTTCCTTACCCTACTACTGTCCAAGTTGTATTCTGTCTATTCCCGTGTCATTTTTTATAGTAAACCTTGTACCACATTTATTGTTTTAGTACCCTCACACCTCATCTTTATTGGCCTGGCCTCTGGCCTCCAGTAACACATGTCCACACCAGGACTACTACCTACTTTTCTACTACTCAGGACTTACTCCAGTCTTGCTAGGGCTGGTTGTGGATCCTAAGGGTGTCCTGGGGAGATGGCCCATGTGTCCTTCTATCCAAGAGTTTTTTTTACTGCCCTACCAACTCCCTTTCCCTGTCCTCAATACTCACTGATTATATCCAAGAGCAACTCCTCCTCTTTGGACCATACCTGTCCTTAGGGAGTGCATCAACAAGCACCGTCCCACATAGAATGGGCAT
Source organism: Protopterus annectens (assembly GCF_019279795.1). Classification (NCBI taxonomy): domain Eukaryota; kingdom Metazoa; phylum Chordata; order Ceratodontiformes; family Protopteridae; genus Protopterus; species Protopterus annectens. The sequence continues at coordinate 1,605,349,724 of NC_056731.1, forward strand.
GTCCATACCTTCCCTGCTGTTCCATCAGTCACCCAAGCTGCTAAATGAACCCAGAGTGGCTTGGTGCAGCCAGGATTGTATCCCTCTACATCACTTTAGTGGCTATTCTAGTATCAACTTTATGAAATTTCTCTTATGCAAATTAACCCTTCACATTATACTGAACAATGTATATTTGTATACGATCAAGCAACCCTATTGTTAACTTGTTCAAAGCTCTCACTTCTTTTACTCCATTATTTTCAATATGATCCTTTATTATGTTTCACTACCTTTTGTGCAGCAAAGAACAGTCTGAGGCTGAAATGGGTCCTTAGTAAGTCAATCCACTACCTTGGTCAGCCACCATAAATAAATCTCAACTATAGTAAAATTTAATTATTATTGCGTACATGGGTTCATAAAAGAAAAAAGCAATTACAACAGAGCTATTTATAAAAGTAAATCAAGAAAAAACACTTCTGGATCACAAGGTATCCAAATCGAAGTTCCAACGACAAACAAAATAAATGAAGCAGCAAAACTGGCTTGAAAATTTTCTTTACTGAATTCTGGTACCTTGGCCTTCGCCTTCACATGGAATAACATTGTTTTACATAAACCAGTATAAATACACACCTTACTTAGTCAATCATCAATTAAACAATCAATCAATTACATATGTTATATTTTAAAGAAATACATACAAAATACAATAAATAATGTTTTTATAATAATAATTATATTTCTAAATTCATACCATTAGGAAATAGAGTACCATAATTAATAATAAATTTAGATTCCATATTCAATAAATTGGTTTGAAAATTTTTATTATTTTCCCCTATTCCCCAAGGTCTTGCCAAAATACTAAATACAAAACCAGTTTGCTCTCCGTTATGAAATTGGTGAAAATGGCTTGCAACTGGACTATCAAGTCTATTGTTCCTAATATCTCCCAGATGTTCCAGAATTCTTAATTTAACCCTACGCTTCGTTTGTCCTATGTAGCATTTACGTTCTATACAACTGCAACCAATAATATATACCACCCCAAATGAATTACAATCAAAATGATCTAATGCATGGTATTTAACCCCATTTATTTCATGATCATCTAAATTAATATTTTTTTCACAAACCTTACATTTATTGCAAGCAAAAGAACCTGCATTTCTTGCTCTATCCTTTTTGCCCTTACCCCTAACCAACTCCTTAAGATTTTTACATCTTCTGTAAGAAAAAATAATATTTTTTGGAATTATGTTTTTCAAAAATTCATCACTAGTTATTAATGGCCACATGTTCAACACAATTTTCTTCAGAATAGAAGAGAAAGGAGAAAATTTATCTACAAAAAATATTTTGTCCATCCCCATAGTATCCTTTTTCCTGGAATGAAAAAATTCATTCCCAATTCTCCTATTATTCCTGTTTACAGCCCCCTGTTTCCTCAAATTTAACATTCCTTCCATTTTGATTCTATGTGAATAGACATTATTCCTTGAATAGCCTCTATCCATTAATTTCCTACAAATGATGTCAAACTCCCCTTGAATGTTAATAATTTCTGATGTATTCATAGCAATTCGTCTGAATTCACCTAAGGGCAATGACTCAAGTAAACAATTACTATGCATACTGGATGCATGCAAAAAATTGTTTACTGCCGTTTTTTTGTGAAAAGGTTTATGTTCTATCATCCCCTTCAAACCAATATAAAAGTGCACATCCAAAAAATCCATGTTTTTGACATTTACCTGATAAGTAAAGTCCAATCCACATGGGTTTGATTTTAAACTGGTGATGAACTCATCAAAATCCCTGGGGTTACCTCTGCATAAAAACAAGAGGTCATCAATAAACCTTTTATAAATCAAAACATTATTCTGAAAAAAATTTTTTGTGTAAATAAATAAATTTTCAAAATGCCCCATGAACAAGATAGCATATGATGGTGCAAAGCTAGCACACATGGCCGTTCCCTCTTTTTGTAAGAAATATTTTTTGTTAAATTCAAAAACATTATGAGTAAGACAAAATTCCACCAATGAAATAATAAAGTGAGTTTTAGGTCCTTCTCCCATGAATGTGTGAATAGCTTCCAAGCCCCATTGTGTAGAAATAGATGTATACAATGAGACTACATCAACACTGGCCCAATAATAATTTTCTTGCCAAATCTTTCCTTTGAAACTATCACACACCTCCTTTGTATTCTTTACATGTGATGGAATTCTCAACAAATATTCCTTTAATATAGAGTCCAAAAAGATGCCAACGTTTTGTAAAAAAGCCCCCTTTCCTGAAACTATTGGACGTCCAGGAGGATTTACCAAATCCTTGTGTATTTTTGGCAAAATAAAAAACCTGGCATCCTTTGGATTTTTAATAAACAATTTCCTGACATCACCATGGGAGAAGAAACCAAGCCTTTCACCTTTTTCTAATAATTCCAATAATTTGTCATTAAACTCAGCAATAGGATTTGTAGATAAAGGAATATATATCCTGTTATCTAAAAGTAACTTAAGGGCTATGGAATTATATCTATTCCTATCAAATATAACCCAATTGCCACCTTTGTCTGATTCCAAAAATACATATTTGTCACTCATTTTTCTTAACTCACATAAGGCTTGCCACTCATCCTTACATAAATTGTAACTTTTCATATGTTGTTTAAACAAAAAATATTCCTCTGTAACCTGTTTGTTTAAAACTTTCTCAAAAAAATGAATACAAGAATTGTTCTTAACAGGACTAAAATCACTGACATAAGGGACCTTTGGAATATTAAGTTTACCATATCCTGTATTGTATTCGAATGCCCTACTAGTTTTGTCAACACTATTAACATTCCCAACATTTTCATGAATGTCAATCATTTCATTTTCATAAATGGAAATATCCATAAGTGAACTATCCAAAATTGATTCATTTTCAACATCAAAAACATCATGAACATTTTCATTCAAACAGATATTTGCTTTTTCCTTGTGGAAGTAAACCTTTAAATATAATTTTCTACAAAAGGCTTTAATCTCCAAAAGAATCTCCGCTAGTGAAGGAATGTATGTAGGTATGAATTTCGTGCCCTTATGTAAAACATTAGTCATATTTTCAGTTAATGAACAATCAGAAAGATTAATTATATTTAAACGGTCATGGCAAAAAATGGTACAATCTATGTTATAAGAGTCATAAGAAACAAACGGAGAACTTGGTCTCAAAAACACAGACCTTCCTATAGGTAGTCCATTAGTATCTCTTGTTCCCTCTTGGCTGGAAACGCCGATTCCGACCTTTTCTTTGCGTGGACCCCTCACTGGAAGAAGCGCCTGAATTTACAGTCTCATTTGAAATTTCATCCGTACTGATATTTTCAAACGAAACACTTTTCTTGGCTGAACTTGCTTCTAAAGAGGAAGTGGACGCGTCCCTGGTATTCCTCGTATTTCGTGCTCTGGATCTGTTGTCGCTCCAAGGGACGTTCGTTCTGCCCCGCCCCCTCTTAAGGTTGTACTGCCATGAAAAAATCTTGCCGGTACTATAATCGTTTTGGTCTCTAGCAAACTTTTTTCTTTTGCGCAAAAAGTACAGTTTTGTACCTACCATAAATGTAGATGTTCGAGGATTCCATTGCTGCAGTCCTTACTATTGGGTATAGTCCGCGTCCAGTCGGCCCGAATACCAGAGTATAAGGCTGACGTCGGTCAGGGCGCATTAGACTGACGTCAGTACGTCAGGGTACTAATGCGCATGACCGACGTCATATCCTCAGTCTTTTCTTGCCCCAGATGTCAGAAGACCCTAAAAAGACAAGTCCCAAAATACCTGCACCAAAAACATGTACAATATATACAACAATATATACAAAAATATAAGCATGTAAACTCACCTACACAACCACCCCTAAACACAGAGGGGAAGGAGGGAGGGTAAATTGGACTGCAGCAATGGAATCCTCGAACATCTACATTTATGGTAGGTACAAAACTGTACTATGTTCTTCGCTTTCCATTGCTGCAGTCCTTACTATTGGGTAGAATCCCAAAGCAGAGGTAAGGGAGGCTGGCAAATCATAAAGAAGTAGGAGCTGACAACATGCCTTGCAAAACAGCTGTGGCAAAACCAGCCCTAGACTTAGAGTAGATAGGAAGGTGATAATGCTTAGAGAAAGTATGCACTGAACTCCAAGTAGCTGCTTCCAAAATATCCTTAGTTGCCACCCCTTAGAAATGCTGTTGAAGTGGCAGTAGCCCTAGTGGAATGAGGCCTAATCCCAGCTGGAATCTCTTTGCCATGATGGGAATAACAAAATGCAATGCAAAAGCCAATCCACCTAGAAATAGTTTGTTTTGACACAGGCTTGCCCTGTGAACTCAAAGCAAAAGAAACAAACAACTGCTGAGACTGCCTAAAATCCTTAGTCCTGCTTAAATAATAACGCAATTGCCTGTGTACATCTAAAGTGTGCAAAATCTTTTCCCCTTTATTTTGAGGGTCTGCATAAAACGTAGGCAAATGAATAGTTTGGTTTAAAGCCACACTAGAAACCACCTTAGGCATAAAGGAAGGATTAGTACGTAATGATACCCTATCCTTATGGAAAATCAAAAGGGCTCTACTGCCATAAGGGCCTGCAACTCAGACACCCTTCTTGCAGAAGTAATAGCCAACAGAAAAGCAGTCTTCCATGACAAGTATTTCAATTCAGCAGTAGCTGCAGGCTCAAAAGGTTGTAGAGTAAGTTTTTCCAACACAAAATTGAGATCCCAAGCAGGAGTAGGAGCTCTACGTGGGGTCTTATATTCTTTGCCCCTCTAAGAAACTGCTTGAACAAAGGATGCGAAAACAAAGGTGGGTCACAATCATAGTGAGCTGAAATTGCTGCAGCATGAATCTTAATGGAAGAGAAGGACAAACCTTTGTCCAATAACTCAGTAAGATATTGAAGAGCCACACTCAAATTAGGCTCAGAAATCTCCAAATTCTTCGCTGTACTCCAAAATAAAAATCTCTTCCATTTTTCTGCGTACACTCTCCTTGTACTAGGTCTTCTAGCTTCCATAATCACATTTAAAACTTGTTGAGGAAGTTGAGACCTGCTGTGTTTCAACACAGAATATGCCAGGCTGTTAGGTGAAGAGAGTGAAGCTTGACATTGAGCAGATGACCGTCCTTCTGAGATAACAGAAGAGGAATCAGAGGTAAAGGCCATGGAGGCTTCTTTACCAGACTCCGTAGTAGTGGGTACCAGTGTTGCCGAGGCCAATCTGGAGCTATCAAAATCATCCTTGGCCTGTCTTGTCTGACCTTTAATAGTTGATGGAAGTAAAGTGACAGACTCTTTTGTTTGTCCGGGGTTAAAAAGGCCATCTGGGCTGCTGTATTCAGTCTCACACCCAGAAAGCACATGTCTTGAGAGGGTACTAGACTGGACTTTATTTCGTTCACAGAATACCCTAGGCATCTTAGCACTGCTATAACATATTCCAGATGCTGTAGAAGGTCTTCCTTTTCTTGAGCCAGAATCAGGCAGTCGTCCAAGTAAGGATAGATTTGAATTCCTTGAAGCCTGAAGTAAGCTATCACTGGAGCCAGAACCTTTGTGAATACTCTGGGCGCAGTAGATAAGCCAAAGGGCAATGCAGAGAACTGATAATGAGAATTTCCAGCTCGAAACCGCAGATACTTCCTGCAACTTAGCCTTATAGGCACATGAAGGTAAGCTTCCTTGAGATCTAAAGTTACCATCCAGTGATCTTTGCCCAGCAGAGGTAAAAGCTGTTGTAACGTCAACATCTTGAACTTGGGAATGTCCAAAACGTGTTGAGGAGAGATAAATCCAAAATTGGTCTCCACGTGTTCCCCTTCTTTGGTACTAGGAACAGGCGAGAATAAAATCCTAGGCCCCTTTCTGATACAGGGACTGGCTGAATGGCCCCTATCTGGAGTAACTGAGAAACTTGCTTGTGAGCCTCTTTTCTTTGTGGAGGAGGAACGTCTGGCATGCCTTTGAAAGGGGCATTGTATGGAAATAAAATCTGTAACCGTGGTGAATGATATCCAACACCCATTTGTCTTGAGTAATTAAATCCCAATTTTCTTTGAAAAGAGACAGTCTTCCTCCCAAAGGAGCTGCCAGACGGAATCTACTGGCAGCTGAAAAGACAGGTCATTGGGTCTGTTTACTAAAGGACTGACCCCTGCCCTCACCAGAGGTCTGAGCAGGTGAACTCCTGTTCTAGGCCTAAAAGAACCTTGAGCCCTGCCCCTACCACGCCTAGACCTACCCCTAGACTGGGAATCATAAGCAGGATATGTCCACCCCTTAGCAGGCCAATTTCTACTAAACTTGGTGGCTGCACCTGCAAAAATCTTTAACAGTTTGCATAGACTTAGCTTTGTCCTCCATTTTCTTTAAAACTGCTTCCACAGGCGATCCAAACAACACATCAGACTGTAAAGGAGCATCCAAAATCCTTGTCTTAACATGCTCAGCTAAATTCTGATCCTTCAACCAGGCATGCCTGCGAAGAACAGAACTGGTAGCAGCCACCCTCGAGGAGGCCTGTACAGCATCAAAACCACATTGCAAAGAATGCTTACCCACTTGTTCAGACACATGAACCAAATCCAGCAACTCCTTACACTCAATACCTTCCGCCAAAGCATCCACCTTAGATTTCAATTGTGAAAGGAGATAATTCTGATATTTTAGCATGTGAAACTGACAATTCAATGCTCTCATGGCTAGAGTGGAAGAAGTATACACTTTCTTTCCCCACCTATCCAAAGCCCTTGCCTCTTTATCAGTGGGAACAGGATTTTTAACCACAGAAGCCTTAACACCTTTAGGCCCTTGAGAAATAGTTTCTGGGTCCGCCCTAGGACTCTTAAACAAATACTTATGAGCTTGGGCACCCTATAATACCTATCAGGCTTAACAGGAGCAGGAGGCAAAGAGTCAGGGTTCAGGGAAGCCTCTGCAAAAACATCTTCCACCACATTCAACACAGGAGGAATAGCCAAAGGCCTATGCTGGGGTAAAAACAAGAATTCCCTAAGCCTTTTCCTGGAATCAGAGTAATCCTGGCCTTCCCATTTAAAGTGCTCCCTCATGGAATGCAGAGTCTCTGAAAATGAGAAATCCTCAGGAGGAGAAGCTGTAGGAGTGGAATCATCCACATCAGAATCAGAATAAGTAGGATACTCCTGCAAGTCTTCCGCAGAAGACTCTGAAGCCTCTGAACACTGTTCAAAACTATCAAACTCCGGTTCCACCCTAGGCCTCTTATCAGGCGGGGCATAGAACCTCTAATCATAGTAATCAAATCTTCTGCCATTTTAAGCATATGTTTCTTAGGTACAGAACCCGAAATGCTAGGAGAAGCCCCCACTGAAGCTGAACTAGGCCTACCCCTCAAAGAAGTTTTGGCAACAGAAGGAGAGGCTCTAACTACCTTGGGAAGAGAGGGAAGAACAGTCACCTGAGAAGCCCCCTCAGCCTGGCCTACCTCCTGAGAAGGCACATCCTGTAATAGTAAAGTTTCTGCCTGGGACTCCATGGAAACTCCTGGCAAAACCTCTGGCTCCACTGAGCCTTCTAAAGAACCGACGTCCGGGACTGCCAGTTCATCAACCCTAGGCTTCGCTGTTTTGTCCTTGCGCTTCTTGGAAGCGGCGCCGGAGCATCCGGCGGCATTTTATAATTGCAACGCTTCCCAAACACTAACCTGGCACAGTCTAACCTCCTCTTAATAGTGCGTTTGTTAAACCTAGCACAAGAGCGGCAACCAACAACGTCGTGCTCAGGCCCTAAACAAGGTATACACAAGGTATGGTAATCCCTATGAGGTATCTGTTTCCCACAAGAAATACAGTTATTCACTTTTCTGACATCCGGTAAAATACTGAGGCAAGAAAAACCAAAATGTTCCCCAACGGGGTACTTAGCCAACTCTGTTTCAGTCTGAAACTCCGGTTTCGGAAATATTTCAGAACGCCAACCTGCACTCGCAAAACTGCTTCTGCATCGGACCATGCGGCAAAAAAGACTGAGGATATGACGTCGGTCATGCGCATTAGTACCCTGATGTACTGACGTCAGTCTAATGCGCCCTGACCGACGTCAGCCTTATACTCTGGTATTCGGGCCGACTGGACGCGGACTATACCCAATAGTAAGGACTGCAGCAATGGAAAACGAAGAACATCAACTCGTTGCTCAATTTTGGATACCTTTAGTTTGATATCCACAATGTTTTGTTCACAATCTGAGCCGGTATGTTTGGTAAAAAGCTCGCCCTGCATTTTAATGATCTCAGAGCGTATTTTGTCAAGCGCTCTCTCATTGCGCCTAATGGTATGAATTTAGAAATATAATTATTATTATAAAAACATTATTTATTGTATTTTGTATGTATTTCTTTAAAATATAACATATGTAATTGATTGATTGTTTAATTGATGATTGACTAAGTAAGGTGTGTATTTATACTGGTTTATGTAAAACAATGTTATTCCATGTGAAGGCGAAGGCCAAGGTACCAGAATTCAGTAAAGAAAATTTTCAAGCCAGTTTTGCTGCTTCATTTATTTTGTTTGTCGTTGGAACTTCGATTTGGATACCTTGTGATCCAGAAGTGTTTTTTCTCTATTTATAAAAGTATTCAACAAGGTCAGTCTGATACAAAGCAAGCATAGTAACCAAGCTAAGTTAAAGGATGGACTGCTGCAGATATAAAGATCTTAGGAGTTTGTTTTAAAATGTAGCATTGGTAAAGAAAAGAGTACATTAAGTTAAATGACCAAAAACAGCACAACAGACGAAGCTGATGATGATACTGTGAACCTGGTTTGTAAGGTTGAATAAAACATCTAGCTGAAAATTTCTAGTCCCCAAACTTGTCTTTTGGCCAGCCAAGTACAATAACAAGATACAAATCTACGAGTATTTTAAGCATGGATACGTCAGCAATTAAAACTGCAAATCTTGTCTTTTATAAAAAGAAGTTATGCACTTACCATAACGTTCCATGTGAGTTGCTCATCTCGCCTTCATTCTTACTGATGGGTTTGTTGCCGATCCCTCGGCTCCAAGTCGGCTTACTACAAAGCTCAAGGTTTTCAAATAGCTCAAGGCCAAGTCCCTATCCCATGATGCACCTAGAGTTACCTCAGATCTTGTTTGCTGCATATAATAATACCATATGTCATTCTATAACACCATAAGAGAAAGTATAGCAGGGTTGAGTGACCAGGAAGGACCTAGCATTTCGGTCTTCTAAAAGCTCAGGAGGGAAGGACGTAAGAATGAAGGTGAGATGAACCACTCACATTGAACGTTATGGTTAAGTACATAACATCTTTAAGTGAAGTTGTTCTATCTCGCCGTTCATTCTTACTGATGGGTACCATCCCAAGCACCATCAATCTCGGGTGGCTCACGAGAGTATATTTTTCAGGACAGTGGATCCAAATGAAGCCCTGTCCCTGGAGGCCCTGCCAACTTTGTAATGAGTGATAAAGGTATGAGGTTTTGACCAAGTGGCTGCTGCACAAATGTTATCAATAGGACATCTGGCAGAAAAGGCAGAAGATGTAGAAACTGCTCTGGTTGAGTGAGCTTTAATTTTATGCTGTAAGGGCATATTGGCAGCTGAATAAGCAAAAGAGATGCAATCAGATAACCATTTAGACAGAGTTGTTTTAGCCACTGGCATACCCTTCTTGAAGTCTGAAAAGGAAATAAAAAGCTGATCCAATTTCCTAGAGTATTTTGTTCTGTCCAAATAAAATCTGAGCTGTCTGTGAACATTAAGTTTGTGCAGCATGCATTCTAGATTGTTGGAGTGATTGGGGAAGAAAACTGGCAAATCAATAATTTGGCTAAGATTAGTTTCAGTGCAATCCTTAGGCAAAAAAGAGGGATTTGTTCTAGGTTTGACTGTCAGCATGGAAAATCAAGTAAGGAGGTTTAATGGACAAGGCCTGAAGCTCTGACACTCTGCAGACAGAAGTAATAGCCACCAAAAAGATAGTCTTCCATGGCAAAAATGTGAGGTCACAAGGAAGCTGGTTCAAATGGAGGAAGAATAATGTGGGAAAGCATAAAATTTAGATTCCATGGGGAATAGGGAGATTTCACAGGTGGTCTGAGATAAAAGGTCCCTTTGAGAAAAGCTTTGGATAATTTGTGTGACATAATATTCAATCTTTCGAATCCAAGATGAAAGTTAGAAATGGCAGCAAGTTGAACATGGACTGTTGTTGCTGGAGCTCCTTTATTGAAGATCATGGTCAAGAACTCTAGTATAGAGACCATAGAGACCATAGGGGCTTGGTAAGGATCAATATTGTTTTTAGAGGCCAATATAGAACATTTTTTTCCATTTGCTGAAGTATAGCTTCCTCACAGAGGATTTATGAGAGGATAAGAAAATTTGCGTTGTCTCATTGAAAAAGTTATGAAACCTGGCTATGATGGGAATTGGAGCCGCCAAGATGTCAGCTTTAGGGACTGCAGAGAGGGATGAAGTTCCCACAATGAGTGCATCAGAAGGTCCTGAACAGGGTCCAGAATCCAAGGGTCCTCCAAAAGATGAAGTCGAAGGAAGGAGAACCAAATCTGACAATGCCAATGAGGGGCTATTAGAATGATGGTGCTTTTCAGAGTTTTTGCTTTCTATAGTACTTTGGGTATCAAAGGAATTGGTGGGAATGCATAGAGGAGGCCAATCATGTATGAGTGCATCCCTTGGGGCCTCTTCCAGTGGGGGAATCAGGGCAAAGTAGCTTCTGCATTTTGCATTCATGTGACTGGCAAAGAGGTCGCAGCAAGGCTGGCCCCACCTGCGGAATATCCTGTCCGCTATTTCTTTCTTGAGGGGCCACACGTTGGGCAACAAAATTGCTCTGATCAGCTTGTCTGCTATCATGCTGGATTTCTCCGGGATGTGCATTGCTAACAGAAAGCGCCGAGTGGAAATAGCCCACTGCCATACTCTTATGGCCTTGTGACAAAGGGGATACGACCTGGTTCCTCCTTGTTTGTTCAAGTACCAGACCACTGACATGTTGTCTGTCTAAATTGCAATTGTAGCCAAAGGAAGAGAGGCCTGGAAGTACTGCAATGCCAAAAGTACTGCTCTCAACTCTAAGAAATTGATATGCAGATGTGTCTCTTGATCGGTCCAAGTGCCTTGGGCTGTCCTTTCCTGAAAATGCTCCCCTCCCCACCCTATCAGGGAAGCGTCTGTATACACTGTAGCCACTGGTGGGGGTAGAACAAAGGGACGTCCTCTTGGACTTGAAGTGAGGTCAATCACCACTGAAGATCCTTTTTGCAAGAGTTTATCATTATCGGGTGAGACATGGGAAGCTCTTGGTAAGACCACTGAGTGAACAACAGCCATTGCAGTATCCGCATGTGCATACGACCCAGTGGTATGGCCAGAATTGGAGCTGCCATCATGCCTAACAACTTTATAACTTCTGATGCTGGGGCTTTGTTTTTGGATATCAGAGTGTGCACCTGCTGACGGAGTAATAAGATACTTTCTACTGGAATTCTTAGTGTGGTGGTGTCCAGTTCTGCTCCGATAAAAATGGTATGTTGCGATGGCGACAAGGCAGATTTTTCTGAGTTTATTGTAATGCCCAGCTAGTTGCAGAGTGACAGAGTGGAGTCCCTGGCTTGAATGAGTTGATGCCTGATGGTGGATGGTGGTGGTGAGGAGCCAATCGTCTAGGTACGGAAACACCTGGAATCCTAAATGTCTCAGGTGAGCCGTGACCACTACCATGCATTTGGTGAACACTCTGGGGGCTGTAGTGAGACCAAAGGGCAGGGCTCAAAACTGGTAATGATTGGCTCCCAGCCAGAAGCGCAGATGATCCCTGGATGGTCTGGCCAATTTTATGTGGTAGTACACATCCTGGAGATCTATCAAGCACATCCAATTGTCTTTCCCTAAAAGGGGAAGTAGCGACTGAAGCGTGACCATCCGAAACTTCTCTTTCTTGACAGATCTGTTTAGTCTGCTGAGGTCCAATATAGGCCTCCAGTCCCCTGTCTATTTTGGAACTAAAAAGAATCTTGAGTAAGTTCCGGATCCTGTCTGGTCTACTGGGACTGGTTGGATGACTCTTTTTCTTAGCAACGTTTGGACCTCTACTGTTGCTTGTTCCCTTTAACTGGGTGGAATGCCCAGGATTTTCATTGTCGGTGGAGGGGGTGTGGCGAATGGAATAAAGTATCCTCTGGAAATGACACTTTGTACCCAGTTGTCATTTATTTTGAGCCAGGTGTCTGGGTACAAAGATAAGCGACCCCTGACTGCCTCCAGAGCAGGACAGTCAGGCCTCCTTTCAGGAGTGCTGGTAGGGCTTCCCAAAGAAGTGATCTCTGTCGCCCCGGTTTTGCAGACCCCCTCTGCCACGAGGGTGGCGTCTTCCATTATTGCCCCCTCCTCTGCCCCTGGAGGAGGGTTCACCACGTGCGTCCAGAAAGGCTCCTTGGGCTTTTCGGAACCACATTTTGCCTACCATTTGACCCTTGGGGTAGGGTCTGGTAGGAGTGGAAAAACGAACTCCGACGGCAGACACGAGTCTTTCCCTCCTGCTCACACCTGGTTAAAGTTTCCTTAACTTTGGGCCTGAAAAGGGACAAGCCATCAAAAGGGGTATTCACAAAGGATGACTTGAAGGGCTCCGCAAAGGAACACAAGTGCATCCAGGAGTGCCTCCTAAGAGCAACTCGTGTACCCGCTGCCCTGCTCGTTCCATCAGCTGCATATGAAATGAGGCACATGGAAGAGTTAACAATAGAGTTGAGGGTAGCAAGCTGGGAGGCAACTTTGTCTGTAGCTCCTGTAGTTACTGTACCCTGAAGAGCATCTCCCAGCTCTTTAAGGAGATCTCTTTGTAGTCTCGTGAAATGGGTTAAGTAGTTAAGCGAACGGAGCTCCTGTAGTTACTGTACCCTGAAGAGCATCTCCCACAGCTCTTTAAGGAGATCTCTTTGTAGTCTCGTGAAATGGGTTAAGTAGTTAAGCGAACGGAGTGCAAAGGTCGCTGAACTAAACATGCGCTTCCCATATCTATCCATGACCCTGGAGTCTCTGTTAGTAGGATGGATAGAAGAGGAAGTTTCTAACATTTCCTTTTTGGTGGCTGCTGCCGCCACCACCATGGCATCAACTGGCACACCTTTGGTCAAGAAGAATTTATCTTGGGGAGCAGATATAAACTTATTAGGCCTCCTTGGGATAGGCTCCATGGTGTCCAGAGACTACCACGCCCTTCTTGAGACAAGCTGCATAAGCTCATTGAAGGGCGGAGACACCCAAGAGGTGGAGGGCTGAGACCCGAAAGCCTTCAGGAGAACTGACTCACCTTCAGTAGGGTTTGTGGACTGCCAGTCACTCCTCTGCCTAAGGATTTCAAGTATCTCTGCAAATGAGATATCCTCAGAGGGGGACTTTGGGGACTCTTCTGATTCATCCAAGTCAGTATCAGATGTTAGGGACTCCTGAGGGGAGTCTAGATGTTTCCGCTTACAAACTCACTTCCTGGGAACCTCATCAGTGGGGGCTTCTGGTGAGGTCTTTGGAAGAGCATGGGCCACCCAATGGGGCTTCGTGAGGCTCTCGGTTCCTGCACTTTGCCAGGATCTGTGAAGCAGAACCAGGCACAGGCACGTTAGGGGTTGAAGAAGTCAGGCCTGAGGTTGAAGATGTCTTAGGAGACATAACACTGCTCACTGCTTCGAAGGCACCCCTGCTCCAATGCGAAGGGACCGACGGATCCGAGGAAACCATCGATACCCCCGGCTCCTGGACAGTATGCTCCAAGCCCGAGGTAGGAGCTGAGCTCATCCGAGCCAATGCCCCGAGAGGGAGAGTCGGAACCAACAAGTCGGTTCGACAATCCTCCCTGGACCTGACCAGAGAGTGCTGGCTCCTAGAGTCCTCGACCTGCGCCAAGGACGTCAGAGTGAATGGAGCCAAAGACACTGGAGCAGGCATAGGCTCCAAAGGCTCTACAATCAACAAGTCCGACTCCTCCGGCTCCGAAGGACCAGTATGGCTTGGAGGAGGAAGAGTTGTAGCTGGCATAAGGGTCTTCGGCTCCAAAGTCGCCTGGGAAGGAGCCAATAATTCTGCAAAGACCAGTGCCTGTAAAAGCTTTTGCAGCACATGATCCACATCTAAATCTGAAAGGCTAACAGAAGACCGAGATGAATGGATCGATGATGGTACTGACTGAAGTAATGGAGATTTTGGAATTTCGGATACCGGTTCCAAAACCGGGGACCGGCTCTGAAAAGATAAGACAGTCGGCTCAGAGACCTGTGGAGCCGATGTCACAGACTTTTTTGATTCTTTAGATTCCATAGAAGTCTTGGAAGACTTTGAGGACTTACTAAATCCATTCTGGTCACTCAAAGCCTCCTGGAAAGACTGTTTCAATAAACCCCTATCAATGAGTTTCATCTCTCTCTTGGAGAACCCGAGAAGAAAAGGAATGGCATATGGTGCAGGTTTCTTGCAGGTGTAATGCTCCTAAACAATAAACACAATTGTCAGTAACAGACATTTTCTGACCACATTTAGGGCATTTTTTGAACCCAGACTTTGGGTGTTTGTCCTTGTCATCAGCCATTGACAAATACACACACACACACCGAACAACTATAAACTATACTAATAATAAGCCTTCTAAAATACAAGCTAAATACAAGAGACACCACAGCCTTAACTATGGCTAACTGTGTAAACACACACTATTTATCTAAGATAATCTATAAGTTGTGACAAAGTCACTGTTTAAATGAAACAACAAAGCTAATTACTGTAAACACACACTAAGCAAATTCTAATAATCTTAAACACACACTAAACAACTAGCTATTTGTAAGAAAAAATGTGACAAAGTCACTATTTAAACAGTAAAGATAAACTAGGCCTAGATTTTCTGTCCAGAAATCAATATGGCTGTACAGGGATTTCTGGGTTAGGAGGTGTTTGGAATTTAGCCAAGGTGACTCTTAATAGAGAGAGAGAGAGATTAGCCTTGTAATCGGTTCTAAAGGTTTTTGGTTTTTCAGGGTCCCCAAATTAAATTTTTATTTCAAGCAATATTGCCTTATGGTCAGATCTGATGAGTGAGGATATTACACTGGGTTAGGAACATTGCTCCCCATATCCAAGAGATGTTTGTACCTATCATAGGGGAATGGACCAACTCTTCCATGATGTTGGTATTAATAAAGATTAGGAATTGCTGAGCTTGTGCGTTACAAGCGGTGTAGGTTTCCCAATCTATAGAGGGGTAACTGAGATCCCCATGAAGACTGTATCAGGTTGCACTGTGAGGGACTCTACTACACTGAGATAGGTAGTACAGATTTCCTGGGATATGGAGGGTGACCTATAGGTTGCAAAGATATGGTATGACATCCTATTTATGGTGAGTTGCATATGTACAAGTTCCAGTGGGTCATACACTTTAACTAGTCTAGATGTGATTTTTTTTTTTTTTTTAATATAATACAAGACTCCTTCACCTTTAGATCCCTCCTTTACAGTAGCTGGTCTAAAGGTGTGAAAAGCACTATAACCTTGCACTGCCAAGGTACTCTCTGCAACTTTAAATTATGTCTCCATTACTACACAAATGTCTACACTCTCCCGGGACAGGAAGGCTTGCAGAGAGTGCAGCTTCTTGCTAAGACTTCTAGCATTGAGCAGTATCACCTTTAGCTATTCCTTCATAGCTCCAGTTAAGATAGAAAGTTTATCAGTTTGACACTGCCTAAAAAAAAGCAGTGGGGGTGGAAAATGTCTTTGCCAATATCTGAAAGACTAGAAGGGATAAATGCAGACCATCACTGGCAAAGCAACATGGTCTGTCAATCATGTCCTCCCAGGCTGTCAAATAATATATCCCCTTGAAATGACACCAGAAGCTAAGCCAATTCATCCTTGGAGAAGGAAGTACGCTGCTCAGTGCTAGGCTCATACCTGCTTGATACAAAATCAGTAAGCTTGATCATGTCTTACTTCACACAGACAAAGTGATGTACATCTCAGGTCATTCACACTCATATCACACAGGCACTCAGGTCATTGAATCACAGGTGCCAGTATGACCTCCATTACTTTCCATATAATGGATCCCAGCTCCAGAAAGGCAGCTAACTATGACCCTCTCCTTACTCAATCTGGTTAGGAGGACATTTGTGTGCTTCACTACAGAATCAACAAAGGCAAGGAAATTTGGCTGTGCACTGGTTTGCCTTAAAGGCTTAGCAGTAGAGGTTGTGGGTCTTGCTTTAACAGAGTGTTTATGTGATAGCGCAGGACCTTATTTTGATTTTGCCATGCAGGAGTCTTCGTGTTTTAGGAAGGTTACCTATAAGTGCCTCAGCGTAAGTAGTTTTGTGTATGGTCTTTGCCCTGTGCAGTAGCTGTGGTGCAAGTGTCACTGACAACCTCTACAGGATACGTTTTGGTTGTATGAGAGAGATTTGTCTTCAGTGTTAAAGCGTATTTACACCTCTACCATACTTTATTTGTTTTATTAAGAATAATAAGAATAAGCGGGCTGTCAGTGTAGATAAGGCAATTGCTAGAATACCCAATCTCAACCAGATCAGCCACAGAGAGAGTTGGGAAGTGCATATCAATGACTACTGATCTACTAGGGAGGAGTGAAGGGAATTTAAATATTGAATATACTAATAACACAAGGAACTTGATGAGCAATGCTCAGCTATGCTCAAACAAAATGCTCTAGCAGCTAAACAAATCTGTCTAGACAGTAAGCGCATTTTAAGGGAAACTTACAATGCGAGATACTGGTGTCTAAACAGATTACAGGAGGGGAATGACTCTGAGATATTGGCATCTATACTGATCAGTGTTAGACACCACTGCATGGAGAACAGCAATTCTAACTAACGATTGTTAAAAAAAAAAAGTCCAAAAGTGCTGACATTCCACACAGAGACACTCAATTATTGCAGCTGTAACAAAAACAATGTGAAAAATAAGTTCTGAAACAGCAGTGGATATGGTGATGCAAGTCTGAGCTTGCTTGCGAGTTATGAGCTAAGTATTGTGCAACTGCGATGCTTAACTAGCACCAGTGATTAAACACAAACACACAAACAGGGCCCTGTGGCCAATCAAAAACAATATGCACGTCTTTAAACCATCCTAGGCCAGAAAATGACTTGGGTCCCCCTCTACTCTCAATAAAGTAGAATCAAGGCAGTTCTAACTAAAGACTGTAAAACAGATCAAAAAGTGTAGATATTCAACACAGTAACACTCAATGGAGTGATAAGCAAATGTCAAAACAGTGAATATGCTAATCACAGTTTTAGCTTTTGCAGAGTTAGCAGAAATCAGTAACACCCTTTTCAAGTAGTGTGGTTGCAAAATGTAACCAAATGCCACAGGAAAGTAATTAAATTTTTAAACACTCTATCCCGCCAGGAAATCAAATAAAGGAACAAGACTTACACCAGCAATTCCCAACTCTGAAGGGCATAGGCTATCTTATCCAGCCACAGAAGTGTAGACCATAAACCTTTCAAATGCAAAATGACTGATTTAGAGCCCAAGTGCTTAAACCAGAACAAATACACTTAGAATAACTGGCACAATAAGCCTTCATCAGCAACTTCCAGCTCAGAAGACTGGAGGCTACCATCTCCTCCCACAAGAGTGTAGACCACAAATCCTATTAATGTAAAATGACTGTTTTGAAGCCCAAGAGCTTAAACCAGGATAAAGACACTTTTAGAATAAAAGACACAAGCAGCCTTCAACCAGCAATTCCCAGCTCAGAAGAGTGTAAGCTACCTGTCCTGCCACAAGAGTAAAGACCACTAACCGTCCCACTATAAGATAAAAAGTTAAACATTTTGGAAATCTTTTTAAAATAAAACTGATTGCCATCTATTAACACACACTGATGTACAGTGAAGTAAAAACATAATTTTGAAACCGATACTGTTGGGATTATCCATGGCTGATATGATTAGACATGAGTGACTGCCAAAGTAAACAAACCATACCAGGCGTGGTTAAATTACAGACATTGGCACTAAGCAATTTTTGTTAATAATTTTTTTTTTATGCTCTGCCATTTTCTTTTTAACATGTTCTGCTAATATCAGGAACTCCCACACCAGGTTAGCCCACAGCTGCTCTCCTTGGCCTTTCTGGTGGAAATTCATCATCATAACTGGATAAAGGTTGCACCTTCCACCCATATAACTGATGGACGTGGTAGTAGCACTGTCTAACAACATATATTTAATCTTGCTTTCATCAGAAAGAAACATGGCATTTGCTATAGTTTAACTATTTTATGAGATTTTAGTGTCACATTTACACACACACAAAAATATACAAGTATAGACAGTGAAAGATAACATTTAATATACATAACATGCACAATCAGATCCACGTCATACAGGAAAGAACAGGCTATGCCTGCTTGCCTTCTCGGGAGAGGCGAGGTAAAAATTACATCTGCCATATTGCCAGTGTATACGCTAAAGAATGGCAGAGGACATGCAAGGTAAGAAAAGGGGTGGGACCACAGAGAAGGAGGCGATATCCTACTACATAGTGAATACTTGTGCGAATCTTGAGATAAACATTACATTCTTAACTCACAGCTTTGAAGACATTTTTTTCGGTGAGTTGGCACAACTAAGGATGTATATGAGTTTGTTGATTATCTTTTCAGTACAGTAAGCTTTTTGAGATTTGAGATAATGCAAGCAGTGGATACTTCAATGCTGGATATAATTTTAAAGTCCTTGATGGGTGAAACTGAAACTATAGTATATAAGAAACTCAGGGGGGCATGGCTAATCTTAAAAAGGCCCTTGTGGCCATTAGCCTAGTACAGATCTGTGAACCTATGAATGTATCAAAAGTAATATGCACATACACAAAATATGTCTGCATCCACAATTCATGTCTAGAAACATTGTAAAATGACAAATGCTTCAGACATCTAAGCTTAATATGGATGACAGTTTGGTGGATATACAACTATTTGATTTAATGATTTTAAATTAAGCAATTATGGTAGACAGATGTTGGCCTAAAACAAAAATAATTTCTTGGGACATTCCAGCACTACTAAATCTATATTTTCAAATACTGAAAACACACAGTTAAATGTTCTACAATATAAAGAAAGAAACAAACAAAACGAATAGATTGTGGTGGCAGGACAGGTAGCTTACATCCTTCTAAGTTGGGAACTGCTGTCTGTTATTCTAAAAGTGTATTAGTTCTGGTTTAAGCACTTGGGCTTCAGGCCAGTTATTTTACATTAATAAGGTTTGTGGTCTGCACTCTTGTGGGAGGAGAGGCTGGACTCTGCCCTTCTGAGCTGGGGATTTCTGGTTAAAGGCTTATAGTGCCTGCATATTTGAACTGTTTCTTACTGAAATTGGTACACCTTGTTTGCTGTAGCATAGACTAGATCCAAGCCTGCTGAATCTAGCTTTGTTTGTTTGCTTGTTATTTCCCTGAAACGCTAACTCCACCTAAAACACGGCTTTTCAGTGCTTCTGTGGATCCCTAGTGATATCTGCATTGCTTACTGTACTTTTTTCCTTGTTTCACTTGAAAGAAAGTTACTGTTTGTCTTTTTTGCATTTAAGTTACCTGTAACACATTGCATTTAAGTTACCTGGTACTTGCTCACTAAAGCAATTATATAAGTCAGCACTAAAAAATTAAAAGCAGTACACCCTCACAAACTCCCCTTGAGTACCTTGTTCCCCATTGGCCCTTTTTTTCAATTATAAAGGAATTCCCAATACTATTCTAGCATGTCCAACGATCAGTTGTCAATCTCCTCTCCGGTCCAGCTGGTGAATCTGGGAATCTTGAGGCAATGGTACAACTGCCTCATGTACACAGACAACCCTCTCCTCCTCCCAACAAATTCCAACACATGTGAGAGATGCAACCATATAGCCAAACTGGAGGCTAAGCTCTCTCAACTCAGTACTGGCGTAACCAGTCAGGAGGAGAAGGAAACCACACTCACTACAATTCCAGTCTCACAGCAAACCAAACACAAACACACAAAAATATACTCGGAGGCTCTAAATAAAAATCTGCCTAAGAAGCAGAGACCTCCAAAGCAGACACCCAAGCAACCGCTACCCCAAAACAAAACATGTGCAACACATAGCTCACAAAGCCAGTGTACCAAACAGTCACAGCCCTTAAGGCTAAACAACACACCTAATACACTTGTAATAGGTGACTATCGTCAGGCACACTGACGTCCCGCTCACCAGGCTGAACAAGGAGAAGGTCATGGTGAGCTGCCTGTCAGGCGCTAGGATCCGCCACATAAGACAAGCACTCAGGTCACTCCAAGGCAAGTACAAATATGACTCAGTCATTGTCCATGCTGGTGTGAATGACCTGAGATGTGCCTCCATGGACTACATGAAAAGAGACATAGAGGAGCTCTCTGAGCATGTAGCCCAGGCCGGTATGACCTTGCATTATAGCATCTTATCCTCACCAAGAATGATGCCACAATATGAAGACAAGATGATCAACTTCAACAATTGGCTTAAGTATTGGTGTCATTCAAAGGGGATCCAATGCCTGTCAGCCTGGGATGACATGCTCGACAAGCCACAATGCTTCGCTAGGGACGGCTTGGACCTGTCACCCCTGGGCTTTCGGATATTGGCAAAGGCTCTTGCTACCCCCATAGTGCCATCTTTAGGCAAGGCTCAAAAGACAAACCCACCTCCATAGGTATCACAAGGGATAAGAAACTAAGAGTAATGCTACTCAACGCCAGAAGTCTAAACCTCAAGATACACACACTCGAAACTCTCCTTAGCATGGAGAACATCGATATCTGTGCAGTAACAGAAACCTGGTTCAAGGCTCCCGAGAGCACCCCAGCACTACCAGGTTATACCTTATACCATGCTTGTCTGCCCCAAAACTTGGACCGAACCACAAAAGGAGGGGGAGTTATCAATATTCATCAAAGATACCCACACCTCCAGGTTGGTGGCACAGCAGGAAGCATCAGAGACTATCCATGTGCAACTAACAGTGGGTAAAACTGCCTTCCAGTTTATAGCCTGCTACAGAGCACCCTCCCAAACCCAGGAACCCCACTCGGCCTTCCTGAGAACACTGGAAAATATGAAGGTCTCTCCAACCACCATTATATTGGGCGACTTCAACTACCCAAACATACACTGGGAGCATTACTCTAGCTCCAACACCCTAGCCCAAAGGTTCCTAGAATTTATAAACTCAAATGCTATGGAACAACTTGTTACCACCCCCACAAGAGGGGAAAACATACTGGACCTGATCATAACTAACATGGGGACTCTATGCTCCAGACCAGAAGTGTATCCCTCACTGGTAAGATCAGACTATAAACTAATCTCACTGGATATTCACATCTCGACCCCACCCCCTGCCCAGAAAACCACAGTGAAAAACTTCTCTAAAGCAAATTTCACACTCCTCAAAACCAAGGTGGAATCCTTCAAAGCCCTCGGGCCTGTGGAAAATACATCCCAGACCGCAGAATCCTTTATAAACGCATTCTATGAACACCTTCAGGAATGCATGGATCATGCAATCCCAAATAAAACCAAGACCCAATCCTCCAAAGGCAGACGTCCTGTCTGGTGGACCCCAGCCATAAACAAACTATACAATAGAAGGAGGAAGCTACTACATGATAGAGCAAAATCCCAAAAAGGGAAGGCATCTCTGATCAGTATTAGCAAAAAACTACGGGCACTCATAAAATCGTCTAAGGCCAGCTTCGAGAGAAAAAATTGCACAGGACACTAAGGATAATCACAAGGCTTTCTTTAGTTATGTTAGGAACCTGGGTGGGAATTCCCAGATATGCTCAGAATTGGTCCAAAATGACAAAAAATACAACGAACCCACAGACATTGCCAACATTCTAGCTGACAGGTTCAGCGCAAACTTCTCCTCCCCTCACCAAAAGGGCAAATATCTATCCCAGCAGAGTGCTGCCCCCCTGACATCTCAGATGCCCAGGTAAGAGCTGCCCTCGCCAAAGCAAAAAAACACAGCATAAATGGGACCAGATGGTGTCCCGGGCTGCATCCTACATGAACTCCAAGAAGAGCTAAACCCAAACATAAAACTACTGTTCAACCTCAGCCTTACTATAGGATATGTACCCAAAGAGTGGCGTACAGCAACAGTGGTCCCTCTCCACAAAGGTGGTGCCTCATCGGATCCTGGAAACTATTGCCCCATAAGCCTAACTAGCTTGGTCTGCAAAGCTATGGAAAGGATCATCATGGACCTCATAAATAAAGATATTGGGGACCTACAGACACTGGATCCTACCCAGTTCGGCTTTGTTAAGGGCAGATCCTGCCTCTTAAACCTGGTCGAGTTCTTTGAAACAGTCACCAAGGCCATTAAGGAGGGGAAGGTGGTCCACACAGCCTACCTGGACCTCGCAAAAGCCTTCGATACAATACCCCACTCGGGCATTATAGATAAGCTCACCAGCTCACCAGCTTAAATATAAACCCCTATTTCACTAGATGGGTTGCAAACTGGCTCAACTAGAATTGCTGGAGCCATGTCAGACTCCAAACCAATTACAAGTGGCATCCCACAAGGCTCAGTCCTGGGACCTCTCTTGTTCGGTATATATTTCTCGGAGGTACAGGCCAACACGGAAGGACTGTGGCTGACCAAGTTCGCAGATGACTGCAAACTGGGAGCCATAATCGATTCTCCAGCCGACACAAGCATCCTCCAAAAGGGGCTCATAGAAACAGACAACTGGTGCCAGAGCCATGGCCTCAAGCTAAACGCCAAAAAGTGTATAGTCATCCCCTTTGGCAAAAACAAAGTGCCCATAAATTACCACATAGGTGGTAATCCATTAAGTACAGAAGAGGTAATTAGGGACCTGGGGACCCAAGTTGATAGCAATCTCTCATTTGACAACCACGTGGCCAAAGTGGTTAGAAAAACATTTTATATAGCCCACCTAATCATGAAGGGATTCACATCTAGATTAGGGGAGGTCATCGTGCCTCTTTACTCATCCCTCATGAGGCCCATAATTGAGTACAATGCCGCTTTTGGGATGTACCTTACCAGACACCTGCAGCTACTGGAAAGACCCCAAAAGTACCTCACCAAGAGGATCAAAGGGCTCAAACAGATGCCATATGCTGCCCGGTTAAAGAAACTCCAGGTCTACTCAGTGGCATACCGCCTGCTCAGAGGCGATCTGTGCCTGACGTATAAAGCCATGTCCAACCCGGAATTAATGGACATGCTGCATCTCAGAAATTCCAAATCCCATCGAGCTACGCGCTCGAGAGACTTGAACCTCAGCACTTAAATAAATAGGACATGCTGGAGGGACAGATTCATAACCCAGAGGCTCCCTTCACTCTGGAATAAAATCCCAGTCCAGGTTAGGCAGAGTCCCTCATTGACTCTATTCAAGTGGAATCTTGATGAGTGGATGGGAGATCGTAGGTTTACCCCGGGTATCACTTCTGTGTCACCGTTAGAGGCACAGTATACTAACCTCGAAAAAGGGAATAGCAAAATTAATTTAAAATGGGTGGCGAAAGCCAAACACACTCTGGCTAGGCTTATAAATGCCCTAGGGCAGATAGCCTTGTATGAACCTATGAACCTATGATAAGAAAAGAGTCAACCATATCCAAATACCACTGATACAGCTAAGTTAGAGATATAATAAAGTTCAACATAGATGACTTCATAGCAAACCTCAGAATGACAAATTGGAATCAGTTATATTCAACCACATTAGGTAACACTGTCTCCATGTTCAGCAACATTTTTCTTGACATGCTTAAAGCCCTTGCCCAAATCAGAGTTAAATGCATCAGAAACAGACAAGCCCCATGATTGTCTAAGCAAAGCAGCTCCCACAAAAGAAATCTGAGATAAAGAGTGGAATACCTGCCAGACAAATAAAACTGATACCAACCTCCAAGCCTACTAATACCTTGGAAACAAAACGAAACACACAAAAACAATTTGTCCACATAAAACTCCAAGCCTCAAACCACCACAATCATACATTTTTCAGGTCTACAATCAACCACAACAAACCACCCAACCCAATCCCTCCAACAACTTTCCATTAGATGGCAAAGCCTCACAATTCAACACTTTCTTTATTCAAACTGTTAACTCCCTTATAAACAAGCCACTCTCACGCTACTATACCTCTCTCTTATAGGCCACCAAACCACCTCCTTTTTCTACCTTACCTCATAACCACAGTCAAATATTCCTCCTCAAACTTAAACCTTCTACTGCAACTCCAGATAATCTGCCTGCAGAGTACATTAAACAAGCATCTGTAGCTTACCTACTATCCATCAAAGAACAGTATGTTGCAGAACTTCAAAACTAATCTTACATCATCCAGGAACAGATTTTTCATCCAGAAAAAAGGAGGTCATTGTCCCACTGTACTCATCCCTCATTAGACCCATTATAGAATACAATGCCCCGTTTGGTATGTACCTCTCAAATCATCTGCAACATCTGGAAAGGCTGCAGAAATACCTCACTAAAAGAATCACAGGCCTAAAGCAGATGCCCAATGCTGACCATCTAAAAAAAACTCCACCTATACTCTGTCGTATATTGCCTGCTCAGAGGCGATCTCTGCTTAACATACAAGGCCATGTCAAACCCACAGCTGCTGGACATGCTGCACTTAAAGAAATCCCAATCCCTCAGAGATGCACACTCCAGGGATCTAAACCTTGTCATCACAATGAACAAAACATGCTGGAGGGATAGGTTCCCGACCCAGAGATTCCCCAGACTCTGGAATAGACTGCCCATACATGTCAAGCAGAGTGCTTCTTTGGCCCTCTTCAAAAGGAACCTTGATGATTGGATGGGAGATAGGAAATTCACCCCAGGGATCACGTCAGTTGCCCTGCTAAACAGGGGTCCAGGGAAGTAAATACTGTGGGAAGAAATAGCTAAGGAACTGTTATGGCTAGGCTTGCATAGCCCCTAGGGCCGATAGCCTAGTACCAACCTATGAACCAGGAAAGAACACCAAGCAAATGCAAACCAGTAAAAGCTGTCACAAACACCAAAGGAACACAAGTAGAATCACCAAAAAGTTGTTTAATAAAACTGAGCGCTTTCTCAACAAGTACTTTGACT
The DNA here is from genome assembly GCF_019279795.1 of Protopterus annectens. Classification (NCBI taxonomy): domain Eukaryota; kingdom Metazoa; phylum Chordata; order Ceratodontiformes; family Protopteridae; genus Protopterus; species Protopterus annectens. The sequence continues at coordinate 1,605,374,983 of NC_056731.1, forward strand.
TCTTCAGAGTTCTACAATGATAGAATGAAAAGACTCCATTTTATAGTTACATAATTAGTCACCTGATATGAACACACACACCCCTACACCAAAGTAAATTAACATTCAGAAAGCTCTAACCTAAAAACACTAATTATTGCTGAATACATTTTACATAACTAAACAGGACCAGCATATAAAAAAAATATAAAAAATAAGTACAGCAGAAAATAAAATAAAAACAATTGGTTTACATTCATACTTGATAAAATTTAAACTTTAGTACGCTTGCAATAGAAACTTAATCATTCGGACCAGGAAATCTACATGCGTTAAGCCTAAGTTGCCATAATAGCTCCCTTTCTTCTAATAAGTCCTCCCATGGACCTCCTCTAGGATTAATTGCCACACAATCTAGACCAAAAAATAAAAAAGAATGGTCTGGGTGGTTACCAATGTGTTTGGCTAGGGAGTTGTTCATATTATTCTTGGAGTGCTAAAATATGTTCGTAAATACTCTCCCTTAGCTTTCTTTTAGTTTTTCCTATATAGTAATAAACACATTTTTGACACTTAGCCAAACAGATGACACCAGAAGTGTTGCAGTTACACAGGACTGTACTCTTGATCAAAACATGACTAATTTTTACTTGTTCACCTACCATGATAAATCTGCACTGCCCACAAGTCCCACACTTGGTCGTACTTTTTTTTTTTTTTTTTTTGTGGGACTCTAACCTCCAAAGACCAACAACTTCCTCTAAAAGATTTTTGATAGTTTTGCCTTTTTTGTAGACAACTACAGGTTTATCCCTCAATTTGTCAGTTACCCCACAAAACAAAGTCAAAATATTCCAGTACTTATTTAATATTCTCCTAATATTCATATCTTCAGCATAAAACTGTATAATAAGATGAAGGATAATAGTTTCCAATGTCATCCTTTTTCTTCACCACATCACAGATGTTGTGAATGCCAGACTTAATTAAAAGGAAGTATAGATCCATTTTCTCTTTCTGTTTCAATGCTAGTTTTTACCATCACTATCATATTGTCAGGATAACCCCTATTTTGAAACATCTAGCCAGTTCCTCACATGCATTCATAAAAAGTCTGTCATCAGAAATCATTCTTGCCAACCTAATATACTGACTTCTCACAATGCCTTTTTTTCTGATGGTACGGGTGGCTACTGTGAAAGTGTAACAAACTGTTACAGTAGGTTGAGTTTCTATAAATTGTAGTCTCAATAGTTTTGTTGTTTGACTCTAAAAATTAGGACATCTAATTAATTAATAGAAGTTGGGCTCCAACTATATGCACATTTTAAGAAGGTAGTAGTAGAGTTAAGGCAATTAATAAATGAGGGAATATCTTCATTGTTTTTTATTTTATTTTCTGCTGTACTTGTTTTTTAATTCTTTTTTTTATATGCTGGTCCTGTTTAGTTGTTATGTAAAATGTATTCAGCAATCTTCTTTCGGCTTTTCCCAGTTAGGGGTTGCCACAGCAGAACTCCGGTTCACTAATGACTGGCAGTAGATTTTTTACAATGTCAAGGTGCCAGCCCAACACCCAACCTTCAACAAAGGCACGCCCATTCATGCATGTCTTTCGAACGCCACTCAACCGCGTGGAGGACATGCAGACTCCACACAGAAGGCGCTCCAGCCGAGAATCGAATGGAAGAACCTCTTGCTGTGAGGCAACAACGCTACCACTGCACCACCGCAGCTGTAAAATGTATTCAGCAATAATTAGTGTTTTTAGGTTAGAGTTTTCTGAATGTTAATTGATTTTGGTAGGGGGCATGTTCATATCAGGTGACTAATTATGTAACTATAAAATGGAGTCTTTTCAGTCTATCATTGTACAACTCTGAAAAAGTCAAAATACTTGTTGATCAAAGCGCACAGTATTATTAAATAACTTTTTGGTGAATCTACTTGTTTCCCTGGTGTTCATGACAGCTTTTACTGCTTTGCATAATCTTACATCATCCCACTTCACAAAGGAAGACCTTCCATTGGCCTGTCTAGCTTATGTTCAGTAGCTATAATGTCTCTCCTTGCTAAAGTACTAGAGGAATGTGTGCAATACCAACTCTTTACATATGCAACTACAGATAACCTCCTTTCCCAAACACAGCATGGCTTTCTGACAAATCAAAGCACCACAACAGCCCTACTCAGTTTCTTAACTGACCAACCACAGCAGAAATGTGGAAAACCCAATCTCAGCCATTACACTCGACCTCTCAAAAGCATGTGACACTGTCTACCATAAAATGCTTATCCAAGAACTCCCCAAACCAAGACTGGACTCTCCTACAATCTCAATGCAATAGATCTCAGACAGGTAAGAAGAAAAACAGCTTCCCTTCCTTCAATCTCTGTAGGATTTCCCAAGGATTCATTCTTGGAAACTTGAATTGCCTAGACATAGTAAAGCCTCGCCGAGTTTAATTCTGGTGGCTGCCAAAAATCAGTTACTAGAAAATGGAAATCAAAGTCTAAGCCAACAGTATTAGAAGTAGTAAATATAGTAACAGAGATAAAAGAATTGGAAGTGGGATCTTTAGAAAAGGGTAGGAGCAAATTTCATAAAACAATGGGAATTGTGAGAAGAATACATGCAAGATAATGTTTTGGAGGAGGGCTGGGGTTTCAGGGAAGGCAGGAATTGAATGAGCTATAAAATGTTCAACTGACTGACTGTATAGAAGATTATATGTAGTGTATAATGTTTACAAAAATATGTCAATATGGTTTGTCTTAATTTATATAAATGTATGATTACCTATAAGTGATAATTCAATAAAAATGATTTTTGTTTTAAAAAAATATTTTCATCAATGATCTCTATACCTCAAGCAAGCATGTCATCATTGTACAATAAGCTGATGACACAAGATTCATCTGCTCAGCAACAAACCTACATGAATTCTAAAATTACACCCGACAATCTCTTTCTCATCTCTTGAGTCATGGCAAATTCACAGGTATTTATTAATCTCCAAAAGACTAAAGTACTGTTATCCACTTCCAGACCACTCTATAGCAAAATAATCTCTTTACACCAACATTCTCCAACACCATCTCAATGGAACAGGTGCACCAAACCAAACTCTTAGAGGAGTCAGTAAATGAAAACCTAAAATCTGACCTCCACATCAAAGAGACAAAGAAAATCCATCAAAAATTAGCTTTCCTGTATAGAATTTCCCCATCCTTAAGCCAGTCATCTCAAAAACTCATTGCATCAACCTACCTGCTTCCCACACTCTTCTATGCCACTCCTATAACCAGAGACTACCCATGCTCTGGAACAAACTTCCCAATCATGTTAAGTAGAGCACCTCACTGGCCCTCTTCAACAGAAATCTTGATAAGTGGATGGGAAACAGAAAGTTTACCCTGGGGATCACTCCAGTGGCTCTACTTGATAGTGACACTGGGAACTAACGTCGGTGGCACGATGTCAGGGCACTTCTATGGGCTAGGCTTGTAAAGGCTCCAGGGCCATTAGCCTAGTACACGCCTATGAACCTATACTTATCAACTAACAAGTCCATCTCTCAAAACTTCTGGAACAATGCTATAACATCATAAAATTTGCAACCAACCTACCCTACAAAGCCCACCACAGCCATGCCCAAAGAAACTCTCATGGCCAGAACTACTCCCACACCTTAGCCTTCTCTCAACAAGGTATGACACAAAAATCATCTGCAATCTCAAACTATGCCCAGCTCTAAGCAATTTAAATAAGCAATATAAATATAATTATACTCCACAAACAGGTCACTCTGCTCCACAAATAAATAACGTCTTTATATAACCTGCACAAATAACCTTGTTGGTGACTCTCTCTGTTCCATACATGTTGTTACACTATACAATTTGCTCATACACCTAAAAATCAACCTAAAACAGTATCAATTGGACTCCTGGCCCTTCCCCCTGTTCCAACCCTAACTAAACTTCTCTCTCATCCCTCATTCTACACCACTATGATCTCTATTACTATAAAAAAACTGCCTCTTTTCTCATTGAATTTAAACAATTCTCCCATATCTACACCATCCTTTATAACTTTTACTACTGTTAAACAGATTTTTTTATGTATCCAATCTTAACAGTACATATGTGTGTAATTGTTCTTGTTAATTTAACTAGTCTCTTTCTCACATAGACTGCTGAATGTTTGTATTTATACTTGTGCTTTTGTTCCCAGGCCTCCTCTGAAAAGTGCGTTTTTTTGCTTTTACTAAACGCAGTAAACAAAACTAAAAAAAAAAAAATAAAACACAAGTCCTGACTTGGGGGGGGGGGGGGGGGGGAATGACAGCAGTCATTGACTGATGGTCTGAAGAAGCACAATCAGTTGTGTGAAAGCGCTTACCTTTATGCATTAAAGTCTTCTGTTAGTTTTATGATATTGGCCATGTTTCTGTGTTTTTCTTAGATTATTTGGATATCCCCTTGCATAAATAACAATGTGTCTGCCCAGTCAACAAAAGTAAACAGATTTAAATGATAAATAACTGTGCTACACTATTACACAGATTTTATTTATCATTTATTTAACTAGGTAAGTGGATTACCCAGACCCTTTCCAGCCATAACCTGGGACATAAAAGAAAAGAAGAAGACAACACAGACATATAGCTTAGTACAGCCAATCGACCAGCATGTTTTTTTATTTTGAAAGGGGGAGAAAAGCAGATTGTCTGGAGAACACCAATGCACATATGGAGTGAACGTGCAACCTCCATAAAGACTATGATTGGAGAGATCTGGACTGCACCCTGGATCCCTGCGACTGTGAGGCAGATATCTCACTTTGTTTGTTTGTTTCTTTCTTTCAGCTTTTCCCAGTTAGGGGTCGCCACAGCGGAACTCCGGTCCGCTAATGATTGGCAGTAGATTTTGACGTGCTGGCTTGCCGGGCCTAATGCACAACCTTTAACGAAGGAACGCCCATTCATGCATGTCGCCACACAGAAGACGCTCTAACTGAGAATCGAACGGGCAATGTCTAACTGTGAGGCGACAACGCTACTCCAGCACCACCACCGCAGATATCTCACTAATCTTATAAAATATCTAACCATGCTGCCAGCGTTAATGTTTTAACAACTTAACTGACAGTACAGAATCTTACTAAGTAGTTGCAGTGACAATGTCAACATGAAAGGCAATCTGTTGCTTTTGTCTATAGGAATGACAACATGAAGCAGCTTTTCATCTGCATGAGCTCTCTAAAAATGCTACAATATGACAGTAATGTGTTCTGTCAATAGCTTAATACTGAGGCTACAGTAACAACCCTTGCACAATTCATTCAATTCATCTATTTAGCCTGGGGTTGATTCCGATACTGAGATGATACACTGTGCTAATTTCGAGTAGCACAGCATTACTGGACGCCCCTTCCCCACTAAAATATGTATCAAATGGCATCTGCAGTAAAATAAAGTGAAATCTTTCACTTGCTTATATTTGGCTTTTACTTCTCACTGTAGTGTAGCACACAGCAGCAGTTGTCAAATGCTCAAAACCATGCTAGTATATGCTGCTTTCTCATTCCAGTCCCATTAAACAGTACATTAAATGTTACTTGCAAAAATAAAATAAGTGAAATATTTCTCTTGCTTATATTTAGCTAAATGCTCTTCACTACTGGACATCACAGAATAGCACGTGCTCATCAAGACCATGTTGCCATATAATCACTTGTCAATTAAAGCCATGACACCAGAAGTTGCTTCACTATTAACAGTGCATCAAAAGACATCTGCATAAATACAAGGAAATGTTTTTCTTGCACTGGTTGTTGCTTCTCACTAACAAATATCACAGAATACTAATTAAATCATCAAAGGTATGTTGCAGTACATCATCCCCAATTAAACTGTGTACCAGATGATATTTGGAAACATACAAAATAAATGCAAATGTTCTATTTTCTTATATTTGGCTGTGACATCTATCTTTCATAACAGTGCTTCATTAATGGGGCAGAATTAATATGGCATTTAGCTGCTAGACTAATCTCTGAGTGAATGAATTAACAGCATCTGGGGGCTGACAGTATTAGCTCAGTTACACAAGGATAACCTTACCACTCTGCTTCAGCTTTATTAATCATCCCATCTTTCCCCTGTACTCTAATGTAGGACTGTTACTGCTTTGAAAGTAAGCACGTGGTAATAAATGTTTGTTTTTAAAAGCTATTAGAATCACTTTCGAAATAACACTGATTTCACTTGTTTTTAGCAAGTGCAATTTAAAATGTTAAAAATCTACTTTTGATTTGTAGTTTGAAGATTTTGTCTCTATGCTTTATTTTGATTTATGCTCAAATTTACATTTTCATGTTTAAATATATGTACAACGTACACTGAGCATATGATGTGTGTGTGTGTATACATATACATAAATGCACATGCAAATATAAAGATTTAATCTATTTGCATAACTATTTGCTTGGTTTCTTTTTGGTTTATTTCAAATGTGCTTCTGCTTTGATGGTTTCCAAATATAGATAAAGTGAAAATATGAAGACACTCCTTTCCATAACCTTCCTTAGAATATAAATGACAACAAAGCATGTAATCAAAATTAACTGACCCTTTCCAAGAGCTACCTTTACAAAAGGAAACACCATCACCAACTTTTAGTCTTGCAACACCACTCCATCTGTGACAATGTTCTAACAAGTGGTTCATCAAGGACTCCTACAGATGCTTGTAAAACCCTGGCGGCAGCTCATCTGTACTCTTAAGCTTTATCTCTTTAGAATTACTTCTGTTGCTCTTCACCAGTTATCTCTACTTTGTTCTTTTGTACCAGTCAATACCTGTCCAACCTTCCCATGTTTACACCCTCTCTTATTAGTCCTGTATAGATGTGAAAGAACTCCTAAAGCAATTTTGACTGAAATGCAGCATTTTTCTAGGCAATGTGAACACTGCCTGCAGTGAAAGCTCAAACCAAGATGTTATATCTTATCTTCCTACTCAACTGCAAGAATTGCTCCTTCTCCTGTGAAATCAAGAGTATGGTGAGATTTATTTATTTATTTATTTATTTATAAAACACATCTGTTGCTGCAGTTCACAACAGCAACTTCTTTTTCAATCCTGGTATTATTCTAGGTGTATCACATGGTAGTAGTTTATTTTTTATGAGGAAAATCCTTATGGGGACTACAACTTTGTGTGTGTGTACGTACATATCTGTATGTAAAGCTCAACTGAATGGCTATAATTCAAAAGCAAGGACTGCATGTGTTTGTATTTTCAATCCATGTTGATGTGCAACCAACAGTTTTCTTTTAGCAAGGGAAGTAAAGTTCTTGCTTTAATATTCATTCAAAAGTCATTAAAGTCTTTCAATCAAGCATATGTCTACAACTAATATGAAAACCACACAAAAAGCACTGCAAATATTTATATTCTCTTAGCTGTCTACAGCCTCTAGGTCTTACTTTAAATTATACCCAAAGGTGTTAAAACACACTTGGTAATCATATGTGCTCTTGAAAGCATTTATCTTAAAGTAAATGCAAATAATTACAATTTCTGTAGAACTCAAATATCTTTTTCCAACTCGGTACTGCAGCATTAACAAAAATTTATTACAAATTAAGGAGTAAGAAATCCAATAGTGAGTGTTGCATGTAAATAAAATAACTAGAAAGAATGTTTAGGCTTGCTCAAATACCTTACTACTTCAATATAGTGAAGAAGAGATGATTTGCAATGTCAAAATACAAAATGGCACCACCTACCCAAAGGCAGCAATCCAGTGTACAAACTTCCAAGGAAAGACAGTGACCCAGTAAGTGATGTCAATACCAAAGCATTACAAATGACGAACTGCATGATTTAGTTGCTGTCATCAAGCTATAGAAAGTACAGTTGTTTAAGTTGCATTAACCCACAAAAGTAGATGTTTGAATTCTTCACTGTTGCAGTAGCCTTTAGACTACATGGGTTAATGCCTGCTAGGATACAGCCACCAGCCAGCTTCACAAAGCACTGCCTCCCTCCAACAACTTCACTCTGACTGCTGACTTCTTCAGGTCTTTTATGGCCAGCAGGAGAAGAGGTACATACTTGTCCTGAAACACAAGAAAAGATAGAATGGTAACAAAAAAAAACATATAACCTAACTTGTAACTGTATAAAGAAAATGGGGGATGGAGGGTGGGTGGGTGCAGCTACTGCAGTACTGAGGAATTTGAATGTCTACTGTTATGGGTAAGTGCAACTTACACAAATGTACTATCTTCATCATTCTCACTGCTGCAGTAGCATTTAGGCTACATTGGTTGATTATCAAAACACATCCAGCCTGGGTGGAGGATGGATATGTATCACGGAGCCCATAAAGAATGGCCCTATCAAAGCCTATCCTGGACCAGGAAAAGGAATCAGGCTTGCAATACTTTGCAATGTAAGTAGAAAGTAGATGGCTTCTGGAGTTCACCCATTTCCCATACGCCATCAAAGAAGCCAAGGCTCTAAAAGAATGTGCCTTGAATACAGCCCAGAATAAATTTACTACAGTGGTATACCACAAAGCAATAGCACAGGATAATAACCTAGAAACATTCTTTTTTGACATGGGTTGGCCTATTTTTTCCCATCACATAAAATAAACAGGTCATTTGCTTTTCTAAAGGACTTAGCTCTGTCAAGATAGCACCTGAGCTGCCTTTCTATGTCTAACGCATGTAGAATCTTTTCTCCCTAGTTTGTAGGATCTGGATAGAAGACTGGGACATTGATAACTTGATTCAAAGTAAACTCTGAAAACACTTTGGACATGAAGGAGAGATTTGTTTCTCAAAGAGACCATACCCCTGGGAAAATCCGATATGGCTCACTCATCAGGAGGGCTTGCAACTCAGATACTCTTGCAGATGGCAGAGCAATGTTAAGTACACTTTTCCATGAGATGAGTCCCACATTTGTCTAATCAGCAGGTTCAAGCAGAGATGCAGCTAAGTTTTCCAGCACAAAGTTAACATCGCAAGGAGGAGCAACCTCAGGTGTAAAACTGCCTTCAAAACCTTTTACTAAAAATGGAGAGAAAAAGAGGATTGGCAGATATGCAGAAATGGTCACAAGATCTACATTGATAGAGGACTAAGAGGACAGAGAATAGAAACTCACACAAATATTTCAGCACCAGTGGTGCATAACACCTAATGGAACCCTGGTTATTGGCTACGCACTAACTAGAAAATCTTTTCCACTTGCCAGAACATTTCCAAGTAGCGGATTTCCTTGCCTCCTTTAGTAACTTATGCATGCCCTCATGAAAGAGGTCCCTAAAAGGTATCAGAACTGAATCATGCAAGCAGTCAGTTCAAGTTGTTTGAGATTTAGGTGTTTTACACTCCCCTTGTCTTGTGTAAGTAGGTTCCAGTCTGTAAAGACACTTATGGTAATTGCACTCAGTCAGTTCCACAAAAAAAAAGGAAAACCAATGCTGCCTGGGCCAAAAGGGAGCCACCACAATTATTTTTTGAAAATCCTTCACAATCTTCAGAATTACCCTGAACATCACTGGAAAGGTATAAAGGAATATTCCTGACCTTGGGAATGAAAATGTATGTTTTCCAAGCTTGCAAGCAAGGAGCCCAGGAGCAGAAATTATTTAGCTTCATGTTTTGAAAGGAGGCAAACAGATCTAGTTGAGGTGCTCCCCATAAACAGATCAATTGCTCGAAGACCTCCCCCTCAATCAATTTCCATGTGAGAGGTTTTGTACTGGTCCAGCTCAGGGGGTCTGCCCCACCATTTCTCCCGGTCAATTAGCTGCTAATACTACTGCTGTACATTAGCTAGCTAACTTTTTAACCTTTTTTAAAAGTTTACCTGCAGTCCACCTAACAATCTTTGCAGCTGACATCAAACTATATACATAAACTATCATGATGTACACCAACAATCTGCCTAAAAAGATTGTAATAGATAAACTGCATCAACTTATAGCTCTGTATTTCTGGTTTTCAAAATTTACTGTGTAAATGTATAACAGTATGTATGTCAATAGGACTAACTTGTAACTTATTGCAAGCTGCACTCCCACATGTAAATTTAATTCTGTCTGTACTTTTATTTTTGTCAGTGTTTTAATTTGTGGAGCTGTTCTCCACTGAAAATGAGTTTTTGACCAAGTCCTACTTTCTCAGTTAACAAATATCAAATAAATAACTTTGCCAAGATAGAATATAGCATTCTTGAAGAATTATGGAATACTGCAGAGCTAACTCACAAGCAATCACAGCCAGCCTGCAAAGAGGGTAAGACCTGGTGCCCTCTGTTTATATACCACATAATCATGGTGTTGCCTGTAATTACAAGTAGAGGTCCAGGTGACAACAAGTGAAGAAAAAACTTTGAGCAATGGATGACAGCCAACATGTCTGAGATGTGTGTGCTTTGGCCTGTCTGAGGAGTTCCAGAGGCTTTGCACCTTTTTGTCATAGAAACTGCTCCACAAGCAGAATTTGAGGCATCTGTGGTAAACTGCCTCAAAGAAGTCAATCAGGTTTAGTAGACATGATCTACCTTTTACAAACCCAAACTGAGTGGGGTCCAGGGTTTAGAGGTTACCTATGTCTTTGTTTATAAGCTCCAATATGATACGTTCCATGGCTTTGCAGACCAGGCTTGTCAGGCTAATGGGGAAATAGTTTCTGGGGTCTGTGGTGACACCCCCTTTGTGGAGTGGGATAACCGTCGCTGTCCGCCATTCAGTAGGCACACAGCCTGGGGTGACGCTATGACCGGACATGGTAGTTAGGTGGGGTGCCAGTTCGTTCTGTAGTTCGTGCAGTACACAGCCTGGGATGTTTGGTCCCATGGATGCTGTGTTTTTGGCTTTGGAGAGTGCGGTCTTTACTTGTTCATCCATGATTACAGGGGCTTTGCATTCTTCCGGTATTAAGATGGGCCCTTTGGAGGGTAAGAGGGGGATAAAATTAGCACTGAACCTATCTGCCAGGATGTTGGCAATATCGGTTGGTTCTGTATATTTAGTGCCATTGTGCTGTAGGGCAGAGCAGATATGAGGTGTTGAAGAACTTTAGGAAAATGTCTGCTTGGTTCAGAGGGTGAAGAAGAATTCCTCTGAAAAGAGTTTTTTTTTTATTTTTTTTTTATATCCAGTGCTAAATAGAACATTCCTGTACCACTTTAACACCCAAAAGTCCAATTTATTCAGTTTACAAAAGGGGAATGCAAACAGATTTTAAGGGGGGATGGAATACTGGTATAGTCATTCTGAAGTATCAGACTGTTCCTTTTTTTGGAAAACTCCTTTGTTTTTGCTACTGTCCCTCCTGTGTTCTTTTTTGTTTGGTTCTCTGTTTGGTCTGTGAAGGCAGGGGATTCCTTGTTCCGCTTTAAAAAAAAAAAAAAAGATGATGTCGTAGATTTACTAATGGTGGCTTGAAAAATCTTTTGGACTCCCTGGATTAATTTCCCTCTTTCATCAAATTGTTTTAAGACCTGAGTCACAGGTGGGCCAAACAAAAATACCTTATTTAAAGCTGATTTTAAAATTTCAGACCTTACTTCATTAGCAAACTTTTGGTTCTGCATGCAGGTTTATCTCCTTTAACACTGTAGCAATAGGTCCCAAAGGTACAATAATTTGGCTAGATTGGATAGAATTTATATTTCACAAGAACATGTACCTTTAATTGTAAGTTTCAACACATATCCAGTAACTACTTCAGATCATGCCTCAATAAAAACTAAGATAAAAATGCAGGGTAATGAAGTAAAAATGAGACACTGGAGCTTTCCTATCTATCTGTTAAAAAGAGAGGAATTTAAAGAATGGGTAGTGGAAATTATTCAAACATTATTAAGGAAAACTGAAATTTCTTCAAAAGTGATGCCTACTAAGTAAGAGGGATAAAATGAAAATGGAGTTTAAAAATAGGGTAAAAGTAAAAGACAAGTAAAAGAGAAAGAGATATGGTTAAGAAGTAATAGGAATTATTTACAGGGGCAGACAAAGCTTAAAGTATTGCAGAATAAGGGGAATTTCACAAAATGAGGTGCAACAAGTGCTAAAGAGAAGATAAGGGAGTATATGGATAACATGCATGAATTTATAAAGACTGCTGTTGAGCAACTATTTTCTGATAACTCCAGAGCACAAAAATGTTTAGTATGCTGACTTAGGCAACAGAAAGTAGAAAGCACGGTTGCCAAAAGTAGGGTGCTTATAGCAAGAAAAGTAACCAAAGTTCCTGCAGAGGTATTAGTTATTTCAGAAATTTTATGAAAATGTGTATAAAGCAGAGGAATGTAGAAATCAAGAAAGAGCACAAATGGAAATATTTATGGATGATTTAATTATGCCAATATTAGAAGTAGAGGAGACTCAACGGGTTTACATTAGTTCATCACAATGCACTTGCAGTTAACACCGGATCGCCGACCCTCATTCAGCGAAAATCGTTTCAGCGGTTCGCTAAATTTACCGAGACCAAGTAAATACCTGCCCTACAGCACAATGGACCAACAGCTACGCAAATCGAACTCACCCAAGTGGGGGCCTTTGCCACCCACACCCCCCCCCCCAACTACATATACCAAACTCCGAGATTGCACTACAGAGGAGAAAAGGGCAAAGCTGTGCTGTAGGGCAAGTATTTACTTGCCCTTGGTAAATTCAATGAATCGCTGAAAAGATTTTCGCTAAATGAGGGTCAATGATCTGGTGTTCACTGCATTTGCATTGCGATGAACTGATACAGACCCCAACTCAACATTTAACAGTTAAGATAAGAGGAGATGAAATAAGAATGGTGATGTATAATTAATCTACAGGATAGTCTCCAAGAACAAATGGTACTCCTGTGGAAGTTTGGAAGTTAGCATAGAAGAAAGTGATAAAGATCTGGAAGATTCTGTTTAACAGTATTTTAAAAGAAGAGGAACACCAACACCTTGGTAGAAAGCTGTGGTGGCTATATTACGCACTGAAAGTAAAGACCCATCAGACCCAGGTCCATATAGACCCAGTTCAATTTAAACCATGACTATAAAGTGCTTACATCTGCACTAGCAAAATGAATGGCAAATTTGTTGCCAAAACTGAAAGACATGGGTCAATGTGTTCTTTGTGGAGGGGAGGCAAACATTTGACAATATTAATTGAGCAATGATGAGTCAGAGGGGAGTACAATGTAAGAAAATATTGCTGTTGTTAGTAGGTCTTGATGCACAGAATGAATTTGAGATACTAAGCTGGGATTTTATGAGTAGGACAACGGAAGTATTTTAATTCCCTGATACAATAAGGTTACTTGGGAGGATACATGAAGGATCACATGCAAGAAGTAAGGTGGAAGTGTCCACTCTGATAAGTTGAGTTTGAACTGAGGAACCAGGCAAGGGTGTCCTCTTTCCCCTATGCTATTTGTTTTATATTTAGAGTCACTGGCAAAGAAAATAAGGGACTCAGGAATTTAAGGATATAATCAGTATGGTAATCAGGAAAAGTTGACCTTATTTGCAGATATTATTTTGTAACTGATGAGTCCAAAAAAGGACATCTCAGTGATATGGAACAGTGGGGTATACAATTAATGAACATACAACAAAGGCTATAGCCATAAATTATGTACCCACACATGAAATGGTTCAGCAACACCCACATTTGTGGGGACACAATAAGATGAAGTATTTAGCAGTATGAATTAAAAATACTCCTGTTATTGCAGCCAAGGATATGTGGGAATTGTGGTAGTTAATGCCATCAAACTGTCTGCATAAACCATAATAAACATCCATATGTGAGCCTGATAGCTAAGAATTCTGTATGCCAAACTGAAAGAAAATCTTCTCTTAGAAAGTCTGTCTAATAACTTGTCTTTCTTGTCCACAGGGGAAGGACTGGTAGAAAAAGTATACCCTGGAGTGTCTCACATACTCAGAGAAGATGGTTCTCCTACGCCTGGATCAGACACTGGAACAGCCAAAGAGGACATGACCGCTGTTTCATAGGAGTTAAAAGGACTGCGCCAAAGAAAACCAGAGAAGCAAATGAGTGGTCTGAGGAATGCCAAATGGCCACTACAGATTCACCCATCATCGGCTAAACTGTTTACAAAGTCTGTGGTGTCACAAGGGCTCTTTGGTAAGTTCTTTTTTCTTTCTAGGCATCGTGGGAGAAGAATCAGTAGGACCAAAGTAAGCAGTGGTAAGTAAGAGGTAAGAGGTGCCAAAAGCCAGAAAGTACTCCTGGAACTCCGTCAAAAGGTAAGTTGTCTGAAAGTGTTCACAGGCAGAGTACCCATACTTGCACTTCCCCATATAGTGCCCTTTCATAGTTATGCACAAACATCCTGTCAAAATGACTTGCAGCATAAAGGCACACTGACAGAAAAAATGGCAGGTGAGTTGACACAAGCACTAAAACAGAAATGTGACCTGCCTGTTATAAAAACTTCCTGACACTAAACTTCCCCAAATATGTAGCAAACAGTATATTTTTATACAAAAATATTCCCAAACACAATAACTAGATGAGTGCTAAAAATAGCACAATTCTGCTGTATTACATTTGAAGCTTTTGACAGTTTTTCTTGTGCAAGTATTTTTCTTTCCGCTAATTTCTCTCTTAACCTTTGTCTATCTTCTATCTGGAAATTCTGGGATTATTGCGTAACAGTAACAATACATAATTTCTTTCTTAGCCTCAACAGTTCACTCTATCATCTTTACAGCTCTTTTTTTGACCCTTCAGGTTTTGTGGTTTTTGGACTACTTGTTCATTCTACAACAGGGGGGCATCTTCCCAGAGCCTAGCCTAATCCCACTGTAGAAAATTTTCTGTCTCTTGAGGATTCTACACTGTTTTTTCCAGTCCTGGGACCAGTGTGCCTACCAGGCTTGGTCACTTTTTTACCCTGGGTCTTGTGCACCCATCTGTCTATTTTTTAACCTACTTCTATCCATGGCATATGGTATATAAAATACAGTCTATATCAGTGTCGTCTTGGTGAGATTTTGTAAAATAGAGTCTACCTTGTGAAGGTACTCACCAAGACTTATGGATTAATTCAATTCCAGCAATACTACTATTTTTTTTCGCTTTCTGATTTTTTCATCTCTCCATTCAGATCCTGTCCAGTAAGTGTATTTTCAGGCTGAGACATATACAGAGTTTGGTAACTGTCATATACATAAAGCAAGATGATAAACATAGCCTGATACAAATAAATTAAAAAGAAAAACAATAGGATACAATGGAAACAAATGGAATAATAATTAAATAAGATGCTTTCCAGCAGACTGAAATACAACTTCACAACAGTCAAATACATAAATCACAGCAAATCATAATGCTTAGCAGATGCAAGCTGATACAGGTAAGCAGCTAAACAAGAGCTGACATAGCCAAAATTGTTTAAACGACGACCCCAGTGACTGCCAAAACAAAATAAATTAAGTAAAATCACTGCATTGCAGCCAGGACTCACCACAACTCTCCACAAGTAACAACTGTTTTATTAGAACATAAAACCATTAAAAAGTACTCATTAAGCACGTCCATCCCCTCAAAACAGGGACTTCATCAGAATACATGCCTTCTATAAAATCCTACATATATAGCCCAATGTATTAATGACATCATCACCACATAAATACATTTAAAGACACCGTCACCATATAGTGAAGTATGCATACTTTAAAAACATTTATAACATGTGAAACATGTTTAAAACATTTAAAATTATCTCTGCTGCTTAATAAAAATTCTAACATAACCTTTTATCCCTAGCTCTCTTAATTAGCAGGGGTTTTAACTTAATAATGCCACGGTGGTACGGCAGTAGCATTGTTACCTCACAGCAAGAGGTTCTCCCGTTCGATTCTCGGCTTGGGAGTGCCTTCTGTGTGGATTCTGCATGTCCTCCCCGTGGTTGGGTAGCGTTCGAAAGACATGCGAGCGTAAATGGGCATGCCTTCGTTGAAGGTTGGGTGTCAAGCTGGCACCTCTGTGTTTCGTAAAAATTTACTGCCAATCATTAGCGGACCGGAGTTCCGCTGTGGCGACCCCTTACCGTGAAAAAGCAGAAAGACAAACAGCAACAACAACTTAATTTAACCCAAAACCCTGCCCTGCCTACAGCTTGATTTGCCACTTTACTTCTTTTTCTTCAATTAAATTTCTGCAGTCTTCCTCTCTAGGGTTAACTAAAACTTTCTCTAAAATGCCAAAATGGAACGCCTGGAAATTCTTACATACTAAAGAATGCCTATACAATGCATTATTATTATTCCTTGTGGATATCTGGTATGTGTGTTCATATATCAAATTTCTTGATTGCCTTTCAGTTTTTCCAACATAATATGCTGGACACCCTTTACATAATGCAAGGTAAATAACACCAAGAGTCTGACAATTACCCTTGACAAATTCAACTTTTGATTTCAAGGTGTTTTTCAGAAAGTACAGTTTTGTACCTACCATAAATGTAGATGTTCGAAGATCCACATTGCTGCAGTCCTTACACTTGGGGTAGTCCGCTGTCCTCGATCGGCCCGAATATCAAAGTATTAGGCTGACGTCGGTCAAGGCGCTTAAGACTGACATCAGGACGTCAGGGTACAAATGCGCATGACCGACGTCATATCCTCAGTCTTTTCTTGCCCCAGATGTCAGAAGACCCTAAACAGAAAGGTCAAAACCAAAAGACAGCAAAAACAACCAACCACCCTTGCACTAATCATATGAACAATATATACAATATGCACAATATTTACAACCCAAACCACACAACCGCCTCTAACAACAGAGGGGAAGGAGGGAGGGTAAATTGGACTGCAGCAATGTGGATCTTCGAACATCTACATTTATGGTAGGTACAAAACTGTACTATGTTCTTCATCTCACATTGCTGCAGTCCTTACACTTGGGTAGAATCCCAAAGCAGAGGTAAGGGAGGATGGCAAAACTACAAAGTAGTAGGAGCTGCCAAAATGCCCTGTAAAATAGCAGTGGCAAACCCAGCCCTAGATTTAGAGTAAAGTGGAAGGTGGTAATGCTTAGAGAAAGTATGCACTGAACTCCAAGTAGCTGCCTCCAAAATATCTTTAGTTGCCACCCCCCTTAAAAAAGCTGTAGAAGTGGCAGTAGCTCTAGTGGAATGAGGCCTAATCCCAGCTGGAACCTCCTTACCATGATGGGAATAACAGAAAGCAATACAAAACCCAATCCACTTAGAAATAGTTTGTTTTGACACAGGCTTGCCCTGAGAACCCAAAGCAAAAGAAACAAACAACTGCTGAGACTGCCTGAACCCTTTAGTTCTGCTCAAATAATATCGCAACTGCCTGTGTATATCCAAGGTGTGCAAAATCTTTTCCCCTTTATTTTGGGGGTTTGCATAAAAAGTAGGCAAATGAATAGTTTGGTTTAAAGCCACACTAGAAACCACCTTAGGCATAAAGGAAGGATTAGTACGTAAAGATACCCTATCCTTATGGAAAATTAAGAAAGGCTCAACTGCATACCTCTCAACCTGAAAATATCAAAAATCTGGACAAGGCCCATGAAAAATAGGTACAAATCTGTACGCTATTTAACATCTAATTTGCATACATAATTATGTAACTCCACCCACTCCAATGGAATTGTGGGTTACCAACTTTCGAACGCAAATTGAACAGACAACCAAAACATGGCACCAGACAAGAGTCCCCCTGCAGCCATTTCAGTGTCCTGTTACCTGGCTATTTCGCCCCATTTACCATAAACACTAATGTATGCACACTGCTTTACTTCTACAATGATTTGAATTTTATTTTTACATTTTACAGCACAACAATGCAGAAACACTAAAATACATCTGGTAAACAATGCAATACTGTTTCACAATGAAAATAGGCTTGACATTAAACTTTGCCCTTGAAAATCACATTCATTGAAACAGCATTGAAACTCACACCACATCCAAAGAAAATGCACAGTGGTGGATAAAGATTACCTTTGGGCTGTTTTCAAATCATTGGCCCCTTGCACACAAACAAGAAACATGCATGTGTTCTTTTCTTTATACACCTTCCTGACTTTAAATTATATTCCTTGTATAATACAACACACGTTAGAGCGCATTTTAAATTTATTGTTTGAACATTTTACCAGTAATCTGTACTGTAGGCAAGGGAAACACATGAACCAATAATGAAAAAACTGCCCAATTCAGAACGTTTCCAAAATTCCATCATAAAAGTCTGCTTCCATACCCACACTATAAATAGAATGACAGTAGTGTAAGCCATAGGCATCTTGAACAGCGTTTCACACTTACTTTCAATTTCATTTTTTTTTTGGGGGGAGGGGGACAAAAGGTCAAAAACTAGGGACACATTTTAAACATTGCTTGTATAATTTTGTAAAGTTGCTAGAATAAATTGTTGTGCTACCATCATGCATTTCACTGGCAGGTTTTGAACCCAGTACTCTATGCACTACATTCAGAACAACATACCACTATCCCACATCAGCAGTTGCCTGAAAATTAGGAAGACTGAATCTTAATAGCCATCATTTATTTAGTGAATTCATTTCTCACTTCTCAACATAGCTCTTAACCTCAACACAAAAAACATGGACAAACAACAAAGCCAATAATGGGGGAATACAAATTCAGTTCTCACTTCTCACTCACCATATCTCTGAACTATTAGCACAAAAACAATAGTAGGGAAATACAAATTGTGCTCACTTCTTATCATAGCTCTAAACTCTTAGCACAAAAAAGGTGTTCTTACTTCTCATCATAACTCTCAAAAAAGTGTTCTTCTCATCATAGATCTCAACTCAGTCATCTTCTTATCATAGCTCTAAACTCTTAGAAAAAAAATGGTGGTGGCTAGGGATAGTAGGCTCTTTTTTACCCTGTACTAAAGGTACAGGGTTTGAGCCTGAATTTCACACACACCAATAAATGTACATAAAATGTCAAATTGCTGATTGCAAAGACTGTTTCAACATAAAATAATGGTAAATCTGAATGTCATTTGTGCTCTTACATTTAACCTTAGTGCCATATGTTTCAGGTTACTTGGATGTTGCCCATATTTTTGAGATGAGGTTTATTACAACTAATTTCTATTACAGGAAGTATGTAAGATGTAGAAAACCACAGGATCATATGCTTTATAATTGGACTGCACCCAGAAAGTAATGCATGCAGTCTATTTTTAATATATAAAAAACAGTTTATATATTTATTTCATACATTCTCTAGTTCAAATAGCAGTCAATCTGCACATTCTAATACACATATTTTAGAGTTTTATGGCATCTTCATATAATTCAAGCCATCTTTTAATAACTATAAAGCCAGTTAACATGTATGTTCTATGAATTTCTTGTTTTAGGTAATAAAGAAATGATATCCTCAATGTTGCCTTAAAACCTGTCAATTGCAGTCATCTATAGAAACAGACAAGTGCATAGACACGCAAGCTTTTATAATATTACATAAAAAAAGTCCTGTCACTATGAGTGATTTAAATTGTTTTCTGCCCCAAACAGCTGCCCTATATTTTAACACCAAATTTGCCAAGCCTCGTTGAACATCTGAATGTCACAAAACATTGCTTCCAATCTAACCTTTTATCTAGCTTCTTAAAATGAAAGTTTGCATATTAAATTTCAGCATTTTATGCAAGCTTCAATTCCTTGATAATGCACACATGGATTACATTAGCACTGTTTCTGATACTATGTCACAGTTGTCAATGTGCAACATAAAAAGTAAAACCAGCACTTCACTGTCATGAAATATTTATGCTATGTGTAATACAACAAGGAGACACACTTCCTCTATCCACTGAATTGCACATCATTCCAAATAAGAAATGCCAAAATCCTAAAGTCTGTAGCCATAGGTGAGTATATGCATGCATATTATCAGAAATCAAACATACAAGTAGAAATACTTGGACATTTCCACATACATTCTGGAAGTGCAGAACATTAGGATCTTAAACCCCACTTATATCTTTTTGTAGTAAAGGTAATGTACAGGTATGCTTCGGTTGCAGTAACAAAAAAGTGCAACTTAAATTTCATGTTGCTTTGGCAAATGAGAACAGTAATGTAACAGGTCAGTTGATGTATATACAGCAATGATTTAAAAGATGTATACAAGACAGGTGAGCAAAAATGCACAATGCAGTGAATATCTTTAAGAAACCTCAGGATCTACTAGCTGCCCTTGCAGGCTATTTTAAGCCCATCCAATTCCCTTTCCAAATGTGAGAATCAAATGCAATACCTAACCTTGTGTCTATAAAGCAAACACTTTAATCGTTATTCCAACCTGTAAGGGAATGTGCTGTCCAAACATTTGTAGCAGCAATATTTCTCTATGTGCTGCAGAGTGCAAACATCCTCCAGAGTTCTGTAATGCAAAATAAAATTACTTCCCATGTGTGCACACACACACACACACACACACACACACTCTCTTTTATCCTGTAATATTTAAGAAAGACTAAAAACACAATTTTGGCAGCCTATCACCTTATACAGCATGTATTTTTCTAGGCACAGTCCTACTTTTAATATTTGTCAATCTGTCACCAATAAATAAAAATCTAAAGAAGTAGCCCCTTGTAGATGTAAATCCTAAATTAAATCCTTTCTGCATACACTTACTTCTCCGTTTACAGCCAGGAGCGAGTAAATCTATTTCTTTTGGCGCGAGCATGAAACTACAGCCAGGAATCTGTTTCGGCAAGTCTGAATAAAATAAATCCCCAGGAGTGAGTAAATCCATTTTTGCGAACCTAAATAAAATAAATCCTTTCCGTTTGCCTTCATACTTGCTGTTCCCGCTCGCTCACTCTGAAAACATTTGAACCGGAACTACGTCTGCCAAGCTTAATTCCGACAGGCTGGTAGCCCTGATGAGCTGACGTCATCACGCACGTGATGACGTCAGCTCACAAAGCGCGAAAAATAAAAAAAATGACAAAATAAAGAAAAAAAATCGGAAATGAGGGGGTGCCACTCGGGAATCGTGGCACCCCACTATTTGGACCCCAAAACTCGGTAAAAACCGAGTAATTCGGGACAGTTGGGAGGTCTGCTCAACTGCCATAAGGGCCTGTAATTCAGAAACCCTTCTCGCAGAGGTAATGGCCAACAAAAAAGCAGTCTTCCATGATAAATATTTCAACTCGGCAGTATCTGCAGGCTCAAAAGGTTGTAGAGTGAGTTTCTCCAACACAAAATTGAGATCCCAAGCAGGAGTAGGAGCTCTACGCGGGGGTCTTATATTCTTTGCCCCTCTAAGGAATTGCTTAAACAAAGGATGAGAAAACAATGGTGGATCACAGTCATAGTGAGCAGAAATTGCTGCAGCATGAATCTTAATAGAAGAGAAGGACAAACCTTTGTCCAGTAACTCAGCAAGATATTGAAGAGCCACACTTATATTAGGCTTAGCAACATCAAATTCCTTTGCTGCACTCCAAAATAAAAATCTCTTCCATTTATCTGCGTATACTTTCCTTGTACTAGGCCTTCTGGCCTCCAAAATAACATTCAAAACTTGCTGCGGAAGCTGAGACCCTCCAGGGTTTAAAACAGAATATGCCAGGCTGTTAGGTGAAGAGAGTGAAGTTTGACATTGAGTAAATGACTGTTCTCTTGAGACAGCAGGTGAGGAATCGAAGGCAAAGGCCATGGAGGCTCCCGAACCAGACTTCTCAGTAATGGGTACCAGTGCTGTCGAGGCCAATCTGGAGCTATTAGAATCATCTTTGGCTTGTCCTGTCTGACCTTTAGGAGAACCTTTACGAGGAGAGGCAGAGGTGGAAAGGCATACACATGAAGATTGCTCCAATTGAAAGAAAGAGCATCCACTTTCCAAGCTGTGGGATGAAACCTTTTTGTGCAAAACTTTGGCAGCTGGTAGTTTAGTGGAGAAGCGAACAGATCTATGTCTGGAGTTCCCCATGACACCGTCAATTTCTGAAATACATGAGGATCCAATTTCCACTCGTGGGGATCCATAATTCGTCTGCTCAACACATCTGCTAAGGAGTTCTGTGCACCCGGCAGAAACCTTGCCTGAAGATTGAGCTGTAAACTGAGAGCAGTCTCCCACAAAATCATTGCTTGCCTGCATAGAGGATAAGAATGTGTTCCCCCTTGCTTGTTGATGTACCACATGACAGTTGTGTTGTCTGTTAGAACCAACACCTGCCCTGGAAGAAGTAAATCCTTGAAAGCTATTAATGCAAATTGGACTGCCAACATCTCCTTCAAGCTGATATGTAGATGTTGTAGTCTGGCAGGCCACGTGTCTTGTATCCACTTTCCATTTAGATGAGCTCCCCAAGCTTTGTCTGATGCATCTGTCGTTAGAATCTGACTCGCCTCTGGCCGGGTCACAGAGAGTCCCTTGTTTAGGTGACATTCCTGAGCCCACCACAAAAATTCCTTTTGAATGCAAGGTATTATCTGAATGATAGTGTCCATATCTTGGCAGTGCTGTGTCCATACATTTTTGAGATACCATTGTAGCTTCCTCATATGCAGTTTGGCATTGGGAAGCACCAGAATACAAGATGCCATGAACCCCAAGGCTTGAAGGACTGTCCTTGCAGTCAGCCTGGACTGATGAGACAATTGATGGAAGTAAAGGGAAAGATTCTTTTGTTTGTCCGGGGTCAAAAAGGCCATCTGGGATGCTGTATTCAGTCTCACACCCAGAAAGCACATGTCTTGAGAGGGTACTAGACTGGACTTTATTTCGTTCACAGAATACCCCAGGCATCTTAGCACTGCTATCACATATTGCAAATGATGAAGAAGCTCGTCCCTTCCCTTGGCCAGAATCAGGCAATCGTCCAAATAAGGATAGATCTGTATTCCTTTTAGCCTGAAGAAAGCTATCACTGGAGCCAGAACTTTTGTGAACACTCTGGGCACAGTAGATAAGCCAAAGGGCAATGCAGAGAACTGATAATGAGAAGTCCCAGCTCGAAAACGCAGATACTTCCTGCAACTTAGCCTGATAGGAACATGAAGGTAAGCTTCCTTGAGATCCAGAGTCACCATCCAGTGATCTTTGCCCAGCAGAGGTAAAAGCTGTTGTAACGTCAACATTTTGAACTTGGGAATGTCCAGATAAGTGTTGAGGATAGATAAATCCAAAATTGGTCTCCACGTGTTCCCCTTCTTTGGTACTAGGAACAGGTGAGAATAAAATCCTAGGCCTACTTCTGGCAGAGGGACCGGCTGTATGGCCCCTATTTGCAGCAGCAGAGAAATTTGTTTGTGAGCCTCTATTCTTTGCTGAGGAGGAACGTCTGGCATGCCTTTGAAAGGAGGCAATGTATGGAAATAAAACCTGTAACCTTGGTGTATAATATCCAATACCCATCTGTCCTGGGTAATTAAACTCCAATTTTCTTTGAAGAGTGCCAACCTTCCTCCCAAAGGTGCTGCCAGACAAGAAGGCTCTGGCAGCTGAAAAGGTAGGTCATTGGGCCTGTTTACGAAAGGACTGGCCCCTGCCCTCCCCCGAAGACTGTGCAGGTGAACTCCCTGTTCTAGGTCTGAAAGAGCCCTGAGCTCTACCCCTACCACGTCTAGATCTTCCCCTAGACTGTGAATCATAAGAAGGGTACATCCACCCCTTAGCAGGCCAATTCCTACTAAACTTCGGAGGCTGAACTTGCAAAAAATCTTTAACAGTCTGCATAGACTTAGCCTTGTCTTCCATTTTCTTTAAAACTGCCTCCACAGGTGAACCAAACAGTACATCAGACTGTAAAGGAGCATCTAAAATCCTTGTTTTAACATGGTCAGATAAGTTCTGATCCCTCAGCCAGGCGTGCCTGCGAAGAACTGACCCAGTGGCAGCCACCCTAGACGAGGCCTGTACAGCATCAAATCCACATTGTAAAGAATGCTTACCCACCTGTTCAGAAACATGTACCAAATCTTGTAATTCTTTACACTCAATGCCTTCCGCCAGAGCATCTACCTTAGACTTCAATTGAGAAAGAAGATAGTTTTGATATTTCAACATGTGAAACTGGCAATTCAAAGCCCTCATAGCTAAGGTGGAAGAAGTATATACTTTCTTTCCCCATCTATCCAAAGCTCTGGCCTCTTTATCTGGAGGAACCGGATTTTTTACCACAGAGGCCTTGACACCCTTAGATCCCTGACTAACTGTTTCTGGGTCCGCCCTAGGACTCTTATACAGATATTTATGAGCTTCAGGCACCCTGTAATACCTGTCCGGTTTAACAGGAGCAGGAGGCAAAGAATCAGGGTTAAGTGAAGCCTCTGCAAACACATCTTCCACAACATGAAGGCCTATGCTGGGGTAAAAGCAAAAATTCCCTAAGCCTTTTCCTGGAATCAGAGAAGTCCTGACCTTCCCACTTAAAATGTTCCCTCATAGAATGAAGAGTCTCTGAAAAAGAAAAATCCTCTGGAGGAGAAGCAGAAGGAGTAGAATCATCCACATCAGAATCAGAATAAGGAGAATACTCCTGCAAGTCTTCAACCGAAGACTCTGAAACATCCGAAACCTGCTCAAAACTCCCCAACTCTGGTTCCACCCTAGGCCTCTTATCAGGAGGGGGCAAAGAACCTCTAATCAAAGTAATTAAATCTTCTGCCATTTTGAGCATGTGCTTCTTGGGCACAGATCCTGAAGAACTAGGAGTGACACCAACAGAAGCTAAACCTGGCCTGCCTCTGGGAGAAGCCTTGGAAACAGAAGGAGAGGGCCTAACCACCCTAGGAAGGGAGGGGAGTACAGTAACCTGAGAAGCCCCTTCAGCCTGACCTGCCTCCTGAGAGGCCACATCCTGCAATATCAAAGTCTCCCCCTGGGACTCCAGAGAAGCCTCCGGTGGAACCACCGGTTCCACTGACGCCTCCAAAGAACCGGCGTCCGGTACGGACGACTCTTCTTGCCTGGGTTTAGCTGCTTTGTCTTCGAAGAAGCGGGCGTCAGAGCATCCGACGGCATATTGTAATTGCACCGCTTCCCGAAGACCAACCTGGCACAATCTAACCTTCGCTTAATAGTGCGCTTATTAAACCTAGCACAAAAGCGACACCCAACAACGTCATGCTCAGGCCCCAAACAAGGAATACACAAAGTATGATAATCTCTATGCGGTATCTGCTTCCCACAAGAAATACAGTTATTCACTTTTTCTGACATCCGGTAAACCACTGAGGCAAGAAAAAACTAAAATATTCCCAACGGGTACTTAGCCAACTTTGACTCGGTCTGAAACTCCGAATTCGAAAAATTTCAGAACGCCGAACGGCACTTGCAACGCTGCTTCTGCATCGGACCATGCGGCAAAAAAAACTGAGGATATGACATCGGTCATGCGCATTTGTACCCTGATGTCCTGATGTCAGTCTTAAGCGCCTTGACCGACGTCAGCCTAATACTTTGATATTCGGGCCGATCGAGGACAGCGGACTACCCCAAGTGTAAGGACTGCAGCAATGTGAGATGAAGAACATCAACCATTTTACAGTCTACTATATGACAACATTGTGAACAGGACCCACATTTTGTAGTACCATCTTGCTTATTAGCTTGTATATTCTTTACCTATTCAAAACTTTCTTTAATATTTGCCCCAGTTGTATATACATAGGTGGGTTTCTCTACTACCAACCCTCTCAAATCTGAGTTCCCCCTAAGAATGGCCCAGTTCTTTTCCATAATATCCTTCACTTTACCTACTTTTCCCCAATAGGGGAGAATCATAGCCCTTTCAAAATTATTTTTTGGTCCTTGAATGGACTCTTTCACCATATTAAAATTTCCTAACAAAGGTTTAAATATTTTACCCCATTCCATTCTAACATAATTAACATTCTGAACCATCCCCTGTGGGTACCCCTCTTTCATAAAACATTTGAGCAACTTTCTGCAGTTCATCCTTTAAGTCAATAGCTAAAGATGTCATTCTAACAACTCGTACCATCTGGCCTTTCACTATACTTGCCTTTTGGTGTGGGGGATGACTACTCGGACATTCAAGATAAGAGTTGGTGAATGTGGGTTTTCTATACATTTTAGATGTAAAACCACCTGAGGTTTTGATTATCTGAGTATCAAGATAACTAATTGTCGAGGGGTTGCTCATGTGAGTGAATTTTAAAAAACTAGTAGTGAAATTCGTAGTGCAGCGGTTAGCATTGTCACCTCACAGCAAGAGGTTCTCCAGTTGTTTCTCAGCTGGAGCGCCTTCTGTGTGGAGTCTGCATGTCCTCCCCGCGGTTGAGTGACATTAAAGACATGCAGGTAGGTGCGTGCATGAATGGGTGCACCTTCTTTGAAGGTTGGGCGTCGGGTCGGCACCTCGGCACCGTAAAAATCTGCTGCCAATCATAAGCGGAGTGGAGTTCTGCTGTGGCAAACCCTAACCGGGAAAAGCCGAAAGACATTACTAGTAGTGGAATCAGATACATAACAAATTCCTCCATTCTGTCTATGGAGCTATTCCACAAACTAAAAATATCATCCAAAAATCTTACGTATAATTTGACATTTTGAAACTACTCACATTTAAAAACTTTAACTCCCAGTCTAGAAGAACCAAGTTTGCAAATATGGGAGCACATGAGGCTCCCATAGCAACACCTTCATTTTGTTTGAACATATATATAATTATAGTCTAAAATTAACCCCATAAAGTCTACTATTAAATTCACCTTCTCATTTGAGAAACCTGACATTTTATTTAAACAATTAGCAAACATATCTAACCCATCACCTCTAGGAATACAGGTGAATAAACCCACTACATCGATGGTCAAAAAAATCAAATTACTTTCCCAAAGTTCTGCCCCTATTCTACCAAGAAAATCCCATGAATCTTTCACTAAATGCTCTACTTTATTCACAACTTGTTTTAACCAAAATTCTATGGTGAGACCAAATGGGTAAGTTTTTGACCCCTGTCCTGTGACAATTGGCTGAAATGTTAAATCATTTAACCCCTTATGTGTTTTTGGAATACTGAAAATGGTAGCCACCGTTGGATTCTTAACTTTCGAAAAGCTGTAGATTTCAGATGTGATAAACTCATTCAAGAGGTATTCTTCCAAATAATCTATTCTCTGATAACTAATATTTACCTCATTAAGTGAAACATGGGTATATACATTAGTATCATATAGCATCTCTAAAATTTTTGGGGAATAATGCAAAGAATCAAAAATGACCATCCCTCCCCCTTTATCAGGATGCATAATTCTAATTGTCCTGTTGTTTTTGAGTTGTTCTAATAATCTTTTTTCTTCCCCACTGAGATTTCTAAATAAAAAACTCTTTTTTTCTTTTGCTTTTAACACATACAAGTCTTCAGTCACAGCCTTCTCAAAAACATTGAGGGTAGAATCCAGTGGTGGGTTATACACACTCTTATTTCTAATCTCTTTGTTCCTGTTGTAATTAACATGTTCACCTTGGTCCCTAAATAAAAAGGCTAAATTCAACTTTCTCATATATACTTTCAACTCCAAAATTGTGTCTGTGTAGTCAAAACCTCTAGCTGGCACAGATTTTAACCCCTTCATGAATAATGGGAAATGCTCCTTAAGTTAGGGTTATTCCTGAATAATTATGAATATGGTAACCCCTATATGTACTAACTATCCCATTCCTTAAAATTTCATTGTCACTATTGGCCGTTATTCCCTTCTCCACTTGGTTCTGTTTGACCACTGATTTGGTGCCCTTTCCATATCTCTTCTTTCCCCCACATCCCATTTTTCTTGTGCTTGAAAAAAATGTTGGTTGCTTCTAGAACTGTTGTACTGAAAACTGTTGTCATAACAGTTAAGAGTTAAAAAGACGTAAGACATAAGCAGAGTTACCTCAACCTGCAACAGAGGTTAATGAAGCACTTTTATTACTACAGGTGGATCACAGGAAGTTACTAGGCTACTGGCCCTGAGGCCCTTACAAGACTAGCCAAGAAATTAGCCCATGTTCCGACAAATCAGCACCAGGTGCCCCTGTCCAGCAGAGACACAGGTGGAATCCCAGGGTTGTATTTTCTGTTCCCCATCCAGTTATCCAGGTTGCACTTAAAAGGGTCCTTGACATGGAAAGGGAGTATATTCCACAAAAGGGGAAGTCTCTGGGACACAAATCTGTCCTGCCAGCAAGACCTATTGATGTCACAGTCCAGGTTTAGGTCACGCGTGCAGGTTACTCAAGTGGAGCTTTACTTGTGGATATGCAGCGGTACCATCAAGGTGGGGTCTGAGATTGCTTTGTATGGCAGACACAGGTCAGCTCTGATCAGTCTGTATGAGAGTGACTAGAGGTACTGGCCTTTTAGCCTTTCTGTGTAGAGTGGATGTTTGATGCCCTGGATTCTCCTGGTGAGGATCCTCTGTGGTCTCTCCAGCTGCTGCATGTGTTTTGTGAGGTACATGCCAAAAGGGGTGTTTTACTCGATAATGGGTCTTATAAGAGAAGAATATAGGGATGTTATGACCTCTTTGTCCCTGGATGAGATACCCTTACTAATGAGGTGGGCCAAGCTTTCTGTACAATGGAGGCAATATGGTTGTCAAAAGTCAGTTTGCTATCAACCTGGGTGCCCAAGTCCCTCATGGCTGATTGCTTGCTTGAGACCTTGTTATTAAAGTGGTAATTTGTGGGAACGTCACTCTCCCCAAAGCAGATGATGCATTTTTCGGCATTCAGTCTGAGGCATGTTTCTGGAACCAGTCATTTGTTTGGGCAAGACTCTCTTGGAGGATGTCCACATCACTAGGGGAATTGATGACATTATAATTATCACTGTAGTGTTCTAAACTAGTAGTTCATGTAAGTCTAATCTAATCTAATCAACTAAATTACAAGACTTTACATATATTTTATATACATACACAAATAACACCACATAGGGCCATAAACCCCATGTAATGATTTTAATATTCTTGTTTATTGTTGGTTGTTCTGGTTTTTGTGTATATGATAACTGTATATACTTATTGTCAGTTCTAGGTCATACACCTTTTAGAAGGGGCAATTAAGCTGCTAAGGGTGTAACTATTTAATTGTGGAAAGGTTTGATGTAACTTGTCTGAAGAGGTTTAGCCTATGTGCTAAATGAAAAGCGATTTACAGGTCGAATAAAATTTTACTTGGTCAGATTCACTTGCTACTCGCCTTTCATTTTTTGTTTTTTTAGGTGTGGGTGGTGTTTATGGTGTGGTGTTTCTGTTGACAACCTTCTCAGTGCCAGAAATACTGGCTTGTGAGGGGCAGTGCATAGAATCTAGGTTCTTAATGTAACTGCATCTCTTACAAATTGTGTTCCTAGGTGGTAGTAGTAGAGGGTTGCCCATGTACATGAGGCAGTTGCTACACTGTCTCAGGATGCCCATATTAACCAGACTAGCAGGAGAAACTGTAGGAAATTGTTCGGCCATATTTGTCAGAATCTGAGGGAGAGAGGCCAGAGAGCTAAGGGGGTAAAGAGTGGAAGGTGTCAGATGAGTACTACTATGTGATCACACAAGTGCTACTAAGGGAAAATGTGTAGCTGGAATACCTCGCAAAGGGTTAAAAACTGAGCAACACACAGCACAGCTGCACTAATAAGCCCAAACCAGCTCAAATGTGGGGTTTAAATACCACAAAAAAATAGAAGATTCTAGCAACACAGAAATCTAGCCAATCCTGCTAGCCCCTGTTCTCATTACTAATCAGCTTGTGCCAGATAAGGTCCAAGCAGCCCTGATACTCTCACTAGCAGAGAAGACAGGCCACCGCCAACACAAGATGGCTGCCAGAAACACAGATGGCAAACATAAGATGGCTGCCAGAAACACAGATGGCAAACATAAGATGGCTGCCAGAAACACAGATGGCAAACATAAGATGGCTGCCAGAAACGCAGAAGGCAAAAACAAACAGATCTGGTTGCAGCAAACCTGTATCCAGACTATGCTACTCAATTTAAGGGTAAGGACACAGTAAAACTCACAGAAAAGCACAGATTAACCACTTTACAGTATGAAAAAATACAGTTGAACAGTAATGAAATGCAGTTAACAATAATGAATCATAGTAAATAGCAATGAAATACAGTTAAAGAGTGAGGAAATGCAGTTAATCAGTAAACTGCTTTAAAACAGGGCAAATGTGATAAATTAGCTATAAGGCACAGATACAAATGATAGGCAAGTGCAAATGCAACAGAATAAGTGAAAATAAATGAAAAAGCGCTTAGATTGGTCTTGGAGCCTCAGGAATTTTGTAAAATGTCCCAGAGATGATGCAACAGAGCCTGGTTCAAACAAGCCCGAACCAGCTCAAATGCAGTGTTTGAAAAAAAAAAATAGAAGATTCTAGTAACATAGAAATCTAGCTATTTGTGTTAAGTCTATATATCAATTACATCAGTAGAAGTCTAGGTAGACAACTAAGAAAGAGTATATAAGAAATTGAGAAAATGACCGACAACAGAACTTAAGATGAGTAGAAGATAACAGACTGGGGGGGGGGGGGACTAAAGAGGTACAGTGTACACAGTCACTTAAGAAACATACAAGAGGAATTAAGTGGGAGAAATACAGTGGTCCAAGAAGAGAATACAATACAGAAGTGTTAGAAATATTGCAGGATTAGAAAGGTAGAAGTTATAAACATAAAAAGTGTTGGGGACAGAATAGAGGATGTAGCAACTTTTGTAGTGCTGTGGGAATGTAGCTAAAATGTTGAGCTAATGGGAGACAGTGAATGTAAGTTCACAAAATGTAGGTACAGATACAAAGCTGCAGTCTGTGTTGGAAGATTGTAAGAGACGGTGTCAGAAGTGTCAAAGGTTCTGTTAGATTCATACGCGGAAGGACCTAGAACATTTACCATTAAACCTGAAGACGGTCAATTGCTCACATGCCAGGATTTTATCAGTGATCATTGAGAAAAGTGCAATATAGCTATGACTGAGTAAATGCCATTTAAACATATTAACAGTCAGGCATTGATGTAAACATCAATGCCAATCCTGCAACTTAATAAAAACGCTGACTGATGTCTATTCAGAGAAGTAGTAGGAAGGTAAGTTAAGGCCACTTCGATGTTTTGGTAAAAGTGCAGATCTTGTAACTATTGGCCTTATGTTCTGGTAGATATTTTGTTTTGTTTCTACACAGTAATACTACAATTTTGTCTTGAAGATGATGCCATGGACATCTGTGGATGTAAGGTCTTGAGTTAGTGTCCCTTTTAAGAGTTTGGTGGAGCTAACTATGCTGACTAAAAAGCTGTTGTAGGAACCTATTTTTAAGAGGATTGCTCCATCAATCATCTCATAAAAATAGCACAACTGAAGAATAATGTACATTTGGTTCTGTACAGAGTGAACAGCAGTCTGCAGTCTGTTAGCCACAGCCACAGAGTGGTGAAAGCTTTCTGTGCCTGAAATTGAGCACTTCAAGAAAGGTAGAATCATTTAAATGCTGCAGAAGTTTAATTCCTAGGCAGAACACCTCCATGTTATTTCTCTATGTGGAACACAGTAAGGGCCCCAGAAACGATCTTTGTGCAATTTCTTGTGATATTTCCATTAAGACAAATGAAGCATGGCTCCATCTGACAGGTAATTTTCTGTTTGTAACAAAGAAAGCAAACAGTAAACCAATCAACTTGCTGGATGAGTGCTAAACTCAGTGTCTATGGATTAGGATATTGTGGTTTACCAAAGCAGAAGTTTTAGAAAAAGCAAGAATACAGCAGTAACTCTGGTTAAGTGCAATTTGAAGAAAATTAGTTACTTCTAGAAGAGCTGTATCTACTTCATAACAAGGTCTGAATTTTAAGTATTAGATGTATTCAATTTACTTGATTTGCAAATGGTTATAGATAGTTTACAAGTGTATTACTCCTGTGGAGAAAGAAGACAATGAAGGGACATGCACAGACGAATCCTGAGGGCCTTCTTTTTTAAAGCAAAAAGACAACAGTTTCTAGAACTGAAAAGCACTGCTGTCATTGAAGAGGATGGAGGTAGCAAAAAAAAGATAATTCCCAAGTTCACGGCACCTAAATAAATATTAGTATTATACCATCTATGCCGGGAGAGTCATACATCTGTTTTTTCCCCATGCATCGGAAGACTTTGGTGAACTTGTACTGGTGAAAGTGTGAGTAATGGAATATTGTTTCCTGAAGTTCAAAAAATAGGCAGTTGAGCAGCCACTGAAATTCTAATAGCAAAGCCGTATTTTTAGGGCTGTAGGCAGAACTAATTTTCATGTGATTTGTATCAGTCCCATTGACTCTACAGCCTTTTGTGGCGACACATACAGGAATTCAGTGTTTGCACATCAGATACCATCAAGTAAACATGGCTCCCCTACACTAGGACCCACATCTGCTGAGCTGCAACTCTTATGTTACTGGCATAATTTTACAAGGTTCATAGTAATGTTAATGTGCTGTTCTGCACTGCCAACAGTATTGCAGAGAAAAAAAAAATAACTTGGCACTACTTGGCAGCATCCTTTCACAACAGCTGGTAACTCTATCACATTCATGTGGGCCACTATGTAACTGAGAGCACCACAGTACAGTGCCTGCAGCATGTTTTAAGATGCTAACATTAAATCAACATGCAGTGCACTGCAAAGGATATGTTTCTTTGTAACACGCCTCTCTTAAGGACCACAACACTAAATTAGCACCTCAGCAACTTCCTAGAAAGCAGTACAGTAGTCCTTTATAATTAGTAAGAGTAAAGGATATCCAAGGAATAGAGAAACATGCTATTGCCTTTCTGAATACGACTGGAATAGATTTTTTTTAATAATTCGACAGGGATACATTACTCTAATCCTTCGATGAACATGCATTTAAATCCTAGCTAGCAACTCAGGGATAGGACACTCCGAGAGGATGGCATATGAGGTCACAAGGAGAGTGCAGGAGGATTCTGAGCTATTCAATGCCAGGAAACACAGACCAGGTATGGCTTTCAGACAGTTCAATGCAAGTATAATATCACATAAGCTCAGGTTTCCAAATTTAACAGCATATTTGGAAGAAAAGAGACACCGTGATACTCTGTTGTTTCAGCTGTTGTCCACAGGCTTTTTAAGCATGGCTTAAGCTTAAGTGCTCCTTACAGCAGGGATGGTTTCCAACTTTTTTTTTTTTTAAACAGGACATCTACTAGAAAATAGTTACACTTGTGCTGTGTTGTTTCAGCTGTTGACCACAGTCTTCTGACCATAGTTCTGGCATGTTATATTTAACTGTCCTTACATCAGGGACCTGACAGTGCAGTAAAAGTGACACAGTAGCATATTTCTTTGTGTATACATACATTACGTTATATAACACAGCTGTGACAGCAGAAAAAGAAAAGCTGCTTATCTAAGTATCCCTTACTTGTACGACTATTCCCTCTCTGTTACCCTTCCTATTCCATTAACAATCATGTTTTTCTGAGCATTTTAGTGGTCTTAAAGTCCACTGCCCACCAAAGTAACCCTATTCCTTGTACTCGCTACTCATCCGAAATGATGAGCTCAGCAAAAAGATGAATGTGGTATTGGACAAAATACAAAACTATCAGACAAAGGACTGAGAAAACCAAAATCATGCCAGTCTATGAAACAGGACTTAAAAAGTAACCTATACAATTCAACTGAAAAACAAATCTGTTAGGGGAAAAAATATAAAAAATAAAAAACATACAATAAGCTGGTTGCATAAGTGTGCACACCCTTAAACTAATACTTTGTTGAAGCACCTTTGAACATTCAGTCTTCTTGAGTAGGAGTCTATCAGCACGGCACATCTTGACTTGGCAATATTTGCCCATTCTTACTTGTAAAAGTGCTCCAAATCTGTCAGATTGCGAGTTCCTCTCTTGTGCACAGCCCACTTCAGGTCACCCCATAGATTTTCTATTGGATTTAGGTCTGGGCTCTGGCTGGGCCATTCCAAAACATTAATTTTCTTCTGGTGAAGTCATTCTTTTGTTGATTTGGATGTATGCTTGGGGTCATTGTCATGCTGAAAGGCAAAATTCCTCTTCAGCTTTCTAGCAGACACCTGAAGGTTTTGGGCCAAAAGTGACCGGTATTTGGAACTGTTCATAATTTCCTCCACCCTCACTAAAGCTTCAGTTCCAGCTGAAGAAAACTAACCCCAAAGCATGATACTGCCACCACCATGCTTCACCGTGGGGATGGTGTTCTTTTGGTGAAGCCAAGTGTTGTTTTTGCGCCAAACATACCTTTCGGAATTGTGGCCAAAAAGTTCAACTTTGGTCTCATCACACCATAACACATTTCCCACATACTTTTGGGAGATTTGATGTACTGTTCTGCAAACTTTAGCCAGGCCTAGATGTTTTTGTGTGTAAGAAAAGGCTTCTTTCTTGCAACCCTACCCATAGCCCAGACATATGGAGAATGCGGGAGATTGCTGTTACATGTAGTACACAACCAGTACTTGCCAGAAATTCCTGCAGCTCCTTTAGTGTTGCTGTAGGTCTCTTGGCAGCCTCCCTGACCAGTTTTCGTCTCGTCTTTTCATCAATTTTGGAGGGACATCTAGTTTTTTGCAAAGTCACTGTTGTCCCATATTTTCTCCACTTTTTGTTGACCGTCTTCAATGTGTTCCATGGTACATCCAATGCTGTGGAATTTTTTTTGTACCCTTATCCTGACTGATACCTTTCAACAATGAGATCTCTTTGATGCTTTGTAAGCTCTCTGCGAACCATGGCTTTTGCTGTAGGAGGCAACTGAGTAAATGTCAGGAAAATCCTACTAGGACAGCTGAACTTTATCTGGGGTTAATCAGAGTATCTATAATTGATGAGAGGTGTGTACCCAGAAGACTGAATGTTGTAATTAAATCAAAAGGTGCTTCAAGAAAGTATTAGTTTAAGGGTGTACACACTTATGCAACCAGCTTATTGCACGTTTTTTATTTTTTATATTTTTCCCCCTAACATATTTGTTTGTTTTTCAATTGACAGTTTACAGGTCAAATTAAAGGTGGGGAAAGTTTTGAAATCCACTGTATACCTTTAAGCAGTCAATTTTCAAGCATTTAATAGTGCTCACCTCCCAAATCAAGAAGGGCTGTACATAACCCTAATGTAGATTTTACTCTACCCATCCAGTCATCAAGACTAGCCTTAAAGGTAGCCATAGCAGTACTTCGTTTGACATACAGTGGTTAACTTATTCCATACAATAGGAATACATTGAGTTAGGAACCTACCTTTCAACCTATTCTTGTTTACTTGTTGATGTTGATTTAGATTTTTAGTGAGGGTGGTTGTAGAGGCACTGGATTAGCAAAGAAGTAGGAAGTCAAATAGCACGGAGTGCTTCATGGCTCAAAAAGTAAGACATGTCAAATTATAGCAACTTGTGGGCTACAGAGTGTATGCAATTTCATGCTAATCTACTCGAGTAGTTGAAAGATTTAAGACCTTTCATTTTCTTGGTTAGAAGTCTTTGGGATCTTTCCACTTGAGTGATATGCTTGGATTTGTACATACCAAAGGAGGCACTGTATTTAATGATGGATTTGATAAGGTAAAAGTACAGTGGTGGGATAACCTCTCTGGATCTTAAAAGATATTCCCTTGGAAATTAACTGGGCCAGATACAAGGGCTTCCTGACTGAATAAGAGAGATCCACATAAATACCTATATCTCTTAGGACCACCTCTATCTGAAGAGGAGGGGAATTTATAACATATAAGGTGGGGGCAACTTGTCTGCTAAATGCTACTATACTGGACTTTTTTTCACTCAGTCTGAGATCATTTTTTGATACACCATGTATGTGCCCATTCCAGCCCTTGCTTGAGCTATTTAAACATCAGTGGATGAGCAGAAAACAGTGCCCAGTTTGGAGCCTTCGGTAACCTTGGTCAACCATACTTCTAGGATACTGGCACTGCATTCCGCAAAATAAATTCCAAACAGAAGAGGGCCTAGAACTAATCCTTGTGACATACCAGAAGATCTGATGAAGTCTCGGTAAGACGAAAGCATTTATCATTGTGTTTTATCTTATTTTATTAAGGTGTTGGTTTTCCCCTGTTGCTGTTGGATTGATATTTTTATTTATTTATTTTTTTACTGGTGTGACATACCACAAGTTACAATCTTACATTCTGAAAAAAAAACAGCAATTTTCATAACTTGGGATCTGCTGGAGAGCCAAATTGCAATTCAACAGATAATGCAGGGATTTACATTACAATTGTCTAATTTTTTTAAATAATACCAGCATGGGGAATACGTATTATCGCAACCAGATTTTCATGGTTGCGATTTTAGAATACTTCCATAGAAACTAGGCCATGACCCACTGTAAGGTGGTATTCAGAGTCTGTTTTTTGTTGTGGACTACCTTTGCATTACAGGGTCTGTGAATGGGGAAGACAAACATTTGAGGAAACCCGCTTCCTGTTTTCAGTGTGCATTACACACTTTTGTGTGTGTGGAAGGAAGCCTTCAGATAATGCAAAAACAGACCCTGTAATTATGGTTTTGGTCACTTTTTTTTTGGTGGTGGTGGTGGGGGGGGGGGGGCAATTTGTAAAGACATCTTCAGGTGAAAATTTTAAAAAGCTCCTAACAGCCTCAAAGTACAAGAAGAAGCGCATTGCCCAGCAATAAGATGTTTTGGGAAGTGTTCTTACTACGTGGAATCATGAAGTGAGTTTATCTGTCTATTTGTAAAGTATGGCCATGGGGACACCTTGTTATCACCTTATCTGAAATTATTGACTGCAGTTTGTGTAAATCAGCACTTTACCTAACCTAAGAAAAGCAGCAATCCTTGCCTTTGACATATTTACAATCTCCTAACGTCACAGGGTGTATCTGGTGACTCGCTTTTCTAGTAGCTGACATCGTCTTGACAAATGCAGACACTGGAAAGCAGAGCACCACTGTGTAGTTTCAGGAGCAAAGAGGTACAAACTTGCACCCTTTCTCCTATTTGTGGCTCATACCCACATCGACAGAGTACTGATTTCTTCTTCACAGACCCCTTTATAGATTAAGCAACCTGTTTCCGCACACACATACCAAATTATGGCAATGCGGAAATCTGGTTGCGATAATATGCAAGTACCCAAAAGCCTTATCCAGATCAAGATAGACAGGCAGTGTGCACAGAACACCTAGTGTCCACAGCCTCTGTAACCATTTCAAATAAACTCACCAGGTTCAAGAGACAAGAGAAGCACGTTGGGGTGCAGGTGAGGGTTAGCCTAAGGAGATGGTCAAGGATATTAGAGCCTTGGCTTTCCTAGTTGGCTGCACACTGATCAACAGCTTAATTTCAGTTTTCTAAAAAAAAAGAAACTGATAGAAACAGGCTAGTAATTCCGCCACTTTTAGTAAAATTCAGTTACTGGCTAGTAATTACACTGCATGGATGCTAGCAAAGAAGAAACCTAGAAAGCCTGAAGCAAAATCAATCCAAAAAGGTGATGAGAAAATACTGACTGGGAAGAATCCTGCAGTTGTTCAACAAAATGTGGTTCAAGCTCCAGCTTTGGTACGAGAGATGGCTTCCAGTAATTTAGAGGGAAAAAAATCAAATGTGATTAGAATTGATTAAAATGAATATAACCCTGAAGGAGAATGCTAACTCAAACAACAAAAGACTGAAAAAAATGGAAGAAGCTTTAAACAGCTATTCAGGTGAACTGATAAATGCAAATAAATCAGAGGTTGCAATGAAGAAAAAACTGGCTGAGTAGGAGACTGTTCAAGAAGAACTATATCAAAAATTGGTAACGTTACAAGACAGAGCACACAGAAAAAACTTGATATTTTCTGCTGTACCAGGAAAACTGAAAGGAACAGACTGTATTAAATTTATGAAAGCACAAATAGGTAACTGGACTAGTATTCCACATCAGAATTTGTTAATTGAAAAGGCACATCATGTGTATGCTCCAAAGTTGGCCATGAAATTCTAAAGTCGTCTTTCTAAAATATTGATAAAGGCACTTAATTTGTTTGAGCCTACTGGTACACATTTGGGTTTCTGTTGTAAGCCTGCATTTTTTTATCAGCATAATTATATATTGTTTCCTGTAACCCACCTGGTGGATTTTTCATTTAAGAAGGATTAAGTTATTTATGGTGAGCCTTTCTATTTGGTTTATTCTTTGCTTAGTTGTCTTGGTTAAATATGTAATCATACCAGCAGAAATAGCTGATCCTGACAAAACTGTGACAAAAGAGCAAAGTGGCAAAAAATTAGAGACAGTACAGTGTTTGTGGAAAGTGACTACAGTAGGCAGAAGAGAAGCAAATTTATCCCAGCAATCAGGGCAGGTGTGAGATTCAAGCTGCTGTACCCAGCTGTCTTCAGAATATTTTTCCTGGATGAGCAATGTTTCTTCTTGATGCGGAACAGGCTAAGAAGGAAATACACAAACTTGTCCAACAAAAACTGAGCTACCGAGAGAGGCGAGGGTTCTGCTTCTCATTCTTCTGATAATAAACCTCAAAGACAGACTTTGGCAGTGAAACATTTTCCAGTGTTTCAAATGAAAATGCTTGAGAGACAGAAAAAAGCACAAGAGTTGAATATCAGAATCGTGAATATCTTGGACTTGTACCAGAGTTTGGGGTTGGGAGATGAAGATGAACAGGATGATGGATCGACACTGAAATCAGTGAACAAATGCGAAACTATAAAGCACCAATCACATTTGTGAAATGTGGCTTTACAAGAAAAAGTGGCTGAGAAAGACTGGACTTTGTTAAATGTCTGGGGGAATTGAAAGGCATACACCCCGCTTCATGCCATTAATGACTGGAGACATTAAAGAAAAAGAAAAAGTAAGTAAAATGATTTTTGTTCTTGACAGTATTTGTACAAAACATTTCATGATATGAATTGTATGTTATACAGTAGAGCATTTTCAGTGACTGTTGTATTTAACAAAGATACTAAAGTAAACAAATACTTTTTTCTTTGTTAGTTTTAAAAATGTACACATTACAATGTTAAAAGAAAAGAAAGGCTGGACAAAAGCACATTTAAGTTAATAGGATCTAATCTCTGGCTGTAAGGGATGGGGAGTAAAAGTGTACGGATTATAACATAAGTAGAGCTGAGATGTTTTCTTTTACTTCTGCACATGTGACTGTCTGGATTAATGTTCTTGGCTTAACCTAACAAGTTTTTTGTGTAAGCGAATAGGTTTTACAAACAAGAGACCACTGTGAATGTAATGAACAGTTTTCCTTTAGCAAATAAATGTTCAGTGGGAGGTGAGAAGTCTGAAACTGAGGGCAGCTGTACATTCTGCTCTTACGTTTCCATGGAAACATGACGACTACAGGTAAAGGCAATAAATCTTGAGACACCTGACACTGCTGACAAAAACATAAAATTAAAAGGTACAAGGGCAAGCAGAATGCACAGAAGCAACCTCAGTCAGGAACTAAACTAAACACAAACTCTTTCAGGCAGTAAATTTAAACACTGCATAATGATGCCACTTAAAACAAAAGAGTATAATAAATGCAGTTTGGATTTCTGGCCATAGTAAACTCTAATGCTCACTCAAAAGGATACATATGGTACAAAACAGTTCCACAGTTGATATTACAACACTGCAGTAGTACAAAAGCATTATAAAGCAACATTATTATAGCATTATAAGTAATATTATTATACCACCAAGTGGCATTAGTGCTGTTAAGTGGTATTACAACTTAATATGTAGTAGTAGTCGTAACAGTAGTAGTAGTATAGCACAAGTATTATTTTATTACTATTATTATGACATCATAATAGGTTCATAGGTATATACTAGGCTAATGACTGCCAGGGCCTTTATAAGCCTAGCTGTGCAACTCAACCCAGTGGTGTCCCCCAAGTAACATGGGAGTCTCTTTGGAGGGGTATATCACTTAGGAGGCTGCTAAGGGTTAGTGGGGTGGTGATAGGTATGTTAGTTAGGGAATATTTACTGTTGGCCTCTGTCTATCAGAGACATGGTGCCAGACTGGGGTGAATTTTCAATTTCCCATTAAATGGTCAAGGTTACATTTGAACAGGATTAGGGACAGACTCTGCTTCACATGGATGGGAAGCCTATTTTTAAGGTGATCTGTATAGGACAATGTGTTAATACCCTGAACTCTCCTGGAGAGGGACTAGAGGGCATTCCAACTGTTCCACACAACTGGCAAGGTACATGAAGGCGGCATTGCACTCAATGATGGGTCTGATGAGGGCTGAGCAAAGTAGTACTCTAACTCCCCTGTACCTGTACACCATACACCTACTTAACTCCCCTGTACCTGTACACCATACACCTACTTATAAGTTAGGCAATATAGAATGATTTTCTTACTACCTTGGCTACATGCTGGTCAAAGGCCAGATCATTGCCTACATATGTTCCCAAATCACAACTGGGTCAACTCTTGGGGGCATCTTATCGATGACGTACTTAACCTGGGTGGACCTTCTTCTCAAACAACACTATGACACACTTTTTTTTAACATTGAGTTTTAATTTGTGGCTTTGGCACCAGTCATATTCCTGAGTCAGATCCTATTGCAGGATATTAGTGTCATGGGGGAATCGATGATGGCTCCCAATTTCCAGAGGGGCTGCAAACTTCCTGAACCAAAGGCCCTTGACATCAGCCTTCACCCCCCCCCCCCCGGAGACGTAGATGCCAAACAGAAGCGGGACCAGCCCTGAGCCTTGAAGAACTCTGCTAGTGACCTGTCTCTTGATGGAGGTGGTCTCACCAATCCTGACTTTTTGGGTTCTGTCTGTGAGCCAGCTAGCAATCCAGTGAGTTGTGTACGGATTTATGCCTAGTTCAAGGAGTAAGGAGTTTGACAACAATACTGGAGTTGTGTATTGTATCAAATGTCTTAGCCAGGTCTAGGTAGGTGGCATGCACCATTTTTCCCTCAGCCATTACCTTGATGACCCTCTCAAAATAGTCTTCCAGGTTAAATAAGCATAACCTTCCTTTGACAAAACCAAACTGGGATGGGTCCAGTATCTGTAGGTTGCCAATATCTTTATTGATCACTATGATAATTCACTCCATTGTTTTGCATACTAGACTAATAGGTATGTGTTTCCAGATTTGGTTGATGGTTCACCCTTTTGAAGAGGGATAACTGTTGTAGTCCTCCATTCACATGGTATGTAGCATGTTTTCAGGCTGCAGATGAACAGTGACTCAAGTGGTCCTAATAGGTCATATTTCAAGCTATTTAGGTTGGAACCTAGGATATTCTCTGGGCCCACTGAGGCTGTGGTTTTGGCTTTAGCAAGTGCAGCCATGACTACTCCCTGTTAATGTTTGGGGTGATTGTGCTAGTAGGGAAGGAGGACAAGAGTGGGCTGGGTGAAGCTAGAGCTAACATTTGTCATCCAGCAGAGGAACTATATCACTTTGCTCAGTGAAAGTGACACCATTTACCTCCAACTCAGCACACTGCCATGTGGTACCTTTAAGGTTTTGGACATAGCTGTAAAGGGCCTTGTGGTTGTCTTTAGCTTGAGAGGCCATCTTGAACTCGTAATTGGCCTTGTTGCATTTAATTAGTCCTCTTAGTTTCCTGTTTAGCTTAATTTGTTGGCTCTAGCTGTTACGAGTTTTGCTTTTTTCTAATTTTGGTTATGATTTTTTTCCCTTTTGTTATATATCCTGTTAAGGTTAGGATTTCACCAGTGTGGTTTGTTTTGGGCTTACTCCTGGTAGATACAACAGTCTCTATGTAGTCACTTATATGGTTGTACAGGGTTTCTGTAAACAATTCCACATAGGTTGCTGTGAACCCAGAGTTAAGAGGAGCACTAGATTTTGACAAACTGTCACTTAATATGATGTAGTTTGCTTTAGAATACTTTCTAACTGTTACAGGTTTTGCTGGGTTTTCCATGTTGACTTTTACTTCAAAGGATACAGTTTAGTGATCCATCTTCACCAGTGAGGATGTGACACAGGTGGGTGCAGCACTCTCCCATACTGGTGAGTCCACGTCCAGTATGTTTGAACCTCTGGTTGGAGTGTGCACTATCTGGTCTATGGTATTTATGTTAATGCAGTCCAGGACACATTGTGCCCACAAGTTAGAGGCAGTGTAAGTTTCCCAGTCTATAGAAGGGTAATTGAAGTCTCCCATAAATATGGTATTTGGCTGGATGGTGAGTTGCATAGATGGTGACCTATGATGAACTCCAGGGCATCAGCCTGTTTAACCAACCTTGAGGTATATTGGTTGCTAATGTAGATTGAGACTCCTCCACCTTTAGTCTCTGTCTGTGCAGCTGATGGTCTAAATGTGTGGAAGGCACTGAAGCCTTACACTTCTACAGTACGCTCTGTGGCTTTAAACCATGTCTTGATAACAGTACAGATATCCATATCCTACAAACTGAGAAAAGATTGTAGTGTGTGAAGTTTCTTGTTAAGGTTCCTATAACTGAGCAGTAAGACCTTTAGGTTCCTTTGGGTTTTACTTGCTGAATTGGTAGTTTTGTCAATTTGGCATTGACTAAAAAAGCCTCTAAGGGGTGGATAAAATTTAGCCAATATCCAGAAGCCCAGGAGGAATAAATGCTGACCATCCTTGGCAAAGCACCATGGTCTTTTAACCATGTCTTCCCATACTGACAAATACCGAATCCATACTGAATCCCACTGGAATGACACCAGAAACGAAGCTATTTATTAAAATCAATCAGTTTTTGTTCATACTGTTGTATCATCCTTGGTGAAGGTAGAATGCTGCTCAATGCAAGGCACATACCTGTTTGAAATACATACTCAGAGAGATCCATAATGTATCGATTCATATAGTCCAGTGAGGTATGTCTCAGGTCATTGACACCTACATGGACTATGACAGAATCATACTGGTACCTGTGGTGCATTGTCTTGAGTGCGTGCATAACCCGGCAGATCCTGGCTTCATATAAGCAACTAACTGTTATCTTCTCTTTGTTCAGTCTGGTGAGTGGGCATCTGTATGTCATATAATGGAGTCCCTATGACAAGAACCCTGGGTAAAATGTTTACTGGCCTTATTGGCTTTGCTCTTGCAGGGTCCATTGAGTGTAGGCATACATGAGGTGTTTGGTGTTGCTTTTGGTGTGCACTTTTGAGAATGCTGAGGATAAATGTTGATGTTTGTAGACTTGCAAAGATTACTTTTAGTGTCTCAGCATAAGATGGTGTGTGTGTGTGTGTGTGTGTGTGTGTAGTTCTCAATAGCCTTGTTAGGAAGCAAGATTTCTGCCTACAAGGAATTTGTATATGTACATTTCTTAAATAGTGTTAGTTTTTTTAAGGATTGAAAGCTTGACTACAAACATGAGACAATTGCTACACTGTTTTAGAATGCCTTACCTACCAAGCTGGCTACAGAGACATCTGGAAAATTGCACATCCATGTTGTCTGAGCCT
Organism: Protopterus annectens; assembly: GCF_019279795.1. Classification (NCBI taxonomy): domain Eukaryota; kingdom Metazoa; phylum Chordata; order Ceratodontiformes; family Protopteridae; genus Protopterus; species Protopterus annectens. The sequence goes on from NC_056731.1 coordinate 1,605,418,507, forward strand.
GTATTAGTGTAGGCTTTTATGGTTTGAGGACTGACGTTATACAGTGGTGTCTAGGGTTAGGGACTAGAGTTAGGGATTGCTAACATATGGTATTAATGTTGTTAGATGCACAAGATAGGTGTTGTAAGCTTAATTATGGGCAATGCCTCACTAAGTTACAAGTTATAATCCTAACACACTTTAATGTCCAAGCATGTGTGTCTGTACAGGACACTCATCTGCCACTGTGTAATAAGCAGCTTCATGGAAGTGCACCTAATCTATAGCAACTGAAAAGAAACTAAAATCTACCTCCCGAGCCCTCTGGTCAGTAAACAACTACACCTTAAGCTCTTCTGGAGTGCTTCCAACTCACAAAGACCAGGCAAATGCCTTCTGCCACAAGATGGATGACCTGGTCCTCAATTTAAAGGCAAACATTTTATTTATTTACTTGCATTTGTTTTCCGGGATGGTCCACTGGGCCATAGTGAGCCCATTTTCAGTGGAGGGCCTGGAAAAAAAGCTCCACAATCACGTATACAATACATACAATTGACAAGATCCACATAAGTACATAACAATGCAAGAGTTGCAGTAGACAATTGAAATCTGGGTACATTATTAGATTACTATAGCAAGGATACAGTGGTTTACGCAATTAGAATATAAAATTATATACTGCTATATAAAAGGAGAAAAAATTCTGTTATACTATGTGTTTTTTTTGTATTTTTGTTTCTTTTTATATATTCTTGAAGGAATGAGTAGAAATATTCTAAAATGTCTCCTTTTTTTGTGTAACTACCTAATGAGAACAAATTGTATTATATCAACATATTGTATACCTATTTGTTAATGTTGGAGCTTTTCTCCCCGGGCCTCCGCTGAAAATGGACATGTATCCAGTCGGACTTTCCCGGTCAACAAATGTAAAATAAAAATAAAATAAATAAATAAAATAAAATTAGGATAATTTACTCATTTAAGTAGCTAAGGTTCATGCAACATAGTTTGAATAATTGACACTTGTGAAGTCCTAAGCTTAAATACAGGTGAGCAAATACAGTAGAAAATACCAGTACTACAGTTAAATAAAATGAGATAGAAAGAGTTACAACACAGTAATAGTTAATGAAGGTGTAGGGTAGTATCAAGCTTTTGGGAAGTGCAGTTTTGGCAAATGTGCACTGCCATAGAGAGGAAAGGTGTTGTCTAAAGGATTCTTTAAAGAGAACTGCATTTCTGGTAGTCCCGAGTGACAGTGGATGGGTGTTTCATAGTTTAGAAATAATAAAGGAACAGAGCATCTAACCAGCTAAAAGGTTTGTTTTTCCTATGTTCAGAAGCAGTTGATTTTTGGATCAGAAAGGTCTATTTGGGTGGTACAGATTAAGGAGAGAAGAAAGGGCAGGGCAATTTGATGGCAACACTTGGAGAACTCAGGTGACATTTACACCTTAAGTACTTTAAACACTCTTTACATGCAGTAAAACAGTAGCAATAAGTTCAATAATGAAGTGCAAGTGCAGTAAATAAAATCCAATAACATAATTAGTATTATTACAGTCTGTATGTAAATTATAACTCAATTAATGGTAAAAAAGTACGATTTTATTTTTACGTATGTTTACATTCCAGCATGCAGTCCCTCTCCCAAAACATCAACCAGTGCTGCATTCAGTTTAGTTCAAGTCTACAACATTGAGAAAGTCCTTACATCTGCCTGTCAAAATTTCATAACAGCCGTCTCAAACACCTGTGCTATTACATGCATTTATGTTTTTACTTTTCCTTAAATATTCTGGTAAAAAATTCCACAAAGAACTTTTCCTGTGTACTATGAAACCACTCTGCTGCTACATCTGCTAAGTCTGACCACTTTAAACTCAATACATCTACAGTCTCTGTTCGCACTAAACATTTCAATAAGTTAACAACAGTGGAAGCCTTATATGTATTAAACTCATTCCCTCACTCTCCTGTATCTTAATAAGAAAACACCTAATTTAGCCAACATGTTATCTTATGCCAGGATTAACCTTTGCATCTTTTTCTATTCTATCTGCCTGTCTTTAGAAAGCTATGGCTGGGTATTTCGAAATTCAAAACAAGTGTACAGTAATGTTCTTTAAAATAACCTCTTCCTTGACTGGAATATATCATTGATTACCTTCTCTAAATATATTATCTGTTGATGGTTTGATGTAAAGGAATACATCCACATAAGTAACTAGGGATTCATGTACATCCAACTTGTCTAATGCTTGCAATCTTGTATAAAAAAACAGCTAAATATTTTCTTCTAACAAAAATCATGCATTAGGTCTTCAATACATTCACAGCAAATCTGTACAATTCATTTTGCAGACATATGCTCCACTACTGTGCTTAGTCTTAAGAAATAAGAGTAAAGCATATAGTAAAAGAAAAACACACTGGCAATTGTGCATATCTCATCTCAACAAGGGCAGACAACAGCTATCCATTGGACAGACCTGCTAAGCATGTAGTAAAAGAAAAACACACTGGCAATTGTGCATATCTCATCTCAACAAGAGCAGACAACAGCTATCCATTGGACAGACCTGCTAAGCATGTAGTAAAAGAAAAACACACTGGCAATTGTGCATATCTCATCTCAACAAGGGCAGACAACAGCTATCCATTGGACAGACCTGCACAATAGCAAAGACTTTTCACATCAGAATGCATTCAATAACAAAGCTCAGTTTTCCAGGGGAAAATTAGTGCTCTTAAATTCTGCTAATTCATTACAAGTGCTGTTAGAAGAGGAATGCAAGAAAACCTCTTCTGTGTGCAGTCTTGTGCAAGGGCCCATACCTCTCAACCACTTACAGCAGGAAATCTGGACAAAGTCATAAAAAATGGGGGACAAAGCCCAAAAAGAGAGAGACAATTTTTAAATATTATTCTTACAAACTTAGAAAGTAGATACAATAACAGGTTTTGCATTAGCATGAATTTTATGAAGGATATGAAGTTGTTAACTCAAATATGTCATTATTTTTTTACTTCACTCCAATGATTTGCCAGTGATTTGCTAGAAAACCATAACTTTATGAAAAACGGACCAAAATATGAGACAAAAATCTGGACATTCTAAGAAAATATGTACAAGTGAGAGGAATGCAAAGGCTGAATTACCTCAGTGATGACTTACAGCAAAATTTGGTGTGTGTGTGTGTGTGTGTGAGAGAGACTGACACACGAAAAGTGCAAACAAATATCAAATTAACAATAAAACAGTAGCAAGCAAAAGGTCCTGCTTCAAAGGGATTTTGAACCCACCTCTGCTACCTAAGCATACCAATTCTTGACATCAATGTATCTTGGGCAAAAGCAATTTCTCAGAGATAATACAACCTAGACTATTAAACAGAAACTGGGTAAATCACCCATTTGTAATTGCACATTAGAGTGCCAGTCACAAATGACTCTCAATTAAACCTGGCACCCCAAGGAACTTGGAAAAGTAATCCAAAAAAGAGACACATGAGATACAAGGTTTTTCTGAACTTTTACAAATAACTACCACTCGCTCCTTGGAAAATCTACAACCTGGTCCTCTCTCTCTGGATAGTTTTGATATTACTTGTGGATAGTGTAGCTGTACACTACTACTTCAATTTAATTTATCATTCTAGGCCAAATCATTATACCCTTTTCTCTTTACTATTCCAATATGTGATTCCTCCATCTCTACAAGCATGCTTTCTCAGTTCTTAAATAAAGAAGACTTAATGTCCAAAACTGACAGAATTATACACAGAAATTAATTCTTCCCTGAATGAAAATTGTAAGGGAAGAACTGCAGGCTTATTTGTTTTTGCTCAAGTAACTTTCTGGCTACATTTATGTAGATCAAACAACATCCTCCGTACTCTCAGTAAATGGCTTGTACAAAGACTTTTTGCATATGCTTTGTGTGGATTTGCTAGTTGTTTTCCACCTGAACTACTCCATCATAAACATATTTGTGGAATTATTCACATCTGCATGAAACTGCTAACAGTTCCATTTCTATCTCAGCATACCACTTTTATGCATTTGTAAATGTTGTTGACATACATACAAATGCTCTATACTTCTGTAGGATCACAGCTCCTATAAAGTTCTGACTGGGATCTACTTGCAAGGGAGCTAGCTTATTCACATCATAGTATTTTTAATGCTGATGCATATGTAATTAGTTAAGAATTTCAAAACTCTTTCTTTGACCAAATTCCACTTCCAGTACCATGCTTTTTTACTTGGGATTAATACAGTGTTTTAGAGGTATAACTATGCAAGATCTATTTCACTGCAGCATTCCTCCAAACTTTAGCAATGCCTGTTTGTTTTCTCTCCTTGGCGTCTGCATAAATGATTGGATTTTTTTCCTGGATCAGTTTACAGACACTTGCATATTAGATTAACCTGAATAGATCAAACCTATCACTCTGAATTTTCATTTGTATTTATTTATTTAGCTTATAGCTATGCCACATCAATCTATTCCACAGCATCTTTTGTCTATTATTTTGCCATTCTTTTGGTTGATCCCACACTAAGACATCATAAGTTCTTCCCACTTTTTCAAGCCATCATTTATTAGGACAATAACTCTGTCTTGGGACACAGACAAAATGATATGAAGACTGTGTCTGCATGGGCAGAGCAACATGAATAAAGGAAAGACCACTCTAGTCGTCTGTCTAGCAGATAAGTTGATGATGGCCAATACATGGTTCAGCAAGACAGAGTCACAAGATCACATATAAGAGTGGTCAACGTGCAACACAGTTATACTTCCTCCTAATAATGAAAGAAAACTGGGGTAGAATCAAAGATGGTAAAGTCATCTCCAGTGAAGTAGGTGGCCAAGTCAAACAATTGGTGGCTACGATCAGCTTCAAGCAGTGGTCAGAGAAAGCTCTAAGGTCAGCAGAGATTAGGCTGCTGACCTAGAAGTTAAGTGGAGTGAAAACACAAGCAGTAAAGGAAATACTAAGGGTTCCAGCACTTCAGGGAGAGGAAATAAATGGAGATGGAGCGGAACGGCAGCGTCTCAAAACAGAATGTGAAGACTATAGAACATATATGCAGCTGAGTCAGGCATGCAAATAAGGTACACAAGGAAAGCTGGAAGTAGAAGGCAGAAATCCAGGAAATTATGAAAAAATGAGGGAGGTAGAAAAGATAGACCAAACTGAACAGGAATACTAGTAGGCCAACAGAGAGTCTAACAGGGCAGTTGCAATAACAAAGAATAAGGATTCACAGGCATTCTACCAACTTTTGGAAAGTGATTCAGCAGATGACAAAGAAAGTATCAGGTTGCAAAGCAAAGACAAAAAGATAAACATAATCCTCAAGACACCATTCATAAATGATGCCAGCATCAATCTGCTTAGCAGTCCAAGAACATCAAAGGCAGACAGGAGAAGTACTTCCATCAGCTTCTGAAAGAAAAAAACAACAGGCAAGCTGTACTGCCCCAGACACAGCCTATGATGAAAGAGGAAGAAGCCCACCTTAGAAGAACAGAACAGAACTGGGGAAAATTATGTCAGGGAAAGTAACCGACTCAGATGAGGTCATGGCAAATACAATCAAAATGTTGAATGATTTAGGGGAGAAATGGCTCCTGAGAGGATAAACGTAGTAATATGGAAAGAAAGGTTATCCTAGATGAGAATAAGCATCCTAGTGCCGATATACAACAACAAAGGGGAGATTCACAACTACATGCAGTACAGAGGTATCAAACTCCTATCTCAGTGCATTAAAATTCTGGAGACACTGACGGATAAATATACAGAATAGTGGAAAGTAAGATGGGAGATGAGCAGTTTGGATATAGACTGGAATGCAGTAAAATCTGCTGATGTTTGCAATGAGACTGACCATGGAGAAGAAGCTAGAGAAGAGGAAAAAGCCCCACTGAGCATTCCTAAACTTGGAGGAAGCATATAACAAGGTCAAAAGAAAGTCGATTTCAGCAGTCATGCAATTGTTTGAAGTCCCTGAAACACTCATAGAAATAGTGAATGGTATGTACAAGGACACAATGGAACAAGTATGAACAGTGTTCAGACTCAGAGGGGTCCCCAGTAGGAGTGGATGTACATCAGGGTTCAGCTCTGAGCTCACTGATGTTCATACTGGTGATAGACTACATTAGGAAATCATCAAAGCTGCTGCATGCAGGCAACGTAGCAGTACAGACAGACTTTGAACAAGAACCTCAGCAGATGATAGGGGGATAGAATGCAAAACTGAAGGCATTTAGATGAAAATGAATACAGCAAGACAGTGGTCATGGCAGCAAATGTGGAAAATCAGAGGAAGCTGAAAATTGGGATAGATGACAAAACAGTAGAACAGGTTAATATCTTTAAGTATTTGGAAGAGGCGGTTGAGCAGAAGAGATATCTGAATGAGGAGATCAAAAGTAAAATCAGATGGGGCTGCAGCCAACTGACACAGAGTATCGGGAAGAGTGTGACGGAAGTATTCCAAAGAAAATGAAAAGAATGATGTACAAAACAGTGGCACAACCATTGCTTCTGTATGGTACAGAAACCTGGGTAGTAAAGGGCACAGCAATAGAAGAAGCAAGAGGTGATAAAAATGAAGTGCCTGGGTCTATGTTAAATCATCAAACTCTTAAAAAAGCGAACGATGATTTATCGAACCCATGTAACCAAAATCTTACAATCTCGAACGCTTAGAATAGCAATTTTTTCCAGGGGAAAAAATCGCTGTTCCACAAAAAAAAAAAAATTTAAAACATTACATAAAGTGGGGGGCTGTGCCCCCCTACTTAAATATACCAACTCCAAAATCACACAACAGTGATGAAAATGGCAAAGTAATGGAAGCGGCCAAGTGATTTCTTTCCCAGGAAAAGAATTTGCTTATATGCCATTTCGCTATTTTGCCTTTTCATGCTTTCAAGTTCGATCAAGATGCATTTGAAAGAATGCGGCTTCGATCATTTAATAGGAACCTGAAGTGCCTGAGATGAGTGGTAGGGTGAACACTGTAGGATGAGTCATTCCTGTCGGCTGACACAGGAAGTAGGGAGTGGAATCCAATATCCAAGGTGTATGTAAAAGGTGAAGCCAGAAGAAGGGGAACCAGATCTGGTGAGGCCAAAGGGTGCAATGAGGATAACTGTGCTCTTCAACTGGAATGCTTTCTGTAGAAATTTAGAAATGAGACATAATGCAGGGTAAGCATAAAGAAGACAAGACGGCCAATCATAGACTAGAGCATCTCTTGGTAACTCTCCAAATGGAGGGATCAGGGTGAAGAACCTGCTGTACTTGTTGAGGGGGAAAGCAAATAGTTCACAGCAAGGCTGGTCCCAACAACAGAAAATTCCTTCTGCCACTTTGACATTGAGAGATCACTCGTGAGGCATTAGAATGGACTAGTTTAGTTTGTCTGCAATCAATCTGGATTTCACCGGAATGTGCACTGCTATTAGAAAGCAACTGGAAGAGATTGCCCATTGCCACACTCTCACTGCTTCTTGACAAAGAGGGTAAGATGTTGTTCCCCCTTGTTTGTTAATGTACCAGACCACTGACATATTGTCCAACTGAATGGCAGTTGTCCCAGATGGGATAATGTCTTGAAAAGCCTGCAATGTGAGGAGAAATGTTCTCATCTCTAGGACACTGGTATGCACACTTTGGGCTCCTTGGGGGACCATGTACCTTAGACTGTCCTTCTCAAGTAGTGGACCTCCACCCAAAATAGGAGGTGTTCGTGGTCACCATGGCTGTGAGAAGGCAAAGAACAAATGGGTAGCCGTCACAGAGCTTGTTTGAATTAATCCACCAAAGAAGCTCTCTCTTGCATGTATATGTAATCATGACTGGAACATTCAATGGATGTAGAAGAATGGACCACTATGTTGAAAAGCACCTACTGAAGAACTCACATGTGGAATCTGGCCAGAGGAACGAGTGATAGATGCTGCCATTGATCCGGGGCTTGCTAGATTAATCAGGCCATGAGAAAAGAACTTTGAATCACTTTTTTGACCTGGAACCTCTGTGTCTGTATTCAAGTAGAGGGAAGAGAAGCTATCTGAGTGACTGTGTCCAGACAAGCACCTATGAACTCCAGGCTCTGTGTAGGCATAAGATAAGATTTTTTGCAATTGGCAGTGATCCCTAGATGAGCACACAAGTGGAGCAAGTAGTCCATTGCCTGTAGATGTTTATGCCTGTTTGGAGCAGTTAGGAGCAAGTTATCTAGATATGGAAACACTTGGAATCCCAGCAGCCTCAAGTGAGCTGCTACCACTGCCATGCATTTGGTGAACACTGTGGGGGTTGTGGTGACACCAAAGGGCAGTGCTCTGAACTGATAATGACTGGCTCCCAGTCAGAAGCACAGGTATCTTCTGGAGTGCCTGTTCATTTTGATGTGATAATACGCATCCTGAAGATCTACTGAGCATATCCAATCACCCTTTTGCAGCAGAGGCAAAATGGACTGAACCATGAAAATCTAAAACTCTGAATACTGTACTAACTGATTTAATTTGCTAAGATCCAGAATGCGTCTCAAGTCCCATGAATTTCTTGGCACGATGAAGAATCTTGAGTAAATTCTGGACCATTTCTGGTCTGGGGGGGGGGGGGATACCTCTTGAATGACATTTTCTAGTAGCTTTTTTATTTCTAGAGCTGCTCTGCTTCCCTCTGACTGGTGGAACACGGAGGATTTTTTTTTCCCATTGGTGGGAGGAGTTTGAGAAAATGATATGGTATAACCTATTGATATGATTCTCTGCAGCCACAAATCTTTTACAAATCAACAGCCAGGCTCTCTGATGCAGAGACAAACATCTCCCAACTGCCTCCAGAGGGGAACAGTTGTGCACCCTTTCAGGATGCAGAGACAAACATCTCCCAACTGCCTCCAGAGGGGAACAGTTGTGCACCCTTTCAGGAGTGCTGAGAAATCCCTAAAGTCCTGGTTCTGACGGCCACCTTTGCCTCTAGGATGGTGTCTTCCATTCAAGTTCCCCCTCTACCTCTATCTCTGTGTGACTCTTGAAAAGGACCCTGGGATTTTCTAAACCATATTTTTCTACTGCCGTGCTGATTTCTAGAGAAAGGTCTTTGTGGGGTAGAAAAATGTATACCCATGGCAGACACGGTCTTTCTCATTTGTGCAAATCTGGAAAGCATGTCTTTAACCTTGGGGCCAAACAGAGATCATCAGTCAAAAGGCGCACTGAGGAATGAAGACTTAACGGGCTCCACAAAATCACTTAAGTGCATCTAGGCATGTCTTGTGATGGCTATGCTTGAAACAGCAGCCCGTGAGGTACCTTCAACCACATGGGAGATCAACCACATGGACACATTTGAAATGGACTGTAGGGTGGCCAGCTTTGAGGAATTTATTTTCTCAACCTCAGCAGGTATGGACCCAGAAAGAGATTTGGCAAGATCCTTGGTCAGATCTCTTTGAAACCTCATAAAAGGTGCCAGATAATTCAGTGACCTAACAGCAAAGGTTGATGAAGCATAGACGTGCTTCCAAAATCTGTCCAAAGCTCCAGACTGTCTGTTAGGGGGATGGGCAGAAGAACTCTGTTCTGCCAGTTCCTTCTTTGTGGCTGCAGCCACAACCATGTAATTGACTTGAACTTCTTTGCTCCAGTGTGTTCGGTCTTCAGGAGGGGCTAAAATCTTGTTAAGTCGTTTTGGTATTGGTTCTATAGTGTCCAGCTCTTTCCATGCTTGGCGAGAAACAAGGTCGATGAGCTCATTGGCGGGGGGGGGGGGGTCATCCAAAGTAGTACATGGGCCAGCCAGAAAAGCCTCCAGGAATGCAGATTCCTCCTGGGAGGGGGTGGAGGACCAACCGCCTTTTTGATTCAAGAGCTCTTGGAAGTCCCCAATGGAGATTTCTTCAGGTGGTGATCTGAGGGATGCCTCCCCTTCATCAAAATCAGCGTCCTCTATGAAAAATTCCGTGGGGGGGGGTCTAAGTGCCTCCTCTTACATGTTCCCTACTGAGGGACTTCCTCGGTGGGATGCTCTGGGTAAATATCAGAAGAGATGATGATGTCCTGATAGAGACTAGTTCAGGCTGGCTGTCCCACTGGAAAGGATGGAAGGACGACGCCCTCAGGTATCTCAGAACCAAGGATTCTGAAACAGTTGGCTGGATCGGATAAGGAGATACTAAGAAGAAAGTGGATAAGGGATGGCTCGCAGACCCAGTGGGAACTGGAATCAGGAGAACCCCCATCTAAATTTGTGCTCTGAGGAAGTTTGTCATCATCCTATTTATATCAGCTTCCGAAAGGCTCCTGGAAGACCAAGAGATGACGTGGTGAATGGAGGTCTGGAGTGTTTTCCTGGAGATCCCCCCAGAAAGGAGAAGGGAGATTAGATGAGACATGATCTGGGAAAGGCAGAGGGGAATGAATCTGTGGGAACCCAACTTTCAAAATGGGCAGATTCAAGACTGACTGATCAGATTTCTTATGCACCTTTGTAGGTGGTTCTGTTGAAGAAGCTGATGTTGAAGCCCAATCAGGATAGCTCTTACAGGACTCCTTTTCCCCTGAAGTCAACTCAAGCTTCCTTTTGTCAGACGTTTTAGTAGTGGTTTGAACCTCAGCAACCACAGAAGAGGTGGTATCTGAAAGAAGGCCTTTTAAAATAAAGTTTTTTGGTTGATCAGTTAAAGCCCTGGCATTAAAACCAGAGCAAATTGTACAATCTGCTTCTAGATGAGCAGGACCTAGGCAATAAATGTATTCACTGTGGGCAACAGAATTGAGAAGCTTATGTCCACAGGTAACACATTTCTTGAATCCCATTGGCTTGTCAGCCATGACAAAACACCACAATACCAAACAGATAAAGAAATTATAACAAACGCTAAAATTACAGAAGTTAGAAAAGCTTTTCTTTTATTGTAAAAAAAAATAAAGAAAAGAGAAAGTTACCAACAATGGTAGAAAAAAAATACTCCTAAGAATAAAGAAAGAATACCAGCAATTTTAGTAAGGGTCACAGAAAAAAAAAACAGTAACTGAAAAGGTTGCGGAAGACAACCTAGTAACAGCTCAAAATTATGGCAGGGAGAAAGAAAATAGTAGAATACGTGTATTACAGGTATGTACTAACTCACAACCCAGAACAGTGAAAAAAAAACTTCAATAAAGCACTCAAAAGTAAAGGGATCCATGTCTGAAGCTAATGGCAACAAACAAGACCTGAGGTATGTTAGGTTGGCAGAACCATCATGGGTAAGGGGATGAGCTTCAAAGTTCTTGGATCCAATGATCTAGTAGAAGCATCCAAGTCAGATCAGATTCTCTGACCTGAACCCATCAGTTGAGGAATGGATTTAAAGGACAACTATCAGATCTACCTTTAGCCTTCCCTTTGGTAAGAATGTTGCACACTGAATCACTTAATACTTTGGTTTATCCTCTTGTAGAGGAAAACACATCATATTTATGGATCCATAACTTCATTTTCTGCCAAAACTTACCTTAATGAAAGAAATCCAGATGTCTGCAGATGAGCCATATTGCCAGTGATAATTGTAGCTATGTAGTAACAAACACAGTGACTCTAGCAAGCAAATATTTTTTCTTCACTTTTGCAGATATCTGCAGTTCTGGCAGATACCTTCTCCACATATATCATGTCAAGACGCTTAATGAATAAAACAAAGCCAGCAGATGCTGTCTAAACTCCATGAGATCCAGTCTGCAGTATAAATTCACTGACATTTCTGTGTACCACATATGCAAATCAATGCAGCTAGTTCATTAGCATTTAAACGTATACAATCATATATAGTATGCCAAGACAGAATGCTTGCACCTTCTCTGATGGGGAGGAAGAAAGTGCAAGTATCCTCAACAATGTGAAGGTGATAATACTTGTCAAACAAATCTGCTAAGATTTTATACATCCACTCCAAAAAGCAGTTGACTTCTTATATGATATCCATGAAGCTGGTCCTAACATCCAACATCAGGCACTGAACTACAACTTAGCAGAAGCATGGATCCATAAGCCTTCTTGCTGCCTGTCCACATTATAAGCAAAACATGTCATGTAAAGTGACCTTGCTTGCTGAAAATAATATTTCAGTTGTGCCATGCCTTGGGAATTCAGAAGGTCCCCGAAGTTTTTAAGAGCCTGAGATGATTGTGCAGGTACAAAGTATTGTGACTACCCGGGGGTAGGGGACATCATGGTTAAGAAAGCACAGACCCTTTTACAGAAAACAGATTAGATAATTTTTGTACTTGTCAAGAAGTATACATTGTTAGCAAACTTTGATTTGCTAACATGATTGAGAAGTTTCTTTTGTGAATGTTTGCAAATGTTAGCTTTCAAAAAGGGTTTACAGTTTTACAGACAGTTGCAATAGATTTTTGCAAAACAAAAATCAATACTCATTTTTTTCTGAGCTCATCTACAGGTTTGAGTTCTCTGCTAGAATGGTAGCACTCTTGTTACACTGTCCCCTGTGTTTCCTCTAGCAGTAAAAATGCCATTTCATCATCTTGAAGATTTTACATTTCTCAGGTACACAAAAGTGGCATCTCTAACACACAGTGAGTAAAATAGTTAAGGTGATCTGCCTAAGACTGGCCTGAGGGGGTCTGCTCTAGCATTTCAACAGACTGCTTAGTTTTTTCTTTGGCCATTCCCTCATCTTCTGTCCTACAGCTAACTATTCTCCTAAAGAACATGACTTCAGGAGAGAACCTGGGTAACAGAAGCCTCTATAAACATTTTTTGTAGAATCTGACTGAAAGAACCCCCCAACTACGAGAGGCAAACAAATGTGAGCAGTGCCTGTAAACTGTTGATTTGGACTCAAATTCAGTTTCCTGTGAAGGCTGACAATGTTATGACGGAATCTGGGATGCACTCAATCAGCAAAAAGACAGTCATGTATGAAGGGAACAGCATCTGGTTATGTTGGTGTCATTGAAAGAATGTTGGTTCAATATGTACGTGAAAATGCAAGCAGCTGACAAATGATAATGAACTGAATGAAGACCAATGCAATGCATTTGTTAGACTCTATTACAAGTCTCTGGTTCCGTTTTTATAAGGCCAATGCCAACCGATCATAGCTGGCAGCTAAGCAATGACCTAAATTGGAAGAACTAGTCAAGTGAGGGCCACTATCTGAAAAAGGCCAGTTAACTTGACAAAGAAGACTACAGTCACCACATGTTACAAGAATAAAAGGTTTGTTATCACAGAATGAGAAGATGGACAGGTAGAGTTACTTATAAGGGCAATGGTAATGAGAATGCCTGGTGGGCTGTGATGGAATGACATAACATAAAAAAAAGAATCAATCAGCAGAGGCTCCTGATGAAGTGAACTGCCAACGTTATGAAAAGTGCAGCACCCTGAGAAGAAACCCATGTCAGCAACAGGTACCTACATAGTATAGATGTGGAATGACATTAGTGAGCCAGACAATATTTAAGCCATGACACATTTGGAAATAAACAATATACAGTTCATTTTCATTTTCCACATTGCCTAGAATATTTTCATCTTGGTTACGTACACATTTTTGCATACATAATTAGCTGTAAAAGATGAATAATGCTAACCTTGCATCACACAATTTGTGACTATATGAAAAAAAGAAAATAAGAGATATTCAGGAGTACAGTTCAGCCAAAGGCTGCTCGTCCCCTAAAGACCAGATCTAGTTTGTAATGAGTGACAAAGGTATGAGGACTTTACCAAGTTGCAGCTACACATATATCGTCCATGGATACTTTAGACTGGAATACAGTGAAAGTAGCCATAGATCTGGTTGAATGAGCCTTTAATTGTTTTGATAAGGGGAGATTCAATTTGCTGTAGACAAATGAAATGCAATCTGTCAACCATCTAGCTAGTTACCTTTGTAACTGATTTGCCCAACTTATTATGTGTAAAACAAACAAACTTTCTAATCTCTTTTGTTTTGTGTACATATCAATGTAATTGTCTATGAACATCCAGTAAGCGCAGTATATATTCTCCTTTATTTGTAAAGTTTGGGAAAAATACTGGCAGGTTTATGTTGGATTCTGCACCACCTTAGGTAGGAAGGAAGTCTTGGCATGCAAGGTGACCCTATCCATACGAAAAATCAAGTATGGGGGCTTAGAAGATCCGGCTTGAAGTTCTGAAATTCTTCTAGCAGATGTAATTGCAAACAGTTTCCAAAGTCAAAAATTATACATCACATTTAGCTGTAGGTTCAAAGGGAATGTATTAAGGCTTACAGTACCAAATTTAAATCCCACGGTGTTATGGTATCTTTATAAGAGGGTCTGAATAAAAGAGTACCTTTCAAAAAGGCTTTGCACAGCTTAGAGGAAGTCAGGGCCAAATTCTGAAACCCCACATGAAAGCTAGAGATTGCTGTGAGTTCAACTTTAATAATCGATGAGCCAGCACCCTCATTAAACAAACTCACAAAAAATTCAAGAACAGAATGATCAGGAGCTGAGAAGTGGTCTACCTGATTCTGCTCTGCCCAATAAACAAATCTTCATTTACTCTTATAGAGTTTCCTGGTAGAAGGTTTATGGGAAGATAAAAGTATAGAACAGACAGGCGAAGAGACAATTGGTTGGCTGGCTATTAAGGGAATTGGAGAAACCATGCAGTCGTCTTGGGATTTGAGATGTCTGGGTGAATGATGTCTGTTGGGTGAAACAGAAGGTCTGGAGTTGGATCCAGAATCCACAGTGGATACAGAAGATGAGGCCAAAGGAAGGGAAACCAAATCTGTCAAGGCCAATATGATGCTGTGAGGATGACTTTGCTCTTCAACCTGGCTGCTTTCTGAAAGAATTTTGGAATTAGAGGAGTCAGATTATAAACATATAGAAGACCGGGGGGAGGGGGCAATCGTGGAGTAGAGCATTCCCTTCAGTGACTCCCCTGGTGGGACAATTAGGGAAAAGAAGCTTCTACACTTGTTATTGTTATTTAGGGGAGATGCGAAAAAAAATTTGCAACAAGGCTGTCCCCACTGATGGAAAATCATGTCAATCATCTTGTTGTTGAGAGACCACTCGTGAAGTAGTAAAATGGACCTGCTTGGTTTGTCTGCTATCACGGACTTCCCAGGAATATGTGCTGCAATTAGAAAGCGGTTGGTATGAATCACCCATTGCCACACCTTTAGGGCTTCTTGACATAGGTGGTAGGATCTGGTTCCCCCTTGTCTGCTGAGGTACCAAACTACTGGCATGCTGTCTGTTTGGATTACAATTGTTCTGAGAGGGAGAGATTTTTAGAACATTTGTAACTTCAAAAGCACAGCTCTCATTTTTCAGAACATTAATATGCAAATTGGCCTCTCTGGGGAACCAAGTGCCTTGGACTGTTTTGCCCAGAAAATGCCACCCCTCAACCCCACCCAATCTGGGAAGCGCCTGTGGTCACTATGACCTTGGGCTAAGGAAGAATGACAGGACCACCTTGTAACAGTTGTGATTGCATCCAGCAGGAAAGATACCATCTGAATACCAGAGTTATTCTTACCTTTGTCGACATGGGTTGAGAGAGAATTGTCCATTGTGTTTGTACCATCTATTGCAGAATTCTCATGTGATATCTTGATAAGCGAACTAAAATTACTGCCACTGATCCCAGGGCTTGCAGAATCAAATGGGCTGAAATTCTGGCATTGCAAATAATTTTCTTGACCTGCTTTCTTATTGTTTGTACTCCTGAAAGAAGAAGAGATGCTACCATAGATACTGTGCTGAACATTGCTCTTATGAATTCCATTTGTCTGAGTTGGCTGTTAATTGTGACTTGTTTTAATTGATGGTTACTCCAAGATTTGAATAGGTCTGCAAAACTTGATAACACTTGGTTAACACCCTGCGGGCTGTGGTGAGGTGAAAGGGCAGTGCTCTGAACTAGTAATGACTGGCACCCAGGAAGTACCTTCAGGATCGCCTGTTCATTTTTGTGTAATAGTATGCATCCTGAAGACATAAAGCACATCCAGTCATCCTTGCTCCGAAATGGCAGAATGGACGGAACTGCGACCATCTGGAACTTGGTGTATCGAACCGATTCGTTCAACACGCTGAGATTTAAAATCGGTCTCCAGTCTTGTCTTCTTTGGCACTAAAAAAATCTTGAGTAAGTTCCAGATGCTATTTGGTCTGGAGGGACCTCTTGGATGACATTCTTTTCTAGCAGTTTTAGGATTTCTAGTGGTGCTGCTTCCCTCCTTTTGGGTGGAACACTGGGGATTTTCCTGGGTAATGGAAGTGGTAGGGAAAAGGGAATAATACAACCTCTGGAAATGATTCTCTGCACCCAAGTGTCCTTTTATTACATTTAGCCAGGCTTTCTGGTGTAGAGATAAATGACTGACAACTGCCTCCAGAGGAAGAGGCCTCCTTTTAGGAGCACTGAAAGGGTCCATCAAAAAATGTATCTCTAGATCCTCAGTTTTGCAAGCCTCCTGTGCCACAGGGGGTGTCTTCTGCCATTATTGCTCCCCCCCCTCTGCATTTGGGGGATATACTTCCATGTGTGTCCTGGAAAGGGCCCTGAGACTTCCTGAACCCTATCTTTCAACCTCCCCATTGATTCTTGGAAAAGGTCAGTTAAGGGTTCGAAAAATGTACACCCACGGCAGAGAGGGTCTTTCCATGTTTCTCACACCTGGAGAGTGTCCTTTACTGTGGGGAAAAACAAAGAAGAACCGTCAAAGGGAG
The DNA here is from genome assembly GCF_019279795.1 of Protopterus annectens. Taxonomy (NCBI): domain Eukaryota; kingdom Metazoa; phylum Chordata; order Ceratodontiformes; family Protopteridae; genus Protopterus; species Protopterus annectens. Next base: position 1,605,435,269 of record NC_056731.1, read on the forward strand.
CACTGACAAAAGATGACTTGAAGGGCTCTGCAAAATCATAGAGTTGCATCCAGGCATGCCTTCTGGTGCCTTTTGCAGCATGCGAGATGAACCTCATGGACAAATATGCAGTTGATAGAAGGGTAGTCATTTGTGAGGTCACAAAGGTTTGAGCCCCCAAAGTAGCGGCCTCTGAAAGGGAGTTTGAGATTGCCTTAATCAAGTCCCTTTGCAATCTTGTGAAGTGTGCCAAGTAGGTCAGTGACTGGAGAACAAATGTAGCTGCAGTATAAACTCACTTCCCAAACCTGTCTAGTGCCCTAGAGTGCCTATTAGGGGACAAACAGTGGAACTCTATTCTGAGAGTTCCTTCTTTGTAGTTGCTGACAGGACCACTGCTTCAACTGGTACCCCTTTACTCCAATATTGAAAAAATGTAGCTGCAGTATAAACTTACTTCCCAAACCTATCCAGTGCCCTAGACTCTCTATTAGGGGGATGGACAGTGGAACTCTATTCCGAGAGTTCCTTCTTTGTAGCTACTGCCATGACCATTGCATCAACTGGTACCCTTATACTCCCATGTTCTTTTCCTACTAATGGAGCTAGAATCCTGTCTGGTCTCTTGGGGAGTGTCTCAATCATATGAGGTTCCTTCCACACCCGCTTGGAAACCAAATCAATAAGTTCATCAGTGGGCAGAATAACCCAGTAGGTAGACGGGCTATTTTCCCAAAAGCTTCCAGAAATACTGATTCCTCAGGAGTTGGGTTTTGGGCTGACCAACCACTCTTCTATTTAAAGATCTGAAGGATGCCTCCAAATGAGACATCACTGGGTGATGATTTGGGAGACCCTTCTCCATCATCAAAGCCAGTATCCTCTGTAACGGACTCTTGGGGAAGAGTCCAAGCACCTCCTTTTTCAAGTCATCTTCTTAGGTGGCACTTCGGTGTGATGATTTGAAGAAGTATCAGAAGAGATGACAATATCTGGCTAGGTAATCTGGAAGCTTTGGGCTGGCTGTCCCCACACAGTAGAATGTTGAGGATCACGGTGCAAAGTTGTTTGAGAGGTCAAGGGTGGATCCAAGTGGAAAGGACCCATCTGACCTGTTGGAGCAGAGAAAAACCTCTTTACAACCTTGAAAGCAGACCTCTCAGGAGAGAAGGAAGTCAACGGAGCAGAGAAAGTGAATTTTTGGCCCACCACTTCCCTCGCCCATGAGCAATCTGCCAGAGCTGAGTTATCCAAAACTGAAGCTCCAAGAAGAGACAGTTCCGAAAACCGCAAAGTCAATCTTATCCCCTCGGATCCAACCTGGAAGCTTCAGCTCCAAGAGTCATCCAGATCCTGAGATGTTGGGGCTGGCAGACTCAGAGTAACAGTCAGATCCAAAGACAATGCTGCTTTGGATCCAATCCAAAAGCGCCAGGAATGTTTGGATCTAAGGACTACACCACAGGTTGGGTCAGAGAAGGAGTTATCGGTGGAGTGGTAGATCGACAGTATTCCTGACCCAAAGGGGTAGGAACAGTGAGGACTCCCTTCTGAATTTGCTCCAAGATGAATCTCCTCATCATACCTTCCACATCAGCATCCATGAGACTTGTGGAGGAATGAGATGATACCACCAAAGGAGACAGAGTACCACTCCAAAAATGGGGAGGGCACATTGGAGGGAACGGGTCCATGCTAAGTGAATATACAGTACGTCGCAATAGTTTAGGATATGGTGACTTTGGATCCAGAGTATGTTTTCTGGAATCTGAGGTTGTTGGACTGAAAAGATATTTGGTCAAATCTCAGGAGACTTGGATCCAATTTTTCCCTCTTTTTCTTCAGCTCTGAGGATGTAGAAGCAGAAGAATCCAAAGATCTGGACCTTTTTGAAGGGGCCTTAGTTTTTATTTTAGGAGACTGAACTCCAGATATGGCTTCAGAGAATGGAGTTGGTAATAGACCCTTTAAAATTAATTTATTTTTTCTCTCTGACATAGCGCTTGGATAGAAGCCACGACAAATGTCGCAATCCTGATCAAGTTGTTCAGACCTTAAACAAAAAACACAGAGTGTGGGCATCAGAAAACAGGATTTTATGCCTAGATCTCTCTCACTTTTTTTTTAAGTCCTCTCTCACACATCATACAGGAAAGAAGTATAACCAACAGCAGTAACTGGAAGGGACACCAGTAAAAATCTTATAACCAATGACAGGAAGCAGAATCAAAGGCCAGCAAAAATAAGGTAACAGAACCCTCTTGCTCTTTTTTTTTTTTAATCAAGAAGAGAAAAAACTAGAGGAGTAAAATAAAAGGATAAATGGTGGTAGGAAAGGCCTACCAACAATGGTAATGTAGAAAACACTAGCAAGTGTATAAAGAAGAATTAAAGTGAATAAAGGTAGCAACAACTCTTAAGATATAGAGTAAACTATCTAACTGAAAGAGATTTACCAAAAGCTACAGTTTGAAGGTAAAGTTTTTGAGAGATTTCACTTATCTTAACAAATTAGGCCAAGAGCTGCGGTCAACCACGTCTAGTCGCGAAAGCAGCACATGAGATCTGACAAACTTTAGGGATTGTGCAATCTGGGTAGGAAAGGAGCTGAAAAATTTGCTGGAGGCCACGAGTTACTGTAATGGCAGAGTCAGATCAGATTGTCGTATCTGAACCCATCTGTTGAGGAATGAATGAAAATTGACATCAGATCGAAATGTACCAACCATAATGATAGATCTGCATGTTTTTTTTCCGTCTTTCCTCCAAAGATGGGTCTTTGGATCAGACTTCAGACTCTTCCCACTTTAGGATCCACAGTTCAGCCTCCTGCTCTTACCCATAATCCCCTTCTAACAGCAACATTATCTCAGATTGAGTTTTCCAACAATCCCATAATGTAATAATCAACAGTAACAACATAAATGAAACTCATAAATTGGAGAACAAAAGCCAATCTACTCTGGAGTTAAAAGAGGATAAGAACAGACTCAGGAGGCAGACCACAGCATTGGACCAGGAGCCCATCATGAAAAGACACCTGGGGACCCTGGTGGACAGTAGTCTCTTTGATAATCACATTGCCACAGTAGTCAGGAAATCCTTCTACGTGGCACACCTCATCACAAAAGGGTTCTCATCTAGGAAAAATAAATCCTTGTTCCCCTCTACTTGACACTCATAAGACCCATTATAGAGTACAATGCCCCTTTTGGAATGTTCCTCACAAGACATCTGCAGCAGCTAGAAAGGCCATAGAAGTACCTCACAAAGGGGATTACTGGCCTCAAACAGATGCCCTACACTGACCGTCTCAAAAAACTCCAGCTTTACTCTGTAGCATATCACCTACTCCAAGGTGATCTCTGCCTAACATATAAAGCTATGTCAAAACCTAGAGCTGTTGGACATGCTACATCTAAAGAAATCTCAATACCTCTGAACTACACGCTCTAGGGACCTAAACTCTGTCACCACAATAAACAGGACATGCTGGAGGGATAGATTCCTGTCCCAGAGACTTCCCATACTCTGGAACAAGCTATCCATCTATGTCAAGCAAAGTTCCTCATTAGCACTCTTCAAGAAAAATCTTGACAAGTGGATAGGAAATAGGAAATATACCCCAGGGATCACTTCTGTGGCTATGATTGACAGGGGCACAGGAAAATAACTTTCTTGGGTGGCGTAAGCCAGGGAACCTTGTTGGCTAGGCTTACTTAGGCCCTTGGGCCAATAGCCTAGTACCTACCTATGAAAGATTTTCATTAAATGGAAGGGGGAAGGATGGATGGAAACAGACAACACAGATCTATCATTATTGGAAGTACATAACTTTCATAGCTGATGTTGTCTTTTCCATCTGTTCCTTAACAGATGGGACAGAGTCCCCAGATACTTAGATGCTAGGATATAACGTGTGAGGAAAGTGTGAACATCTGACCACATGGCAGCAGCACAAATATAAACTGAGGCCCTAGAATAGAAAGCCATGAAAGTAGAGACATATCTAGCTAAATGAGCCTTTGGGGGATTAGATAATGACAAACCTTTATCTTTATACACTTGAAAGATTCAGTCAGCCAACCATCTAGCTAAAGATACCTTTGAAGTACCTTTATTCAAATTAACTTTAGAAAAGGAGCCAAAAAGCTGATCTCTCTTCCTGAAAAGTTTTGTTCAATGAAGGTAGAAATGCAATTGTCTATGTACATTCAACAAACAGAGCATATACTCTCCTTTATTTGGAAAATATGGAGAAAAAATGGCAAATTGATGATTTGATTGACAAGTCTCCATATCCACTTTAGGTAGAAAGGAAGGATTAATGCGTAACAACACAGTGTCTCTGAGAAAGATAATGTACAAAGGTTTGCAGGTCTGGGCTTGGAGTTCTGACACTCTTCGAACTGAAGTAACAGCAACTAAACACTGCAACTTCTACATTAAAAATGTAATATCCATTTTAGTAGTGGGTTCAAAATGTGGATAAATTAAGGCTTGAAGTAAAATGGTCACATTCCATAGGGGAAAAGGATCTTTAAGATGGGGTCTGAAAAGGAAGGTACCCCTCAGAAAGAAATGCAGGGTAGCATGATTCTGTCCAACAAGAAAATCCGAAATGGCAGCTAACTGGACTTTAACAGTAGAATAACTATCCCCTTCATGAAATATAGAAGTTAGAAAATCCAATGCTGCTGACAGGGGCTGAAAAAGAATTCAAATTTCTCTGCAAGGCCCAAATAGAAAACCTTTTCCACTTACTGTTGCAAATTTTTCTTGGGGATGGTCTCTAGGATGAAGTGAGAATATGAATCACTTGGGAAAAGAGCTTGGACTGACTTGCCATCACAGGAAGTGGAAAAACCATGTGGTCAGCCTGAGGGCTTGAATGTCCAGACGAGGCATTCCAGAAGGGTAAGACATAGTCTGGATTCGGATCCAGCACCCAAGGTGGGTGTACAAAATGAGGCCAAAGAAAGGGAACCACACCTGATGAGGCCAGAGGGGGCAGTGAAGATCATCTTGATCTTCCTCTGCAATGCTTTCTGCAGGTATTTTGGAATCAGTTGGACAGGAGGGAAGGCACAGAGAAGTCCCGAGGGCCAATCATGTCAGTGCATCCCTTGGGTAACTCCCCCCTCTTGGGGGGGTCAAAACAAAAAACCTGCTGGATTTGGTGGTGATGGGAGAGACAAGGAGATTGCTGCATAGTTGACACCATTGATGGAATACACTATTCACTACTGATGAGTTAAGGGACCACTCATGAGGCTGCAGAATAAATCTGTTCAACCTGTCCACTACTACACTGTACTTCCCTTGTATATACATTGCTATCCCCATTGCTGCACTCTCATCACTTCTCAATACAAAGGGTAAGAGCATAGTTCCCCTTGTTTGTTGATTTACCAGACTACCAACATGTTGAAGGTCTGGACTGAAATCATTATTAGAGAGAGGACATCCTGAAAAGTATGCAATGTTAAAAGGACTGTCCTCATCTCTTAAGACATTGATGTGAAGATTGGCTTTGATTGAGAACCATGTGCCTTAGACGATTCTTTCTATGTAATATCCCCTCCCCACCCACCATGGTTTTGGGAGGGGGAAAAGAAATGGTCATCAGATCTGAGATTGAATCCACTACTCTGTGATTCCTGCAAATGTTGGTCAAACAAATCTGAAAACTCATGGGTTGATGTCTTACGGAGCACTGAACTGCCAAGGTCCACTGAAAAACCATCATATATCTTGCCAAGGGAATTAAGGTAATGGAAGAAGCCATCGATCTCAACACTTGGAGAACCAGCCTGGCAGGTGGTGCATGAAGGGAAAGCAGCTGTAGGGCCTGATTTTGAAGAGTGGATAATCTGCTTGCTGATTATCTCACAATCTGAGTAGTTGCATCAAAGTGGGACCCTATGAACTTTAATGTCTAAACTAGAGAAAACTGTGACTTGTCCTGGTTCACTGTGATTCCCAAATTAGAGCATAGCTGGAGCAGGTAATACCTGGTATAGATTAGTAGAAGCCTTGTAGGAACATTGAGGAGCCAGTCATCTGGGTATGGAAATACCTAGAAGCCTTGCAGTCTGAGATAAGAAACCTTGTAGTCTAAGATAAGCCATTACCCACTGCCATGCACTTGAACACCCAGGGGCCAAAGGGCAGGGCTCTGAATTGATAGTAACTAGCCCCATCCAAAAGCAAAGATACGTCCTGGAGTGCCTGTCCATTTTGATCATGAAGATCAATCAAACACACCCAACCATCCTTCCTCAGCAAGGGGAGGATAGACTGCACTGTCACCATCCGGAACTTCATGTGGTTGATGTACTGGTTAGATGACTGCAGCCCAAAATGAGCTGAAGGCGTCTGTTCTTTTTTAGCAACAAAATAAATCTCGAGTAAGTTCCAAATTCTTGCTGGTCTGGTGGGATCTCCTGGATGACTCACTTGTCTAGCAGCTTTTTTTTTATTTTCATAGCTGCTGCTTCTCTTTGGCAGGGTGGAACACTGTGAAGTTTACTTTTTGATGGGCGCAGGCAAAGAATAGTAGCCTCTGTGGTGATGGATGTCCAGGGTTTTGGGTGCAGAAATAAGCGACCCCTCCCCCGACTGCCTCCAGAGTACAGCAGTTGGATAACCATTCAGGAATGCTGATAAGGCCTCTTAGAGAATGGACCCCTGAAGCCTTGGTTCAGCAGGCCGCCAGTGCCTTGTGGGCAAAGTTTACCATTAGTACTCACCCCTCTGTCTTGGGGGGAGGGGTTCCAACTCCAGAAGTGTCTTTTTTGATTTCAATAAGCATCTTTATTAAATTATCACGTATGACATAGGCAATCTTACATTTACATAAATGAACAACAAACATCATTGACACCACCACATTATACATCACAGACTCCATTGAAACAACTGTTGTTGCAAACATTATACATCACTTGTAATCGATTCAGTCAGTATCAGTTAAGCATTATATGGTTCATTTAAATCCTACCTCTTACACTTCCGTTCCTTCTCTGCATATATTGTTCCCACAATTCCCATTTTTTCCTATGTAGTTTGTGCCTTTCCCTTTTCTAAAGATCCCAATTCCAGTTGTTTTATCTCTCTTACTATATTCACTACGTCTAGTAAAGTTGGTCTAGATTCTGATTTCCACTTTCTACTAATTCCTTTTTTTTAGCAGCCAACATTATTAGACTCAGTAAGGCTTTACTATATCTAGGAAATTCCGAATCTGTATCATAGCTCAAAAAAAATCATCTCTCCAGTCAATCCAATCCGCTCACCCAGCATCTCTGACAGAGCTGTCCTCAATGAATCCTTAAAGTATGCCAGCTCATCACACTCCCAAAAAATATGTTCCCAGCCACCTCTTTCTTACATGTTACACCTCCAACATTTGCTATCCATCTGAGGAGAACTTCTTTGGAGTCTACTTGGGGTATAAAATACCTATGTAAACACTTGCAGGCAAAGATCCCAAATCTTCTAGACTTTGTTGCATATTTGGGAGATGTACATATCTCTTCCCATTGTCCCTCTGTCTTACTCAATCTCTTCTCAATCCTTTCTATGCTCCGCTGATTGATTCTTATAATTATCATGCAATATTTTATATGCTTTACTAATTATTCCTTTTTTAACAGCAGCTTCTGTTCTAGATTCTACTAAAAACTTTGCCAGTGCTGGTCTTTTGTTTAGGACCCCCTATTTATTTTTCTATACTCTGATATCAATCCTTGACAGGGAAGGCAATCTCTAACCTACAGTCCAAATAAAATTCTTGACCTCTTCCCATTCTATTACCTTTCCCTTTCTAGTTACTTGCTACCAAAACCTTGGTTCCTTTGCCAATTTTCTCCAATAAATTCCAGCCCCTCTTGCCTATTATCTGTACCCCTAACCACAGTCATCACTATCGGCAGAATCTATTTTCCCTATTCTCATGCGGGTTTAGTTCTCAGAATACTCCCTGCTATTTTATGAATATAATACTCTGTATGATTTTTGTTGTCCTTAAGAGACTGCACCCAAAATCCCAATCTCCCTTTATTTCTTGAGCTTCCCCCTGTTTCATCATCCCTTTCCACTTTGAATTATAGTTTTTTGCTTGTGCTATGTATAAGAGCCTTAACTGTGTTGCTCTAAAATACCCCCTCAAATTGGGTAATCCTAGTCCGCCTTGTTCTACTGGAAGAATCAGCTTATGCCACTTGACCCTTGCTGTCTTACCTTCCCAGATAAAATCCTTCAACTCTTTAATGCTATCCACAGCTTCTCTGGTTGATAAAAATATGCCTAACCTGTGTATAAGACTAAAGGGAATAAAAACATTTTAATTGCTTGGATCTTAGTATCCATATCCATATAACAAAGCGTCTAGTTTCCCAATTTATGTATTATCTTCTGTTTAGTCTCTTCACACATATCCTTAGCTGACAACACAGTCATTTCTAATCCATACTCTTAAATACTTAATTTTATCATGTCCCCATAAATATGGATATTGCTGGACCAATTAGTGTGAGGGTACATAATTTACCACTACTGCCTTTGTTTTAGCTTCATTAATTTTGCATCCCAAGATTTGAAACTGTCTTAAAATGTTTCACAACACTGTAATGTCCCTTTTTGATTTTGTCATGTATAAAATAATATCATCTGCAAATACAGTCAGCTTTTCCTAACTACCATACCAATTATATCTTTGAATTTCTGGGTCCCTTATTTTCTCTGCCAATGGTTCTAAATATAACGCAAACAACAAAGGGGAAAGCGGACAGCCCTGACTGGTTCCTCTACTTAAGCAGATGTTATAAGAGAGTACCCCACCCACTTTAATTTTCGCCTTCAATCCCTCATATATACTCCTAATCAGCTTTATAATTGTATCAGGGAAAGAAAATGCTTCCATTGCCCTGCTCATGATACCCCAGTCTACTCTGTCAAATGCTTTCTCTGCAACAAGACTCACCAACAAAAGTATCATTTTCTTACATTCTGCTTCCCTCTGGATCACAATGTTTTGTTCATATTGTCAAATGTTTGCCTCCCCTCCACAAAACCACACTGACCCCATATCTATCAATTGTGGTACCACTTTTGGCATTCTTTTAGCCATCATAGACAAACACTTTATAATCATGGTTTAGTATTGAAATGTGCCTGTATGCAGCTGGATCCAATGGATCTTTACCCTCTTTAGGTATTACCATTACTGCCACCTTCTTCCAGAATGCTGTTACTTCTCTTCCTCTTAAAATACTGTTAAATACAACCTTCCATATCTTTATCAGTTTTTTCCCATCATAGCTTCCAAACTTCCACATAAATTCCATCTTTTCCTGGAGACTTTCCTATACATTGGTTATACATAGCCATTTTTATCTCATCTCTTCCTATCCTGTTATAGCAACTGAGTGTCATCTACCTCTAACCTTGACATATTTAATTTTTCTATAAACATTTCCATTAGTACCGTTTCTTGACTTCCATATTTCTCTGCTTTATACAAACTTTCATAAAGTTTCCAAAATATTTCTAATACTTCGGTGATCTGCCTTGATGGCTTAGTGGTTAAGGTCTTCGCCTCCCATGCACAAGGTTCGATCCTGATCTCCAACCAATGCTTGTTTGGAGTTTCCATGTTCTCCCTGTGTCTCCGTGGGGTTTCTCCCATGTCCGAAAAACATGCTGAGTGTCTTCATCTCAAACTCACCAATGAATGTAGCTGCGGGCAGCAGCACAGACTTTACATGGTGCTCTAAAGGGGAAAGAGTTGAACAGACCAACCGCTTTCAGCATCTACTGCGGTGCTCAGTATCCTCAAGATAGGAGAACATAGATAGACTGCAAGCTGTGGCAGGGCTAGCCAGTTGACGGTGTAAAATATGTCTCTAGGTGATTCGGTCATGTTGACTAATGTCACCAAAAATGAGCATGGGTAGTTACCTGTGATAAGTGGGATGAGGACCCAGCCTACTCTGACCCACGCCAGGGACCCGTGCTAATGGTGGGAGGAGTATATGTGCCCCTATTGGCCAGTGTGTGGCCGCCATAAAACCCAGCAGCCCTGCGTCAATAAGCTACTGGCTGGCCAGTGTCCAGTTGCTCAGCCTGAGCTACATGGGATAGCTTTGAGTGAAAGCTGGACATAAAAAACAACCAACCTGCCAAACATGAACTGAGAATTGCTACGTAGGTTCAATAACAGGATGTAGCTTGGAAGTGGATGACATGATGATACGGAGGAGGCTAGACATCCTATGTATCCAAGAGATGAGATGGAAGGGCAGCAAAGACACTTGGATTGGGATCCAGAGTCTACTACTCAGGTGGAGGGCAGGCTAGAAATGGTGTAAGAATTGTGGTGAGAGAGAGGCTTCAAAAGGCAATAAGGGATATCATCAGAATCAATGACAGGCTCATGGCAGTCAGACTCTAGTCTAATGATAGGGCAGTATTCATAATTTCAGCCTATGCCCCACAGCAGGGTTGTGATAGTGAGGAAAAGAGTGCATTCAGACAGCAGTTGCAAGACCTTCTAGATAAAACAGGACAACATGAATTGGTGTTGATAATGGGTGACTTGAATGCACATATCGGGACAGACAGAACAGGATATGAGGACTGCCTGGGTCCACATGGGTGGGGCAACAGGAATAAAGAAGGAGAAGCCGTTCTAGACTTCTGTCTGGCAAATGGCTTGATAGTAGCTAACACATGGTTCAGAAAGAGAGACAGTCACAAGATTACATACAAGAGTAATTAACATGCAACTCAGGTAGACTTCCTTGTAGTAAGGAAAAGGCACTGGGGCAGAATCCATGATTGCAAAGTCACCCCCAGTGAAACAGTTGGCCCACAGCATAACTTACTAGTTGCCACAATCAGCTGCAAGCAGTGGTCAGAGAAGGCTTTAAGGTCAACAGAGACCAGGCTGAAGAACTGGGAAGTTGACTGGAGAGAAAGTACAACAGTTCAAGGAATTACTCAAGGCTCTAGCATCCCAAGAAGAGGAAATAGGTGGAGTTGAAGAAGAATGGCAGCGCATAAAAACAGCTTGTGTTAGGACTACAGAAAAGATATGTTCCCGAGCCAGGTATGGAAATAAGGTACATAAGGAAGCTGGTGGTGGATTGCAAAAGTCCAGGAAGTCATCAAAAGAAAAAAGGAGTTCAGAAAGAAGTGGGAGACAGAAAAGACTGATCAGGCTAGAAAAGACTACTGGTTGGCAAACAAAGAAGCCAAGAAAGAAGTTACAATAGCAAAGAATAGGGCATCGGAGGCACTGTACCAACTTCTGGAAAGTGACTCAGTAAGGGGCACAAAGAAACTATATCAGGTTGCAAGGCAATGACAGAAAGATAAAGAAGATTGCCAGACACCCTTCATAAGGGATGCCAGCAACAACCTGCTCACCAGCACAGAGGACATCAAAGGCAGATGGAAGGAGTATTTCCAGTAGCTTCTGAATAAAGAAAACCCCACAGAAGCCGTACTGCCCCAGAAACGGCCTACAATGAGAGAAGAGGAGCCCACCCTAGAAGAAGTAAGAACAGCATTAAGGAAGATGAAGTCAGGAAAAGTAGCAGGCCCAGATGAGGTCACAGTAGATATGATAAAGACGCTGGGTGAGATAGGGGAGAAATGGCTCCTGAGGGTGCTGATAGCAGTGTGGAGAGAAAGGCATATCCCAGATGACTGCAGAATAAGCATACTTGTGCCAGTGTGCAAGAATAAAGGGGACAGCCACAACTGTGGGTAGTACAGAGGTATCAAACTCCTATCACATTGCATGAAAACGCTGGAGAGGGTGATTGATATACAGAGTAGTAGAATGTAAGACGGGAGATGAGCAGTTTGGATTCATATCAGGATGTAGCACAACTGACCTGATGTTTGCATCGAGACAGATACTTGAGAAGAAGCTAGAGATGAGGAGAGAGTCCAACTTGGTATTCCTAGACTTGGAGAAAGCATATGACAAGGTCCCAAGAAAGCTGATCTGGGCAGTACTGTGTTGGTTTGAAGTCCCAGAAACATTGGTAGAATTAGGGCAGGCTATGTACAAGGACCCAATGACTCAAGTACAAACAGTGTTCGGCCTCACAGAGGGGTTTCTCAGTGGCTGTGGGTGTACATCAGGGTTCAGCTCTGAGCACGCTGCTGTTCATACTGGTGATGGACTACATTAGCAAACAGGTTGGAGGGTCAGATCAACAAAGCTGCTGTATGCAGACGATGTGGCAGTACAGGCAGACTCTGAGCTAGAATTTCAGCAAAGAATAGGAGAATGGAATGCAAATCTGAAGGCACATGGGATGAAACTAAGCACTGATAAGACGATGGTAATGGCAGCAAATTGGGGAAATCAGAAGAAGCTGAGAATAGACACAGAAGGGGAGATAGTGGAACAGGTAAACAGCTTCAAGTATCTGTGAGGAGTAGTTGAGGAGAAGGGTAGTCTGAATGAAGAGGTCAAAGCTAGAATCAGAGGGGCTGCAGCCAACTGGCAGAGAGTATCAGGTGTAGTCCATCACAGAAGAATCCCAAAGAAGCTGAAAAGTAAAGTGTACAAGACAATGGTGCGACCAGTACTACTGTATGGTACAAAAACCTGAGCAGTAAGGGCAGAACAATTGAAGAAGCTAGAGGTGATGGAAATTAAGTGCCTGAGAAAAATGACAGGATGCAAAGTGTGGGGCAGACAAAGAAATTAGGACATAAGAGCAGAAGCCAAAGTAGCTCCAATTTCAGAAAAGATCAAACAGAACAGATTACGGTGGTTTGGGTACGTGTAGAAAAACAGAAGACAATCTGGTGAGAAAGATTTGGGACAGACAGGAAGAAGGTAAGAGGAAGCAAGGACGCCCAGCAAAGAGGTGGATGGATTGTGTGAAAGAAGATCTGTGACAGTCAGGCATGAATGTTGAAGAAGGCAGGAGTGTGGCACTGAATCGAAAGAACTGGCGACACTTAACACGATACCCCGATCCCATGCAAAAAAATGGGAAAAAGGGGGCTGATTGATGATGATGATTCTAATACTTCTACATGATCTCTTGGTCCCCAAGCTTGGTGACAGCCCTTTCCACTTTCTGTTGCCTGAGTCGTTGTGCTAAAAGCTTTTGTGCTCTTGAATTATTAAAAAAAAAAAAAAAAAAACAGCTGCTTAACAGCAATCTTTCTAAACTTGTGCATATTATGGACGTAATCCCTTATTTTCTGTTTAGCATTTTGCAGTTGCTCCTCTTCTTGTTATGACAGATTCCCCCTATTTTCCAATACTTCAACATTTGTCAGTCCCTCTAAATAATTTTGGTTATTTCTTAACCATATCTCCCTTTCCTTTATTTCCATCTTAGTTTTAAATTCCACTCTAATTTAATCCCACTCCCTAGCTATATTTTCAAAAGAAAATTCTAACTTCTCTAGTTGAATCAGAATTAATTCCAAAACCAATTCCTTAAATTCTTCTCTTTCGACCAATAGGTGGTAAAGTGCCAGTGTCTCATTTTTATTTCATTACCATGCATTTTTATTTTAGTTCTTATTGGCACATGATTTGAAATAGGTATTGAGCGCATTTCACGACCTTCAATAAAATGCACATGTTCCTGTGAGAAATAAATTCTATCTAGCCTAACCCAATTTTTGTATCTTGGTGAATAATATGTAAATTTGTGGTGGTGCAGCAGTAGCGTTGTCGCCTCACAGCAAGAGGTTCTCCCGTTCGATTCACGGCTGGAGCACCTTGTGTGTGGAGTCTACATGTCCTCCCCTTGGTCGAGTGGCGTTCGAAAAACATGCGTGAATGGGCGTGCCTTCGTTGAAGGTCGGGCTGGCACCTCGGCACCATAAAAAATCGACTGCCAATCATTAGCGGACTGGAGTTCTACTGTGGCGACCGGGAAAAGCCGAAAGAAAAACAACTCTGAACTCTTAGTACTCAATTCACATCTTCCATGCTAAACATTTTCATAAATTACTTCAAAAAATCTACCCTCCTTTGTTGTATTTTTCCCTTCTAGGCCCCCAGATATAGCGTCATTGTTGCAAACCAAATTCCATTCTCCACCTATAAGTAATATTCCTTACTGAAAGATTATTATTTCTCCCAGAATTTTCTTAAGCTCCAATATAGCAGTTTCAGGTGGAATGCACATGCATGCCAGTATAATCCTCCTCCATAACCAGTAGCCCTTTAGTACTATATAGCTTTCATTATTATCTTTTTTCCCCTCTTCTATCACTATTGGAGCTCCTCTTCCAATTAATGTAAGTACACCCTCTTTTCCTTTGCCCCAGATATTCCAGTGAATAACCATCCTGAAAACCTTTCTTTATCAAATCCCCATGTTCATTTCTTTCCAAGTGTGTCTCCTGTAGCACAGCTACTTGCACTCTACATTTTTAATACAGTTCACTACTCTTTCTTTTTTATATTTATCTGTAAGACCATTCAGACTGAAAGACACTACAGAAAGCATCACTTTCTTATATAGATACTATTACCACCTTTTATGTATAACTGCTTTTTTGTTAAAAGTCTAGTTCCAACTTTTATGTTACATGCATATACTGTTCAGCAGGTTGCTCTTTTATGCAGTTGTTTCTTGTCATATCCATTTGCGTCTACGCCACATCTTGCATAACATTTTATTTTATTGAAAGCCCTCAAACAGAACAAACCCACCCCTAAAACCTATTAACTTAATAATAACACACAAAACTATGTATACCTTCAAATTTTGAAGTTTTTGCTTCCTAATAAAAACAAAAGTTCTATGTTGATAGCCACACAGACAGGCTAGAGTTAACCAAGAAGAAAAGATGGTCAAGCTAAGATGCATGGTACAGCCTGTGCTATTAGCAAGTGCTATTTAATTGTGTTTATCTTTATGGCTCTCCCAGCTGAGAAAACACTTGGAATGCTTTCAGTAAACACTTTCCCCAAGCCATTTTCTCCATCAAATTGTCTTCTAGTTACATGTAAACCAGATACAAAACTGCTAAGGGTACCTGATTTACCAGGAAAAAAGCCTTTTAATATTCAATATTCTTTTTAATTTATCTGCTTTGTAATAAGCATGTTATTGGATAACCCCTAAGGTCTTAGCCCAGTCATTTCCCTATGCAAGCATGGGAAAAAAAGCACAGCAATTTTTCTTTTGTCATACCCTCTTAACCAGAGCCTTTCTTTCTCCTCCCTTCTTTTCCACTTTTTTTCATTGCAGTGCCAACATTGCTTAAAATTGAACAAAGAAAAAGGGAGAGGAAGGGAGAAAATGAAAAAAACAAAATCACCTATTTATATAAGTATCCCCACTGCATTTTAAAAAAAACTGAGAAAACTTTACTTCACGTCTAATTGGTTTTGTCTTATCTTTAACTCTCTCATAGCTGGGAAAAGCCCTGATTGAACATTATGTCCTAGCCAATTTTTTTCCCCTCAGCCAATCCCTTTCCACCAGATTATCTCTAATTTCTCTATCAGATTGTCTCCATGAAGACATGAGGACCAGGCAGCCAGTTTCTGTTTACCACACTGTTTCCATGGAAACATAAAGAGCTGTCATTGAATCTCACACTGACACAAATGTTCTCCAGCAGGGGCTGACACAGACAAACAGCTGGTGTCACAGCCATTGACTAAAACTAAATGCCAAGAAATGCATAATAGTACCCTCTGGGAAGTCATAGGTTAGTACTAAGCTAACTGCCCTTGGAGCCATTTTAAGCCTAGCCAATTATCCCTTGTGAGACTTAAACCCTGCACCTTGTGTTTGTAAGGCAAACACTTTAACCATTAGGCCACCCTCCCATCCATCCCTGGTAACCATCATATTCACAACACAACCCTTACAGTTGACACAGTAGTCAGGGACTTAAGGACACACACAGATAGTAATCTAGCCTTTAACCATCATGTGTCTACAGTGGTGAGGAAATCTTTCTATACTGTGCGCAACTTATAAACAAAGGTGTGGCATCTAAGTCCAAGGAAGTCATTGTTCCACTGTATTCGGCATTCATCAGACCTATCATTGAGTGCAGTACCCCCTTTGGTATGTACCTAATCAGACATATTCAACAAATGGAACGTCCACAGAGGTTCCTCACTAAAAGAATACAGGGTGTAAGTAAAATGTCCTATGCAGACCACCTCAAGGACCTATCCCTATGTTCTATCTCCTACAGGCTTTTGAGAGGAGATCTATGCCTGGTATACAGGGCATTGTCAGATCCCACTCTGATAGCCCTCCTGCATATCTACAAAGCAAACAGCACCACAATTACCCGTTCTAAAGACTTAAACTTTGCCTGTGATATAAATAGGTCCTTCTGGAGAGACAGGTAAATATCCCATAGACGACTGCATCTATGGAACAGGCTACCCCATCCATGTGAAGCACAGTTCCTCTCTAACCCAATTCAAGTGCAACTTGGACAATTAGATGGGAAACTGGAAATTCATCCCAGGTTTGGCACTTATGTCTCTTATGGACAAAGATAACCTGCAAATGGTTAATCTCCCAAACCCCTGCTTACACTTATCAAGGGTATCAGAAATTGTCAGAGATTTGGGATGCATGCATGGCTAGGCTAGGCTTAAAAAGGCCCCTGTGGTCATTAGCCTAGCAAACACCTTTGAACCTATGAATAAGGCCAGCTGCAGAATTGCTAAGTATACATGCATTTGCTAGAAAAAAGCCTCATAATATTCAATATTCTTTTTCATTTACTTGCTCTCTCATAAAACTAATCAGTCCAAGGTCCCCAATCCAGTCACGTCCCCATGCAAGAATGAAAAAAAAAAAGCACATCAATCTGAACCCCATCATGCCCTTTCAACTAGGCTCCCCTCCTTTATCACGGCCTTGCCCACACTTCTCAAAACTGCATAAGAAGAGAAAGAGAAGAGGGAGAAAAGGAAAAACAGCACCTGTTCACAATCCCCACCACACTCAAAAATACCATGCAAAGAAAACCATGCACCACAAATACAGCACTATTAAAAAAATGTCCTCCCCACTCACAGCCACCCCCCCCCTCTCCTCTTCTCCCCTCCCCAAAGCATTTTTCCATTCATTAATGGCATGAAGTAGGCATATACTTTATAGCGTCCCCCATAAATCCAACAAATTTTGAAAAAGTTCAATATTTCCAGATTTTTTTGTTCCGTCATATTTCACAAATATAATTACTGCACTGTAATCCCATATTAAGTTACTGACTTTATTACTGCTCTCATCTCCACTGCCCAAATCCTGTCTCTGCTTCATTTCCAATGTACTCTTGATTCTTCTAGTCAACTCTTGTGCTCCATTCCTTCTCTCCAACATTTTCAGTTGAAATACTGGAAAAGGTTTCACAGGTACAGTCTCTCTGTGGTCTTTATTACCACAGAAACAAGAAGCAGAATCTGCCACTGGAACTTAAACTGAGAACAAGAGGCACAAATTTTAGCGTAAATTTATTTTCCGCTTTCGTCATCAGACTTCATCAGAAAACAATACATCTAACAATAAAAAACTTACAGTTTAAAAATATCTGTAAACCAATAGAAAATACTTTTTCATCCCACAATTAAGAGACGTCACAAACCTGACTATTAAAGACATACACTTCTGTTAAAAACTATTTGCTCAAGTGAACCCTGCGGTTCTTTAAAAACACTTGATATTAACTACATCATTCAACCCTGGTGCTTTGTCAGAGTTTAACCTAATCTGCCACAGTGCTTCCAACTCTGTCTTAAAATCCCCACCCCTTGTATGGAGTGCCCTGTTCCAGAACTGAAAAAGTACAGTTTTGTACCTACCATAAATGTAGATGTTCGAAGATCCACATTGCTGCAGTCCTTAAACTTGGGTAGTCCGCTGTCCTCGGTCAGCCCGAATATCAAAGTATAAGGCTGACGTCGGTCAGGGCGCATTTGACTGACATCAGAACGTCAGGGTACAAATGCGCATGACCGACGTCATATCCTCATTCTTTTCTTGCCCCAGATGTCAGAAGACCCTAAAAATAAAGGTCAAAACCAAAAGACAGCAAACAACCAACCAACCACCCTTGCACTAACTATATGTACAATATATACAATATACACAAAAAGTACAACCCAACCCACACAACCACCTCTAACTACAGAGGGGAAGGAGGGAGGGTAAATTGACTGCAGCAATGTGGATCTTCGAACATCTACATTTATGGTAGGTACAAAACTGTACTATGTTCTTCATCTCACATTGCTGCAGTCCTTACACTTGGGTAGAATCCCAAAGCAGAGGTAAGGGAGGATGGCTAACTACAAGGAAGCAGGAGCTGCCAAAATGCCCTGCAAAACAGCAGTGGCAAAACCAGCCCTGGACTTAGAGTAAAGTGGCAGGTGATAATGCCTAGAGAAAGTATGCACAGAACTCCAAGTAGCTGCCTCCAAAATATCCTTGGTTGCCACTCCCCTCAAAAAAGCTGTTGAAGTGGCAGTAGCCTTAGTGGAATGAGGCCTAATCCCAGCTGGAATCTCCTTGCCATGATGGGAATAACAGAAAGCAATGCAAAACCCAATCCACTTAGAAATAGTTTGTTTTGATATAGGCTTGCCCTGAGAACTCAAAGCAAAAGAAACAAACAACTGCTGAGACTGCCTGAACCCTTTAGTTCTGTCCAAATAATAACGCAACTGCCTGTGGACATCTAAAGTGTGCAAAATCTTTTCCCCTTTATTTTGGGGATTTGCATAAAAGTAGGCAAATGAATAGTTTGGTTTAAAGCCACACTAGAAACCACCTTAGGCATAAAGGAAGGATTAGTACGTAATGATACCCTATCCTTATGAAAAATCAAGAAAGGCTCAACTGCCATAAGGGCCTGTAATTCAGAAACCCTTCTTGCAGAGGTAATGGCCAACAAAAAAGCAGTCTTCCATGATAAATATTTCAACTCAGCAGTAGCTGCAGGCTCAAAAGGTTGTAGAGTGAGTTTCTCCAACACAAAATTGAGATCCCAAGCAGGAGTAGGAGCTCTACGTGGGGTCTTATATTCTTTGCCCTCTAAGAAATTGCTTGAACAAAGGATGAGAAAACAATGGTGGGTTGCAATCATAGTGAGCTGAAATTGCTGCAGCATGAACTTTAATAGAAGAGAAAGACAAACCTTTGTCCAGTAACTCAGTAAGATATTGAAGAGCCACACACAAATTAGGCTCAGAAACATCAAAATCTTTTGCTGCACTCCAAAACAAAAATCTCTTCCATTTGTCTGCATACACTTTTCTTGTACTAGGCCTCCTAGCTTCCAAAATAACATTCAAAACTTGCTGAGGAAGTGGAGGCCCACTATGGTTCAAAACAGAATATGCCAGGCTGTTAGGTGCAGGGAGTGAAGCTTGACATCTAGCAAATGGCTGTCCCCCTGCGACAACAGGTGTGGAATCGAAGGCAAAGGCCATGGAGGCTTCCGTACCAGACTTCTCAGTAATGGGTACCAGTGTTGTCGAGGCCAATCCGGAGCTATTAAAATCATCCTTGGCTTGTCCTGTCTGACCTTTAGAAGTACCTTTGGGAGGAGAGGCAGAGGTGGAAAGGCATACACATGAAGATTGCTCCAATTGAAAGAAAGAGCATCCACTCTCCAAGCTGTGGGATGAAACCTTTTTGTGCAAAACTTTGGCAGCTGATGGTTTAGTGGAGAAGCGAACAGATCTATGTCTGGAGTTCCCCATGACACTGTCAATTTCTGAAATACATGAGGATCCAATTTCCACTCGTGGGGATCCATAATTCGCCTGCTCAACACATCTGCTAAGGAGTTCTGTGCTCCTGGCAGAAACCTTGCCTGAAGATTGAGCTGTAAACTGAGAGCAGTCTCCCACAAAATCATTGCTTGCCTGCATAGACGATAAGAATGTTCCCCCTTGCTTGTTGATGTACCACATGACAGTTGTGTTGTCTGTTAGAATCAACACCTGCCCTGGAAGAAGTAATTCCTTGAAAGCAATTAATGCAAACTGGACTGCTAACATCTCCTTCATGTTGATATGTAGATGTTGTAGTCTGACAGGCCACTTGTTTTGTATCCACTTTCCATTTAGATGAGCTTCCCAAGCTTTGTCTGAGGCATCTGTCGTTAAAATCTGACTCGCCTCTGGCCGGGTCACAGAGAGTCCCTTGTTTAGGTGACATTCCTGAGCCCACCACAAAAATTCCTTTTGAATGCAAGGTATTATTCGAATGACAGTTTCTAGATCCTGGCAGTGCTGTGTCCATACATTTTTGAGATACCATTGTAGCTTCCTCATATGCAGTTTGGCATTGGGAAGCACCAGAATACAAGATGCCATGAACCCTAAGGCTTGAAGGACTGTCCTTGCAGTCAGCCCGGACTGATGAGATAGCTGATGGAAGTAAAGGGATAGACTCTTTTGTTTGTCCGGGGTTAAAAAGGCCATCTGGGATGCTGTATTCAGTCTCACACCCAGAAAGCACATGTCTTGAGAGGGTACTAGACTGGACTTTATTTCGTTCACAGAATACCCTAGGCATCTTAGCACTGCTATCACATATTCCAAATGAAGAAGAAGCTGTTCTCTTCCTTGAGCCAGAATTAGGCAGTCGTCCAAATAAGGATAGATCTGTATTCCTTTTAGTCTGAAGAAAGCTATCACTGGAGCCAGAACTTTCGTGAACACTCTGGGCGCAGTAGATAAGCCAAAGGGCAATGCAGAGAACTGATAGTGAGAAGTCCCAGCTCGAAAACGCAGATACTTTCTGCAACTTAGTCTGATAGGAACATGAAGGTAAGCCTCCTTGAGATCCAAAGTTACCATCCAATGATCTTTGCCCAGCAGAGGTAAAAGCTGCTGCAACGTCACCATTTTGAACTTGGGAATGTCCAGATAAGTGTTGAGGATAGATAAATCCAAAATTGGTCTCCACGTGTTCCCCTTCTTTGGTACTAGGAACAGGCGAGAATAAAATCCTAGGCCCACTTCTGGCAGAGGGACCGGCTGTATGGCCCCTAGTTGGAGCAACAGAGAAACCTGTTTGTGAGCCTCTATTCTTTGTTGAGGAGGAACGCCTGGCATGCCTTTGAAAGGAGGCAAGGTATGGAAATAAAACCTGTAGCCGTGGTGTATGATATCCAATACCCATCTGTCCTGGGTAATTAAACTCCAATTTTCTTTGAAAAGTGCCAACCTTCCTCCCAAAGGTGCTGCCAGACGAGCAGGCTCTGGCAGCTGAAAAGGTAGGTCATTGGGTCTGCTTACGAAAGGACTGACCCCTGCCCTCACCAAGCCTGTGCAGGAGTACTCCCTGTTCTAGGCCTGAAAGAGCCCTGGGCTCTGCCCTACCACGCCTAGATCTACCCCTAGACTGTGAATCATAAGAAGGATACGCCCACCCTTTAGTAGGCCAATTTCTACTAAACTTTGGAGGCTGGACCTGCAAAAAATCTTTAACAGTCTGCATAGACTTAGCCTTGTCTTCCATTTTCTTTAAAACTGTCTCAACAGGAGGACCAAACAACACGTCAGATTGTAAAGGAGCATCTAAAATCCTTGTTTTAACATGTTCAGACAAATTCTGATCCCTCAGCCAGGCGTGCCTGCGAAGAACCGACCCAGTGGCAGCCACCCTAGACGAGGCCTGAACAGCATCAAAACCACATTGCAAAGAATGCTTACCCACCTGTTCAGAAACATGCACTAAATCTTGCAACTCCTTACAATCAATACCTACTGCCAGAGCATCAACCTTAGACTTCAATTGTGAAAGGAGATAATTTTGGTATTTCAACATGTGAAACTGGCAATTCAGAGCCCTCATAGCAAGAGTGGAAGAAGTATAGACTTTCTTTCCCCATCTATCCAAGGCCCTAGCCTCCTTGTCTGCAGGAACCGGATTCTTAACAGCAGAAGCCTTAACACCTTTAGGCCCCTGGCTAACAGTTTCTGGGTCTGCCCTAGGACTCTTAAAAAGATACTTATGAGCTTCAGGCACCCTGTAATACCTATCCAGCTTAACAGGAGCAGGAGGCAAAGAATCAGGATTAAGAGAAGCTTCTGTAAAAACATCTTCCACTACATCCAAAACAGGAGGTATAGCCAAAGGCCTATGCTGGGGTAAAAACAGAAATTCCCTAAGCCTTTTCCTGGAATCAGAGAAGTCCTGACCTTCCCACTTAAAATGCTCCCTCATGGAATGAAGAGTTTCTGAAAAAGAAAAATCCTCAGGAGTAGCAGCAGAAGGAGTAGAATCATCCACATCAGAATCAGAAGAAGGAGAGTACTCCTGCAAGTCTTCAGCCGAAGACTCTGAAACATCTGAAGCCTGCTCAAAACCCCCCAGCTCAGGCTCCACCCTAGGTCTCTTATCAGGAGGGGGCATAGAACCCCTAATCAAAGTAATCAAATCTTCTGCCATTTTAAGCATATGCTTCTTGGGCACAGTACCTGAAGAGCTAGGGGTAACACCAACTGAAGCTAAACCTGGCCTGCCCCTGGGGGAAGCCTTTGAAACAGAAGGAGAGGGCCTAGCCACCTTAGGAAGGGAGGGGAGTATAGTAACATGAGAAGCCCCTCAGCCTGACTAGTCTCCTGAGAGGCCACATCTTGCAATAATAAGGTCTCACCCTGGGAACACAAAGAAACCTCCGGTGGAGCCACCGCTCCACCGACACCTCTAAAGAACTGGCGCCTGGTACAGACGGTTCTTCTAGCCTAGGCTTAACTGCCTTGTCCTTGCGCTTCTTGAAGAAGCGGGCCGGAGCATCCGACGGCATTTTATAGTTGCACCGCTTCCCAAAGACTAACCTTGCACAATCCAACCTTCTCTTTATAGTGCGTTTATTAAATCTAGCACAAGAGCGACAGCCAACAACGTCGTGCTCAGGCCCTAAGCAAGGAATACAAAAAGTATGATAATCTCTATGCGGTATCTGTTTCCCACAAGAAATGCAATTATTAACTTTTTCTGACATCCGGTAAATGACTGAGGCAAGAAAAAACTAAAATATTCCCCAACGGGGTACTTAGCCAACTTTGCACTCGGTCTGAAACTTCTAAATCGAAAAATCTCAGAACGCCAACCGGCACTTGCAATACTGCTTCTGCATCGGACCATGCGGCAAAAAAGACTGAGGATATGACGTCGGTCATGCGCATTTGTACCCTGACGTTCTGATGTCAGTCAAATGCGCCCTGACCGACGTCAGCCTTATACTTTGATATTCGGGCCGACCGAGGACAGCGGACTACCCAAGTGTAAGGACTGCAGCAATGTGAGATGAAGAACATCAGGAACTTACTATCATTAGGACACGTCAAAGTGTGTTTAAAAAACGTGTTTCTATCGTCGCCCTTTTTTATGCTATAATAGTACTCTTTAATCCTGGCACAGAGAACCTGGGTGGTCATCTCGATATAAAATGCAGTAAGTACAATAAGAACATAATCCAATGTACACCACACTTTTGGTTTTACAGTTAAAATAACCAGACACTGGAACAGCATGTGGCAAATTTATGAAAGGTCCCTCTAATATGTACCTGCAAACGGTACAACTTCCACATTTGTACATACCAAAATCTCCTTCTGTTTCACAGCTCATTTTTTGTTGTTCAAACTTTTACTTTAAAGACAGCTGGATACAGCAGTTTGAATCTCACACCTGCGTCTCGACATTGTCTGAACAGTGGAATAAATTTACTTCTCTTTTGCCTGGTGTACGAGTAATCATTCTCCACAAACACACTGCTGTCCCCACTTTTAGTATTTTGTCCTTCTGCCACAGTTTTGTCAGAATCAACTCCTTCTGCTGGTAGGATTGCATCTTTACTATTAAAGGTTGCTTTCTTATAGCTAGGTTTGGAGCATACACACAAAGTGCCCTTTCAACTAACAACAACTGCTGTGGAATACCAGTCCAGTTGCTTATTTGTGGTTTCATAAAATTAATGCAGTCTGTTCCTTCCAGGTTCTCTGGTATAGCTGAAAATCTCAGGTTTATCCTACGTGCTCTGTCCTCTAATTCTATTATTTTTTGAAAACCTCTCTTGCTGAGCAGTCTGATATTCAGCCAGCCTTTTCTGGACTTTGGCAGCTTTATTCTTTACCATCTCATATGAATATCTGTTTAAAGTTTCTTCCATTTTTTTTCTAGCCTTTTGTTGTTTGTGTTGATATATTACATCAGTGTTTTGTTTATTTTAACCAGGTCTGTATGCAATTGTCTTGCATCTTCCTGTAGTTTATAGGAAGTCATGTCAGAAGGTTGCATTGCTTTTTGCTGTATAGCTGAAGAACTTTCCCCAGTCAGTGTTTCTTCCTCACTTTTTGTAGTTGATTTTTATCAGGTCCTTTGTATTTCTTTATTCCTGACATCCAGGCATTGCACTTACTAGCCAGTTATTGAAATTTGCCAATAAACACAAGTCTACTGGCCTTCTCTGATCAGTTTCTGTTTTCACACTGGCAGAGCTAGAAACTAGCTGTTACTCAGTGTGCAGCCATCATGGAAGTCTCCAACTCCAGAAGTGTCTTGAGAAAACCTCTGGTATTTCCTGAATCCACAGTGGTTTCTAGAGAAGGTCCTTGGAGGAGTAGAAAACTATGTCTTTGGCAAAAAGGTTTTTCTCATCCTGCTCATGTCTGGAAAGCGGGTCTTTGACCTTGGATCCAAATAGAGTCAATCTGAATGGGGCATTTATAAATGACGTCTTGAAAAGGCTCCACAAAATGACAACGCATCTAGGCATCTCTCCTTACAGGTAGGCTAGAACTTGCAGTTCTCGAAACACCTTCAATAAAAGTTGATGATCAGACATGCATCAAGCTTCAATCTGAGCACTCCACCAACCTAAAAAAATTCTGGAATACTATCTCCTCTCTGCTCCATCCCATTAACAAAGATAACCCTTACTCTAACCCTGACCTCACTGACCTAGAAACAGCCACATCATTTAACTCCTCCTTTGTAGAGTATATAGCTAAACTAACCACCACCTTCCCACACCCCCCCTACAAGTTCACCCCCCACCCTCCTCCCACCCTACTGACAACACGCAACAATTCCCCACCTTAAAGCTCAACCCTGTCCCCACAAGCACAAATAAAAAGAACTCCTCCGCCAGCTAAAACTATGCTGTACTGCACTGAACAATTTGCCCCCTCGCTTCCTCAAATTATCTGCTGACAGCCAATCTCCATTTTAATAAACAGATCTATCCAAGAATTTTATGTCCTTTCAATCTGGAAACATGCATTCATCATCCTATTAAACAAAGGAGGTAAAAACTATGATACCACCAATTTCAGGCCCATTGCCATCCTTTCCCCACTCTCAAAAATCCCACAAAAGTGTATTCATGCTCAACTGATGTCATATCTAATTCACAATAACCTCCTTACCCCCCCACCCAACAGGGTTTCTGTCCTGGCCGCACTACCATCACTGCACTTTTGTCCTTCCTTGAATCCATCAACCAAGCTTGTGACTCTAACAAACTCATATCTACCCTGTTCCTAGACCTATCCAATGCTTTTGACAGTCTCCCACCCCATACTCATATCTTACCTCTCCTCTCTCAACCTATCTCCCTCTACCATATCCTGGTTCTCTAGCTACCTCTCTGAGTAAAATGGAAATCTTCAAATTCCTCCTCCGCACACACCCCCACCGGCATTCCCCAAGGTTCTTTTGTAGGCCCCCTACTTTTCAACATATTCATCAATAACTTTCACCACACCATCCCCAATACGTCCCTAATCCAGTACACAGATGATTCTACAATCATCTGCACTGCTGACTCCCCCTCTGACCTACTACAAAAACCCAGTCAGCTTTTACTAAAACAGAAACTTGGATGCACAATAACCACCTCACCCTAAATGCAAACAAAACTAAACTAATGATCTTTACTCCCTCTAGAATCTCCTCCTTTACTATACTAAGCCAGAACTGGTGTCACCTTTGATGAGCATCTAAAATTCAACATCCATACTCAAACTGCTATAAAAAAACCCCACCAAAAATATGAACTCCTGTACAAACACGATCGCTACCTCACTCCCTCCACTAGAAAGACCTTAGCCTCCTTCTACCTTCTCCCGTCTCTCATATACGGCGCCCCGCTCCTCACCAACTTCCAACTTGGCTTACAATCCAAATTAGAATCCTGCTACAATAAAATCAGCAAATTTGCCACCAACTCTAAAAATTCTTCTCATCACTGCCTCTCCCTCTGCCTCTCTACAACTGCTAGAGCTACCTAACTACCTAAACCTACTCAAACTCACCACAGCCCATAAGCTCATCTTCAAACCATCCAACTGTCCTGCTCTCTCCCCCACCTTAATCCCCTATATTCCAAACCGCTCACTCTGATCAGAAAAGCAAAACCTCTTACAAATCCATAAACCCTCCCAACCCCCTGGCCACCTTCTGATATTGTACTCCCTAGCCAAATTATGGAACTCACCCCCCCCCCCGAAACACTCCAAACCACACCAACTTCAAATCCCTCCTACCTATCATCTAAACAGATATGCCCCTGCTCTTCCCCTACATGAGCCCTTCCTTACTCATCTTTCTTTTCCCAGCAGTTACAGTCTCTCCCCATCGACACCCACATACTACTACTCAACTTTGCTTATTACTGCTGGACTGCTTTTTCTACCCCCATTTTCATTATATCTGAGATTTATATTTCTATCTTATGAAATGTTGTAATTCTTATGTCTTAAAATGCATTCTATAAAGATTAAGGAATGAATGTCCACTATCACTACATCTACTCTGTATACAAATGTCATCTTTTCATATTTGTTAATTGTACACTCAGCATGTGACATATACCCTGCTTTATATGCATGTTTTTTATTGTTAATGGAGGTTTTCTCCCCATGCCTTCACTGAAAATGGGCTCTTCTTGGCCCAGTGGACTTCCCTGGTTATCAAACTGAAATAAAATAAATATATAAATAAATATGGAGGCATTTGATAGGAACTGTAAGGTAGCCAAGTTGTCTGTCCACTGATTTCTTGCCCTCCACAGACATGGATCCCGAGAGAGATTTGGAAAGCTCCTTAGTGAAATCTCTCTGAAACCTAGTCATGTGTGCCAAATAGTTCAGCGACCTAAGGGCAAAGGTAGCTGAAGCATACATTTGCTTCCCAAATTAATCCAAAGCCCTAGATTCTCCACTGGGAGGATGGGTGGATGAGCTCTCCTCAGCAAGCTCTTTTTTAGTGGCTGCTCCTACTACCATGGTGTCCACCACAGGGCCCTTACTCCAGTGAGATTAATCTTTAGACATTAAAAGGTAATTGTCAAGTTTCTTGGGTATGAGAGGTTGACTATCTCATCGGCTGTGGGTACCACCAAGGAAGTAGCTGGTTCCAGATGTGTAAGAAAACACTGATTCTTCCTGGGAAGGTGCTTAAGAAGAACAACCCTGTTATCTCAAAAATTCAAAGATCTCCTAAATGAGACATCTTCAAGTGGTGCTCTCACCCCTTAAAAAAAATCAGTGTCTTCCATGAGTAACTCCTGGGGAGGGTCAATGCGTCTCCTCTTACATGTATGTTTCATAGCAGTGTCAAATGGGGATGTGCCAGAGAAGATTCTGAAGACTGACGGGTATCCTGAGCAGGTAAAGCCTCAAGGCTAATAGGAACCAGCTGTCCAAAAGGATAGAGTGTGAAGGCACAGGACCCTATAGCCTGAGGCTATTTGCAGTGGGGCGGGAAGACCCAAGAGGAAGAGAGAAGCGCATTCACCAACACTGGATGGAGCTCTTGACCGCCTCAAAGTCAAGGGAGAATGCAGGACCACCACAGCAGGTGCTAAAGTAACCACATCAAAATGATCACTGGGTCCTCTCTGACCCTGATTAGAGATGGAAGCCAGAGCTGAGCTATCCAAAGCCAAGGCAATAAGAGGAAGAGGTGGCTCCAACAACTTCAGAGTCAAACCCCTTCTCCCAGATCTGGTGATGAAGCTTAGGCTTCAAAATCCATCCAGATCTAAAACAGTCAAAGCCAGTGGGATCAAAGTAGAAGCTTTAGTTGAAGATGACCACATTCTAGGATCTGACAGACCACTCTGGGTGACATCTTGGGTCCTGAAGCCCTGAAGCAGAAGGTTAGATCAGGGTACGAGCAGCCACAGGTGAGGGGGGAGGTCTGAAGCTGACAGGTCTGATTATAGCATTAACGGGAGAACCCCCAGCTAAATTTGGGTCCTGAAGAACTTCATCATTCTATCCACATCAGCCTCTGTTAAGCTCCTGGTAGACTTGATAGATCTGAAGGAAAAAGATCACTTATTGAAAGATTCATGGGGCTTTTTAGGGTGCTTAAAGGACAACCTATGGAACTGAGGTTTCATTTTTCTCACAACAGATGTCAACTTGTTCAGTGTTATTCCCAGTGAGGGAGGTTTAGATCTATTTTATGTATGTTTTATTGCGAGTTTCTTTTGACTGATAAGATCAATTTTACTAGTGAGATGACGTCTCATCTTAGATGATAATTACATCTTTGTTACAGGCTTATTATTTAAACAAATCAAGGGGGTAGCTATGGGCACAGCTTTTGCCCCAGTATACATCAACTTAGGGTTTACTATCAAAATTGCGAACCGAACTCCGTCGACTGCACTTTGTTCGAACACGGAAATTCGAACACGGCAATGTCAAGCATCAAGCCCCTATCTCATCCCATGTTAAACCCATTCCTAGTTTGGCTTTTGATGTTTGACATTGCTGTTTTCGAACTTCTGTGTTCGAACAAAGTGCAGTCGACGGAGTTTGATTCGCAATTTTGATAGTAAACCCAACTTAGTCTTGTTTCCATGGGAAAAAGGATACGTTTTTAACTGTGAACTATTTAAGTATATTAAATTGTATTTCAGATTCTTGAATGATATATTTACTCTATGGGATGGTCCCAATTTTTACACTGAAGTATTTTTGGTTCACCTGAGTAGAATAGGAATTGAAATGTATTAAGGACAAACCCCATTGTACACAAATTATTACAAGATAACCCATAACATTAAAAATATATCTGAAGCTAATCAGAACAATAATACAGATTTTAATGTAAAAAATTGTGGCACAACATGCTGTGGATGCTGCAACCAATGTTCTTTTATTTTAGGGGGAAAAATTTTAATCTTGGAAAATATTTTAAATTCTATTTTTTTACAAAAAGGTAACTGTTCGACCAAAGGGGTAATATATATATAGTAAAATGTTCAGGATGTTCCACTTTCTATGTGGGCAAAACTGAACAGTGCCAATGTATAAGAATTTACGAGCACCTATAAGATATTATTAAAAAAACGTAAACAATTAATTAAAATAAACATGGCACATCATACTAACAATACAAAAAAATTCTCTTTTGCTATACTGGAACAGGTTAAAATCAGCCCCTATGGTGGTGAATGGGAAATTAAATTGGAATATAAAGAACTGATATGGCAGCTCAGGCTGAATGTCAACACAGCCCCAGGCCTGAATCAGTTTATGCCACTATGACCATTACTGAAGTTAACATCTATGAAATTATAAATTATTTAACTTCACATGCATGCTACTGTATTACACATTTTTATATTTTTTCTTTTCCTTTTGATGAGTACATTTTATATGTATTTAGAATTAATTATTAATGGAAGGTTCTTTGAACTGTTAATGATTTAACTGAATATTCGTATACAAGAAAGTGATGTGATTTGGGATGCATTCTGATTAAGTCCCACATACAGGGATGAACGTGCTCAATGTTTTTAACAGTCCTTTGAATAGTTCAATACATTCCTTCATTTTAGATAGCTTGCATCTCTTTGGTCTCCTTTCCCTAGCATTTTCTTGGTTTTACTTATCTTGCTATCTTACAGACCTAGATCAGTAGCTCATGATTAAAAGTTGAAACCTTAACTATAAGTTAAATGTTCTTTTCCCCTGGGGAATCTTGGCTATAGATGAATGGTCTCACATAGTATATTGGCAAAGATTTCAGGAAAGTGAATGGTGATGCACTACATAAATATTTAGTTCTACTGTCTACAGCTGAGGGTTAGCAGACGAAGGAAAAAATTTAAACTTAAAATGTGCTTACTTTTGGAAAGAGGTGTTGAGGTTAAGAAAATACACACAAATAGCCCTACCTTCACCACTGTTCCCTGAGGTCCTTTGGCAATTGATTAAGCACCACCTTTGTAAGGACTTCAGGGTGTGTGTGGAAAAATACAAGACAGTGAACAAATTTGCTAACAGGTAAATGAGAAACTACTATTCAGAAAGTAGAGTTTAACCCATAATTTTGTTAAGTAGAACAGTTTAACCCAGAACTTTGTAAGTACAACAGTTTAGCCCAGAATTCTGTATGCCTTTGGCAGTATTATTTCTAAGCAGCAATTACTGTCTCACAGTTAGAAATATATGGTATAGTACTAAGTACAGTCTGTTTTCTGAAACTCTCAGACATTATTTCTGCAACAGTGCAAAACCCATAAACAAAGACATATAGACTCATGTGCCTTGTACTCTATAACAGTTACTTTCCAGGGACAGCTGTAAGAAATATGTATTATAATACCAAAAATACCAGCATGCAAGTTGACAATAGTAATTTTAAGTGATGGTATATAAGGAGAACGCAAGATGAGACAAATACTTGTCAACTTAACACAGTGACTGTCCAGGGTTATAATTTCCCTATGGGCAAGTTAAAGTCTTTCGGATGAAATAAGAAAGGTAATGCCTATGTTACATGTTCAATACACTATAAAGAAAACACTCATTAAACAATTAAAATACGGTTCACCAGTATCACATCTGAAAAGAAGCTATGCCTATTGTTATGTTTGGCAACAAGCTTATGAAAAGCTACTCAACAAATGTCACTCTTGGTTTTACCTAAATCCTCCCTCATTGGTTCTATAGATGCTTATCTGATAGAGCCCAAGCAGTCAAATGGCAGTTAGAATATTCACTCATAGGTTCACAGGTTGGTACTAGGCTATCAGCCCTATACAAGCCTAGCTATAACAATTCCCTGGATATTTCTTCCCACAATATTTACTTCCCTGGACCCCTGTCTAGCAGGGCGACTGACATGATCCCTGGGGTGAATTTCCTATCTCCCATCCAATCGTCAAGGTTCCTTTTGAAGAAGGCCAAGGAGGCGCTCTGCTTAACATGTATGGGCAGCCTATTCCACAGTACGGGGAGTCTCTGAGTCAGGAACCTATCCCTCCAGCATGTTTTGTTCATTGTGATGAGAATGTTTAGATCTCTGGAGTGTGTGTGGCTCTGAGGGATTGGGATTTCTTTAAGTGGAGCATGTCCAACAGCTCAGGGTTTGACATGGCCTTGTATGTTAAGCAGAGAATGCCTCTGAGTAGACGATATGCCACAGAGTATAGCTGGAGTTCTTTTAGATGGTCAGCATAGGGCATCTGCTTTAGGCCTGTGATTCTTTTAGTGAGGTATTCTGTGGCCTTTCCAGATGTTGCAGATGTTTTGTGAGGTACATACCAAATGGGGAGTTGTACTCTATAATGGGTCTAATGAGGGATGAGTACAGTGGGACAATTACCTCCTTTTCTTCTAGATGAAAAGCCCTTAGTGATGAGGTGTGCCACACAGAAGGAGTTCCTGACTCTTGTGGCGATGTGGTTATCAAAGGTGAGATCACTGTCAACCTGTGTCCCCAAGTCTCTCATCACACCTTTGGTGATAACTATATATTTCTTGGCATTAAGCTTGAGCCCATGGCTCTGGCCCCAAGCATCTGTTTCTGTAAAGCCCTTTTGTAGAATATCCACATCATTTGGGGATTCAGTAATGGCTCCCAGTTTGCAGTCATCTGCAAACTTTGTTAGCCAGAGTCCCTTAGTGTTGGCCTGTACTTCAGAGAAGTAGATGCCAAACAAGAGCAGTCTCAGGACTGAACCCTGAGGTACTCCACTTGTCTGGAGCCGGATATGGAGTTGGCTACGTTTACTGTCTGGTTTCTGTCAGTAAGCCAGCTGGCAACCCATTGAGTGACGTAGGGATTTATGCCCAGCTTAGTAAGTTTATCTATGATTCCAGAGTGGGGGATGGTGTCGAAGGCCTTGGCGAGGTCCAGATAGGCTGTGTGGACCGCCTTACCCTCGTCCACGGCTCTGGAGACTGATTCGAAGAAGTCAATCAGGCTCAGGAGACAAGATCGGCCCTTCACGAACCCAAACTGGGTGAGGTCAAGTGTTTGAAGGTTGCCAATGTCTTTGTTTATAAGTTCCATGATAATACGTTCCATACCCTTGCAGATCAGGAAGGTAAAATTGATGGGACAGTAGTTCCCAGGATCCAAGGTGGATCCCCCCCTTGTGGAGTGGGATAACTGTAGCTGTGCAACACTCAGTGGGCATGAAACCTGAGGTGAGGCTATGATTAAACATGACACTTAGGTGAGGTGCCAGTTCATTTTGTAGTTCATGTAGTACACAGCCTGGGATGTCATCTGATCCCAATGATGCTGTATTCTTAGCTTTGGAGAGTGTGGTTTCTACCTGTGTGGCTGTGATTACCGGAATTTGGCAATCTTTTGGTATTGAGATGGGCTCTTTAGGGGGTGAGAGGGGGGTGAAGTTGGCACTAAATTGATCTGCCAGGATATTGGCAATATCCTTGGGATCAGTATATTTAATGCCATTCTGTTGTAGTGCAGAGCAGATCTGAGCATTGCCATTTCTTGACATAACTACAGAATGCCTTGTAGTTGTCTTTGGAATCTTTGGCAATTTTATTTTATAACTAGCTTTGTAGGATTTTATGAGGGATCTCAGCTTCTTACTGAGGCTGGTAAGGGAGTTTTTTGCATCCTGGGATTTTCCTCTTTTCTGTAAAAGTTTCTTCCTTCTGTTGTATAGTTTGTTTATGGCAGACGACCACCAGATTGGCTTCCTTTTTTTGGAGGAGAGTGTTTTGGTTCTATCTGGGATGGCATGATTCATGCACAAGTGGATGTGCTCGTACAGTGCCTTAGTGTAGGATTCAGCAATCGAACTTTCAGCTCCCGTCTACATGGGTGTCATTAAGTTTGTCACTGCTGACTTGAGTAGCATGAAGTTGGCTTTGGAGAAGTTTTTTTTACGGAGGTTTCCTTACTGGGGTTGGGGTGGGGGTGGGATGTGGATGTCAATGGTGATTAGCTTATGGTCAGACCTGACCAATGAGGGGGTGACCACTGATGGGGAGCATCTATCTCCCATGTTGGTAATGACCAGGTCTACGATATTGGAGCCCCTGGTGGGACAATGGATTAATTGATCCAGGGGGCTGGAATTTATGAATTCCAAGAACCGTTGGGAAAAGGTGTTGGTACCAGAGTAGTTTTCCCAGTTAATGGCAAGGTAGTTGAAATCACCCAGTATTAGGGTGTTTGGTTGTATCTTAATATTTTCCAGTATGTTTAGAAAGGTGTAGTGAGAATCTTGGGGCATGGTGGGGGATCTGGTGCAAGCTACAATTTGGACTGCAGTCTTACCTAGTGTTAGTTGCACGTGGAGAATTTCAGATGCATTGTGTTGGGCAACTAACCTGGAGGTGTTCCTCCACCTTTAGTGTTTCGGTCTTGGTTTGGTGGCCGAAAAGTGTGGTAAGAGTTGTAGCCTGGTATTGCAGGGGTGCTCTCTCTGGAGCCTTGAACCAGTTCTCAGTTACTGCACAGATATCGATGTTCTCCATTTTTAGGAGTGCCTCGAGAGAGTGCATTTTCAAGTTTAGACTTCTAGCATTGAGTAGCATTACCTTCAGATTTTGCATGCTTGTATCTGTTATGGTGGTGGTTTTGTCCTTTGAACCTTGCCTAAAAAAGGCACTACAGGGGAGCAAGAGCTTTAACCAGTAACCTGAATCCCAGGGTCGACGGGTGCAGACCAACTCTGGCAAAGCATTGTGGTTTGTCGATCATGTCGTCCCAGGCACACAGATACTGGATACCCTTTGAATGACACCAGAAGCTTAGCCAATTGTTAAAGTCAATCATTTTGTCCTTATACTGTGGTATCATTCTGGGCAAAGGCAGGATGCTACTCAGGGCTAGGGTCATACCTGCCTGGGCCACATGATGCGAGAGCTCTTCCATGTCTCTTTTCATGTAGTCCAGGAGGTACGTCTCAAGTCATTCACTCCAACATGGACAATGACAGAGTCTTATTTGTACATGTTGTGGAGTGATTTGAGTGCATGCGTTATGTGGCAGATCCTGGCACCAGACAGGCAGCTGACTGTAGTTTTCTCCTTGTTCAGCCTGCTGAGTGGGACATCAGTGTGCCTGACTATAGAGTCACCTATGACTAAAGTGTTAGGTACGTTGTCTTCCCTTAGGGGCTGTTGTTGGGTGGCACACTGGTGTTGTGAGCTGTGTGTCACTTTGGCTGCGACTGGTGTTTGTTTGCGTTTCAGCTTCGGAGGTCCTTGTTGCTTGGGCAGGTTAATGTTAAGGGCCTCCACATATGTGGGTTTAGTGTTGCTATATGTGGGTGTTGATTGAAGAAAATGTCCAAAAGTAGACCAGACAAACTCCGTACTGCTGTATCTGTTATTCTTTATTTGTCTCAGAACAAATTCTTGCCAAACAGTTAATTCTGTAAGTGCTATTTCAATTCTATTATAACACAGCTAGACAGATGAGGAGACTAACGCACACACAGTCTAAACGTCACTACTGAATGAAACATACTGTCCAGTTTATATACTCTTTTCAACCAATGTTATTTTTAATGTCCTTGTGACTTGTTCTTCTGGTTTCTGTCTGTGTCATGAAAAGGTCCATGGTTATTTCATGCCTTTTGTTGGTCCTCGCTGTATCTGAAGACTTCACAAAAGTCTCTCCATGTCATCTTTGCGTCACTTGACCTGTCTGCATTTTATTTATTTAATTCTGCATCTGAAAGCCAAGAAAGTAAACTTCCTTTTTTTCTATAACAGGATGCATTTACAGTAATGCCCACAGCTATATGTTACTAATATCTAAGCTGAACATAACTGTTCTTGCAAAGCAAACCATATTATTTTGAAAACTGCTGTTTGGCCTTGTACATTTCCTTTCACTGTACACACAGTATATTGGGGAAAAGTATTTTAATTTATATAATATCTATCACTGATGGTGTGGGTTTTGAAGGGCTATGTGTTGCTTGAGGTGTAGTGCAGGTGTTAACCTTCTCCTCTTGACTGTCTAGCACAATCTTGGCTGGAGAGAGGTTTGCTTCCTGTTTGGCTATGCAAGTGCATCTTTCGCAGGTTGTAGTGTTGGGTGGTAGGAGGAGAGGGCTGTCTGTGTACATGAGGCAGTTGCTGCATTGCCCCAGTATGCCCATATTCACCAGGTGGACAGGAGAAATCACCGGAAGCTGACCCTTGGACATGCCTGTTTAGGTGCTTTTTTTGTAAAGTACAAGAGCTGTTTTCCCTTGCCTTTGCAAGGTACTTTGCAATTACAGGCTGTTTAGTGCCTACGATTAATTTCTCCTTATTAACAAGGAGAGTTGAGTGTTTGTATCAGTTTAAGGCTTCCTAGTGCTTTCCAGCAGGTTCTAGAGCAAGTGCTAGTCACAGGGGTTCAGATCTTAGTGCTACTACTGAGAAACCAGGGAAAATTTGAAGAGCAGACATTTTGGTACCAGGAATAGTTTAACCATAGCCCCTCAGTGCTGCACGATGAGAAAACTTTAAGCCAGAAAGTTGAAAGTGATAGAAATCAGTCCAAAATGACTAATACAATTACAATTTTAGAGCTGGAATCCACTTGTCTAGTGTTAGATAGGCAGTACAATGCTCACCTCTCCCACTGGTAAGCGTAGGACTTCCCTCTACTACAGCAAGGTCTGGATAGCTCTGAACACAGAAAATAAAGTCCTGAAACCAGCAAAGCCTGGGATCTGGACTATACTAGCCAGGAAAGGCAGGAAACGAGTAAACAAGATAGTATTTCCTTTTGGTTAAAACAGGCTAAACAATGCAATAATACAGTAAGTAAACACAGAAAAGGCCAACACCCTTGACTGTGTAACCCTAAACAATAAATGCAATTAAAACTCTACAAAATTAGCAATTTAAAACTTTTTAAATGAAGCAAGGCGATTTAAGAGGCAGTTAATACAGTAGAATAAGTAGCTAGTCTACATATACAGAAAAGTCTATATATACAGAAAAGCAGCTAAAACAACACAAACAATTCAGATGCAGTGCAACCTACAGCACTTGTGTTGTAGCAATATTAAGGCAAATATAGTTTTAATGAATGCACTAAAATATACTCTATATTTCTAAAATGTTTGAGAAGCACAGTCAGAACACAAGGAGATTCAGGCTTTTTTTTTTTATTTAAGAAGGGGCAGAAAGGAGGAACAGAAGGCAAGAAACTAAGTGGGATGGCCTTTTCAGATGCTCTCTCTGTATTAGGTAGAATGAGCTAATGACACTATACTGGGAGGAGTGTCCAAGATCAAAATCTCCTCATATATGTCAGAGACCCTCAGTGATTAATCCTTGGTTCAGTATTGTTTAACAGATTCATAAATGACCTGCAGGCCACTGTTAAACATTTCACTTAGACTCAAAATGCAGATGACCCCATTGTGATCTGCTCAGCCTCCAATCTAACTAATCAAAGACTCGAGAATCTTTCTCCTCCAACAAAATCTGTCTCAGCAACTCACAACTAATATTAAATCCAAAAAAAAAAAAAACACTAATCTATTCCTATTCACCCCAAGACTCCCAGTAAAACTGAATTCTTAATCTGCACATTAAACAGTATTAAAATTAGAAGTTATGTACCTACCATAACGTTCCATGTTAGTTGTCTTCTTCTCGCCTTCTTTCTTTCTGGATGGGTTCGGAGCCGATCCTCGGCTCCGACTCGGCCACTCTAAAAGCTCGAGAGCTAGTTCCACCGGCTCGAGGCTCCCCTATATCCCACAATGCTAGGCGGTAACTCCTCAGATCTCATTTGAAAGCTAAGGCCAGCAAGAAAATTCCATAAGGAACAAAGAAAAACTCCTCTAGGTCTGTCCTGGCTAGGGGGAAGGAGGGTGGGACGCAAGAAAGAAGGCGAGAAGAAGACAACTAACATGGAACGTTATGGTAGGTACATAACTTCTAAATGTTAAGTTGTCTATCTCGCCTTCATTCTTGCTGGATGGGACCGCGTCCCTAGCACCTTGTCCCGGGTGGCCTATCGGAACAGACTCTTGAGTATAGTGG
The DNA here is from genome assembly GCF_019279795.1 of Protopterus annectens. Taxonomy (NCBI): domain Eukaryota; kingdom Metazoa; phylum Chordata; order Ceratodontiformes; family Protopteridae; genus Protopterus; species Protopterus annectens. The sequence continues at coordinate 1,605,472,536 of NC_056731.1, forward strand.
AACCAAAGTTGGCTTGGTCTCTAGAGGCCAAGTCCAACTTATAATGAGAAATGAAGGTATGGGGAGAAGCCCAAGTAGCTGCAGAACAAATCGAATCAATAGGCAGCCTATCTTGGAAAGCTATAGAAGTGGCTAAAGCTCTAGTTGAATGAGCCATAGGTTTGGATGGCAACTGTTGATGTCTTATCTCATACACTAGGGTAATCAACGAAGTAAGCCATCTAGAGAGAGACACTTTAGAAACTGGAAGGCCCATTCTACCCTCTGCATAAGAAACAAACAGTTGGTCAGATTTCCTGAATTGTTTGGTCCTGTCTAAATAGTACCTAAGTTGGCGATGAATATCTAAACAGTGTAACTTTTGTTCTGACCTATTAGAATAATTAGGGAAGAAAACAGGAAGCTCAATGGTTTGATTCAAATTTGCCAGTGAAGCTACCTTGGGCAAAAAAGACGGGTTAGTACGTAAGGACACCCTATCCTTATGGAATACAAGATAAGGGGGTCGACTACACAGAGCATGGAGTTCAGAGACTCTTCTAGCTGAAGTGATAGCTACTAAAAAGAGTGTTTTCCAAGAAAGTAACTGCATTGAACATGAAGCCGCAGGTTCAAAGAGGGAAAGAATTAAGGACGTCAGAACCAAGTTGAGATCCCATTGGGGAGGAGGATCTCTGATGGGTGGTTTGAGGAGAAAAACTCCCTTTAAAAAGGCTTTGCAGAGTTTGTGAGACATAATGGAGGACTCTGAGACTCCAACATGAAAGTTCGAAATTGCTGCCAATTGAACTCTAATGGTAGACGGAGATGAACCTGAGTGGAAAAGTTCGGCTAGAAAGTCTAGAACTGATTGAATGGAAGCAGTGAAAGGATCTATATTCTTTGACTGCGCCCAATAGGAAAAACGTTTCCAGTTGTTATGATAAATCTTCCGAGTGGAAGATTTATGAGAGGCTATCAAGATATCTCTAACTGAGTGAGATATCAGAGGAAGCCTGGCTAAAGTTGGAATTGGAGGAACCACGCTGTGAGGTTCAGAAAAGGAAGGGAGTGGTGCAACTGACCCGACTGATGGGACAAGAGGTCTGGAACTGGGTCCAGATGCCAAGGTTGCTCCAACAGATAGCGGTGGAGAAATGGGAACCAAACCTGTCGAGGCCAGTAAGGGGCAATGAGGATCATGGAAGCTTCCTGAGCGATAGCTTTCTGTATCAGCTGAGATATCAGTGGGAAGGGAGGAAAAGCATACAGAAGTCCCCGGGGCCAAACGTGCACTAGAGCGTCTCTGCTGGGGTGGCCTGGTTGGGGAAAGAGGGTGAAAAAGTCGTCACACTTGCTGTTTTGGGGAGTAGCGAAAAGGTCGCAGCAAGGCCGGCCCCACTTTCGAAAAACTTTCTCCAACACTGAATTCTTCAGAGACCACTCGTGAGGCATGAGAATAGCTCTGCTCAATTTGTCTGCAATCACATTGGACCTCCTGGGGATGTGCGTTGCTAACAGAAATCGCCGAGAAGAAATCGCCCATTGCCACAGTCTGAGTGCCTCTCGACATAGGGGGTAAGATCTGGTTCTGCCTTGTTTGTTGATGTACCACACTACAGACATGTTGTCTGTCTGAATTGCTATAGTTCCCTTGGGAAAAGAGTCTTGTAAAGCTTGCAACGCTAGAAGCACTGCTCTCATCTCTAGGACGTTTATGTGCAAGTGGCACTCGAACGGTTGCCACATGCCCTGGACTGTCCTGCCCTGGTAATGCCCCCCCCCCACCCGATCAGGGAGGCGTCCGTTGTCACTGTAGCAACCGGAGGGGGAGGGACGAAAGGTCTCTCTAGGAGGAGCTGGGGAGATGTGATCCACCAAGAGAGATGATTCTTGCACGATTGAGTTATCCGAATAGGATGGGACATTGGAAGTCTTTGGTAAGACCATTGTGTGAAAAGCATCCATTGTAAAATTCTCATATGGAAGCGAGCTAATGGTAGAAGGGGGATGGCCGACGCCATAATCCCTAAGACTTTCAGGATCAGTCTGGCTTTGACTTTGTTGCTCTGCAAGACAAGAGAGACCTGTCTGTGTATGTCTGCTATTCTCTGCTCTGTGAGTCTGGCTGACATATTGACTGTGTCTAGGTTTGTGCCTATGAAGGTAATAACACGACAAGGCAACAAGACAGACTTTTCGTAGTTTATTGAAATGCCTAGTGCCTGACATGTGTGAAAGGTGTAGTCTCTGGCGAGAAGTAAAAGATGCTTGGTGGGGGCTGTAAGGAGCCAGTCGTCTAAATAAGGAAACACCTAGAATCCTTGTCGTCTCAGATGAGAGGCTACCACTGCCATGCATTTGGTAAACACTCGGGGGGCTGTAGTGAGACCAAAGGGCAGGGCTCTGAATTGAAAATGACTGGTTCCCAGCCTGAAGCGGAGAAACCTCCTGGAGCGTCGACTCATTCTGATGTGATAGTACGCATCCTGGAGATCTATCGAGCACATCCAGTTGTCCCGCCCCAAAAGGGGTAGAATGGACTGTCGCGTGACCATCCGGAACTTTGTTTTCTTGACAAATTTGTTCAAGTTGCTGAGATCCAGAATGGGTCTCCAGTCCCCTGTTTTCTTTGGAACCAAAAATAATTTGGAGTAGATTCCAGATCCTGTTGAGTGGCTCTTTTTGCGAGCAGCTTTGAAATTTCTAATGCTGCTTGCTCCCTTTGACTGGGTGGAATGTCTGGAAGGGATTTTTTGGATTGCTTCGGAATGAAAAGGAAAGGGATTCTGTAGCCTTCGGAAATGATAGACTGTACCCACTTGTCTTGAGTTAGGGATAGCCAGGCTTCTGGGTACAGCGACAATCTTCCACCAACTGCCTCCGAAGGTGGACAGTCGGGCAACACCTCAGGGATGCTGAAAGGGCTTGTCGGAAAAGGATTCTCGACTGCCCTGATTCTGCGGGCCCCCTCTGCCTCTAGGACGGCATCTACCATTATTGTTCCCCCCTCTGCTTCTAGAGGGGAATCGACTCTGTGCATCAGGCAAATCTCCTTGAGATTGTTTGCGGAACCACATCTTTCCCCCCTTCTGGCCTTTGGGGTAAGGTCTAGAAGGAGTAGAAAAACGGACTCCGACGGCAGAGAGAGTTTTGCCATCAGTCTCGCACCTAGTCAGGGTTTCCTTCACTTGAGGACCAAAGAGGGATGATCCGTCAAAGGGGGAATTAGTGAAGGACGCCTTGAAGGGGTCCGCAAAGTTACAAAGCCGCATCCAGGCGTGCCTACGCAAGGCTACACCTGTACCTGCCGCTCTACTTGCTCCATCCGCCGCATATGAAAGGAGGCGCATGGAGGAGTTAGTTATAGAATTAAGGGTTGCCAGCTGAGAGTTCATTCTATCCTGAAAACCCGCAGCTGTTGGGTCCTTCAACATTTCACTCGCTTCCTTGAGCAAATCCCTCTGAAGACGAGTAAAATGACACAGGTAATTCAGCGATCTCATAGTAAAGGTCGTTGAGAACATCCGCTTTCCGTACCTGTCCATCGACCTAGACTCCTTGTTAGGAGGATGAACAGGCACAGAAGGATCAGCTAACTCCTTCTTGGTGGCCGCAGCCACCACCATAGCATCAACAGAGACACCTTTGGTTAAAAATTCTTTGTCCTTGGGGGCCGTAATGAATTTTGATGGCCTCCTGGGGGTGGGTTCCACTGAATCAGGAGCCGCCCAAGCCTTCTTTGCCACCACTTGCATAAGGGGGTCAAAGGGAGGGGACACCCAGGAGGTGGAAGGGCGAGAGCCAAACGCCTCAAGATACACTGATTCATCCTCTGAAGGGTTGAGGGCTGGCCAATTCCCCCTCTGTTTTAAGATTTCAAGGATGTCTGCAAAGGAGACATCTTCAGAGGGGAAACGAGGGGAACCTTCGGAATCCTCTAAATCAGTGTCAGAGGTGACAGACTCAGGGGAGTCAATGTGCTTCCTCTTGCACTACCTCTTCCTAGGGGGCTCTCCTACCGGGTCAGGAGAGGCCTCGGAAGAGGAGGAGATCCCCAGTGGGGAAACTTGAGGAGCTGGCTCTCTACGGTCGGGGATGAGAGAGTGAGTAGAAATCACCGGAGGCACCATGGAGGGAGGGGCAGAAGGAGCCGACTGTGGAGTTGAACCTGGTTCTAACACTCTCCTCATGACCTCGAAGGCACCCCTGTCAGGCAGAGCCAGAGGTCTCCATTCCGAAAAAGTGAAAACCTCCCCCGGCACCGACAGTGATGGCTCCGAGGCCGATGTCGGAGCCGAACTCACCAGCGCCGAAGCACCGAGAGGGAGAGCGGGGTCGGACAAGGGTCCGATGCCATTCGCCCCCTCAGAGCCGACGAGGGAAGTCCGGCGCCGAGATTCTTCTAAGAAAGACATCGGAGCAGACGACGGAACTGAAGACAAAGGTATCGGTTCCGACGCCACCACAGTCTCGGGTCAGAGCCGCCCCAGTTCCGAACTCAAAAGAGTCAGAGGAGGAACATTTTGAGTGATGGGAATAGTTCTCGACTGTTGAGTCGGACTTTGAAGCATCTAGCCTAGTGCCTCGGACTTAAGAAGTCGACTTACTACTCTCTGAAGGTCATGGTCTGATAACCTGGAAGACCTAGAAGAGTGGGATCTATGGCTCCGTTCAGACAGCAAAGGTGATGCTGGAGCCGAATGAATGGAGCCGATAGATGGAGATCGGGACCTTTTTCTAGATGTCGGTTCCGACAACTTGATTGGAGCCGACTCAGTTATGTCTTCCTCGGCTCCGGCCAGAGCCGAGGACACCGTAGGGGCATGTGTTCGAGGTTCATCGGCTCCGGCCGGAGCCGATGTTCTAACAGCCTTAGGACCCCCAGAAGACGGCTCAGAGGCTGGAGCCGAAGGTCTGGAAGGCTTAGAGGGTTTCCCCAAGGACTGAGTCGAGGGACCCTCAGGCTTTAATAAGCCCCTTAAAATAAGTTTATTTTTTCGCTCCTGCAAGACTCTAGGGCTGAAGCCATGGCAAACAGCACATGAGTCCTGCAGGTGCAAAGGTCCCAGGCAGTACACACAAGAAGTGTGACCGTCTGTCAGAGACATCTTCTGACAGCACGAGTCACACTTCTTAAAGCCTGAGACCTTTGATTCCTTAGACATGTCTAAGGGGAAAAGTGCAATCACACAAACACACACACACCGATTACAGTTAGAAATAAATTAAACTAAATTAAATTAAGTTAGAAGTAATTAGAAAATAAAATCCCTACAAAACACAGTCACTCACTACTAGAAGGGAGGGACTGGGCCTAAGGCCCAAGGGAAAATTTCTAGAGTTTTTTTGGAAAAGGAGGGAAATGAACAGGGAATGGGATGGAACTACACAATATAACTATTTAGAAAATCTAACTTAAAAAAGGGGGAAAAAGCTAAGAAAACTAGTTTCTTTTCAAAAACTAACCTGAGCCGGTAGGAACGCACCTCGATCGCTGTAGCGGCAAACGAGATCTGAGGAGTTACTGCCTAGCATTGTGGGATATAGGGGAGCCTCGAGCCGGTGGAACTAGCTCTCGAGCTTTTAGAGTGGCCGAGTCGGAGCCGAGGATCGGCTCCGAACCCATCCAGCAAGAATGAAGGCGAGATAGACAACTTAACATCTGATGTTATTTTACATACCAAAGTGTGCAATAACAGATGATACTCAAATTCGATTAGCATATCCAGCAATCTATAAATAAAAAGACAAAAAAACACCACTAGGCTTAATGTACAGGACAAAGCACCACCTTACTGATTCTGCCAGGAAAACCACAGCCTTATCTTTATTACTCCTTTTTTCTACACTTCTCCTAGCCTCACAAACCTAAACACCACATTGAAAACAAAATGTGAAGTACGCTACAATAAGACAGCCAAGACCTAAGCCCTACAGATCACACAACTGTTTCCCACAAACAACTAAAATGGCTAGAACTAAATCACAACCTCACTCGTTCTCAGTTAGTCTTGATGCACAACCTCTCTCATTCTCAGTTAGTCTTACTGCACAACCTCACTTGTTCTCAGTTAGTCTTGCTGCACAACCTCTCTCGTTCTCAGTTAGTCTTACTGCACAACCTCACTTGTTCTCAGTCTTGCTGCACAACTTCTCTCATTCTCAGTTAGTCTTACTGCACAACCTCACTTGTTCAGTTAGTCTTGCTGCACAACCTCTCTCATTCTCAGTTAGTCTTACTGCACAACTTCACTTGTTCTCAGTTAGTCTTGCTGCACAACCTCTCTCGTTCTCAGTTAGTCTTACTGCACAACCTCACTTGTTCAGTTAGTCTTGCTGCACAACCTCCCTCATTCTCAGTCTTACTGCACAACCTCACTTGTTCTCAGTTAGTCTTGCTGCACAACCTCTCTCATTCTCAGTCTTACTGCACAACCTCACTCGTTCTCCGTTAGTCTTACTGCACAACCTCACTCGTTCTCAGTTAGTCTTACTACACAACCTCACTCGTTCTCCGTTAATCTGACTGCACAACCTCATTCGTTCTCATTTAGTCTTACTCCACAACCTAGTACACAAACCTACAAGATGCCATGCTCTACAGGACATTTTACACATCTATTCCCCACAAAGACCACTTCACCCCAAAAGCAAACTGTTTCTTACTACAAACAAATCCCTCAATACAGCAGAAGATCTTCCATTCCAACATCATCTCCAAAATATGAAACATAATCCCCCCACTCCAAGACAAAACAGAAATCTACAAACTTAAATAGAACAATATCTAATAAACTCTTGGATATGCCCTTTCTCCTACTAGATGATCTGAATAATGGCACTTATATACACAAACTATATACAACTCCCATCTCTCAACTGTCTCCCCAAGTATCTCAACTTATTTACTGTCCAATGACTTACGCGTAAAATGTCTTCTCTCTTACATCCTTATATTCCTGTACCAGAAATAGAATACCTACTCACCCCACCTTACATGCTTGGATTTTCTAAATTAAATAACTGCTGTCATAAGTATTAATACAACTTGACTACATTCACACAGACTTCTTGGTTACACACACAGACTTCTAGATTATCAGTAACTCTCAATTTTGTTCACTTACTGTCAATACAAGTATCCCTAGAGACAGCATTCAAACACAAATTATTGCCTGTCACTGATACCCAATAGCTTACAACTTGTATCATCACACTGTAACTACACATTTTCTTTATACGTTGTCTCGACATTGCATACATCAGTTTATTCCTATATATATTTTTTGTATATTGCATTTGGAATGTTGGAGCCTTTCATGCTGGGCTTCAGCTGAAAAACTGTAATTAAAGTCAGTCAGATTTTCTAAGTAAAAAAAAAAAAATCAAATCAGTACATACATACATAAGTAACAAACAGGTAATGTTACTAAGACAGTACTGGGAGGCACTGGGCTGAGAGTGAGGTGAGTAAATTCTTGAGAAGATAATTTTCATAACTTTACTCTTCAGTATGAAGTTTACTTGAGTGTGGCTGGTAATGATCATAGACCAAGGCAGTAGCGTTCACTTGCTACGTGATCTTAATGTTGAGTACATATGGGTGTACTTTGAATAATCAAAGGCACAAAAACTTGAATCACAACTAATCGATTACAATTCAAAATAATTTTTTTTTTTTTTTTTAGTAAGAGGCAAGCCACCTGGCACCTCACACACCCCCTTCTTTTTATATATACCAAATATAAGATCATACAACAGCAGGAAAAAGACAAAATCCCACTCCTCACTGTACTGCAAACACCCATAAAAATAATACCAGCATTCTGTGACCACATGACTATTCAATCGCTTTTGCCAGCATTACAGATGTTCGATGTTATGAATGTTTGACCATTTATAAAACTCGTGCACACACATATACATACAGTAACAGCATGACTACTGAGCCTGCAAAAAACATCTGACTGTGCAGAACAGGCAGGGTTCCTCTTTAACCACAGTGAAAAACCTCTCTAAAGCAAATTTCACACTCCTCAAAACCGAGGTGGAATCCTTCAAAGCCCCCGGGCCTGTGGAAAATACGGCCCAGACCGTAGAATCCTTTATAAACTCATTCTATGAACACCTTCAGGAATGCATGGATCATGCAATCCCAAATAAAACCGAGACCCAATCCTCCAAAGTTAGGCGTCCTGTCTGCTGGACCCCAGCCATAAACAAACTATACAATAGAAGGAGGAAGCTACCACATGATAGAGCAAAATCCCAAAAAGGGAAGGCATCTCTGATCAGTATTAGCAAAAAACTACGGGCACTCATAAAATCGTCTAAGGCCAGCTTCGAGAGAAAAATTGCACAGGACACTAAGGATAATCACAAGGCTTTCTTTAGTTATGTTAGGAACCTGGGTGGGAATTCCCAGATATGCTCAGAATTAGTCCAAAATGACAAAAAATACACCGAACCCACAGACATTGCCAACATCCTAGCTGACAGGTTCAGTGCAAACTTCTCGCCCCCCTTCCCCACCAAAAGGGCAAATATCTATCCCAGCAGAGTGCTGCCCCCCTGACATCTCAGATGCTCAGGTAAGAGCCGCCCTCTCCACAGCATCAATGGGACCAGATGGTGTCCCGGGCTGCATCCTACATGAATTCCAAGAAGAACTAGACCCAAACATAAAACTACTGTTCAATCTCAGCCTTACTACAGGATATGTACCCAAAGAGTGGTGTACAGCAACAGTGGTCCCTCTCCACAATGGTGGTGCCTCAATGGATCCTGGAAACTATCGCCCCATAAGCTTCACTAGCTTAGTCTGCAAAGCTATGGAAAGGATCATCATGGACCTCATAAATAAAGATACTGGGGACCTACAGACACTGGATCCTACCCAGTTCGGCTTTGTTAAGGGCAGATCTTGCCTCTTAAACCTGGTCGATTTCTTTGAAACAGTCACCAAGGCCATGGATGAGGGGAAGGTGGTCCACACAGCCTACCTGGACCTTGCAAAAGCCTTTGATACAATACCCCACTCGGGCATTATAGATAAGCTCACCAGCTTAAATATAAACCCCTATGTCACTAGATGGGTTGCAAACTGGCTCAAGGACAGAACCCACATGGTTAGAATTGCTGGAGCCATGTCAGACTCCAAACCAGTTACAAGTGGCATCCCACAAGGCTCAGTCCTGGGACCTCTCTTGTTCGGTATATATTTCTCGGAGGTACAGGCTAACACGGAAGGACTGTGGCTGACCAACTTCGCAGATGACTGCAAACTGGGTGCCATAATTGACTCTCCAGCCGACACAAGCATCCTGCAAAAGGGCCTCATAGAAACAGACAACTGGTGCCAGAGCCATGGCCTCAAGCTAAACGCCAAAAAGTGTATAGTCATCCCCTTTGGCAAAAACAAAGTGCCCACAAATTACCACATAGGTGGTAATCCATTAAATCTGGAAGAAGTAATTAGGGACCTGGGGACCCAAGTTGATAGCAATCTCTCATTTGACAACCACGTGGCCAAAGTGGTTAGAAAAACATTTTATATAGACCACCTAATCATGAAGGGATTCACATCTAGATCAGGGGAGGTCATCTTGCCTCTTTACTCATCCCTCATCAGGCCCATAATTGAGTACAATGCCCCTTTTGGGATCCACCTTACCAGACACCTGCAGCAACTGGAAAGACCCCAAAAGTACCTCACCAAGAGGATTAAAGGGCTCAAACAGATGCCATATGCTGCCCGGTTAAAGAAACTCCAGCTCTACTCAGTGGCATACCGCCTGCTCAGAGGCGATCTGTGCCTGACGTATAAAGCCATGTCCAACCCGGAATTAATGGACATGCTGCACCTCAGAAAATCCAAATCCCATCGAGCTACGCGCTCGAGAGACTTGAACCTCAGCACTGAAATAAATTGGACATGCTGGAGGGACAGATTCATAACCCAGAGGCTCCCTTCACTCTGGAATAAAATCCAAGTCCAGGTTAGGCAGAGTCCCTCATTGACTCTCTTCAAGAGGAATTTTGATGAGTGGATGGGAGATAGTAGGTTTACCCCAGGTATCACTTCTGTGTCACTGTTAGATAGAGGCACAGTATACTAACCTCGAAAAAGGGCATAGCAAAATTCATTTAAAATGGGTGGTGAAAGCCAAACACACTGGCTAGGCTTATAAATGCCCTAGGGCAGATAGCCTAGTATGAACCTATGAACCTAAGAGGGGGTATATGGGAGTCAGGAAGTTAACTAGAATTAGTGGTCTTTGGAGCTATGTCTGAGTTACTACCCCTAATAATGTCAAATCCCTAATATCGTAGTTGAGAGAGGAAGACAACAAGAGTTTCTAGGAAGCAATAAGTGCAGCTGAAAGGTAATCTTACAGAATATCCCTGACACTAGGGAGGGATAAATGTTATACTGTATGCTGAAGAAAGGCTTGTGGCATATGAAATACCTGCTTATTTGGATAAGCAACCACACGCCTTTCTGTGTTGCAGGAAAGACTTCTAGCTTATCAATGGGAGTGGTAAGCACTAGGTAGCCTGTCTACCATGAGAGGAGAGGTTCTTGGCTCAGAAATTGTAGTTTATTGACCATTTGGACAGTTTGTCCGTCTCTTTCAACTTTATGGTTTAAAAGACCACATCTGCACTTGCTTCCCATCTTTCCTGTAACTAACCTACTGGGTAGCACTAGAAAGCCTTAAACTGATACAAGCCTTCTAGCTTAGGAAAGAGACTTTGGAGTGATTATCAGTTTTCTGTACTTTCTTGCTGTACTTAACTGTTTTCCGCCTACACGCAGATTTTCCAGCATTTATTGTGATTTAAAAGCTTGTTTTTTTTCACATATTGTACTTATTTGACTGCCTGCACTTTTAAAAAGTTTTTTGTTTAAATAATTTGTTTAACTGTTGTAGGTTACACACACTAAAGTGTGATAGCCTTTTCTGATCGTTTGTAGTCGTTTAAAGCTGGTTTAAGTGTATTTTTTACTGTTTTTTGCCTTATCGTTTCAAAAAAAAAAAAAAAAAAAATTCCTCGTTTCCCGCCTTTCTAAGCTAGTATAGTCCAGTTTTCAGGCTAGTGCTGAATTCAAGGCTGTGATACTAGTTTCTCAGTTGCCCATACTTTACTTGGATAGAAGGAAGTTTCTCTGTTCACCTGTGAGACAGGGCAGCTTTGAGAAACCTATCTGTTCCTGGAGGAGTGGTTCCACAGCAGAAGTTAGTAGTTTATTGGCCATTTTGGGCTAATTTCTATCTCCTAATTTCCCTACTATAAAAACCACGCTTGCATGGTTTTGCACACCGGGAAGTGCCGGTTAGCTACGGTTAAATTATGCCCGACTCCACTAAGTCTCCTCTTCAGTTTTTCCCTTGAAACTAGTCTAACTCTCAACCTAAGCACTCAAAAAGCATCTTACAGCCCAGCACTTGCACAGACCTAATAGCAAGCACTAATATACCCTGACACTGACTGCCCAGCAGGGCAAGGCTCTTTATTCACCCCTCACCAACCAAGCGACTAAGCAGCTCACCCTACTATTCAGGCATGACCAAAGGGCAACTTCAGGTGCAGTCTCCAGTCCAGCTGGTGAATCTGGGTATTCTGAGGCAATGTTACAACTGCCTCATGTACACAGACAACCCTCTCCTCCTACCACAAAACACTAACATATACGAGACATGCAGTTATACAGCCAAACTGGAAGCTAAGCTGTCTCCACCCAAGACTGGAACAGGCAGTCAAAAGGAGAAGGTTAACACTTGCACCACAACTCCAGCCACACACAGACGTACTAAATCAGCACTGGCAATAAATACACAAAATCATAATCGGAGGCTCTTAAATAAAAACCTGAAAAAGCATCAGAGACCTCCACAGCAGACACCCAAACAACCTGCACTTCCCGTCACAAACCAGACAACACACAAAACACAAAATCAGTGTGCCGCACAATCACAGCCCTTAAGGAGAAATAACATACCTAACACACTAGTAATAAGTGACTATATTCAAGCACACTGATGTACCACTCACTAGGCTGGAGAAGCAGAAGGTTACTGTTAGCTGCCTGTCGGGAGCCAGAATCCGCCACATAACACAAGCACTCAGGTCACTCCAGAACAAGTACAAATATGACTCTGTCATTGTTCATGTTGGTGTGAATGACCTGAGACATATCTCCCTGGACTACATGAAAAGAGACATGGAAGAGCTCTCTGATCATGTATCCCAGGCTGGTATGACCCTGAGTAGCATCCTGCCCTCACCAAGAATGATACCTCAGTATAAAGAAAAAATGATCAATTTCAACAATTGGCTAAGCTTCTGGTGTCATTCAAAAGGGATCCAGTGTCAGTCAGCCTGGGACGACATGCTCGACAAGCCTCGTTGCTTCGCAAGAGACGGTTTGCACCTGTCAACCCTAGGCTTTCGAATACTGGCCAAGGCTCTTGCTGCTCCCATAGTGCCTTTTTTAGGCAAGGCTCAAAAGTCAAACCCACCTCCATAAACAGCACAATTAACAAAAAACTGAGGGTTATGCTACTCAACACCAGGAGTTTAAATCTGAAAATGCACGTGCTCGAAGCACTCCTCAGTATGGAGAACATCGACATCTGTGCAGTAACTGAAACCTGGTTCAAGGCTCCAGAGAGCACCCCAGCACTACCGGGCTACAACTCATACCACACATTTCGAACACAGACCAAAACACAAAAGGAGGGGGGGTGTCCGTATTCATCAAGGATACCTACACCTCCAGGTTAGTGGCGCAGCAAGATACCTCTGAGATCATCCATGTGCAATTAACATCAGGCAAATCTACAATGCAAATTGTGGCCTGCTACAGATCACCCTCCATGACCCAGGACCACCACTCCACCTTTCTGGAGACACTGGAAAACATGAAGGTCCTGCCAAACACCCTGATATTGGGCGATTTCAATTACCCTACCATTCACTGGGAAAACTACTCAAGTACAAATTCCCAGGCCCAGCGCTTCCTGGAATTCATCAACTCATACGCCCTGGATCAGCTGGTAAACTCCCCTACCAGAGGTGAAAACATATTGGACCTGGTCATCACCAACATGGGCGACAGGTGTTCCACACCGGAGGTCAACCTGTCACTGGTTAGATCAGACCATAAACAAATCACTCTGGATGTCCACACCCCACCACCACCCCCAACTAAGGAAACCACAGTAAAAAAACTTTTCTAAAGCAAACCTCACCTTACTTAAGACAGAGGTGATAAGTTTCACAGAACCCACGCTAAAGGATAACGCTGCCCAAGATGCAGAAACCTTTACAAATGCACTCTGAGCACCTACAAGGATGCACGGAGCGTGCCATCCCTAGCAAAACTAAGACTCACTCCTCTAAGAGAAAGAAACTAGTTTGGTGGACCCCTGCAATAAACAGGCTATACAATAGGAGGAGGAAACTAGTTCAGAAAAAAAGCAAATCCCAAGAGGGAAAGACATCCCTGATCAGTATCAGTAAGAAACTGAGGTCCCTCATGAGATCATCCACGGCTAACTTCGAAAGAAAAACAGCCAAGGATTCAAAAGATAACCACAAAGCCTTCTTTAGCTATGTTAAGAATCTAAGTGGCAACTCGCAGATATGCTCTGAGCTAGTGCAAAATTCTATAGTTCCTGAGAGAAAAGGTCTTGGATGAGAGTGGGATGAGGTCTCTCTGGTTTGGAGGGATTCCCCTTGAAGACGGGAGTTCCCTCAAAGGCATTCTGTACCCATGCTAGATAACAGACAAGACCTATTTGTCTGTAGTGATGAACTTCTGAGCTGGGAGGGACAGAGTAAGTATTCCAGACAAGGGAGTATGTGGACCAAGGCAGAAGATAGTCAGAAAGAGGTTGGTTTGTCTGCAAAAAAGCACTTTTCCAGGTTTTGATTCTCAGGAAGATTTCTCTCGAAATCTTTTGTTGGGCTGTTTTCTGCCCTTCTGGAGGTTTTTTTTTTTTTTTTTTTTTTTCTGATCCCTACAGATAAAGGAAATGGACTTGGAAGAATGACTTCTTTGATAGCTAGGGAGTGATGGTAGAAAAACATGAAACCCTGCATTGTTCCCTTTTCCTACAGAGTTTTGAAAATGTTGGCTGCAGTGGGGACAAACAAAGTCCTTATTAGGTGGGGGTGGGGGGGTCATCTAGCTTGGCTTTGAGATCCTCGAGTAGGGACTGAAGGCAAAGCCAGGCAAATTTGCAGATAATAAAACGAGTGGATGCAGCCCTTCAGGAAGCCTCTGCAGCATCACAACTACATGTAATGGAATGTCTGGCTAAGTGACTAACCTGAATGAACATATACAAAGTCTGTGTTTTATGCTTGGAATCCTCTAAATTAGCCAGAGTTTTATTTAAATTGCCTAGAATGGATAAAAGGTATTTTTTCATCAGTGTCTGACAACTTAGGGTCTTAAAAGCCAAGGTGACACAGGTGTACACCTTTTTTCCATACCTGTCCATGACTCTACTGTCTCTAATTGTGGTACATTAACTGCAGGTAGAAGCTTAGTGAGCTAATCAGTGGAAACTGAAAATATTGAAGGGTCTGCTACAGGGTTTTGTAGAGATATCCTCAGAGACTTCATAAAACCTATCATTTGTTGGGGGGGGGGGGGTGCTGGAGGCTGTGATTCAGAGCAGGAAGAAGTGGTTGCAAAGGCATCCAATGTAGGCTTCCAAGATTGGGGGAACAAGTGTGGGTTTTGGAGCCCTTAAAACAAGTGAATAATAGTACATTTTCTGTACGTCAGTGACTTGCCAGGATTTCCATTCAAAATGTGGCATCATCCTAGAGAATCTACCCAAAGGAAATTTCTTCTATGCTGGAGTCACAGGAAAAGGTGTCATCAGAAGCGAGTAGTCCAGGGGAATGAATCAGAGGAGTATGCTAAAGAATACTCATTTGAATCAGCTTCCTCCTCCTCAGATGAGGATTCATGTTGCCTCTTCAAAGGAGAGGGAGTTTATGAAGGAATGTTGGGAGCTGCAAAGAAAAAAAACATGACCCTGTATAGGCCTTGTGAAAAATCAAGCCATTTCTTCTCCTGAGATGTCTGAATATGAGTAACAGATCTGACTTTTTTTGTTTCTTTTTCTTCAACAGGACATCTGCTCTAACAAAGCACTATGGTTCATAGCCCTGATGTACCTCAATTAAGATGCCTCATACCTCCTCCCCAACTAGAATTTGAGGGATGCCCTCTGACCCTTTAAGATGGATCACCTTAGGTTCCCCCTTTTTTCTGTCATGTTAGGTTCAGTTTTGCAAAACATGTGGGCCTATAACAACATATAAGCCTCTGGCAGGTCGTCGTACTGGGCATCTGAGAAGGCACTGAAGTTATGGTGGATTCCTACTACACCTTGGTGGGATTGTCCAAATCACACTGGGCAGCAAGCAGGTACTTATTTCAGTATATCTGCACAGTGGTAGTGACAATGACAACACTGTGTTAAGCCAGATGCTAAAATCCTGTGTGTGTGGACAGCTGACAAGCTAGTCTGAGGATCTTATGCTAATACATCTGTTTATGTATTCCTATGCCCATGGACTGAGGTCATACGTAGGATGTATATTGCACCAAGAAAGTTTAAGTTTTAGTATGCCAGATGGACATCAGGTAAGCTTTGACAGAATAACCAATCAGCAAGTACTGGAACACTGCAACAGTGATCAAAGGAAAGTCATTAACTGTTGCAAACTTTTTTAATTCTACAAAATAATACAATGGTGGACTGCAGTGGGAGATGAGCAGTTTTTCTTTACAACTCTGACTTTTCTAGTTGCTGTACTTGAGGTTTTCCCCATCCCAGAATGAGGAATGCAAGCTCTGCCACACTATCAATCATTGGCTGGCTGCTTAACAGAAGACAGTCTCTAGAAAGACTTTGTCTCTTAAGTGATAGGAAGTTGTGTTGCATTGCATGGAAAGCTTTCTGGCAAACCTAGGAAACTAAATATCTGTGCCCACACACAGATTTGCTCCAATCAAAGGAATCCTTATGGCAGTAAAAAGGGATGACATCAGGAACTGGTAAAAATAAATAAATAAATAAACTGTGCCTATATGGGAATTTGTTCTAGAAAATTCCTTTTGGAAATGAGTGTCTTGAAAAAAGTGCAATTTTTATGGTAATTTGCCCATGCTGCCTGCTGATCAACAGCCCACTCCTAAATAATGGGCCACTAATTTGTCAGCCACCAGGAGAAGCCATCATTAATGCAACCAACAGGGGTTGTTTGGCTTTTGTTCTTTGGTTCTCTGACCCCTAAGCATATGCCCCACACTGTTGTATGGTCTTACATGTAATAAACATGTCAGCAAGAGCATCTCACTCTCTAATGCGGCGGATGCAATTCCTCAAGGATATCCTGACAACCCTGAAACCAGCACTCATATGTTATCTCCAGTCTCCATTGGAATTCTAATACAGGAACGAGTGTGTTCTTCCCCATGCCATCTCCAACAGGCACCCAAGCTGCTATTCCATCATAGGTCACCTGATCATGGTAAGGGCTTTATACCTCTATATCACTGGAGCTGGCAAGTGTATCTGCTTTTTCATGCTGGCAAAGTCAAAAATCGTCTATGGACTAAACTGTAAATACTGATTTCTGTGAAAAATGGAAAAAATACTCGGGGTCTTCTTGATTTCTAACAAAGATCTTAAATAACTGAGTTACAGCCACTGAACAACAACAACTTAGCCATCTAGAAAGATGTACTTGCAAATTGCAAATGCCAGTAGCGCTCTGATGAGCCTATGGAAGAAAGATGACACCGACACCAACCTGGCAGCATTTGAAAGGTATGCAACTAGACAGAACTGGCACGTAGTCAAGTGGGTCAGAATTCTGTCATCCCATTTAACTGGAGACATACTAAAGAAATACTTGGACTTGAGAGACGTCAATGCACATGACTACCACAAAATGAAACAAAAAATTCTTGCGAAGTCTGAAGCTTCCCCTGAAGCACAGTCCCTTAAGTTTTACAACTGGGTATTCACTACGGACAGGTCAAGTAATGTCACAAATCGTTCATCTGATTTAATGGATATTTTGAAACCGTGGTTACACTTGCATACAAATAATATACAACTCTAGAAATCATGACTGTCAATAAGGTTAAAAGGGTACTGCCAGTGGCTATTCCAGAGTTATCGTAATTCTTCTGATCAACTATTTTAACAGGACATTTATTATAAAGTGAAATGCAAACTGTAGGTCAAAACTTAGTGCATCAATGGCTAATAAGACTTTGGCCAAGTACGCTTCTTTGTCTGCAAACAAGAAAAATGTCACCATCTGAGATTTTGTTTTTAATATTCTGGAAAGAGCTTGCTGCTAAATACTCCACACTTAGTGACAGCAACACTATGCCTGTAAAAACTGTTAATGCTAGCCAGTGGTCTATCTGAAAGCATACATACTGAATGCGGTAACAGAGAACTTTTAACTATTAGGAAAGTACAGTTGTTTAAGTTGAACTTCCTAGAACAGTAGATGTATGAATGATCACTGCTGCAGTACCCTTACCTATATGGGTTATATCCATGCACCCAAACTGTCAGGCAGCTTGAGCTGAGCTGATCAAAAGACACGTTTGGGCGCAAAACCCCTCAGAGCTTTCCTGACAGCAGACAGAAGGAGGCTGATCCCTGAAAGGTCTATGCTAGGAACAACAAAAAAAATAAATGTCCACACACTGGCATTATAAACACACCAAATAAACATAGGGGATGGGAGAGAGGAAGTGACTGCTGCAGCAGTACTCATCCAAACATCTACTGTTATGGTACGTTCAACATACACAACTATACTACGTTCGTCATATTGATCACTGCTGCAGTAGTTTTAGCTATATGGGTAGATTACATTTGGGAGGTGGAAAGAGAATGGTCCATGAACCCCTGGAGAATGTTCCTAGCAAAGCTTGATCTGGACCTAGAGAAGGAATTAAGCTTAAAGTGCTTTGTAAAAGTATATATACAAGACCAATTAGCATCTTATAGAATATTTCTTCAATACAACCCTTTCCAAAAAAACAGAGATAAAGCCTAGGCCTGGGTAGACAGGGCCTTGACCCTGCCTGGAATAGATTGGTTATGGTTGAGTATAACAAAAGATAATAGCCTTAGACAACCAATTGGAAATGGTCTATTTTGACACTAGTTGTCCTTTCTTATTTTCACAAGAAATAAATAACTGAACAGAAGATCTGAGACATATAGTTCTGCCAAGACAGTGCACTAGTTGTCTATGAACATCCAAGGTATGGAGTATCCATTCTTCCTCATTTTTAGACATAGTAAAGAAAATGGAGAGATGGAAAATTTGGCTTAAAGTAGACTAAGATACCATTTTGGGCATAAGAGAAGTATTAGCTCTCAAAAGTAACCCTGTCCCTAGAGAAAATTAGGAAGAGTTGACTCACCATAACAGCTTGCAACTTAGAAACCTGCTTTGCAGAGGTCAGAGCAATCAGTAAAACCATTTTCCATGTTAAGAACCTCAAAGGTCCGCCACAGTAGTTGGTTCAAAGAGTATTAGCATCTCTAACACAAAATTAAGATCCCATGGTGGGGTTACCGGTTTACTTGGAGGTCTCTTATACAAAACCCTTTTCAAGTACACTTTGACATGACACTGCATTGAAAGAGGAGGATCTATGGGCAGACATGCTGAAATGGTAGACAAATTAACCTTGATAGAGGAGTAAGAAAGGCCATAGGATTGTGATTCGCACAAATATTGTAAAAAAACAGAGAATGACTATCCCTGAATGGATGTTAGTTATGTTGTTGGAATCAAATAAACCTTTTCCATTTGATAATATATGATTTTCTAGGAGCAGACTTTCTTGCCTCCATTAGTACCTGCTGCGTGTCCTCATGGAAAAGGTACCTAAATGGAATTAAGACCCTAATATCCAGGCAGTCAAATGAAAATGACTGTTGTTGGAGTGCATCAAGCACCCATGTTCTTGTGTAAGTAGATACAAGTCTGTGATGAAGCTTGTGGTAATTGCCCCTGGCCATTTCCAAAAGAAGGGAGAAGCACAGTTGCCTAGGCCAGAAGGCAGTCACCACAATGATCTTGGGGGGGATTCCTTCTGAATCTTCAGAAGTACACTGGATTTCGGTGGAAAAGCAAGCAGGAGCATTCCTATCCAAAGAAAAAAAAAGGCATCCTGTCTTCCAGGCCTTCTTACCTACAGCCCTGGAACAGCATCTTGCCAATTGATTGTTCAAAGAGGAAGCAAAAATGTCAACTTGAGGAACTCCCCACAGATGGGTCACATGTTGGAATACCCCCTGATGTAGTTTGTGAGGGTCTGCCCTGCTCCTGCTCAGCTTGTTTGCCACACAGTTTTGATGTGATGGAATGTGGGATGCCTATAAAATGAATATGTGCAGTGAAGCTATATCTCAAGCTAACATGGCTAGCCTGCAAAGGGGGTACAACCTGGTTACCCCTTGCATGTTGATGTACCATCTGATTGTGGCATTTTTTAAACATCTTTATTGAATTATCACTTGTGGCATAGGCAAATTTACCATCATATAAAATGAATCAAACTGTATTAACAAGTTCATGTTTACAAACATTATACTTCACATATATTGCTATACATCGTATAACCTAAGCAACATTATATAAATTATTCAATTCTTGCATCTTTTTTAAACAAGAAACATCTTTATTAAACCATCAATTATGACATAGGCAATCACACATTTATATGAATGAAAACAAACCACATTGACACAATCCACTCATCTGTGGTATTGTCTAAAACCACTTGAAGAGGTCCCAAGGGCCAAAGATGGTTCGGAGAATTGAGTGCCTTGATCAGGGTAAGCATCTCCTAGATATTTGTGCGCTTGCATCTGTCCTTGGTGTCCACACCCTTCCACTTTTACCCCTCTTGAAATTGCTCTCCAAGCAAACTCTGAAGCATCTCTGGTGACCAACTACTTTGGAGTAGGGAGAGAGAATGGGAGATCTCGATTTAAGGATGTCTGTTGTCTCCAACAAAAGATTTCACTTCTGACAAACTCCACCACAGGGATTTGAAAAGATAAAGGGTGCTGATGCTGGGATAAATGAGGTTGCAGATACCATTGTATCCCTTTCACATAGAGGTTACCAAGGGTGTCATTGAGACCCAAAATTCTGAGGTATTGCCTAGCAGTGACCGAAGTCTGATTAGAAAATGTTGGACACAGACCTACATAAAGATCTTTTTTTTTCCCATGGAAGAAAAGCTCTTTGAATTGAGTTGACTTGTTAACATCCCAGAAACACAATACTGTGTGAGGGATTCAAGAAAGATGTTTGAATGTTCTCTTGGAATCCCAGCTTGTGTGAGAGATATCTCACCCAACAGACTCTTGACACTTTGAAAAAGACTCTGTAAAGGTAAGCAAGTCATCTAAGCATAGACAAAAATGGATACCCTGTAGCATGCAATGAGCCATAACTGCAGCAAGACACTGTGGGAACATCTGGTGCAGTGGACAGCCCAAGGGTATGGTTGAGAACTTATAATATGATCAGACAATAAAACCTTAAGAAATGGCTGAAGTCTTGATGAATAGGGATGTCAGGATAAGCATCTTTTAAGTCTAACGCTACCAGGAAACTTGAAAGAGGAAGAAGAGGTAACAGGTTGTTAAATGACATCAGTGAATTAGTACACTTTCACAAATAAGTTTAGGAAAGAAAGATCCAGAACTAGTCTCCAAGCATTTTCTTTTTTTGGCATTAGGAACATCCTCGAATAAAAACTCTTCTCATTTGGGAAGAAGGAACTGGGTCTATCACCTCTTGGAACAGCATGTAACGAAGAACAGGAGAAAACAAGAGAGTTCAATATGGAGGACGAGCAACAACCCTTCCACACTCATCTGCAATCATAAATGATATTCACAATCTGTTTGTCTGAAGCAATCTGTTGCCAAGGAGAAAAATGGAGATTGATACTTTTGGGGGAAAGGGGGGGGAGGCAGGGTGGGAGTGGGTGACCAGGTTGCTTGTATTCATTCAGATATATTGAACTGTCCTTGGTTTTGGGAGTTTAGAGATTTCTTTTTGGAACTCCATTGCCATAAGGGTCTGTTTACCTGAATTCTGTTGAGACTGTTTAGTCTGTATTCTGCCAAAATTGGCAAAGGAAAAAGAAAATCCTCTAGACAATTTGGAAAAGGAGGGTTGAAAAATCTTGAGATTCACTGGATCAGCTTACCCCTTTCATCACACTTTTAAATACCTCTGCAACAGAGGGGGCAAACACAATCTTTATCCAAGGGAAAATTTAAAATCTCGTTTTTATCATCTGGAAGGTGCTGAGAATGCAGTCATGCAAAGCTGCTTAAAACAATACCAGTGACCATACAAACACTGCAAACAATGAGTACTAACCTCTGCAAAAGAAGAAACTAAGTTATTTGATGTAGATTTTTCATCACAAGAAGCTGCTGCAGATGAGACATTACTCGTACTTTCTCAATTTGTCAGACCAAACTTTAACATATTAGCCTGACAATTCAAAATTTTGAAAAACAAAATTACAGAAGTATATACTTTTTTCTGATACCTATAAATGATTTCCCCAATCCTTATCAGAAAAAGTAGGATTGGTATTAACTAAGTGCTTAGCGGCAGTGGTATCAACTAAGGTTACAGCTGCAGAGTGACGTTTGGGAATAATGTATAAAATTGTAAAAGACTGAGTAACTTTATATACCCTAAATGCCTTTCTAGGGGAAGCTGGGTGACTTACAGAAAATTGCAGGCAGTAACACACATCCTCTAAAGCTGACAGAAAAAGGAGAGATGGGTGCAGGTTCTTGAATGTAACAGCTCATAGTACTTTTTGAGGGACTGAGAAATGTCAGTGTTCTCCCAGTGAAAACAATGACACATTCTAGCAATAGTCACTGAGAAAGTGACCCCCCCCCCCAAGGGAGAATCATAAACAGAGCTCTCCACTGAGTCTGAATCAGAAATCTGAGGAAAAACCCTGAACCCATCCCTGCATCTTCCTGTTCAGATTCAGAAAGAGAGGAATCCTACTTTCTTTTACCAGAAACTACTTTACAAGAAGCATCAATGGCCTGAATTAAACCCGGAGTCAGACCCAGTAAAGTACTCCTATCTAAAGGAAGTTCAGGAGGAGGATACATGCTTGGTTTTCTGTATCTTTTTGACAGGGAGAAATGGGGCCAATCATGTTACTAATGGCAACAGCTGCTTCCCCAAGGAGGGGCACTGCATTCTGACACAAAAGGAACATCTTCCCTGTTCTTCTCCCAGGACAACAAAGAATGGATCTCCCCTTGCCCACGGAGGAAGCTACAACAGCAGTAGAGAACGTGGCTAACCCCCAGTCCACAGTGGCTGTAGTTGCTACACCAGCGGGATCTGGGGTAAAAGATGAGTGGTCGGAGGTACAACAAATGGTCAAAATCAAGTCATCCACCTGTAGCCGAGGCAAATTGCTGGTATGCTGTGGTTTGCTTAACTTTTTCTTTTTGCGGTTGGAAGGACCGACTATGGGACTGTTAGCCTGTTCCATAGTCAGGCCAAAAATTATGCCTCCTTCCCTGGGAAGACAAGTAGCAAATGCCAGAAAAATACCACTTCACAAAATTGACTTTTTTTGGCAAAAAACACAGTAAATAGCACTTTCAAGCACTATGCCATCCTCACCAATGGAAAATAATCGACTCCTACACAGAAAATATGTTTTCCGTTAATTAACACTACTTTTAAAACTGGCAGAAAAAAATGAGTGCTTTGTTTATAGTCTAGAGATAATCCGTTGTAACACAACTCCCAGCTTTAAAATAACTTTTCTGAAGAGGAAATTAAACATTAGAAAATAGAAGTTCTTTTTCCACTAAGGGGAACTTATTTCCCCAGCAAAGGAAAGCACAATCTGACAGTCAAACCTGGAAAACCTCAGAGGTGCATATTCTTTGGTGGCAGGAAAGCTTTGTATCCAAACTTGTCTTTTTGTCAGCTCAGCTCAAGTTGCCTACAGTTTCGGCACGTGGGAGGTGCCTTGAAGGTTTGGAAGCTGGCTTGCTCTTATATCATTGGCAGGAAAGAATAGATATATATATATATATATATATATATATACACACACACACACACACGTATATGTATGTGTACACATATATATATATATATATATATATATATATATATATATATATATATACACATACACACATGCACATATAGCCAAGGGTAATGTAGCATTGATTAATATTATGAATGCTGCATATCTACCTTTTATCACTGTCTAGTTACCAAGCATGTTAAATGTAAAATTGTGGTATAGGTAAAAGAAATACAGGGATCTTTGGATTCAGGCAGCTTGATAACACTAGTTGCATCACATGTTTGTAAGTATAAAAAATAAGTAAATATAAAATTAAATGTATATGTGCACATGCAAATAAGAGGGAGAACCACATACCACAGACAGAAGTATAAACCCTTTTAGGCAAAATTTTACAGCTACACCCACTATTTCCTAACTTAACACATAATGTAGTAATTGGCCAAGACATTCTCCAGTTTACAGAGCTATGGAAGCTATGTGGAAAAGATTCAACTTGATATGTTACCACATGTACATGATTCGTGATACTAATGGGTGTAGAACTAGAAGATACAAAAGGAGATAAGACTTGGCTCTGGAAGGAAGGAAGGGCTAGATAAAACTAATACTGAGTCTTGCTAGATGACATCAGTTGTTAACAATAAAAGCTGCCAATTTGAAGACTGCTATGAAAGGGGAGTCTTGATAAAAGGCTCCAGAAGGTCAGGTAATGAAATAGGCCAGAGTGGAACCTGACAGGGAAGAAGCCACGCTTAACATTACACTAAAAGTAGTGGGAGTAGAAACTAAGAAATTGATGAGTAAATCTCAAATTGAAAAAGGTAAAGGCAAACTGGAATACAGAGTCTCTAGTTTTTCTCTTTTTCTGCCAAAGCAGACAGCAAGTCAGAAACAGAGACAGGAAACTAAGGGCAAGGAGAATAACACATCTATTGAAGTAGAGAAAGACAGACTACCAGTATCACTAGTTTATGAAAATTATTTTCCTGATCTGCTCTTTTTTGTGGATGAATTAGACAAAGGGGAAACCTGTACCTGAATTTATTGGAAAGTAGGCCATGTCTTCCACCTCACTTTAAAACACAGATGAAATTAACACCGACTTGGATGACTTCCAGATAAACCATATCAATTTCAAGAATGTTCAGTGGGATAACAATACACTAAGTACAGATAGACACACATAGCAAGATTAGATAAAACAAAAGGAACAAAACAGCCCCACTTTACGCTCATATTTTGAGCTGACAAACTAGCTCATCTACAGGATAACCAAATAAAAAGAACAAGTATTGAGACAGATCTTAGTTCTAAGGTTTTTTCAAACATTTGTAATGAAAACAACACATATCCACATGATGGATGGTCACTCAGGGCTGCATAAAACAAAAGTTAGGATTTAACTGGATTATATTGGCCCAATATTATTTGTGACATAGGATACTTGTGTGCAGTGTGAACAGAATATCAAAGTACATAACCCAACCTAGGGCTTAGGTTCCATCATTACTGTTTTCAGTTATGGATGCCCCATGAATAAACAGCAATGGATACTGTGTATTCACCTGCAAAATTGAGTAAGGGCAACAAAATTTCCTTAAGCAGCACACAGAGGAGGAGTCGATGCAAAAACCATAGCAAAGGAACTAGCACTGATTTTTTGTGGTAGGAATTCCCCAAGGAAGTCTTAATGACCAAGGTACTCCATTTATGTCTAGATAAATACAAGAATCTTGTCAACTTTTA
Organism: Protopterus annectens; assembly: GCF_019279795.1. Lineage (NCBI taxonomy): Eukaryota > Metazoa > Chordata > Ceratodontiformes > Protopteridae > Protopterus > Protopterus annectens. The sequence continues at coordinate 1,605,497,458 of NC_056731.1, forward strand.
AAATGAAACAGCCAAGGACATCTGTACACAACCCTCAAACATATGGGCTAGTTGAGTCATTTAGTACACTTGATTAAATAAGAAAGGCTACATGGTTGCATGGGAGAAAATGGGATTAACTACTTCCAGATCTCTTTGCTACAAGACATATACCCCAAACCTCATACTGGATTTCACCCACTTGAACTGCTGCATGGAAGACATCCGACAGGATTGATAGACAAAGAAAAAGAAACCTGGAAGGAGAAAAAGTCCCCTTTCAAAAGTGTAATACAGCATTTTTAGACTTGCGTGCTTAGAGTGAGAGAACATGGAAAAAGCACTCAGAGAAGAGACAAAACAGAAAGCATACAACAAAATGCTTGCTTCAGACAATTCAAACCAGAATGTTAAGCACTTATATTAGTATCCACTGCTGAAATTACATTCCTTGCAGATTGGCAAGGACCTTTCAAAACAGCAGAAAATTGACCTGAACTGAAGTATAAGGTATGGTAAGCAGGAAAAAGGAGGCCAGAACAATTATACCATGTACATGTTCCTCTGCCGTGGACAGAAACTGAAGCTTCTGTGATATGCATGCCTGAAGTAGTAGTTAAGGTTCATACAGCACAGCCTGAAGTCAAAATAGTGGAGACCTTATCAATGTCTCTGAAACAAGAAGTTATGAAATTTGCACTCACAATAAAGGCCATATTCTCAGAGATGCCTGGTACAACACAGAAACCATGCTTGGTGAGACAGCGAGCGTGAATACGAAGTCATACTAAATAACCAAGCAGTCATGGAAGAGATACAGAAAAAGCTTAAACTAGGGGCACTGAATGGAATAGCTCCATTTTATTGATCACTATATGTCTCCTGTAAGATCCATTCATTAGTTGAGATGGATCAAATAGCTATTATCCCCCTCTGCCACATCATCTCCAATACTTCACTCAAGAATGCATTCACTAGAGGGGATTTGGGGGGAAAAAAAACTTCCCATTAGTCCAGTTTGTCCAGATCTATATCCAAAGAGGTAGATTCAGATAAGGTAGTCCACATGCATCATCGTACTCTTTCTCTTCCTTGAGGGAATGATTTGGAAGGCTTTGTCTGAGCTTCCTTGGGAAGAGTGATCTCCAGATCTCACAAGAATGAGTATACAATTTTTTGGTCCTGATGAAGCCTGCAATATGGTTGGCTTAAGTGTGTCTAACTTTTGCAGCATCTTGGAGCAGAATTGTTACTGTTGATACAATAGGTACAGAAAAATTAATCGTTGCTCCCTTCTGTGTTGTGGAATCCACTGAGATGCCCGGGGTCAGAACTATCAGAGTTGAGAAAATCAAAGTCTGTGCAGACTGACAAATCCACCCAGATCAACACCACCAAAGCTTCCACAGCCAAGGCTAAGCCAGGGACCTTCTATCCTGAGTAGCCAAATGCTCTGGCATTGAAACCATCCTGCCAGCTGCAATGGTGTTGATGTCCCAGCGATGACTGCCAAGGACCTAGTAGCAGCAAACATTGAAAGTCTTGGCATTCATGTCATAAGCACCAAAGCAGTTTGTGTGGGAGAAGTGAGATCTATCTACAATGAGGTACCGGGAGTAACAGTTAGTGCCAATTCAATCACCACCAGTCCCAGGAGAGGAATATCAAGACAGAAGTTGGGGATACTACATTGGCCTGTGGTAGGAAATGCTGAAGCTAAGATGATGCCATACTGAAGTTGGGCCTTGAAAAAAGGCAGACATCATGCGCTCCCAAGTCAATTTGCGTAGGGCTCCAGGGGGATCTGTGAGAATTAACTGAAGCTACAGATGGAGGTCTCGAGGATAGCAGTCTGGAGATTTTCTTCTCAGAAAAAAAAAATCTGTACACTGTCTCACCATCAAGTCTTCTGCTGTGCTTGAGGAGTCTTGTAAGTGAGGGGTGGAAGTCTTAGTTGGAGTGTTCACAACGGATGCCTCACTCTCCTGGGTGATGGGTTATAGGTGCCTTAAATGGGGCAAGTTTCTCTAATACTGGTTGATCCACCGTCTTCCCTTTCTTCTTCCTCTTTCTTGGGTCAGGGACTCTGAAACTCTCATCTTTGCTGAGTCAGGTGGGAGAATGTCCTTAACTACAAGCTTATTTTTATGTTCCACTAGAGTACAGGAACTAAAATTCTTGCAAAAAACTGCAGTCACTGGAGAGATGTGATGCTCCTAAACAGATCAAACAACTGGTATGGGTCTTCTGAAGTATTTTATGTCCACAATGCATACACTTCAGGTGTTTCCCCTCTATTTCCATACCTAGCTGCAGTTTTTTTACACCCCAAAAACTTCCTACTTACTTTAGTCACCAACCAACCTAGGAATGAAGAATAAAAGATATATGAAAGAGTACAGTCAATGGCCTAAGTAATGACAGGGTAGAGAGGTGAAGGGAGATCAGGCAGTGAGGCAGAAAAGGAAGTAGAACCGCAGCAAAGTGCTAGCGAAGCCTAAGGATACTAGTACACTATATATCCAATAAAACATTGAGAAAATGCATTTAGCTGTTTCACTAATCACTGAAAAAACCCTTTGAGCATTTGTAGGCATCACTGTTTGGATAGTGGCAATAAGCTAATTATAGGTAGGGAGAAGCTCAAGCTTATGAGGAGTTCATTGCCATCATAGAGGGCACCAAAGGCACAAGTCCTGATGTTTCAGTGTAGAGACAGGACCTCATAAATTAAAGTTATGGCATGAAAGAATAGTTGTGCAAAATCTTACCTTAACCATAGATGTCCTTCTTTTCCATTTTGCAGTATTCTGACTTGTGGGATCTTCCGCCTCAGGTGTCCAAATGTCCAACCCCTATGCTAAAGCTTAAGCCTGGTTGCTGTCAGGTGCAGATGTCATGCACAGAGCCATAGCCAAGGGCCTTAAATGTAATATCCACACACAAGACCTCAGAACTGACTGTCCAGTCAGACAACAGTTGATATTGAACAGGAAATGTGCCATCCAGAGAGGGAAGAGAATATGAGGGGGGATAGGAGGGTGGGAAAGAATACTCCAACATAGAAGAGAAGGACATCTATGGTTATGGTAAGATTTTACACAACTATTCTATGTCCTTCTATTCTCATGTTGCAGTATTCTGACCTGTAGGAGAGTACCACAGCTCATTTAGAGGAAAGGGTGGAGGAAGAGGAAGCAGACTCCAAAAGGCCACGGAAGATTGCCCTTGTGAAGCTTGCTCTAGCTCTGGAAATGTGGTCTAGCTTGTAGTGTCTGGTGAATGTGTGGACAGATGACCATGTGGCTGCTTCCAGGATGGTAGCTGTATCCATGCCTTTAAGGAAGGCTCCTGAAGAGGCCACAGCTCTAGTAGAATGTGCCTTAATAGTGTAAGGTAGGTCTTTCCCATGAAAGACATAGCAGAAGGGAACAGTTTTGCATATCCAAGAGGATATTGTCCGCTTGGAAACCGCTTTCCCCAGGATCTTGGATGAAATGAGATAAACAGCTGATTGGAACTCCTAATGTCATTGGTCTTGTCTAGATAAAATCTTAGTTGTCTGTGTACATCCACGGAGTGCAGCACTCTCTCACTGTCATTTTGGGGTGAAGGGAAAAAGGTGGGTAGGATGGATAGTCTGGTTGAGTGACGGCTCATTCACCACCTTGGACATGAAGGAAGGGTTAGTATGTACAGTAATCCTGTCTTTGTGGAAGACAGTGTAGGGTGGACAGGCCATGAGAGCTTGCATCTCCAAGACTCTTTTAGCTGAAGTAAGGGCCACTAACAATACAGTTTTCCAGGTGCACATTTTTAAAGAAGCAGAAGCTGCTGGTTTAAAGGTTTTTTTTTTCCAGCACATAGTTCAAATCCCAGGGAGAGGGGATTGGTTTTCTGGGAGGTCTGATGTGGAGAACTCCCCTGAGGAAATGTTTCACCTCCAACCTTGACAGTAGGGGTGGATCAATTGGGAGGCAGGCTGAAATGGCAGACAGATGTAATTTTACTGAAGAATATGAAAGTTTTTGACTTTAAGATCTCACACATAAACAAGAACTGGTGGTACTGCGGTAGCGTTGTCACCTCACAGTAAGACGCAGTCCGGTTCGACTCTCAGCTACAGCGTCTTCTGCGTGGAGACATGCGTGAATGGGCGTACCTTCGTTGAAGGTTGTGCGTCAGGGCTGGCAACTCGGCACGTAAAAATCAACTGCCAATCATTAGCGGACTGGAGTTCCGCTGTGGCGACCCCTAACCAGGAAAAGTCGAAAGAGACAACAAAAAAAGAGGTACATCCGCCTGGAATGGGTCTAGTTGCTTTCTAAGACACCAAGTAGAGAACCTTTTCCATTTTTAAATGTAGGTTCTCCGTGTAGTGGGTTTCCTAGCCTCCTGCAGGACAGATAGCACATTCTCTGAAAGGAGTTGTCTGAAAGGGATCAGAAGTTTATCATCCACAGGGCTAAGCTGAGGGTATTCAGATGAGGGTGAATGAGAGATCCCTTCTGATGTGTGAACAGGTACACTTTGTGGGGCAACTTGTGGTGACTGCCCTTGGTAAGAGACAGCAGAAGGGGGAATCAATGCAGCCTTAGCCAACAGGGAGTTCACCAGCAAGATTTTTGGTTTGTCTTTCTGTATTTTCAGGAGAATCTTCTGAATGAGGGAGTGGGGGGGGACGCATAAAGGAACAGCACCATCCAAGGAATTGAAATGGCATCCACATTCCAGTGGAGAGTGGCTCCTGGTGCATAATAGTTGGAGATGTCTGTTCCGAGAGGAGGCAAACAGATCTATCTGAGGGGTTGCCCCATCGGTGGACAATGTCTAAGAAGACATCCCTGTGAAACAGCCACTCGTGATGTTGAGACAATGATCTGCTGAGAGTGTCTGCCTGGTGACTGTCTTGAGAAGGAATATAAACTCCCTTCAGAGTGATATTTTACCGGTTGGTTAATTCCCATGGCTAGCCTGCACAGTAAGTATGGTCTGGACCCTCCTTGTTTGTTGCTGTACCACATCACCGTGGTATTGTCTGTGAAGATTTGTAGGGGGCTTTCTTGCATAAGAGGAAGGAAGGTTTTCAGTACTAGAAGGAGGGCAGTCATTTCCCTCACATTAATATGTTTCTTCCTGAGGGAAGGGTCCCAATGAACCTGCACCTTGAGGCCCTTCATGGTGGCTCCCCACCCCAGATCTGAGGCATCTGTGTGTATGGATTGCAGTGTTTGGAGGGGGTTGTACGGGAAGGCCTGGATTTTGTTTTTTTGGCTCCACCATCTCAACTCTTGTTTCAGGAAGGGAAGAAAGGGCACCAAACATTTTTTAAGTACCACTGGAACATCCTCATATGCATCCTGGCAAGGGGCAGCATAGGCAAGTTTGCTGCCATGAGTCCGAGAAGTCTGAGGAGCTCCCTGGCAGACGTGTGCAACCAGAAACAACTCCTGGAAAAACATGCTTAGGGAACTGATTTTGTCCTGAGGGAGGAATGCCTTCATCAGGTCTGTACAAATTCTGCATCCCAGGAAAGTTATGTCCCGAGATGGGAGGAGAGATGATTTTGTCAGATTTAATGTAAAGCCTAGAGTCTGGAGGAGGGACATGGTAAATGCCAGGTGAGCCCTGAGAAGCTCTGATCCTTCTGCAGTAATCAGTAGGTCATCCAGATAGGGATAGATTTGTATGTCTTTTGTCCTGCAGTAGGCTACTGCTGGAACACGGCACTTTCTGAAGATCCTTGTTGCCAGAAACAAGCCAAAGGGCAACGCAGTAAATTAAAAATGTGAGGATGGCACAGCAAACAGTAAATACCTTCTGTAAAGAGGGTGGATGAGGATATGGAGGTATGCCTCCTTCAGGTCCAAGGTAGCCATAAATGCACTGGGTGGCAACAGCATCCGGAATGAGGGTACCTGCAGGAAGGGGTTTAGGTGTGATAGGTCTAGGATGGGCCTTCAAGGGCCATCCTTCTCGGCACAAGGAAGAATCTGGAGTAAAACCTTTGACCCTCTTGGACTGTGAGGACTTTTTTTATGGTTCATTGTGAGAGCAGATCTTGAATGATCTTGGGGATAAGGTGAAGCTGTTTTTTTGGAGGAAAGGGCCTTCCTTGAGGTAGGGTTTTTTCCTGCCAGGTCATAAAGTACCCTTTTTCCACTACTGAAAGCACCCAGCGGTCTGAAGTGATCTGCTGCCAAAGGGGGAGGATAGTGAGAGAGACAGGCGGAGAGGGGCAGGTGACTTAGGGAGTCACACATTGTTTTATCTATCTGGAAAGGGCTGCCTGGGGGTTGATTGAGAAGTGGCAGTTCTGGGGGGAGTAACAGGTTTACTAGGCCCCTTCCTGTGTTTATAGGAGAAGGAGTGTGGCACTGGAGCCCTTCTCACAAAAGTGGGTTTTGCTGGGTAGTTCCTATAGAACTTATGAACTGGGGAAATCAGTAAATGTTTTAGGTCCTGGAGCTCTTTACATTTTCCTTGAAGGCTCTTAAGTAGTTCAGCAGACTGCTTGCCAAAAAGTTAACTGTTGCCCAGAGGAGCATCTAAAATTTTGTTTTTGAAATCCTCAGGGAGGGTTGCAGTCTGAGCCAGGAATACCTGTGCAGAACAGAGGATGAAGCAGCTGATCTGGCTGATGCCCCTGTAGCATCGTAACTGCACTTTATGGAGTGTCTGGCTACTTGAGCTGCCAGTGAGAGGTTTTGAGGCCACTTGTGATTTGGTTGGAGAGTCAGGCAATGAAAAAACTAATGATGTAGCTTGGGAAATCAAGTCCAATGCATACCTGACCATGTGGGTCTGGTAATTTATGGCCCCTGAAAGCCAAGATAGAGGACATATAAATCTTTTTCCCATGCCTGTCCATGACTTTGCTGTCCTTATCAGAAGACAGAAGGGAAGAGGAGGGGGTTTGTCTGGACTGCTTGTCAGGAGCTACTGCAATGACAGCAGGGTCTGCCATAGGTGGTTTAATGAGGAACATTTGCTGATCAGGGACTTTGTAAAATCAGTCTGGCCTCTTGGGGGCTGAAGGTTGTGATTCAGGGTTTTTGGAGGTGAATGCAAACACATCCAGTAGGCTGGAATTACAGGAGGAATAGCTAAGGGTGAAAGAGACTCCATCTGCAGGAGTGCAAAGTATCTTTTTTGCACCTCAGTCATTTGAGTGACATCCCATTTAAAGTACTCCCTCATTTGGGAGATGGTTTCCCCAAAAGAAATATCTTCTGTAGGTGAGTCGCCTTCCAGGGAGTCCTCATCCTGGGAGCCATACTCCAAAAGAGAAGAAAGTTGTGAAGTGTACGTAAGCGACTCCTCAGAAGACGTGGAAGAGGAATCATCCACTAGAGTGTGAGTGTGCGGCATGCAAGCAGCTTTGGGAGGCCTAGGACTGGGGATAGGGCAGGTCCTGGGCAAGAGAAGTCATAGGCCTGAGGGTCATGAGAGCCTGAACCAGGGACTGGGAAAGGGTCTGCCAGTCTGGCTGGTCTTCCGTAAGAGTATGAGTCAGATGTTTAGTTTTTTTTTTTTTTCTTTGAAGGAGTAGTCTTAGAGGCTGAAAGTGGTGGGGGCCTGTGGTCAGGCACCCAGCCTGCAGAGAAGAAGCCCTGGTTGGTCATTGAAGGCGGCCGTGCAGTACAGCCGGGTTCCCCTTAGACAACGGCAGAGACCAACATCGCAGTATCCTCCAGGGACGTGCCAACTGCTGTTTCTTGGGCAGCTTCCTCAAGGTACCCGCCGAAGATGGTAGGTCATTCAGATATCCCTCAGCCCCTAAACTGGTGGCTGGCGGAATGTCAGATGTCAGAGGGGCAGAAGTAATAGGCCTGGAAACTTTGGCCTTCTTTTTGGAGGCTGCACCTCGACAGCTGGTTCAGGTTCCATTCCTAGGGCTAAGCGTTTGAGACGCTGGTTCTCAAAAAATTATTTTAGGGCAGCTAGGCGACTATGAAGAGATTTTGGTATGAACAACTGGCAAGTAGTGCAAGTCGTATGGTCGTGTGACTGGCCTAGACAAAAGAGGCAAAGTTCGTGCGTATCCTTGTGTGGAATCTGTCAGCCGCACTTACATTTTCCCTTCCTAGATGACATTGTCTAATAAAAGATCTATGGTCAGAAGTAAACAGCAAAAAGTAAAAGAAATCCCCAATAGGGGGGAAATCCCCTGCACCCCCTCACCCCTCCTTCTTAAAAATACCAACTCCAAGATCGCGCTACAGTGTAGTGAAGGGGAAATTTCCCGTTTCCGCACTGTAGTGCACTGATGTGAGATCTTGGAGTTGGTATATTTAAGTAGCGGGGGGGGGGTGCTTGCCCCCTGCTAAAACCCTTTTCTGTAATTTTGTTTTGTTTATTTTGTTTTTATTTCATCCTCGAACATTTAAATGTTCGATCTCTAAAGGTCGACCTTTAGAGATTCGAACATTTAAACGTTCGTTGATGTAATATAGACCCCATCTGAATGGTGTCTGCTGTCAGACAGGAGAATGACTACAGAGGAAGGCAGCTAGCAAAATGTGCTTGACCTTTTCCAGTTTTCTTTTCAATTCTACACTCATGCCTTAAAATAACACACGTGAAAGGACCTACATATTTTTGTTCCTTCACAGCTTGAATATGACGCTGCTGTAATTAAGTATATATTATTGCTGTACGTAGTCCTTGCAAACGTGTTTTGCCATAAGCAATTGTGCATTGCTGCTGTGTATTCCTACAATTTTTTAACTTAAATGAAAACGCTACTTTCTTTGAATTCCCCCCCCTCCTTCCCAGGCCGAGACTGAAAGTGGTCATTCATGATCAATGCTCTATCCCAGTTAATCAATTTAAAATAAAATAAATAAGCACAGCAATATACTATACTATAATGTGTGGGTCATTGAGAGTGGTTTCCAATTTTCAGTGTCCACAACTGCTTTTTCTTGTGAGATCTCAAAGTAAAACACTTAAAACATTGTTAAGTGATATTGATATTTCTCAAGGAAAGATATTTCTTCATTTTCCTTCCAAATTCAAAAAAGAATGTATCTTTTTAGAGGCAGATTTACTGAATGTGATGCATAACAATCTAAAAGAACATAAAGACTCAACAGCTAAGCAATGCAACCACAGTTTTGGAAGCTATAGGTGTTTTACCCTGACTGTAAAAGAAAGTGCAGAAAAACTGGACCACAGTCACAAATTAGTAATACACTTTGTCTAGTTTAATTAAATTTGAGGCAGGCAAGCAAGTAAACAAATAAAGAGGTCAAATATTAACAGAGAGATGGTGGTGCATGTTAAACAAAAAGAAAAATAAATAAAAGTAAAGTAAGTAATTAAGACAAGTAGGTATTTATTATAAGACTCTGTACAGACCTGCAAAAGCTGTGTTGCAGTAGCTCTCTGCTCTGGGCTCTTCACTAAACATTTTTTTACAAAGTCAGTGAACTCATCTGACCAGAGCTCCGGCTTCCGGAATGTTGGTGGTGGATTTGTGGGAATCATAAAAATAGCCTAGTGAAAGAAAAATAGAAAAGAAGGGAGAAAAAAATCAGCAAAAAATCAGACTCATATGAACCTCACTGTACAGGCAAATAAATAAATCCTTTTATTCACCTTCTCTATCAGACTATAAATCTGGTGAACAAATTTGACTGGTCTAGGAAGTCTACCATGACCTACATTCAGGAAACAGGTCCATCTGCTACCAATGTAGCTGCTTCCCATTAGATTTCCTCTGTTTAAACTGTACCGTATTGTGTACATCACTCTTTATTTTATCTGTTACGTTTTATCAGTCTCCAGAGACATGTTTAGTTTCTGACCCTCTCAGCAAAACCAAGGGCATTTCCAGGTCAAAGAGATAAACCCCACAGGCTGTTATTATGTGCCAAACATCACTTTCCACCTCAATAATTTAATTTGAATTTTATAGTAGCCTGAATGCACTGAAAGGTCAAGAGAGTTTTTTTATGCCTGAAGCACAAAAACTGTAATTTGTTAAGTTTTTGTAAAGTAGGCACATTCATAAGGTAAACTACAGCAAATCAAATTGTAAATCAAAGTGAAGGAATATACAAAATGAGAATAAAGAACCAGAAGCCTCTTGCAAAACACACTACAGCATGGGAAAGTACCACACAAGGTTCAATCACTCAGCATGCTGCCTTCAGCCCATCAAAAGTCTGCATGAGAATGATACATCTCCTATGAATTACTAAAAATAATACTAGTCAAAAATCCACCAGATTCCCACTGCATGCATTAATCAGTATCTGTTTCTCAGCTCTGTAACCAATTAAGGTATATAAATGGGACTCATCAATTAACCAATTGTTTTTAATCATCAGATACTGTTACATTATCGGACAACTCTTCACTTGATATAATCTCACCATGACCTGCATGCATCTGCTTTTTTCACCACAGAATGGTAATGTGGACATTGCAAGAAAACCTCTTACTTCCAAGTTCATGGGATCCTATTTCTTCACTTCAATTCTGTTTTTTATGTACAGTCTGGCAAGGATGTAAAAAGTAAGAACATATTCTTATTCAGCTGGCGAAGTCATACATCTCAAGTGTACCTCATTACATGGAACGTTCCTCATTCTGGCTCTTAAAACATCCATGTTCCTCATTGTTTTTTAACTGATATCCATGTTGAATAACACTGAATCAGATAAATTAATCAGCAGAACATTTTACAAGTAAAATATAGCACATTTACCTATCCTCTGAGCTGTGAGAAGTTGTTAGCAAGTGTTCTACATTTTGCTCATTAGCTACAAATTATGAGAAGTAGTGTTCCTCATTCTGGAAGGTTGAGGTCTGTGGGTGATGTTCCCATTCTAAACCTGGTTCTGCTGTACATAGCAGGCAGTCTCTACCCATGCCAGCATGAAAATAAACTCTTCAATATGAATTTCAGCTCCGGGTTTGCCTCACCATCTGTTCCAGATAACCCCTTATAACTCTTCCAAAACAGTTTGTTCCTGAAAATAAATACACTGGCCAATGCAGAAAATGTGTGAAGGTCCAATTCTAGAAGTAGACAGACATTTACAACAAACAAAACACAAAGTCACATCACCACCTCTAGGTAATATAAAGCAGCTAATGACTACAACACTACTCAGTTACCCTAACTGCACATAAAAATCAAAAATATCACCCGTGCATTTTCTGTCACACACACTGACTTGTAACAATGACAATCTCTAAGGTGTTACCATCTATGTCCTTACTGATGTTCTCTTATTTCCCTTGATCTGTGTCTGGTCTGGTACAAACTCAGTCACCATAAGGTGCCACTGAAACATATAGCAGCATTAGTTCTTCCTCAAGAAGTGGATTGCTGTGCAAATAACACAGTCTGCTTGACCTCTGGACAGTGTGCACTGCTTTATGATGCCAGGATATCAGCCTAGCAAATGGTAATAGCACTACTACTACTGCTTTTGATATATGAGATTTTAGCCATTCACATTATGATCAGCAGCAAGAAAAGGAAAAGCTGAACAGCCCACACATTCCCTTAGTACATCTTGGTCAGATAATGCCATTACACAGCAATCTGCTTTCTCCGACTTGTCCACTTGCAAATAAGTTCTTTATCTTGTCTCTAAAACCATTCCAGCAAAAATATTAAATATTACAAGCCCTTGACCCTAGTCTCGTGTTTCCTCTCACTACATTGAACAACAGCTAATTTCAGTGACAGCACCCTCTCTATGACCAGTGGCAACTCCAGGTTCCTTTTCTTACTAGCAGTAGCTAACTATTGGGGCACACAGGACATGTGGGGGAAAAACATTTCCATACCAGCAAGTCAATTTGCATCAAAAATACTCGGTCTGGGGATGTAAACAACTTTTGCAACATTAACAGAACTGTTTGGATATAACTCGCAGAGGATGCCAAACAAAGTTCATCCCTGTCCATTTTCAAGGGAAACTTAGACCTATGGAGGGGAAACAGAAAATTTACCCCAGGATTATATCCCCTCTACTACTAATGGACAGATGCATGCAGCTCCTAAATGCTTTATAGCATCCACAGGTCCCCCTCAAATTATCTATGGTATGATCCCAGTTATTCTCATTAGGGGCAATATATAATTATCGACCATGGGCTGGGTAATGCCAATCTATAACCATGTGGGATAGGTTATTTTGACTGCACAAAAAGGCAATTGGCTAGGCTTAAAACTGTCTCCAAGAGCAGCTAGCCTAGTACTTACCTGTGAACACCATACTAATAAAGTACAACTTACCTATAATCTACTGTTAAAAATGAAACATTTCCCAATGAAAAAAACAGTGGATGTCATAATCTTACAAATCCTGGCAATGTTCACAATGCAGAAAAACTACCAATTCATCATACTCAAGGGTTATGATTTGGATGAAGTGTTGTTATGCTACAGTGCAACAAGTCAAGGGTGTAGCTATTGGTTTACTATCAATTTTGCAAACGGAGATGTTCCGCAGATAGATAATCTGAAAATGACATGTTCAAAATTTGCATCTTGCTGAACATCTCCTGTTCAAAAGTTTATATCAGCGAATGCACTGTACATTCGCTGATATAAACTTGATGTACTGTACAGAGATCGCGGTACAGTGTGATTTGGAAACTTATCCATTTTCTCACTGTAGTGGATCTCAGAGTTGGAATATATAGTTTGTAGCGGGTGCAGGTGGTCTTGCCCCCCCCCCTGAAAAAACGTGATATGAGGTATAGAAGTTTCATTTAAATGAGCTCCTATACCGACATCAAGTGATCTTTTGGACACAATGTCGAAGCTGCTAACTTCGATGAGCTGATTCAACACTGTGCTGTGGTAGTGATTTTGTCTTCTTTGTTTTGCTTCGGAGTTGCGACCGGCATTTATTTTGCCGTTCGCAATTTATTTTGATAGTAAAACATAGCTACCAATACAACAACTGTGGGAAAAAATCATGCACAAACAGATTGGTGCATCAGTACAAAAATAAAAAAAATATATCATTAACCCAGATTCAAGAACAGGAAGTCTGACTTATTTTGTTCTGTGATGTATTACATGGAAAATATTTTTAAACAAACCCTGCACATTTTGCCAACATTAAAGATAAAACAAATCTTCTCACCACATACCGTGATGAATAGCAAAGTAGTTTAAATGTCTGTTAAAAGTTCTTTAAATTAGAAGTAACAGTGGTTAGTTAATAGGTCCTGGATTACAATAGTTCTGACACCTGAAGAAAAATGAGAGTGGGGGGGGGGTCTCAGCACTTCTAAAAACTGGAAGCCAGAAGCCTTAAAACATGCAGTTCTGCTAGTTTATTTGGATGAGCATTAACAGCTACTGTTAAACAGGTAAGAGCATAGCCAGCTTTAGGCACCAGCAAACCCTGTGGTCGCTGGGATGCAACCAACCACAGCAAGTTATCTTATCTTGATATTTTGTAACAAGTCTGTCAAACCAACAAAGTGAGCACTAGAATGATCAGCAGCCCATAGTGACTGATCTTGGAGTAAATCTTGGATTTTAAGAGGAGCTGATTCTTCTAATCTTCAGGAATGTTCTTCTCTTTTAAGGAGTTTTATAAATACTGACAGAATACCAGATACTTCTTTGCTGAAAATCATTGCAGTGCCAAAATAATAGCAGAATAAAGGCTCAAAATCAGGAGCATGTTTTAAATATTACTCTAACTCACTTAAAAAATTAATAGAATAGCAACTTTTGCATTAACATGCATTTATGGACAATAAGAAGTATAAAACTGATGTCTGGTTTCAATGACTGTCTGTAATCCTAAATGATTTATCAGAAAAATCAAACGTTTTATGAAGGATAGAGCAAAATTATGAGCAAAATCAGTAAAGCTCTGTGATGACCTGTATGCATTCCTGTTCAATAAGTTCAATAACAGCGACTTACCCCTGTCGCTGTTTGATGACTGTGACTTACCTCTGCCACTGTCTGATGACTGTGACTTAGCCCTGCCGCTGTTTGATGACTGACTTACCTCTGCCACTGTCTGATGACTGTGACTTAGCTCTGCCGCTGTCTGACGACTGTGACTTAGCCCTGCCACTGTCTGACGACTGTGACTTAGCCCTGCCACTGTTTGACGACTGTGACTTAGCCCTGCCACTGTTTGACGACTGTGACTTAGCCCTGCCACTGTTTGACGACTGTGACTTAGCCCTGCCACTGTTTGACGACTGTGACTTAGCCCTGCCATTGTTTGACGACCGTGACTTAGCCCTGCCACTGTTTGACGACTGTGACTTACCGCTGCCACTGTTTGATGACTATGACTTACCCATGCCACTATCTGACGACTGAGAGTTAGCCCTGCCACTGTTTGATGACTGTGACTTACCTCTGCCACTGTCTGATGACTGTGACTTACACCTGCTGATGTTTAACGACTGCTAAACAGCAGTCACTGATCTGGTGTGGCAGCATCAGTGTTGCACAATGTAGTGCTATTTGCTGAAATAAGTACAAAAGTAGTATTGCTATGGCTTATGCGTGTGTGTGTGTGTGTGTGTGTGTGTGTGTGTGTGTAAAACATCACAGATTTTTTTCTGTGCGCGCGCACACACACACACACACACAATAACGCCATGTTACATACATTATTCTGGGTATCAGTAAAAATGCAGCTAACAACTAATTATCTTTCAAATGCAAGGCATATTCAGAGACTTACATTTTCTAGGAGTCTGGTGATCTCCTCTCTCCAGACTATGTAAATGAATTCAGGGGGCTCCTTTAATCATCACTGACTGTGAGGGGGCCCCACAAAAGCTGTTGCTGGTTGAAAAAAAATGAGGAGAAAAAATTTATTAATTTCTGGTTACACTCTTTGACCTCAACAGGGCTGTGACATGACCCTGCTAGCGATAAAGCTGGCAATGGCCTCTGCTCTCAGCTGCATCAATTCTAAAACCAGCCCTTCTCAAATTTGTATGTGCAGAAAGCTGGCGTAGGTTGTGTGTGTGTGTGTGTGTGGGGGGGGGGGGGCTGGAAATTGTGGTATCACTTTAATTTTCATCACATTCAAACCTTAGATGTGTGCACAGGAGGTCATTATGGCTTGTGTTTGGGCTGAGGATAGTATGGTCATTGTTTCTTTTACTTTTTCAGAGACTTCAGAGGTGCACAAAAAGGTTACTATAGCTTGTGTAGGGGCAGTATACTGTCTAGAATTAACAAAGTAAGATTCTCCTTTCGACTTTTCCTGGTTAGGGGTCTCCACAGCGGAACTCCGGTCCGCTAATGATTGGCAGTAGATTTTTACGGTGCCAAGGTGCCAACTCGACGCCCAACCTTTAATGAAGGCACACCCATTCACGCATGTCTTTCAAACACCAGCCACTCAACCGCAGGGAGGACATGCAGACTCCACAGAGAAGGCGCTCCAGCCGAGAATCGAACGGGAGAACCTCTTTCTGTGAGGCGACAATGCTACTGCTGCATCACCGCGGCTTTGGAGCAAGAAAGTACAATACATTACTGTAATCATTATTTTTTTCACTTTCCTCATGATCACACATTAGACATTTATACAAGTGGCTGCTTTGAGGTTTAGGGGTGAGGAGGCATACTATGTATATGTACGTCAGCAGTCAGTTGAAATACATGACCTTGGCAATTTGAACCTTTCCTTTCATCCCAATCTAACCAGATGGATGCAATTGCACTGACTGTCTTTGTTGAGGGGTTAGAGAGGCAGGCAGTATTTCCAGATAGGACCTGCGTATCCTCAACAACAGCTATCAGCTTTGAACTTTAAGCCTTGGATATAACTTATGTCTTCCTTGGAAAAAAAAAAAAACACTGAAATTCTTTTCTTACTCATGATTTTTGTTTAGCCCACAATTGGATTAAAAGGCTAAGAAAATGCTCGAAAATGCATCACAGAGCATCTACAACCCCCATGACTTCTGGGGGCAGCAGCTTATTTGAGTTATTTCTTAAATGGTTATTACCATGTTGTCTTCGTCAGGAAAGGTGTGTTGAAAGGTTGCAAAGAAAACAAACTGATCAACAACAGTGAATTTCTATCCTCAATCATAATTTCTGTTCAAGATATAACTGGATGAAAAGTTTATGCAAAAAGAAAAAAAAAATCCTTTAAAATGCAAGTCAGAGCATATAGAAAGTTAAGGCTTATTGAAAAAGGTGAAGAGCAAAATGTGGGAAAAGAAAGAAAAATGTAATGTGCATGAAATGGGGAGCCCAATATGAAGGGAAACGGAGGAATGGACTGGAGGGTGTGTGTGTGGTCTGAAACATTAGGCCTAGGGCACCTAAGTTCAGACCTGTACAGAGAGTTGTTATAACCCGTCATTGTTCCAAACAGTAACTGTGAATGTCCCTTTCTGAGATGGGCCAACATAGTGTTGTAGACAGGCCTGTTGCAATGTAAGAGTAGTGTAGCTGCAGGTCAGTATGTGCATAGTACCCCTAAAGGTTTGTAGCATGAACTAAAAGGATGCTTACGAGGGTTGCAGTGACAGGGTGATACTTAGACTGGAAGTGCCTGGGGGGCCCCAACTTGACATTTGCTGGGGGGCCCCAAAATGCTAATACTGGCCCTGTGTAAGAGATGCACTGAAAACACAAATTAGAGTACCTGTCATTCAAACAAAAAAAAAATAAAAATAAAAATGAAAATAGATTGTAGACATTATGCAAGTTGTCTGTGTCTCACACTACTGTTGTTCTGTTTATACGGAAGCTAAAAATTGTTCCTACAAAGGGTGTTTAAAGTGGATTTTGAGAAAAAAAAACTCTCCAAGATCACTTTACAGCGGCAGGGTCATTAAGCTATAATAACCACAGCCACATAACAATTCTGATGTATTACAGTAGTCAGAGTACAAAGAAATAATGAAATAACTTGAGATATAGTGGCAACCATAACTTATTTTTACCAAAAACAGGGGAACAACCACCTATAATAACCAGCAAACAGGTGGAAGTGAAGCGTACTACGCACGAACTTAAACACGACCCAAATCCTTTAATAAAACAACTTAAAATTAAGCATTAAGCACTTTCGTCCCATTTATATCAGGACTTCATCGGAACACATCGCTCAAAAAGAAAGCCACTTTATATAGTGACATAAATTATCGCCCAAACCTTTTCGATTAATTATTTCAAATTCTTCCATATAAAAGGATTTAAAGAGACATGCTTTCAAATATAACCTGACAAGACAATGTTGAATAAGATATATCCTATTAAGATAATGTTAAACAAACGAGTTACATTAAAAGTTTGTTTTAAAAACATCTACTTATAAAAACCTCAAATAAGCAACAGTCTATTTTTTTAAAAAGACGAATACATAAAAAATATTAAAAACTTGTGTCATTACATAATTCACTTAGAAAATGCATCTCGCAGTAGAATTTATTTTAAAAATGGGATGAAAGTGTTCAGCGCTTAACTTCAAGTTGCTTTAATAAAGTATTTGGGCCATGTTTAAGTTGGAGTCTCCATTTGTGCGTTGTACGCTTCACTTCCACCTTTCTGCTGATTATTTATACTTTTTGTTGACCAGGTTAGTCCCACTAGGCCAATGGCCTCTTTCATGGAAGACTTGAAGTGACAGTCATACTGACTAGTGGAAGTTTGGCCGGGATACCAAGTATATTACCCTAATCTTTTTGATAAATGGTATGGGATCTTTTAAATCCAACATATCTACCACCAGCTCAGGCAGATTGGGCCTCTCTCTAGCATTTCATTCGAAAGACACCTAGGAGAGTAACACCCCCTTATTCTGCGCTGCAGTGTCAGTGCTGGAAAAATTAATCAAGTACCTGTCATAGGAATAGAACTTATAGCTTTCTGCACCAAAGACAAGCATGCTACCTATTGAGATACTGATACTGCAAATAAAAATTAGTTTTGTACCCCAGTCCAAGGAAAATAGCATATTGATAAAGACAAAAACTGTATCAAGCAAAAGCAGCAACATGAATTGCATAGTACTCTATTACTGGTTTGTAGAAATGAATGTTTTGGGGTAGCAGCAGACCTCTTACCTTATTTGGTCAATATTTCTGGACAAAAGGTTGCAGATAGTAATCAGAGAGAGTTGTATGATTTTGTCTGGGAGGGGAAGACAGCAAGAGGGCAAGAGTCAAGTGGGATAAGTTGATCCTTTCCACAGAACAAGGTGGTGTAGGATTTATCTGATTTGAAGGGATACTTTTAGAGCTACACAGTTGAGCCTCATATACTTAAGACAAGTGGAAAGCTACAATTCAAAATAGAAAGGGATGATGATGAAACAGGGGGGAATTCAAGAAATAAGTAGTGTGTGGGAGTTTGGATGTAGATTCTTAAGGAGAACAGCAGTAGTCATACAGAATATTATACTCGTAAAATAGCAGAAAGTATTCCAAGAACTAAGCCAACATGGGAATGGAGAAAGGAGATTCCACCAAAAGGGATGACTGCAATTAGGGGTATAGAGAACAGGCAAGAGGGAACTGGAATTTACTGGAGGAAATGGCAAAGGAACCAAGGTACTGGTAACAAATACTTAGAGAGAGAAATTTGGACTGCAGGCTCGAGACTGCCTCCCCTATCAGGAATTGAAATCAAAGTACAGGCAAAGAGAAAGGAATGCAAAAGACCTGTACTGATAGTGTTTTTAATTTAATCTAGGTTAGAAGCTGCTGTTAAAAAAGGGAAAATTAGTAGGGTATATAAAATACTGCACAACAACTACAGGACTGAATCAGGAAATTAGAAAAGATTGGAAAGAGAGACTGAATAAGTAATTCACAAAGAAACAATGGGAGTATATATGCATGGCCCCCAAATATGCAAAGTCATCTAGATGATTTAAGATTTTTGCATGGAAGTGTTTGCGTTGGTATTTTTATACCCCAAGTGAACTCCAAAGAATTTTTCTGCAGGTAGACAGCAAATGTTGGAGGTGTGATGGGGAAGAAAGAGGTAAGTGGAAACGTATGTTTTGGGAGTGTAATGAGTTGGCAGACTTTAAAAATCCCAGACAGGGTACCATGTCAGAAATACTGGGTGAGAAAATGGGTATAACTAAGGAAATAATTATTTGTTTTTTTTTTTTTTGTTTTTTTAGTGGGGATACAGGATCTGACTTGCCTAGATATAGCAAGGCCTTGCTAAGTTTAAATCTGGTGGCTGCCAAAAAAACAATTACTAGAAAATGGAAATCGAAGTCTAAACCAACTGTATTTCAGGTAGTGAATATTGTACCTTTGATAAAAGAACTGGAAAGATCTTTAGAAAAGGGTAGGAGAAAATTACTTAGAAAAAAATGGAAATTATGGGAATGATACATGCAGAGAAATGTTTTGGAGGAGGAATAAGGTTTAAATGAAGGCAAGAATTGACCAACTTATGTAATGTTTGGCTGATTATATTGTACAGAAGAATATATGTGATGTACAATGTTTAGAACATTAAGCATGTTAATATGGTTTCTTTTCTTTTATATAAATGCATGTTTGCCTAAGTGATACCTCAATAAAGGTGTTAAAAGAATTCTGGACAAAGCCAAAAATAATGGGAAGGATAAAATCAGGAACACTTTTCATTATTACTCTAACTCACTTAAAAAGTTAATAGAACAGCAAGTTTGGATCAGTATGCACTTTTGAGGAATAACTATAGACTTTTAATGATTAGCATTACTGACCAACTGTAATCATGAGTGATTTACTATAAAATAAAAAAATAAAAAAAAATAAAAAATGTTAGGAAGGGCAGGACAAACATTTGTAGCAAAAACGTGAAATTCTGCAAAAATCGGAAGAGTTGAGAGGTATGGGCAACTCTCAAAAGGGACTGTCTGATCACAATAACCCATTTCAGGATTTGAATACTTTTTTTGGATGTGCAGGATTTTAAATGATGCAGTTATGATTTTCTGAATGTTGTTATAACTTTCTATGAACAAGTCTCAGCAGAAGACTAAGAATTTGTAGATTTCGTAATGGAGATAATTCAAACTGCATATCCTTAAATTCTTAAGGCAAAGCTTCTTCATGTTTCAGACAGTTTAGTATGGTCTGACATTACTACAACATCTAGAGCACCAGCAAACAAAAGAATTAAAGAAACTGTAGCCATAATCAACTTTCCATCTCCAAAATATGCAACACTATACTACCTCTCATAAGGTGCAACAAATAGGGAAAATGTGGAACATTCACTAACAAACAAGGATGGAGCTCACAGCATGGTTATATTACTTTATACTTGTTTTACCACATACTCAGCGCTTCAGCAATTAAAGACACTGGAGATACAACTTGATTTGCCAAAGTCCAAGGCTGCAGATGGGCAGGGCAAGGCAAGCAACCCCCCCCCCCCAAAAAAAAATACAAACCCCAGTCAGCATTAAGAAATCATGCAATACAGGTAAGAACAGGCTTGCAACATCATGAATATCATACTATCCATAACACCAACAAGCAAAAGAAATAAAGAAACACCCATTGTCAACCTTCCATATTCAAAATGCAGAATATTACACTATCTTGCACAATCAAGAACAGATGGGCAAAATGTGCCACATTTACTAACTAGGAAGGAATCTCACACCATGATTAAACTGTGGACTTCATATTTATTAAAAGTTCTTTGATACCCCCAGTCTCTCTTTGCTTGCCAGAACAGCCACTTGGCTAAAACGTAAAATTTTCCTTTTGCATTACTTATGAGACAAAACACTTTTATTGTATTTTACCACACACTCAGCTCTTAAATCTCAAGTATCTAAAGTTGAAAAAGTGCAGAATCCCTCCCCCAAACACACAAACAAATGAAGCAATTTGTATTCTCTCTTAGCATCTCTAGTTACAAATTCACACTAACAAAAACTTTAGCATTTCTCCCCATCTTGGGTATTATTACTTCATTCTAATCACAACATTGAGATCATTTTAATCTTTGACCAACATGCATGAGTGCACATGCATTCAAACACACCCACCCTTCAGTTCCAGCCACTTGTTTAACTGTACACCTTGGATATTTGCTATAAATCAAATGAAATAATAAATTCATAAATACTCGCCCAGAAATGTATCTACGATGCATGATGTCAGGAACCATATAGGGCAACTCCCCTCTGCCTTCTCAACCTCTTAGCTCAAGAATCAAAAACAAGGAAAGAAATAGGGAGCAGCTTTTTAATATTTATCTTCCATGCTTAGAAAAGTTGATAGAATAACAAAGTTTGCATCATCAAGCATTTTCTAAAGGATATAAAATCTGAAACTTGCATGCCTGTCAGTATTTTGTGACCACAATCTACAACAATCTGCAAGAAGCCATAAATTTTACAAGGAACACACCAAAATACCTCTCAATTTCTTTGCTCAAAAATTCTGGAAGAAGCCAAAAATAATGTTGGACAAAAAGGGAAACATTTTGAACATTAATTTATGTACTTGCTAACCAGGCAAAGATAATGTGCGGGTTTATATCATATGAGCGAATCACACAAATTGTGAACGCTCATAATATCTAATGTACCGGACCTCGAAGTGCTTTTTCTGAGATTGCGGTACAGTGAAGAATGGGACGTTTGCCCTTTTCTCACTGTAGTACGATCTCAGAGTTGGAATATATATTTAGCAGGGGGGGTGCAGCCACCCACAATAGGAAGTTCAAGGTCCGGTACATTCGATACTATGAGCGTTCGCAATTTCTGCGATTCGCTCATATGATAATCCCTTATTAAAGGGGTGACCCAGGAGCTCTGTCTGGTTAATTGCCTTGCTCGAAGTCACAAAGTAGGCAAATAAATGTGAAAGGATTCAAAAGCTGTATCATTGACAACAGGAAGCAATTTAACAAGAGCCAGATAACTCCAAACCACTTAAATTATTAACAAAACAGTAAGCGTTGCATGACTGTGCATTCTGTGAACAATAAAAAGTATGAAACTAATGACTGGCATTATCGACTGAGGCTAATCCTTAGTGATTTACCAGGAAAAAAAGAAATAAATGAGGGTCAGGACATCAATATGAATCAAAAGCATTGATGTTCTGAAAAGTCAGAGACTGATGTGAAGCAAACACTTGAAAAGTTAACACAGCAGATTTTGCAACAACATGCATTTTCTGAACATTTGAACAGCAAAAACTATGAAACTCTAATAATCAGCATTACTCATTGACTGTAAAACTTAGTGATTTTTAACCCTCAGTGGTTACTGAGTAAGTCTTTTAACCAGATAAACAAAAACAAAGGGCATACATATAAGGCTCAATACTCGTATGTAGTTTCTGAACAATAAGAACAGAGCCAAATCATGGTTAAATGGAGCCCTAGGCAGAGTAATGGACCAGAACCCCTTTTCCCATACACACAGCAAAACCAATATTCCATTAGTTGACTCTTTCCTTTCAGTTACCATAAAACACCATCAAAATCTGTTAGTGCGCATACTATTTTCTTATTTACTTTTATACTGATCACAGAGATCTGGATTTAATTTAAAACTTTTATGAAAAAAAATTACAGCAAACACAATGACAGCCGTTTGATAAACAAAACAAAATGCACTGAAAACAGATGGGAGAATCCAGGGTATTAGTACCCTGTCCTACACAGATCTTAAAGTCCTTTCTCTGTACTCAGTCTCTTACAGGTTGAGAGATGTTCTACACCTAGCATACACAGCATCTTCAGACCCCCGTCTGATGCATCTCTTGCACATCTGCAAGAAAAACAGTACCAGAAACACTAGATCCGAGGACCTAAACTTTGTCTAAGACATAAACAGAACCTGCTGGAAGGATCAATATGAGTCTTAAGGAATCCCCTTGCTATGGAATAAGCTCCCCGTCTATGTGAAGCGGAGTTTATCCCTGACCCTAGTCAAAAGAAACCTTGATCAATGGAAGGGAAATTGCAAATTCACCCCTAGTCTCATCCCCATGTCTCTGATGGAAAGAGGTCAACAGTAAGTAAATTAATCCCCAATTGACATACTCCCAGACATAACCCTTACCCACAGGCAAACAAAGATCTCTGGGACAAAACTGGATTGGGTTGCATGGCTATGTCTGTAAAGAGCCTGGTGGTCCTAAACCTATTATAAACCTGTGTATGTGCAACAATAAAGTTTTCTTCCACTGAAATTCACATTTATTGAAAATGCATTTGTCAATCTATTAAACTACAACAGACATGCAAGAATTCATAGCTTTATAGCATATAGTGAAGCACTAATTAGGGGCTATTTGAAGGGCGCAGGAATTCAAAAGATAAATGTGTAATGAATTTAGCAGCTTGGAACAACCTACTGGACACAAGTTTCTCTTTTCAGGGGCAGCCCAAGAGCACTGTCTAGTGAAATGACTTGGTCAGGCTTGTAACAGACAAATGAAGGCTGAGATAATCAAAAATTACAGACTACAGGAAGCAGTTCATTAAGTGCACACAGCCTTAACTCATCTGATCTAAGTACCCAACTGTTGCAGCCCAACACAGTGCATTTCACACCCTTCTGCCTGCAAAATACAAGTTAAATTAAAAATACATTCACAGTTAATATTTTAACATTAAATAAACTCACATACTTCATGCTGTGCAGTTTATTTACAGACAAGCAAGTACACTGTCAACAGTCAACCAAACAAGGGAACAAAGGATTGGACCCAAAGAACATGGTTCACATGATGAAGCTTCTTTTTACTGCAATTGACTCCCCTCTTTGCAGCATAACTACTCCAGGATGCTGGATACAAACACATGCACAGACGTGACCATCAGTAACAACCCATTGTATAACTATGTACATTCAGATGTTTGCTTGAAATAACACGAATGAACAAATACATAATGACAGAGAAGTGTATTTCAGCTTACTACTGTAAGACCCATACAGTGCAATCCACTGTACAGCTCCATGTCCTCCTAGCCTCTTAGCTCAACAAATAGAGACAAAGACCACAATCAGAAAGCTGCATTAGTAAATATTTTCTGAAGGACACAACATCTAAATCTCACATGCCTGCCTAACACTATTTAGTGACTGTAATCTAGAACAATTTGTCAGAAAGCCACACATTTCACAAGGAACACACTACAATAATTCTCAAGAATTCTGGACAAAGCCAAAAATAATCTGTGAGGGGGGCTAAATCTTAAATACTGTTTTTACCTATTTGCTAGTCAGGTAAACCCACTGGAGAAAGTGTCCCTTTTCAGGAGTGACCCAAGAAAACTGTCTCACAGTCACACCATAGATAAATGGAGGTGGGAGGATTCAAACCCTGCACTTTTGACTACAGGAAGCAATTCATGAACAGTTCCAAAGCCTTACATGCCAGGCAACTCTAATTCAGTTAAAGGGTTAGTAGAACTACAAAAGGTATCACATAGACATGCATTTTCTGAACAATGAGAATTACGAAATACTAATGACTGATTACCAAAAAAGGAGTTATGGGAGTTCTGGCAGTTGGTGTTTAGGATTATGGCTCCAAGCTCTTAATGTGCTGACTCAAGGCTACAGAGTTTGATTTTTTCTACCTCTAATTGTGTGACTCTGATAAGTCACTTAACCAGAAACCCCTATCTAACTGCAGCATTCCACACACACACGCACTTTCCCAAAGATCTCACACTTATTTCCTACTGACAGCTGTTTAAAAGAAATGTAGTAAAAGACATCTAACTGCTGCTACTTGCAGTACTTCTGATAGCTTAAAAATGCAGTAAAATACATCTCAAATGCCTTTTAAAAGGCCTACACTCTCCCATGAAGTAAGAACATGCTTGGAGAAAGAGTCAACAATGCTTGTGTGCGTTAAGCAGGGCAAGAGACTTTTATTATTCCATGGACTGGGCACACACTTTAATAGGGGGACATCACGTGACCCTTCTAGCACCACCCATGTCAATAACATGTCACCTAAATTTCTGCTTAATCTTCCATCCAGTTTCCATCATCTCACCTGAAACGGTATATCATTGCCTGTGCCATACATGACTACATGCCTACAATGTTCTTATCCAGTGCATCACCACAGTTTATTCTCCTCGTATAGAGGTGCATGTCTTTTATTAACTAATGTTAAGCTACATCACTACTGCTAAACCATCTAAAACACTGATGAGCTGCCCTTGGGCTATCTTACTTATCAACTACAGAACCAGTTCAGTGTTAGCAGTCAAATGGCCCATGTATGCAGTCCATTTCTAATGATCAGGAAAGAAATACTGACAGGCTACAGGACCTATTCAATATAGCAATGGATACCTGAGATACAGACACTGCTGCAGAAAAGTTAATAAATGGGTGTTTGTTCACTAATACCAGTCATCACCTGGCCTGATTTTCAAGCAGTCAAAGGTCTGCCTACATTTAAGTAATGACTGTAATGGCACAATAACAGCAATATGAGAGACAGTATCTGTTTCATAAACAAACTTCCTGCATGTCAATTTCAGATATTGTTAAGTGAAACAGGTAATTTATGCTTAAAGATTATGCCTAAAGGTGTGAAACAAAGTTTTGTATTTGCATAAAAGTCTATGCATCCTTATGCATGCAAACAGTGTTTTGGTAAAATCAAAACTTCATTCTGCACCATTTAAAAAAAAAAAAAAAAAAAAAAACAGGTTTAAAACAGCTTTCAAATACAGACACCATAGCAGACTCAGCTGTATTTACAGGATTAATATAAATATATTTGGAGGAGACGTTTATACCTCATTCGATTCCAGTTATAATTATGCTGGATTAGCGTGAGTACATAACAGTTTTTCAGTAGCACTGCATGTACTAGTGTTACAGACATTA
Organism: Protopterus annectens; assembly: GCF_019279795.1. NCBI lineage: Eukaryota > Metazoa > Chordata > Ceratodontiformes > Protopteridae > Protopterus > Protopterus annectens. The sequence goes on from NC_056731.1 coordinate 1,605,523,263, forward strand.
AATCAATAAGAACATAAAAGCAATGATTTCAATAACTTACTAACTTTGTAAATAAACTGATCCTTGTGGATATTTTTTTTATCCACAACCTTTCCTGCAACAGTAAAGGCAAAGGCAGCATATGTCTTTGAGAGGACGGAAGGAATGTAATAATCAGGAAATACATGAAACCTCCACAGAAACAGTAAACAGAAATCAGAGTAAAGTAAACTCTGGACCCTAGTACTGTGAGGTAGAAATATTATCGACTGGCCAAGATGTTACCAAAAAAAAAAAAGGTTAGGGTTCCACCACTGTGGTTTGTTTTTGGTTGTGGCGGGGGTTATCCCTACTACTTGCAAGAGGCTTTTCCTAGAAGATCTAGTATTATGCAGACTCCCTCATGCAAGTGTATTTCTTTTCCAGAAGGATCTACTACAAATAGGTAGAATCCACAGACATTTTCTAAAACTAGTCTAGGGTGGAGAACAGACAAAAGGATCCCTTCGTATTACTGTCCTACTAATAAAGGCAGCCTCTCTACGTGAACTAGTCTGATCAGTAAATGGGGACTTACCATTAATTTTACAGTGCAACTTTTATTTTAGGCTGTCCTTCTGAATGTTAGCTACAATCTGAAATCTCAAGTCATTCCAACCACACAATGAATATGTCAATAACATGAACCCCCCCATCCCTCAAACAATTTACAATCAAAGCAAGTGTCAACAATAAATGCAACAGAACTTATTTAAATAAATCTTATCACTAATATCAGTGAGAGCAGTAACCTTCCAAAACATGAATGTTTTGCTCAGAAAATTACTTTCTTGTGGTTCTACAGGCTTTGACGGCCTCTCAACTAAATTCTTAATCTGTTATGCTTCTATAACTGTGCTACTTTCACATATTATTAAACTTTCTTTATTCACTGGCACTCTTCCTCATCTTTGGATGGTATCCACAGTTATTCCTCTTTCGAAGCAAGGGCACCCACTATGATTCTCTTCATAGTGGCTTTGCTTTGACCGCATTTGTTTGTTTAAGTTCTTAAAGTTATTTCCTACCTAGTGAACTCACATTTCAAAAACTTCAATTTCTTTGAGAAATTTACCAACATGTATCTTGGAAGAATAACCGACAGAGTATTTATACAGACAAACAAAAAAGTAATCTTTTAATTCACTGCATTTTGTGTGTGTGTGTGTGTGTGTGTGTGTCTGTGAATATAAACATCTACGCCATACCTTTAGACCTATATTAAAGAACCGAGGTCTAAAGCATTAACTATTTTTTTTAATATGTGCATTTAATTAGAACATGGTGTAGCAATATATATTAGGCACAGTTACTTGACTAGTAGCAATATTTACACAAAAGCTTACAATGGTATATTTGCTGTTTTTGTAATTCAACTTAAACCACTCTAAATATAGTCCATGGAGCTGTCGAAAACAGCACAAGTACAAAGAACAAAACTTAGTATGTACACTAAATGAATTTTAGAATAAAGCAATTTTTCTTAAAGTGTTCTTAGTAATCAAAATGATTACTACAAATGTTAAACACTGAAGGTGGGTAGATACAGTATGGAACTATATCAAAAATAAACCTGAGATAAAAAACCTTACAGTGTGAAGAAATGTAACATTGTTACAGCAAATTTGCAACTCTGAAACACTGTAAAATATGCTAAGTATTTAACTGTAAATGTACAACATATAAACATTTAATATAATAAAAATGGAAGCCACAGAAATACTGAATTACAATACGTGTCAAAAAAATCCCATGATGAAATAACCTGATGCTATGCATAGACCTACATTTAAATAAATGTCATAATCAATAACTGAAATAATTAATAGAAAGTGTTAAAAAGCAGAACAAAAACAAGTACTTTAAGTAATAAAAAAAATAAATCATACATTAAGTAATAAAAATAATAAATAAGGATAATATTAAATAATGAATGGTGTGGCTGATAAAAAACATATGCAATTTAATATGTATGGTCTTGTGCTCTGTAAATGGAGAAAGCACACTTTCACATTTAGTACCTAAGACAGAGTCCCTTCCCATATCTTAGCTAGTTATAGGTCACCATCTATGGCTCAAGAATCCCACAGCTCTTATCAGGACCTACTGGAGCCACTTTCCATCCAACCAAACACTATTCATGAGAGACTTTAACTGACACTATATAGACTGCAAAACATACACTGTCTTCAGCTTGTGGGCACATTTCCTGGACTGTAACAGAAATGCCCTTGATCAATTAGTGCAAATTTCAACCAGAGGTTCAAACATACTGGACCTTGAGTGCTGCCCCCCCCAGTAAAACAATGTAAATGTCTACATAGAGTATGCTGTATCTACTGGAATCAAGCCCAAAAACAAACCACACTGATGGAATCCTAACCCTAACAGGGTATATAAAAAATGGAAAAAAAGTCAAGGCCAAAGTCAAAGAGCAGCAAACAAAAAGATGCCCAATGCTGAGAGTAAGAACACTTTAATTAAAAAAACAGATAAAAACAAAAACAGGTAAGCGCTTTCATGACTGCTCGCTTCTTAACAAACAGTATGCAAAATAGGCCTTTAAATACAAAAAACTTCCAGTTAATTAAAACCAATTAAAATTGTTGGGTATTAACACTTATCAGTGAAATAAGCCTCTCTTCTTTAGGAGAGGCTTTAAAGCAACAGCACTACTCAAACCAGGTGGCACATATGCTTTAAAGTTGACAATCCATTTTAACTCAGCAAGTTCAGTCTCATTACTCAAATCCCCTTCCCTTAAACTTTCATTTAATTTCTGTAGTACCAAGAACTTAAAGCTGTGACTCATACCAGCTTCAGATACATGGTTCGCTAATGCATTTGTTAATTTATTTTGTATATCACTCTGATGCTGCAGAATCCTGTCCTTAAACATACAGTTTGTCTTCCCTATATAATATGAATCACATACATTACACTTAACCATATAGACCAAATTTTTCGTACAGCAGTCTGCATAAAAGGATAGATGCATAGGTTCCATACTTAATGGATGCTTAATCAAGTGTGTAGACTATATATAACTGCATGCCTTGCATTGGATTGCCAACTTTAAAGCATATGTGCCACCTGGTTTGAGTAGTGCTGTTGCTTTAAAGCCTCTCCTAAAGAAGAGAGGCTTAGTTCATTGATGAGTGTTAATACCCAACAATTTTAATTGGTTTTAATTAACTGGAAGTTTTTTTGTATGTAAAGGCCTGTTTTTTCATACTGTTTGTGAAGGTCTGAAGAAGTGAGCAATCGTGAAAGCGCTTACCTGTTTTTATTTGTTTTTAACTGTTTTTTGGAATTAAAGTGTTCTTACTCTCAGCACTGGACATTTTTTTGTTTGCTGGACTTTGTTTTGGATATCCTAGATTCCACTACGTTCTTTTGCTGCAGTTAAAGTCAAAGAGCAACTCAATGACAAATGCTCACTAATAAACTAAACACGAAATAAAGAGTACTACTCCAAGGCCTTCTACATCCATGTCCAAAACCTTGAAGGTAATATGTAACAATCTGCAGCACTGGTAGCAAATGGTACCAACTTGAATGAGCAGAGTGACATAGCAAATCTGACTAACAAATTCAGCTTAAACTTTACCCCCCCCACTCCACCCATCACCCCTTGTAAAATGCCTAACAGTATAACCCCCAACTATCGGCAGGGAGCAGGCCATAGCAGCTCTCACTAAGGCTAAAAACACAGCCTCAACGGGACCCAACAATATCACAGGCTACCTCCTAAATATCCTGAAACATGAGCTAAAAAGTTCCCAGTTTCATTATTCTTACCAAAACACACATCTAAGCAGTTGATTCCTTCGTAAGAATAACTGTATGTAAATTTAAAATATAACACTGCAGACTGCTAGACTGTGAATTTTTGAATAACCAAGACATAAATGTTATCATGACCTTTATGGATCTATACATTTTGAGGGGAAGTACTTTAAATCGCTGAGTAGCCTGCGCTCCTTTATAATGCAAACTTTGTAATGTGGCACTGGGATAACAACTGCATGTTTAATTCAACCTATAATGGATACATAAAGCTGTACCCAAGATTTCTGGGTGACATGTTTGTTCTACGGAACAGCAACAAAGACAACTTAATGAAATTGTTAACATATATTCAAAGTACAGTGCCATTTTTAAAATTTACAATTATTCTTACAAATGAAAAAAATTATGTGCCTATTGATAAAAAATGAAATAAAATTGGGAACTTTAGATCAACAATATATTGAAAATCTACATTCTTTAATAATTATTTGCACTTCAACTCAATGCAAAACAGACGCTTAAGGGAGACATGGTGAGGCTCAGCAAAATTATGTCAGATGACTCCTGAGGATGAGATAAGCTTACTAACGTTAATGTTTTCATAGAGGGGGATATCCCACACTGTTAGTGAATGAAGTTATCGAAGTGCTAGCTGATAGGACAAACAAATATATGCCACTGCTGCAGAAAGATGTTGAGTATAAAACTGGACATAAGAATAATAGCAATATTTGTCGCTATGAAAAAGCTATGAAATATAGTCATGACAGTAACAAGATAAAAAATATAATTGAACAAAACTGGAAAATATTTCAGTATTTTAGTGTTCTAATGAAATAGCTGGCACTGTTGGTGAGGCACCACACTTCACATATAAATATTAAGGAAAACTGGAAATAAAAAGCGGACGTGAGAACAGATAGGAAAGCTAAAAAGGATATGTTAAAATATGGAGTGTGCTCACATTGTACAAACATGTGTGTGTGTGTATGTATATATGGATACACTAAACAATCTCGACGTATTGAAATGTCGAAATTCAGTACGTTGAGACTGAATAGTGGAAAGTGCAGTTAACCGAAACTACACTATGCCGAATCCGCAAATGTCGAATCCACCGCTATCGTGGTGTCGCATTAGTGACGTGTGGTGCGGTTTGTGGATTTATCTGGGGTTTCAGGTAAGTGTTGTGTGTATGAGGATAATGGGTAGGGAGTTTAGTGTGTGTGTGTGTGTGTGTGTGTGTGTGTGTGTGTGTGTGTGTGTTTGTGTGTGCGGTGGTGTTTGTTGTGTGTTTAGTGTGACCTCGGAGTTAGAATATATAAGTAGGGGGGTGCAGGGGTAGGTTAAGTGCGTTTGTGTGTGTTGTTATGTTTGTTTAGTTAGGTAGGTGTGTGTGTGTGTGTGTGATTATGTCCTGGTTTGTGTGTATGTGTGTGTGTGTGTGTGTGAATGGTCGCGATTGTAGTATTCGTGATTGTGGGTTTTCGTGTATGTTATTTTCCGACTATTCAGTCTTGAAATACTGAAATTCGACATTTCAGTATTTCGTGATTTTATAGTGAATCCATATATATATATAGGTTTACTATTGTAATGTCGAGCGTGCCTTGTGTGACAATGACATGTGCGGGAGTCAGAATGCAAACAAACAATTTGAAGAACATTGAAATGTTGGCTCAAGTAGACCGACTGTATAACGGCAGTCGACTCATTGCAGTTGACTGGAAGAGCAACCCTTTTCCACATTGTAGTACAATCTTGAAGTTGTAATATAGAAGTGGCAGGGGGTGTGGGAGCCTTGCCCCCCTGTAAAAACATTACTGTTAGCGCAGTGCAGTATGAATCTGGTCAGTAAGAACTGCTGCTAAGGGGGCAACGGACTTTAGAAGTCGAATTCGACTTTGCCTGTATTGGTATTTGAACCTACTTCATATTCTGAACATCGGACATGTAAACCTGATTTCTGAATGGTTTACTTTCTGATGTTCGATGTTTTAATAGTAAACCTTTACATACATATATATACATACATACACACACACACACACACACATATACATATTTATTTGAAGGTATAGAACTTAAATGGGGTAGATTTAAGTCAGAACTTTATAACTGTGATACAAAAGGTGTTCTGCATTTAGCATTCAGTTAGCCCTGAAATTCCTTCTTTATGGAAAGACTGAGCAACCCTACATAGAAAGATATACAAACACTAGTATGACATCATCAAAGGTAATGTTAGAAATGCCATATACAAACACGTGGGATTGGTCCAAAACTACAAATAAGGAAGTTCTTATTTGTAGTTTTGGAAAAGATTCAGGTAAACTCGAGAGGTGGCCCCTGAGAGTTAAAAAAGTATATGAATTAGTGTGGCAGTTATGCTTCAACTCTGGTAAATTGCCAGGTACAGATGAAAACATAAGCATTACCAGCCTACTTAAAATGTGTGTTGCCAAACTATAGTGGTGTGCCTTACAGGCAACATCCAATATATCTGTTTCTTTTAAATATATATTGTAATAGTTTATAATTGTGTGACTCATCGCTATTTATTTTAGAATGTTTATATTTATTGTTATTTTTATTTCTTGGGAGAATATTACTGCATTTTGTGGTATTTATACATAACAGTATTTGCTAACTTTTGTTTAATATTATACTATTACCCAGCTAACTGATGCTGAAACTTAATTGTAATTGCTAGCTTCTGTTCTATGTGTACTTATCTAATTTTTTATGTATTTGGAGCTTTTCTCACCGGGCCCCCGCTGAAATTGGGTTTCTTCCCAGTTGGACTTTTCCTGGTTAAAGAATGTCAAATAAATAAATAAATGCACATATCTGAATCTCCAGTATAGCTAGAGTCTTTGTTAGTTAATTGTTTATTTCTGTTTTCTAATATTAAGATGTTGCTTACAAATAACTGTTTAAATGAACTTTGCTTCTCATGTGACTTGATAAAAATCATATGATCTTTGAAAGCTATATAAAGCATCTGATTAGCATTCCACAGTTAGTTCTGATGAAGTCCCATGCAAGATGAAAGTGCTTAGCTAACTTTTGTATAACAAAGTATTTTTTAACTTCACTGGAAGTGACTTACTCCTGTTCAGGACTGTTGGCTTCTGCACTTGCATTGTTTTTTTATGATTCTAAATCATGCCATGTAAAAGAGTCCTACAGTGTGTGCACAGGGTGCGCCTCCTGATATTAGTGCATATTTGGAGATGTAAAGCAGTCAGCCAACAAAGGGGATGTACTTAGGATTCACTGATCTATAAATTCATACATATACATACACAGACATTTTACATACATACATATATATATATATATATATATATATATATATATGTATGTATATATATATATATATATATATATATATATAAATACACACGTCTGTGTGTGTTTAATTATGGCTATATATTCACAGGGATGCACACAATGAGATCGTCTACACTGTCTGTCAATATAACTGCACTCTAGTCTAATGGCAAAATGCAATATGGTGTGTGATTGCTACAGGTGCAGGTCATTTCAGTACACAATTCAAGGTACGCACACCTACAGAAATGAAGGCATCCAAATTTTACTAGATGCCTTTGTTAGGCTGTCTTGCCAGAGAGCACATAGCAGAGGTCATTGAGGTATATAAGCCGTGAACATGTGGCCCAGAATCTCATATCTTTGCAAAATTAGGGTCACCTCAGTTGTGAAGGGCATTATATTACGCATACAATTCCCACATTACTTCAAATACCTCCATATAAAACATTAGGGCAGATTATAAACTACTGCATAATGCAACCTACTGCATTTCCCCAGCATGCAGTGGGGATGCCTTCTATACAATGAAATGCTTGTTCTGGATGGGGTTACATGTGGGATACAAAAGGAATATTCGAGCCTGAACATGCATCTACTGTGGTATACGTACTAGACTCAGATATTAAAAGTGTGCAGTGTCCATAAAGCAAATATAACCCGTAACGTTCTGGTGTTCGTTGTATGTTCTTCTGATTATACTTCTCCAAGTGAATTCAGAGAAGTACAAAACACATACTGGAATCACACATAGGGCTGTGCACATATTTGCATAGGGAATGCATCCACAGGGCTGCTGCTGAAACCATTATTTTAACATCTCTTACAGTCAGATGTGTTCAAGCAAAACAGAGGAAGAAAATATTTTAGATTACAAAAAGCTTATTTCTATTTACCTCTACACTTCAATTTTTTTTTTCAAATTAATTGTTAAAAATACTTAGTTTAAGGTGTTACTATGCTGTTTTACCTACAAAGAAACAGCAAAACAAGCTTGTGTGACACACACGAGACAGTGCGACAAGGCTGTGTACTTGCACTTTCTTTTGTATACCTTCCACATAATACATTAAAATTATGTTTACGCAGACGTAAGGAAAGATAATTTAAAAAATGCAGACTTTATCAAGGAAACTCTAGTAAGAATGAGAAAAACAGATGTGATACAAAAAACAAATTATAATAATCAAAATAAAAAAGACTGTTAAACATAATAAACCTCTGTAAGGCAAATTGAAAACAGCGGAAGACAGAATAATATCATTCTCTGAAAAAGTAAACTTGTGGAAGGGAAAGCAGGCCTTCGAAAAGGTTTATACATACATAAAGAAGTAGAAGAAAGGTAAGGATATTAGGAAAACAAATAGAAACAAGGAATGCAAACCACCCAAGGAGAAGCCTTGCTAGTCATGTGTGAGCTATGCTGTGTCCCACAAAGAGCTTTTCAATTCCTTTACTACTCTCTGTGACACACAAATAAACCCATTTTTACTTTTCTCTGATCACAATTATGTGAAAATATGCTGCGAAAATGTCTGCTTCTGTAACGTTACTGACAAAAACTAGTTTTGAGAAAGGGGCAGTGAAACTGCAAAAATCCAATAATGACAGTTTGTCAATGGCCCAGAAATCCAAAAGGGCTAATATTTTTGAGGACCAGCTTCTTTAGTTTATAGCCCAATTTTCTCATCTTCACAAACACTTATGTGGGTTCGATTGTAAGCCTTGCAGAAGGATTACAAGTGGATTTAAATCAAAAATGACAAATGGAGTTGCAGTTAATAGAAGAAAGCAAAGATATTGCTTCAATCCAGTGTTCTGCATCTTAGTACGCAAGTTTTTAGTCATGTCCTTGGATACTTTACTTTAAAAATCTAAAAAAACACTACAGAGCCTTTTCAGCAGGCAACCTTTCTTGTAGAACAAAAACACCAAAAATCAGGAGAAAACCAGGTCTTTTAGAGGAAAATGATTTAATTCACTATTCGTCAAAGGCGACTTCATCAGAAATACAATTCACTACTACAAAACACACTTAAAATACTGTCAACAAGTGAACAATTAATTGTATAACAAGCTGTTCAACTCATAAAACAATTATTCAATTAAAGTGAACCATCAATTAACATAGTCCCATAGACTACTGTTTGGAGTAAAAAAATACATCTAAGAAAAACTTTATTTTTTAATATTAACATTTCTGTTTTTTAAAAAACATTTTATGTTGACTGTGTCAGCCCAGGATGTATGTAAGAAGCCAGTCTCAATTGGCATACTGCTTCTTGCTGTTCTATTTTGTTCCTATAATCACCTCCCCTAATGTTCTTGTTCACTTGACTCAATAACGGAGAAGGTGAACTTATAGGTTCATAGGTAGGTACTAGGCTATCGGCTCTGGGGCCTATACAAGCCCAGCCAAAAAGGTACCCTGGCTTTTGCCACCAAAAGAAAATTATTTTCCTGTGCCACTGTCGAGCAGAGCCACAGAGGTGATCCCCAGGGTGAATTTCCTTTTTCCCATCCAATCATCAAGATTTTTCTTGAAGAGTGCTAATGAGGAGCTTTGTTTGATACAGATAGGTAGTTTATTCCAGAGTATGGGAAGTCTCTGGGACAGGAATTTATCCCTCCGGCATGTTCTGTTTATTGTGGTGACAAGGTTTAGGTCCCTAGAGCATGTAGCTCGGTGGGATTGGGATTTCTTTAAGTGGAGCATGTCCAACAGCTCTGGGTTTGACATAGCTTTGTATGTTAGGCAGAGATCACCTCTGAGTAGGCGATATGCGACGGAGTAAAGCTGGAGTTTTTTGAGACGGTCTGTGTAGGGCATCTGTTTGAGGCCGGTAATCCTCTTTGTGAGGTATTTCTGCAGCCTTTCCAGTTGTTGTAGATGTCTTGTGAGGTACATACTAAAAGGGGTGTTGTACTCTATAATTGGTCTAATGAGTGATGAGTAGAGGGGAACAATGACTTCTTTTTTTCTGGATGAGAGACATTTTGTGATGAGGTGTGCCACGTAGAAGGATTTCCTGACTATTGTGGCAATGTGATTATCAAAGGAGAGACTACTGTCCACCTGTGTCCCAAGGTCTCTTATCACACTTTCGGCGTTAAGTATACTACCGCCTATGTTGTAGTTCATGGGTACAGAGTTTTTACCAAAGGGGATAACAATGCACTTTTTGGCATTGAGCTTGAGGCCATAGCTTTGACATCAGGCATCTGTCTCAGTGAGGCTCTTTTGTAGGATGTCCACATCGTTAAGAGTTTCGATTCTGGCTCCTAGTTTGCAGTCATCTGCGAACTTCATTAGCCAAAGACCTTCTGTGTTAGCCTGTACTTCAGAGAAGTAGATACCAAACAGGAGAGGACCCAGGACTGAACCCTGTGGTACTCTCCACTTGTCACTGGTCTGACGTCGGATTTGGAGTCTGCTACTTTCACAGTGTGGGTTCTCCGTCAGTGAGCTAGTTGGCAACCCATCTTGTGACATAGGGATTTTATACCTAGTTTAGTGAGGTTATCTATAATTCCAGAGTGGGGGATGGTGTCAAAAGCCTTGGCAAGATCTAGATAGGCTGTGTGAACCACCTTACCCTCGTCTACGGCTTTGGTGACTGCTTCAAAGAAGTCTATCAGGTTTAGGAGACATGATCTGCCTTTTAGAAACCCGGACTGGGTGGGATCCAGAGTTTGGAGATTACCATTGTCTTTGTTTATACGTTCCATGATGATACGTTCCATGGCCTTGCAGACCAGGGTCGTCAGGCTAATGGGGCGGTAGTTCCCGGGGTCCGTGGTGGCTCCCCACTTTTTCCAGTTAATGCACATAGTGGAATGTTTATACATGGCATTGTTAACATTCTTTGTTCTTATAGCATACAAATGTTCAGGAATACGTTGTCTTCAAACTTCTAGTGGACATTCCTACGTATAACGCCGGACATCTACTACACATAGCCAAATAGACGATGCCTTCACTACCAGAATCTAGTCTACATGGAACAGTGATGTTGAAATGAAGGTGTTGCAAAAAGATATAAGAACCAGTGTGGATGTACCTACATACTTTACATCCCATACACTTATGCATACCTCTGTTGTTTACTCCTAAACAACGGGAAGTACGTCTCCTCTCCAACATATCCTTGACGTTACAATTTTTCTTGTATACAAAACAAGGCACCTCACCCAATACATTTACCATGTCACCATTACCTAAAATGACTTTCCAGCTCTCATTAATAATTTTACGAATCTGGTTGTTGTCCAAACTCATGTCCAAACAAAACCTAGTTTTGCTCGGACCTACACCATCCGTATACGTTCTTTTTGTGAAACCTTTTACCAAAATGGGAGGAAAATCATTCTCCCTTCTATAGATGATCTCAACTGGCAGCTTTGTCCAGTAAATCTCTAGGATAACCCCTATCCAAAAATAACCTTTTAATAAACTGGACCTCCTCAAAAAAGGTGGTGTCATCCATGGTCATCCGTGAAGCCCGGATGAACTGGCCATGAGGAATGTTCTTTTTAGTAAAGGTGGGGTGGTTACTTTTATAATGTACATAGCTGTTACAAAAAGTGTTTTTTCGGTGAATACTACTGTAAACCTCATTCGTAGTAGCTTCCCACCCAACAGTCAAATCCAGGAATGAAACTTCACGACCAAAACCACTTAAGGTGAATGTTAAAAATTCAGTGGTAGCACTTAAAGCATCTATGAAACCATCTACACTAAAACCTTCCTTTTTAACAATAAAAAACTGGTCTACAAACCTTTTATAAAAGACGACCTTGTCATACAAATCCACACTAGGCAAAATTTCCAACTTCCACCACCAAAGAACCAAACTTGCGTAAGTGGGACCCACAGTGGCACCCATAGATACTCCTGACAGTTGTTTATAGAAATTACCATTGAACATAAAATAACTGTCCAAGAGTAAATCTAACAACAAGGTGTAAGTGATCACACTGTGGTTACTCAAACTGGTGTACTTAACCAAAAGCCACCTAATAAAATCAACACCTGTTTCCTGGGGAATGCAAGTGAACAGTGAAGTCACGTCAACTGTGAGCATCAAAAACTGTTCACTTCCATTGTCCAAACTGGAAAAAAAAGTTCTTAAATTTTCCAAAACGTCCCAGGAATCTGCAATGTATGACGGTAACTGCTTCACATATGACTTCAAAACATGATCTAAGTATAAAGAGATGCAATCTGTACAACTTCCTGAGGCAGAAATGATAGGCCTAAAAGGGGGATTGGTAATGCTCTTATGGAGCTTAGGTACTCCAAAAAACACACCTATTTTGGGATCTTCCACATGCAAGAAGTCGAAGACTTCTTTAAATATTTGACCATCCATTAACAAACCATAAAGAGTGGCATAGATGAAACCACAACATTTCAAAATGTCAAATTTAGACACCGTTTTATATTCAAACTGGTTGGCCAACATAAGCTCCATTGCATTATTGTAGTCATTAGTACCCATGACCCCAATCCCACCCCCCTTGTCGGCCTTCATAAACCTTAAATCCTTGTGGCATACCAAGTCATTAAGTGCCTTTCTCTCATTTGCACTCAAGTTGTAAAAAGAACGGTAATTACTACTACCAATTTGAGCCCAGATGTGTCTCTCGCAAAGATTTTCAAACATTTTCAAAGTATAAATTAACGCAGGATTGTACACAGAGGGCTTAGCCGAAGTACTACCCAAAGTTACATCACACAAAATGTACTGCAACTTAAGCTTTCAAGTAAAAAATTTCAATTCCAAAAGCGTTTTAGTCAAGTCAGCTCTTCTACTGGGTTGAAAATTTAAACCCAGCTTTAAAACATTAACGTGCTCATCATTCAAAACAAATTCTGAAAGATTAAATACAGAAATACGTGCACAGTCATAATTTACAGTCCCAACTACCTCCTTGGTCCACTCCTGCCCAGACTGCGGGTTTGATAATCCTTGCTCCTGCTTCTTTTCCTCTTATTGCGAGAACTGTAGTCCGCCTGTAAGAAAGGCTTGTTGGCACTAAGGTCGGCCCCTTTGTTGTTGTCGCAACCATTATTCTGGCCAGTTCTTGTTTGTGAATGCTCACCCATATCACCAGAATCGTGTGTAACAGCGCTGGCTTTTCGCCTCTCCACTGTTGAACTCACATCACCACCTTCAGAAAAACCAGCTTCAGAATTGCTGGAATTTAAAAGGGCCACCACCTCTGGATTCTGAAGTTCTCTTTCAACTCTTCTGTTGGAAGTGTTGCCCCTTAAATCGTGCCCCTGTTTTAGTTTCTGCATTCCCAATGGGTTTAGCACCACTAGGAATATAATCAAAGATCTCCTTGCCAAGTTTGTAAACAGCCAAATCCCTTAGAATCTTCGATTTGCACTGTGTAACCTGCTTTTCCATTGTCAACCCGGTCTAATAACTGCTCATATTCTGTCACAACCTCACAGCAACCATCAATAAGTTGTTTAATGTCACTGTCCAAACAACTGAGTTCATCTCTCAGTTTTTCTAGTAGAAAGGTATGGTTTTTAATTACCAGTTTCATAAAATCCATGCCAGCACTGTTGAAGAAGTTGGTAACTTCTTTAAAGAAAGGACTGTCAGTGGTAACACCGTTCGGCATTTTAAAAAAACGGAGAACTTTAGGAACAATCCCCACCTTCACACAGTGCTCAAAGTATTTGTTTTCAATGTGCAACGAGCGATACCTTTTTAACCCCTGTTCCAGATTTTCAAGCATAACCATGACATTGTTTCTAGTTGTAACATGGTTAACGTGAAACAGTTCTTCACAAAATGGGTCTACAGTCAGACTCAAGAGTTTGTTAACTTCACCAGCAGCACCTTTCATACTAACACACAAGAATGCCAAACCTCACCGCAGACAAAAGGCAACAGCCAGGTGAGCTCAGTTCTCTTTCATCATTGTACTGACAAAAACCTCAGCCATGCTGCAAACTCCTATATAAGATTTCTCTATCAAGACATATTTAATACGTTAAGAACTGTGGTTAATAAAATTCAATGTCTTGCTCAGGATATTCTAGGGAAAAGTGAGCTTTCTGTTTGACTGCATTCCCTGTTGGAGTCAGGGGCTCTAACTTCAGTAGATGTGAAGGGAAACACAAGATCACCTGTGGGTTGTGACACAGAAGCATGTGCATCGGAACCACACATACATCACTGCATGTTGTGCATAGGGATGGCTTAAGTGCATACCAAAAAAGAAAGCCTCTTCATCATATTGAGACACCCCAATCTCCTCTCTGCCTGTCTGCAAAGGCTCCTGAGAAGCACTGGGATACTGTAAATGGTGGATGTTAGGGGAGTACCAAAAAGAGATGTGGGAAAAACAGAAATACATGCACTGTGGTAGAGATTTAGCTTTCAAGAGGTATCTTAGAAGGATGTGAATTTTGTTTCAAGTCTACTGAGAGGTCGTAGTTAGTAACAGTGCTGCACTTCCTACAGAATTCAAATTACTTACTGTCATGGTCATTTTTTAATAAATCTTTTGGTCACCCTTAGGACATCATTGCACCAGCACAGCCCCCAGTGCCCCACATCCATGCCAACTCTACCAGCTTATCTCCAGCCCCACAGACATACCCCAATATTGTTGGAGCTGGTCGTGGATTCTAAGCATGTCCTGGCAGCTCAGCCATCTCTGCTTCCATCCTGGGGGGTTGTTATATGCTCTCCTCATTCTCTGCCTTGCCTCCCACACTCGGTACCATTTGAGGGCAACCCCCCTGACTGAAACACATCTCCTCTAAGGGGACAAATGTCCTTGCACCTGGAACAGGCACTCCCATCTCTCCCTGCTGCTTCATCAGCCACCCAAACCTCTAATCCAACCTGGACCGTAGTCAGGGCTTTATCATTCATACCACTAGAAAGTGCTGTCATGGCATTTTCTTAAGCAAAAAAAAAAAAACATCTTTATTCAGAATTTGGTAGGTACAAGCTTATTGATGATAATGCCCCCCAAAAAAGGTAAATCAAGCATATACAGAAAATAACCTATGATGAGACCATAACAGCATAACTCTCAGCTTCCTTGCTCAAGAATCAGGGACAAAGTCAAAAATAATCAGGGGAACAAAAGTCCAAACTCAAGTGACAATTTTAAAATATTACTCTAATGCACTTAAAAGATCAATGAATGAAAAGGTTTTATAACATCTTGTATTTTCTGAACAATAAAAAAAGTATGAAACTCTAATGTCTGGTATTACTATCAATGTATTACTCTCTGATTTACCAGAAAATCAAACATTTTACAACACAGCAACAATACAAGGCAAACTAAGGGGTCATTCTGCTACTAAGTGTCACTTCAGAGGTCGCATAAACATGCAAAGGGTATTGATCAGCTGAAGTTGTAATACAAAAGAATGAGGCAAACCTGCTGGGACTACACACTAAAGTGCTGGAGCAGACATAGCCATGCAGTATTAATAGTGGGAGGCATCATACTGCGGCTGCTACAGAGAAATCTCTGACTTTGGTGCAGCAGCACCAGTTTAACATTCAACAGTCTGCTGTAGGGTGCTTCTGATCTAACATTTGGTACTATTAACCAGTAGCTTAATGAAAATTTAATGTGGCATCTTACTGGATTAATTCATGACTGGTCACAGGTTTCCAGCCCCCCCCCCCCCCCCCCAAACAAGTAAACCATTGCCTCTCAAAGTTAACAAGCTTTCTTCATATCAGAAGACAGCACTGCTCCGACAGATCAGAACCCTACGTAGGTTCATTATGCACTGGGTTTACACATTATGTGATGCGAGCAGATTTATTACTTTGGTTATTTTGATCTTTGGTGTTTGCACAAAACATAACATATGATGCAGTGTTTTTCTTCCTCTTATGTAAGATTCAACACTGTCTACCCTTCCCCTTCTGCACTACACCTCACCCTACTATATGTAAATGCAATGCATATAAACCAAATGCAAGTTACAGCTACAGCTCCATGTCTGTTGTTTTTTTACCCATTGTGAGTCACCAACGGTCTTTATCTAAAGCCTTGGTTTGCTCTCAAAGTTCACAAAAGTTACTCAGCATTTGATGTATAATTAACATGATTATCAGAAAAGATAAACTGCTAGCTTTGCCTGAAATATCCCAAAACATTATCAAGATTTATCTATGACCTGTAACAACCAACCTCTCACTTCCACTGTACTCCAAAATTCATTATCAATATCAATAAGACGACCTTACATGCCCTTTCCTTTTAGACCTGGAACTAATTTCCTGTATTTTAAAATTTACAGCACTATCTAGGGCACCAACAATGCCAAACAGATAAAACACTAAGTAAGAACACATCTGACCAATAAGGTTCCCATTTACTGCATCCTCAGAATTTAAACCACCACACAATGAATTCTCATCTGATCTATCAAACTACTGCAAAGAACAGCTGTTTGTAATAACTAGACCTGATTTTACAAGGCATGCTTTCGCAAAGCAACTTCTGCATGAAAAAACATTTTTTTCCATGTCTTACTAAACAAATGAAACAAAGATCCCTAGTTTATAACAGAAAGGTGTTCACTATATATGTTTTAAAACTATAACCTATTTACAGCTCTGTATAAACATGGTATGTTAAGTGACTGCTGCTGTATGGAAGTTATCTTTAAAAACTTGATTTCTGTGATTCCTGAAGTTAATATTCCGCTGTAAATGACCTTTGAGCTGCCAAATGGCAATTTTATCTTTAAGATAATCTTGGCATGATAACTTGACAGTAGCTTAGTCTACACCTCCATGCTGCATACATAAACAAAACAATTCCAAATTACGGGCATTAGAAACTTAAATATTTCATATAACCACTTTCACAGCTTTTTTATTTGTATGAATGGCAAAATATACAGATAAATGTATCTCAAAGCAAAACTACATTGGTTGCAATAATAAATTATATATAAAAAGGATGTAATTATATTTTGGAGTTAATAACTATGTCAGGAAACCAAATAAAATAATTAAATAAGAAAGAAAATACATTAAAGAATTCCCTTAAAGCCCTGAGATGCACCTGACTGAAAATGCACAATGAAATACTAATGCCACGTGATAAAACGGTTTATCTTTATTTGATCGTGTGCTGTCTGTACGTCTGTAAGGTCAAAAGTATGGCAGCAAAAAAACTGTAAACTCGAACAAAATGTGTTTGAATGGCTAAATAAGCGAATATATTTTGCCATTCAAACATATGGACAAATGTCGAAAATGGTTTTCCGTCAAACCATTTTTGTCATTTGTACTCGGAAGTATTCTGTAATTTGCTCTTACAAGTCGCACAAAAGCACGATCGCACATACCATTTGCGATAAAATGAAGGTAAACCGATAAAACAGCCTTAAGTCAGAATGGGTGAACACATAACTCCATGAGTTCAGCATGGGTGCCTGATGTGCTACTCCACACTAACACACACAGGCAAAACCTTTATACACCATTACAGTATTCTGAGCTGCTCAAGACGGAGATGTCTATTACAGAGGTCCAGCACTTTGGCTACAATTGAAACAAAGGTGTGAGGTTATGCTGCATAGGATGGGGAACTGATCTCCCTGGCAACTGTAAGTGTATGTCATCTAAGTCTGGAAAACAAAGATGAGGTTTGGCTGACTGCCAAAGAAGACCTGAAAACATCTCTGACAGGGTGTGGACAAGGCTAGTACAAAAAGATGTTGTCCTGTTCTGATTCACCCACTGTAGCAACCAAGGGGAAGGGGTGCAAAGACAGAGAAGATAACATGTGAGTATAGTTCAGAAACATAACACATCAAAAATGCCTTCTTTGATGCAAAGACTGAGAACAGCTTCCTGCACTTCATCTTCACATGGAATACAAAGCAAACCACTGGCTGCCACTGTTTCTGGAAAACTTAAAAAATATTGGAATTAACATATATTTGTATTAGATATACCGGCTCAAATTGTCTGCCAGTGGAATGTAAGGTGTCAGATGGAAATAAAATTCATAATGGACCATTTCCAGACAATTATGGTCTCTTTGCAAAGAAGTAAATACGGGTATCTCCATGCTTGCTGATGCACAACAATGGGAAGATGGCTAAATATTGACAAAACTTTGATCAGAAGTCCTTCCAGGGGAAGGCTTCTGAAACCCCATATCACAGACAGTATCAAAAAATAAATAAATAAATAAATAAAAACAGCATTTTTACAAAGCCAAGCCCCCCACCCTTGCACCCCCACATCACTAAATACACCAAGAGGTCACAAAACATTGTGGTTAAGGAGAAACACCCTTTATCCCCACTGCTCTGCAATCATGTGGTTTCCCCACTGCTCTGCAATCATGTGGTTTTAAATGCACAGGCTGCAATAAAATAGGGGAATCACTAAACTCTGACATGTGATTCCTGTTTTAAAAAAATCTTAATAGATGAACATGTTTTTCACCAGAATATTGCAATGCTATACCAAGATACAACTACTGGAATTATACCTTGTTCCTTTCAGGACCATCATCAACACTAGCACTTTTATATGAAGGGTGATTTTGTGGGATCAAATCCCTTGAGCAGTGCAGCAGATGAAGTGATCCTATACCAAAGAAAAAATACACCTACATGTATTTGGGGGTACTAGTCTGTTATGAGTGAAGGCCTGACCCCATACTAGATTCTCTAGCACTGTAAAACACAGATCTGTCTGCATTTTTCAATAGTTTGACTAGTCAAAAGAATGTGGACTGCCTTACCAACACAATCATGCAAGCAGCATTTTCTGCAGAAAACAATCAGCCCATGTGAATGACCAACACAATAATGCAAGCATTGTCTGCAGAAAACAATCGGCCCATGAAAGGCCTTTTGGTTTCAAAGTATCAGCATTTAGACTACAGGTTGATTAATGCTACTTCATATAGCTTTTGTCTTCTGCAACAGTTTGCAGAAACATACCTATTTTATTTTTAAACCTCAGGACTGCTCTCAGCTCCCTAAATAGTTTACACCACAATGATAGCATTTCTGTTTTGCCCACATTAATTATGCTCATAGCCGGCCTTTAGGCATAGTCCAACTAGGCGGCCGCCTAGGGTGCCAGTCTAGCAGGGGCACTTTTCCAATTTTTGTTTAATTTTTTTTGTAGTAAAGAAATGGTTTCTTTAAAATGTGTTGAATAAATACAGGAAAAACTTAAGAGTAAGATAAACTGTAAGAAAACTGGAGAAAAAAGTAATCTAGATGGTATAGGTAGACCAGGATGAGGGCATCTGGTGGTATGGGTGTGTGCGCTGTGGAGCCCTTTTGTCCAGGACATCAGTTGACTGAAGGCTGGCCCTGATTATGCTCACAGCCCAAGATTTGGGTACATTGGATGGAATAATGTCAGAAACACATTATCAACATATGGAATAATTTTGTTATTGCCATATCTCAATGTTACTTTTCACTACATTTGGAGATTACAGTTTGGCTTTTCCCAGACAATGAACAGAGCAAATCACAGTAAGCCAAGAGACATCCATGTCTTGTGTCTGCGTATTTGAAAAAGACAGCTATCTATTCCTTCAGTTTACAAAATCATCTTTTGGTGAAGGGTGCGGACTTGTAAGACAATCCAGAAGCCTCTCTAGTAAACAAATACTCTTTCAAAACCTTCCACAGGAAAACCAAACTGTGGAAATTAGAACCAAAGAAAAACACTGAATACACACGGCAAGTTACTTTAATATAAACAAAAAGTAAGCGCTTTCGTGACCAGATGTCGTTTCAGACTACATTTGTAAAAAAGCACACTAACCTGTTTAAATAATGTGATGACATTAAAACAGACCAATCACATTCATATCAATCAAAAACCCTAGCTAAAACACTGACACAAGAATTTAAAAACACATTACCTATTAAAACGTGTTTAAAAATATTTAAAAAATACATACATATTTATGTAACAACTGAAACTAACAGTTTGTAACAGATGTGAAACTACTAGTGCTTAAGGTTCCTGGATTTCAAAGCAGGTTCGAGAGAAACCCTGCTATTCAATCCCGGAGGTTTATCCACCTGAAAAGACAGGATCCACCTTTGCTCGATACCCTCAGTCTTGTTATATAGATCCCCTCCTCTCATACTCATCTTAACAATTTCTAGCACCAGAAATGTAAATACGTGGCTACTGCCTTTCTTCTTGACATGCAATGCCAATGCATTATTTTCTTTACCGTTCCTTACGTCCCTTAAATGTTCTAAAATTCTTTCTTTAAGTGAACGGTTGGTCTTGCCAATATAGAAGGAATAGCATGATATGCAATAACTGAAATAGATCACATTTTTAGTTATACAATCTGCATAAAAGCCACATTCAATTCTAAACCCTAGGCTGGGGTGTACAAACAGTGCACCTTTGTGAATGTATGTACATGCCATGCATCTTCTACAGGCATATGTGCCTAAACTAATGGATCTACTAGATCTATAAGTGTCATGGGATTTATAACAAAGGTGGCTTTTTAATGATCTATTATTACGAAAAGAAAAACTATGTCAACCATCACTTCTTCTAACTCACCAACTGTCGATAGAATGTCCCAGTTGTTCTTAATTACATCACAAACTATATTTATACTACTGGCAAATGTAAGGGGCATTCTCACTGTATTGGCAGTAATGTTACTATTAGAAGGAGCCACTGCTCCTATTTTGCCTCTTGTCTCATGACACCTATCTCTCTTGACATAATGCGGTGCACACCTGCCTTGTCTCTCACTCCATGCATTCTTTATTTCATTTTCAGTGTCACTTACTCTATAGCCTCTTTCAAGAAACTCATATTTGAGTGTGTCTAAGGCAAGCCTCAGTTGGTCATCATCATTATGCAACCGCATGATGCGATATATCTGTCCCTTCAGCACATTGTGCTTGGTGTGTCCAGGGTGCATGCTTTATTATGTAATAAAGTATTTTTCCTTACTGGCTTCCTATATAACAAAGTAGATATAGAGTGCATGTGATCTCTGTTTACCTTAACATCCAAAAATTAAATTTCGTTCAGAGAATATTTAGAGGTAAACCTAAGAAAAGCACTGGCTCGATTAATATAGCTTAAGAATTCTTTCAGAGGATCTTCAGTATCACACCACAGCAAAAAGACATCGTCCATAAAACGCTTGTACCATGCTATGGAAGCTCTATAAACATTGTTGGAGAATAGTAGTAATTTCCCATTGTACAAGCGAAAGGTTGGCGTAGCTATTGGCACAGGCCGTGCCCATAGCCACGCCAACCTTCTGCAGATAATATTCGTTCCCAAAAATAAACACATTATTCTCAAGTATGATCTCCAAAAGAGCACACACAAGTCCGAATTCATGCCCTTGCAAATGAAACTACTTATCTTTCGCTTTTTCTACCCTTCTGCAATCTCATCCTCTTATATTAACAATCTCAGTCTGTCCATATGCATCTCCTGTACAATTAAGCATTGATGTTCCTTCCTCTCAAGCACCTGCCACAGCTTAATCAACTTTACTTGGAAAAGTAGACTACTTAGATTTAAAGCAAAACTACTTCAGAGTTTCTTCCACTACAAGATGAACAAATTCACTACGAAGGTATTCAAACATACCTGTCTAGTTCCACTATGATACACAACCCAGTCCAAATCATCATTAGCATTCTTTATGATACATGACTCATCCCCCATACACTACAATGAACACAATTTAGCATAATGAATACCCCAGAAATGATTACATTGTCAATCGCCATAAACTTCACTACAACAAATTAACTGCTAATACTCAAACAACTACTGTTATATGTTGTTTGGTACACCCAAAATCTTAAAAAATATCAATAGAATCATAATCACAGATTCATTGAGAATTTGCTTACTTTGGACAAAGCAATAATGATACCTTGGCCTTAACCTTTGATTACAGCTTCTACACGGAGTCCCAAATCAACAAAGTTTTCTCTCAAATGAAGGCTTCTTACAAGACTTCTACCCTATTCTTATAGTAAGCTAGGTGAGTTTTACTTATGTTCTTCTCCCTAGAATAAATTATGGTCTGCTTGTTACCGCTCTTTGTTCCCCTCATAATGCTAGTCTACTTCAATCTGCCACAAAAACTCTTGGATTCATTAACCATGCTGACAACAGAGACCATCGGTGCATTATGATAAAACCAAATGGCTCCCTGTAGCTGCTAGAGATATTTCTCTTCAGTTTTCTCACTTATAAAATTCTAAATGAAAGGTACCATCCTCCTCTCCACTGTAAATTAACAACAACAGAACAAAGTTATTCCTTCAAGAACTTCAATTGCTTGCAATGGCTAATGTCTTCTTTCACTCTATCCTCTTGTGCATGGGTAATTATTCAGATTGCTCCAACCACCTGGAATATCTGTCAGGAATTCTGAGAAACTTCAAGGAATCTCTCAAACAGCATATTTCTAAAGAAAATAAGAGGACTGTTTTTGAGATTCTGGCTGATTTCTGCCAGATTAGCTAATGTCTGTTATGGTAAATCACATTTTATGCATACTCCATTATTCTGTTGCAGGATATAGGGGACTTAATTTATTGCATTTTTGCAAAGTTATTTAGGTTAATGGATATATACTAGGCTAACAACCACAAGGATCTTTTTAAGCCTAGCAATGCATTCCAAATGTATTCAACAAGTCTGGTGCCCTAGAGGTTATTTTTAGGGGGTATGTGTAAGCTATAGCATGCTTGGTCAAACACTTACAGATTGCCTCTGTTCATTAGAGATTAGGTAACAGACTGGGGTGAATTTCTGATTTCCCATCCAGTGGTCCAGGTTATACTTGAATATAGTCAGGAAATAATTCTGCTTCACAAGGATAGAAAGCCTGCTCTAGAGGAGGAGTATTCTCAGAGACACATACCTGTCACTCCAACATGTCCTACTTATGTTGCAAGCAACATTCAAGCCCCTGGATTGAGTAGTTCTGATACTATTTGTTTTGCGGATATGCAAGAGGTCCATCAGAGAGGGATCCTGGGATACTTGCATGCCACACGTTTCTAGGCAGTCTGTCACCTATTACATGCTTACCCAATAACCAGTGAGCAAAGGTGAGAATCAAACTTTACGCCTTGTGCATGCAAGCACCTTCATCATTATGCCAACCCCCCTACTTGACTGTCTGCTATATGTCTCTACATGCCACTGCAATAAGCTCAGCAGCATGTATTCTCAACTTTGTACAGCAACTCTCCCTGCACAAACTAGGGAAATGTGCTCGTTACACATTTACTGAATGCATCTTAGAAACCGAGCCAGATTCCAAAAGACTTGTTCTTGGTGTAAGTGACTTACTCTGGTGAAAGGCCTATCTATAAAGCACACTTGCACCGGACTAAGTCATCTCCACTGAGGGCAAATCATTTGGAATCTGGCCCATTATGTTGCCTCTGCAGCTGTTATCTTGGTTGTTTCGGGTTATTATTTATTCTGTCATCATTATTGTGCAGGGTAAAGCCTCTGAATCTATTTTAGTCATCAAATGGACTAAACATCGAATGGCTAATCATCATACGCAAATCAGGGAACATTTATTAATCGAACGTTCACTTCATTGAACCTGTGAGACTGGGAAAGTAACTACTTGGCTAACACTTCCAAGTCTCATATATGGCAGTATTTCAAACCCATCCAGGTTGGGGACTTCACTATCCACACACCCTCTAACTATATATACCAACTCTGAGATCATACTACAGTGGGGAAAAGGGGTTTGAAATACTTCCGTGTGTGAGACAGGGAAGTGTTGGCCAAGTAGTTACTTTCCCCATCTCACAGGTTTGATGAAGTAAACATTCAATGAAGCCTCTACTCCTCCTCCATAGCCAAAACTTGGAACTCACTATCTTTAGCCATATCAGTAGTTTCATGTTTTTAAACATACTGTAAGAGACTTCCTTTTTAACTCCTGTTTCTTCTCTGCTCGTGCTCTACCCCAGGCTGAAGTCTCTCTACTGTATTTTCCTCTTTCTCTTCCTCATGTATCCTTCTCCTCTCCATCTCTACCCTGTTGTTCTTATCTTTCTTTCTTAGAACATATTTTTCCCCCCATTATAACCTGACTTCTCGAAGATTAAATACTTTCAGATTTTTCTAACATATCTGTAACATCATCTCTGTAGTTGTACCACATTTCTGGTATTTTTTTTTACTCTACTGCACATGCCTACTTTTCTTTACATATGAATAGACAGGGTCCTTTCTCAACATTTCCAATCCATCTACATTACTTCAGACTCACCATTCACAGAGAAAATGTTTTTTTGCTGCTGTATATTTGTAAACAATTTTTTATTACTATATAACACTGAATCTATCAAATCTATACGAGTCTGTATTGCAGTATGTCTGTTGTAATAATTTTGTAATGTATAATATTTGTAGAATGCCTTTGTGATGTAAACTGGAGCTTTTCTCCCTGGGCCTCAGCTGAAAATGGGTACCCTATGTGCTAAGTCGGAATTTCCCTGTAAACAAACAAACAAAATAAATAAAGTATTGTATAACAATTAAGCATACCTCTCAGCACAAGATTTTTGGATAAAGCCAAAAAATAATGGAGGAATAAAAGCCCAAAACCAGCAAAAGATTTTAAATATTGCTCTTATAAACTTAGTTGCTAGAATAACAGGTTTTGCATTAGCATGCATTTTGGTACTTACGCATTACCACAACCACATTTCCAAAGTCATATAATTTGCAAAGTTTTCAAGAAACCATGCCTGTTAACCTAACAAGGGGTGTGTAAAGTGTTAAGTAGTACTTTGTCCGATTGTTTTTCACACAGGAAGAGGAATAACGGCAAAATTCCTCTTCCCTGGTAGCATCTTTTCCCAACCTATACACCTGACTACTGCTTCTCAGTCATCCTTAATGTTATATGTCATGAAAGTCACCATGTTCCCAACAAGAGAAGGAGTGGGGAACATGGCTCTTTCAGATAAAGTGACTCACTTACTTTGAAAGCTCCTTTTGCAGGTATCTGATCAGTTGTCACACACCTCTGTTACAGTCCAGTCTCTCAGAAGACACGTTAATTCACTCTTAACTCTGAAGTATTTATTTAAACATTTAGTTCTCTTTGCGGAGGTTTACAGAAATTAGTTAATGAGTTCTGTAATGATATTTTTAGTTGTCATCTATGAAACCAAACTTATTTAGTGCTCTACTGGCTTTAAAAAAACAGTGAAACACTTTTTTTCTTAACTGGAACTATACATACAACCCTGTGCACTCCAAAGAGTTATGATCGGTAATCCGGAATGCAGGATTTCTAAAACAGTGCGCTACTGTGGAGTTCACAGACAGCATGAGGCGCACCATGGAGGACTACAAAATTTCACCGTTATTCCTCTTGCTGCCTCATACCCGCTGTGACACAATAACACTTACTTGTTTACACACCCCTTTTAAGGTGAACATTGGCATTTTCACACAAACGTAACAAATTATGGACATTATTTCCTGGAGACTGATGATCACCGGGCTATGAGTTGGACACTTCCTTCCCTGACAAGGAATATAGAATTTGTGAGAACAACACATACAGAATAATGTTTAGCAGAGGGAATGATGATTTTTTTGGAAGGCAGGACTTGAGCATTCTGTGTAATGTTAAATCAAGTAATTAATACAGAAATCATACTTGTATAATGGATGAAAATAATTTTTGCAATGTTTTCTCTTTTATCAATGAATGTGTACTCATATTGTTATGTAACACAGAATACTAATAAAAAAGGAAGATATGCAGAGGTTGGATAATTACTTTGCTAACCCATAGAGAGCAGATTTTATAACAGAGGTCAGCATAAAAATGACAGACCAGAAAACAATAAGTAAATCATATAAGGCAGTATTACTGTGATGTTATGAGGTAGCGCCATCTGTGCCAGGGAGAGCAGGGCAGTACATGTGTACATATGCCAGCACAACTAGCTGGAGATTTGTAAAGAATGTTAGATTATTTGACTATCACAATGATTTGTACAGATGTTTGAGTTAAAAATATATTTTGTAAAGTTGCTTGTGTTAAAAATATATCAACAGTAGGTCCTGCTGGACAGAAAGGATGTATGCATGTATATTAGGTTGTATTGTTGCAACTGATCAAAGGTGTACATTTATCAGAGAATCCTGAAAGGGTAGAAAGTTTGAAATTGTGTTACAGCTTTCAGATGCTGACACAGATCTTAGCAAAACTCTGTGTGTACACTGTACCAGAGTCAGGTGACCAGGGGTGATGTCATCCTCTAACCAGCATCTGGTTTCTTTGGAAGTCTCACAGCAGCACTTTTGAACCTGACAGGATATATATCTCACACATCCACACACACATCCACACAGACAAGAGACATCATCTGTCTTTTCCTATGGTAAAACCCTCAGCACACATTAGCTTGCCTTGCTTTAGTAAGTAGTCATGGAACAGAAATTCTTTAATTAGTCAGGGACATTTAGGGAGAACAGTTTAGTATTGTTTTCTGCATCTGTGAGAAACTATCCAACTGCATTACTTTTTATATCTCTGTGGCCGAAACTCTGCTTATTGTATTTAGTATTCTCATGTTTTCTGTTTTATTACTTATTATTAAATATCTTAATAAGTTGCCGCAGTGGTGCAGCTGTTAGCTTGTAGCCTCACAGCAAGAGGTTCTCCCGTTTGATTCTCGGCTGGAGTGCCTTCTGTGTAGAGTCTGCATGTCCTCCCCATGGTCGAATGACGTTAAAGACATGCAGGTAGGTGCAAGCATGAATGGGTGTGCCTTCGTTGAAGGCTGGGCATCGGGCTGGCAACTGAGCACTGTAAAATCCACTGCCAATAATAAGCGGACCGGAGTTCGCTGTGGCAACCCCTAACCAGGAAAAGCTGAAAGTCTTTATTAAATATCTTAATACCATTCTGGCTGGTCCTTTAGAGAATACTTTTAACATCTTGAGAGTACTTATGCTTGTTTCAGTGACATTGTGGCTGCTCCAGAAAGGCTTCCTGCTTTGGCCACACTCTACCATTTGTATCAGTATTACGTTTACACAGTATAATTAAGGTACCCTTTGTAACAGCCTTAGGGTAGCTGAGTGGTGGCAGTGTGATTACCTCATAGTCTGGGCAGAAAGGGGCACAGCTAGTAAATCTGTGCCAGCTTTTCTTACATGTGTATGTATGTGTGAAGCTCAAATATCCAGGTGTGTGTCAGCTACTGGGAACAGGGACAGAGAGCTCCAAAGTGGTTAGTGTGGAGTTTTGTGTGGGTTTGGAGAGAGAAGGAAAGTCCAGCTCCAGGTCTGGAGCATACTCCCTGTGTGCTGTTAAGGGAAATTGTGCTTGGTGCAGGGAGCTGCATCTGAAAATATTGTGCGAGCCCATCTTACTCTAAGTGACCCCATCCTTCACTGAAGTCAGTGGTGAGGACTGATTCTCCTTGACTGCAGGCCCAGAGTAGGGGACCAGTCAAAATTAGATTTTGAGAAGACAATACAGTATAAAGGCAAAAACTGTATGGTGTGAATGATACACTAAAGATATTAGAGAGAAGTGCAGGGAAATATGTCTTAATCCTATTTGTGCAACTAGACTAAGAAAATGTAGAACTTTTGCATGAAAACGTTTGCACAAATATTTCTATATCCCTATGAGACTTGGAAATATGTTCCTACAGACAGAAGGCACATGCTGGAGAAAAGACAGTTCACAAACAGGTTCTTAAGAGTATATATTCTGAGAAAAGTAAAGTTGCTTCAGTACAAAATTATCCTAAGTACAGAGATGTTTTTGTTGAGTTGGTGTAAAATAACATGCACTAAAGTAGTAAAAGCATTACTTTCTTTAGTGTTGATAGATGCTTAAAAGTGTCTATATTACAGCATTGAATGGGCTGTTAACCAAAAGCCCTTTTATCGACACATATCAAGCAAAATACAAAAACCCCGAACGGCCACAAAAGCAAATTTTCCCCATGTCAGACCGCAGCCTTGTAGTGAAGGACTTGGAAGATTACTTGTACCATGCCACAGGAACTTTAGCAATACATTGCTTTGTTATGCTAAGAGCTATGACACATATTTAACTTTTGTTGGAATAATTGTGATTGTTTCCCTGAACCTGTGCTTCCTGGTTATTATTCTGGTGAAAACACTGTGCAAGAGGCTTTTATTTTTATGGGCTTGTATACAAAAGGTGCAACTGTCAGAGACTGCTAGTTGTGAATACAACATTGTGTTCTTGTGCTTAGTTGTGACCGTGAATGCCGAAAATAAACTGAACTTTTGCTTTGCTGTATCTTTTGTTTATGTTACCATTCATCCATTGATCATTTTTCTTGCCAAAAGTAAGCCTTTATATTCTGTAATCTAAATTTCTCTCTCTGGAAGAAAATGGGTGCAAAACAAGTTTCGATCACTCTGTTTCACATTCATTTCAGCAACATAATGAATTTCAGGGTCATTTGTATGAACTTCTAAGTTACTGAACATCCATTGTGTTGAATGCATGTGTTTTGTTGTAAATCAGTAAGTGGGGTTTATCCTAGGCTGTGTGCGTGTGTGTGTCTGAGCCTTTTGTTTATTAGCAGTGCTATAGGTTTACTTTTTTTTAAGTAAGGTGTAGGAATACGGTTAGGGGGCAAGGTTAGCAAGTATAACTAAAGTGGTACAGGGGGCTAATCCTAAACCTGCCCTCTAACTCTACATCACAACTTAAAAAAAAAACTTTCTACAAAAGGAAATTATTTTCTTTCTGCAATCATTAGTATGTCCCATGTTGAGAATGTTCATGTGTGTGTGTTATGGTGTGTTTATATACATACACACACATACAAAGAATTTTACCTAGCAGCTCTTCTGAGCCCATCACTAACAGTGACTGAAAAGAGTCAATGAATTTTAACAGCAGCATATAAATACAAACAAAAGTGCAAATTTTCATAGGCAAATAGATTCCAGCTTGAGCCGTACTTCAGGAATGTAACTCCTTTGCACACACTCCAGAAGCAAGGCAGTAAATGGCTTGACTAACATTCTTTCCCTCTCTTTCTCTCTCTCTCTCTCTATTTTATATATATATATATATATATATATATATATATAAAATCTTTTCACTTAAAAAGTCTCAAACACTATTTCCCATTTTAATGAATTTGTTTACATGTTTGTAAAAGCATTTCAAGGAACACTAAGCTTTAAGCACTGCAAATGTGTACACTTGAGAAGGCAGTTTCACTGTAACACTACTACATTTCCACAAAAAACAATTGCATATTCCTTGGAATTTACATGTTTACATTCTGCAAGATTTTTCTAGAAGCAAGAACCACTGTGCTGTTTTACATTTATCTCATCTTAATATAGCGTTGTGCGTGTTATATGGAAAGACAACTACAAACATCACTCGCATTTCTACTCTGAAAGCAACTGCATTTGGTTTAGGATAGTACCACTTGTACTTCCCAATAACACATGACTTTTAAGATTAGGACTAGACTGCTATTTAGGGAAATGTCAAAAATAAGTCTGCATCTTCACTTGCGCTAAATCTCCAAGAATAAGCCTAACTTCAATTGAAAGTGCAATGGCTGTTATTAGACTGATTATTAGTGATAAACCTGAAATAAGCCAGTATCTTCACTCATATTGCTTCTCAAATATCCATAACCATAATCTTGATTATTAGAAGTAAACTGCAAATTAGAAATATTCCTCAAAATGCATGTGTCTTAAATTATCTGGCTTCCAGACAACTAACACAGACCTTAAGTGTTATGATAGCTCTATACTCAATGCAAACCCAAACTAGGAGGGCTAGGAACATGTTGATGATTAGACATATGTCTGAAATATGACAGCATCTTCTTTCACACTCTCTCTACGCCAAACTCAAGTCTTCACCTTAATAACAGAGGGCTAGAGCCAGGGAGCTGAGTAGGTATATACCCAAATAAGGCTGAATCTTCATTCACACCACTTTCCTCAGACAAATTCAGGCATCACAGTCTAACACCTCTGTCCTGCGACTTCAGGCTGTTAGGTTAGGCAGTTAGGTATGTACCGAATCTAAGGCAGGATGTTCACACAAATTGTATCATAAGCCTATTTTAGTCCTCAGATTTAAAGTAAACATTAACTGTGGTCTTAAAGCTACCCTTAGCCACAACTGTTAGAATTGAATTTTAGGATTAGGATGAGAAGAGCAAATTTGCTCTAAGGGATTATGTTTCCTGTTACATACAAGGTAAGGACCACTGTCTGGAAGGGAGGACAAAAATGGGGTAAAATAGACTTAATCAAATACAGCTTCAGGGATGCAACGTAGACATTTTCATTGGTTTTTTTTTGTTTGTTTTTTTGTTTCCCTTGATGGTTGGAGGGTTCACCTAAAAATGTCATGTTGTACTGTTCTAGTACTTCAGCAAGTTTGTTCCAACTGGATATTACGGGTTTGGTTCTTGATAAACTGCTCTGCAATTCAAATCTCAACAGGTTTCTGCAGCTCTATATATTATTACATATCTGTAGAGTTAATACTCCAAACTGCAGATTCTGCCACATAGATCAAATTATTCATTGCCAGAAAACAGTGGTTACATTTAGTTTACTTAATACACTTTTCTACTTCAGTTGAGTCAATTATACCAATAATAATAATACCAATTCAGTCTGAAATTCAGTGTGACTTAAACCTCTCAAATTATATCACTGACCTCTTCATACTTCTGAAGCATGTTGCAAGAAAAGAACAATAATAATATCCAGGCTACAACAAGCTTTTACTTCTGTATTTTTCAGTCTAATTTTGTATCCTTTGGCCGTGAGTGAAACACTTTAAACCTGTAAGGACCAAATATCTTTTTTATGACAGTGGCTTGTCAGATTCCATCCACAGAAGGATAACAACAATATTGCACACACACACTCACAACATGGCAATTCCCTCTCATAGCAGTGGGATAGCGTAAGCATTTTTTTTACATTCCTTTGTGTTCTAATAATTTCTGGACTAGTCAAGTACCGTTAATATTTTCACAACAACATGCCTGCTGAAATAGCTAATAATTTTGTATACTTATTTCAACAATGCTCTGGAATCAAGAGATTAACAGCAGCCTTAAATAACTGAACCCATGCACAGTATGTTAAGCAAGTGCATTATTTAATTTCTGTATCTGTTAGTAACTTATTTTTCTACATTAACTGAAGTTGTAATTACTTCATCACTGATAGCAGGCTGTGGAATGCAGTTGCAAAGCTGTACTTTCAGCTGAAATGGTAAGGAGTGTAGTTTGAACTAAAACTAGATGATAAGCAATCCGCAAGCAGTTATTTGCCAGGGAATACATTACAGGGCAGTGAATCAGATACACTATATCACTGTACCTATTGCTTGCTTGGCAACAGATAAACTAAACAAAAATCTGCCTTATCGCTGTTAATTGGGGTTTTATCTTTCACTTAAGTTCACAGCTCCTGGGCAAAGAACAAAAGTAAATACTGCAAAAATATTGTGCTTTTATACTAGATACTGATACAGGTTGGCTTTGAAAAATGAACAAATTTATAAAAGATCTACAAAATGTGAAATTAAAAACTCAGGTGGTGCACAGACATGCTATCCACAGAACTAATAATCAGCTAGAGCTTTCCTACTTTAACAGCAAATTCAAGATTCAGTAAGTTATTAACTGCTTCCTTGACTGCAGGAACCTGCAAGTAAGTAGAGCTGTGAAAGTTAAACAAAAATAAATGCAGATATCTGAATCCGCTTGCCTCTCCTCAATACTTTATAATCTTTGGATAGCAACCCCTTTAAGGGGGACTATTCTTCAGCCTGGAATTTTCTAGAGGTACATAAGCCCTCCCCAACTGGCTGATTGAGCTCAAAGTCTATTGCAAAATGCATATTCAGCACTGGGAGGGCAATTTAGTTAATAAAACCAGAGCCCAAAATCAGTAAAAGTTGCATGCTTTTCCAGGGAAGGAAAACTGGAGCTCCCACCAGGAAATATACATGGATTTAATCATTTATTACTAGCTGGGACATTGCTTCAGCCGACATCCTTTGAATGATAGCTGTAAGAAAATCTTCTTTTGCATTGGAAACAAGAAACAGTGTATAAACAAAGAGTCCAGATATCCCAGAGGGCTTGAGTGAAGTCTTGTATCCCACCTGAGACCCAAAGGCTGACAGGACTAAAAAGAACCAGAGTATGAAGGAACTCGTCCATCCACTTGCTTAACTGACTACTGGAAATATCAACAAGATGCGTCTATTCCTCCCACAGGGAGGGTATCAGAGACAGAGGCTCCTAGGTCTGCTATCTAAAGTGATTTTATCTGGACTAATCCTTTGTATATTGTTTCTTGTTAGTCCTGTCACCCTTTGGGTCACAGGTGGGATACCAGACTTTGCTCGAGCCCTCTGGATTACTTTTGTTTTTAGTCCTGAAAAAAAAGAAAGACTGTAGTGATTTGTGTGTGTGTGTGTGTGTGTGTGTGCGTGCGCGCAATGACAACTAAGTATATGCTCTGTAGTCAAGTGCTACTGAAAATTGTGCAAAAATGGCCTAAGCAGCAGTCACTGCCCCTGCATAATAATCCTGATGAGTCTCTGAACCCTGGTTTACCTTCCAAACCATAATGTCCAGTACAAACAGCAATCCAAATGGATATTTTGCTCCTTAGCATGGACCCCTTTCTCTTAAAAGTAATAGAGACAAAAAGTTAACCATGCTGTCCTGGAGATGCAAGTAAAAGGCTACCTCCTCTCTTTGCTTATTATCTTCATACTACTGCTCGAGATAATGTCATTTAGGTTGTTAGATTTCACAAATTAAAACTAGGGCTTTATCCCCCATCTCATTTAACTTCTCTTCTATTGATAGAAATACCCAGAGGTCCATGCAGTGCTTGTATATTATGCTTAAAAGTTAAAGATATCAGTTATTGGTTTCATAACATTAACCAGTGTCTCGAGTAGTGCTACTTTCACTATAATGTCATCATCATCTTCACTACTACCTAACATGACAGAAATGATAATGCAGAGACCAGTCAAGAATGGTGGCACAGATGCAGGAGTCACCCTCTGGATCACAGTATGATGTAATCGTGAATGGTTGCAATGCATATCAAAAAGGAACAGCCATCCCTTACACCTGCACTTAGCCAAAGTGAACAATCTGTGGAGAAATGAAAATGCAATAAAGCAGCATTTGTAGGCAAGCAGGAGGCAGAGACTGCCATGTTACATGGTACTGCAGCAGATGTGGTAAATGTTTAGACAACACATGGCATGAAACAGGAAATTGCAGACCTGGGGGTGGAGGAAGCAGAAGCTAGAGATAGGATGACCCAATATAATTGGCAGTTAAAACTTTACCAAGAAGGCATGGAGGGCTCAAATGAGCTCATTCAGCACCTAATCTTGTGGGATAAGTACTCTCAAAATAGATCCTGTTAGAGAAACCTTTCAGTCACTCGCCTGGGTAAGGAAAGAAGAAAATGTTAGTCTTTCCAGAAAAACTGTTTGCAAAGCTCCCAGAAAAGCCAAATGGCTTTAATCTGAACCAGAGGACAGCTTGCAGAGTGAAGAAGAGACACAACCACACTGAATGACTCAAGAGACTGCAAGAAAAGCTGAATCAACAAGACAGCATGCAGAGTGAGAAAGAGAAGTGACTATACTGAATGACTTGGCCACTGCAAAAAAAAAAAAAAACCCTGAATGGCTTTAATCTGAGCAACAGGACAGCATGCAGAGTGAGGAAGAGAACTGACCACAATGGATCACACAGACATATCATCTGTAAGATGCATTCCTTCAGTTGGAATGTGTGGATCCTCTGTCATGCAGTGGAATAGAAGGTAGCAATTTTTTGGGGAGCCAACAGAATGTGTAAAGAAGAGGTCCATGAAAAATACCAAAGATGACAGCAATTCATAAAAGCAAAGTGGAGGCAAGACCATCTCATTATATCCAGCTATTCTAATGACATCCTGGTAGGAAAAGAGGTGGTTATTCAGGGAAGTTTATGAGCCTTTTAATGAACAGCCAGACAGTGTAAGAGATGGTCAAGACAGAAGTAGACATAGAGCTACAATAGTGGTACTGAAGATGTGAACCAGTGGGATAAATAAAAGTATGATCCCTGACTAGTAAAGGAAGGTGAGTGATCTGAACTAGATAATGGGAAACCCATTAATAGCTTGACTGACACTACTATCCAGAAAGGCAAAAGTGCTCAGAGGTTGAGCAGGTCAAAAGTTTAAAAAGATTTCCCCTCAAGACTGTTGTGTTGACAGATGTGGGTTTAGGGTGATATGAACTTGATGGATGATTTATACTGGGAACAAAGCAAGGCAAAGACAAAGGGAGGGGAAGAGAGGCATATTGAGCAGGCAAAGTGTCCATGGTTAGAAGGGGGCAAAACATAAGGATAGGCCTGCATGGCATGGATACTGAAGTACATCTTACAAAAGTCTGGATAGAAATGATGGCATAGACTCAAAGTCAAATCAACAGGCACAAGTGGGTGTATGAAAGGGCTGCAAACCCATCAGAGTCACTAAAATGAATTCTAGTTTTCTGTTCATTTTCCACTCATATTTAAACAGGCCTATGTGAAAGTGGAGGCTAGAGTCTGCAAATAATTAATAAAGCAATGGCTTACTAAAATACAGCAGCTGCACTCCTGGAAAAATGTCATAG
Source organism: Protopterus annectens (assembly GCF_019279795.1). Lineage (NCBI taxonomy): Eukaryota > Metazoa > Chordata > Ceratodontiformes > Protopteridae > Protopterus > Protopterus annectens. The sequence continues at coordinate 1,605,558,180 of NC_056731.1, forward strand.
TTTTGTCTGTTGGTGCAACTAGTAAGGAAAGCATGATGCCTGTGAGGGAAATGATTAACACACCCTGGACGTGCATCCCTCGCTCGACTATGACTTGACATTCAATTAACAAGAAGTGTTTATGAAAGTCAAGAACAGTATCTTGGTGATCATTCGCACATGTCCTTGAGTAGTATTTATTCCTCATGTATTAACTGGGTAGCTGACCTGCGCCAAGAACCCCTATCAATCACAACCCAGTGCCATTTGTCAAGAAAAATCAATATACAACGTGTGTGTGTATTATATATAGATATATATATATATATATACATACACACACACATTTTATATATATATATATATATATATATATATATATATATATATATATATATATATACACATACATACACATAAAACCCATACATAGGGCAAGGTGAAGTGGGCACAAGCTGTTGGGAGATGATGAATAGCATTTCCAGATGCTGGTATGAACACTTATTCTCCGACAGGAGACTTTTTTTGTAGTCATGAAAAATACACCTGGTGAAAAACACAAACACATAATATATATTAATGTGGTGACTACAGAGAATATAGTCAGCATAAATCAGCAAACATTATATAATTATTACAGAGCTTACAGAAAACTTGTATCCTTAGAAAAGTAACTAGTACACCTAATACCAGATGTAGACTGCATCAATGGTGGAAATATAGTGTTCCACTTACTTGCAAAGTAATACGTCTTTCCAAAAACAGCATAAAAAAACACTATCATAAATAAAGCAGCTTCATATGGAAGGTAACTATTATATAAGCAGCAGCCATAAGATAACTGCATATTTGCAATAATGACATATTCTCAGTTTGTAAAATTACATTTAACACAAGTCTATATTTATATTTGTTCTGCAGGCACTTTTTTAGATTTTTTTTTAATACAGATTATGACTTATTTAAATTCTGAACTTTGTATGAAATGATGTTCCAGGTTGCACAGAATACTTTGAAAAATGCGTTTTCAGTCAGTCCTAGTATAAAGACTGGTCTTCAAATTTTTATTTATTCACTGCTTCAGATATTATACGAAAAACGTATCTGACATGTATTTCTTAAATAGTCAATGATTAATTTGAATATTAATACATTTGAAGGAAAGGTTTCACAGACTGTCACAAAGGTGTAGTTACTTCTTGTAAGGTGCGACAGTGATGTTCCCTGCAGTTGGGAGAAGGATAAACACCTAAGAACTTTATTTTCTGCAGTTTGCAAAATCCTACTATCGTGGGAGCATTAAAGATGTAACACAAGGCCATATTTCAATATGGATACTAAAAGATTACTAATGACTGCCTTTCAGACATCAGGGTAAGCAGATTAGGCATTTTATGTTACCTTTAACTGATTAATATTGAAGTGCGTATAGGTATGAAATTAAAGATTCTGATCTGATATTAAGCCAAGGTATCTCTACTGAATCACTAACTGAAGGTCTCACAGGAGCTCTCAATTCAATGTGTGGCAACTGGACCATAGAACTTCCCTGAGGTGGCGATTTTTATGAATTTACATTTAAGCCATCTGAAAATGTGTACTCAATGTGCTACAAAGACCTAAGAGAACCAATAATGGCAATGTCAGTGTGCACGCAGCAGTTTGAAGGAGATCATTTATAAACAGGGAGAATAACAACAGAGCAAAACAAATCCTCAAAGGCACCTTTCCTGAGAGAACCATGGTCAGGGTCATGCATTACCACCTATTACTCTAAATGTCTGATTGTTCAATTAAGTAGCAAATCAAACTGAGAGAGAGCTCGCATACTGTTAGCTTTGACAGTAAAATATGTTCATCTATCAAATGAACACTTTAAATTCAGGAAAATGGCCCTGTTCAAAATTCCTCATACACATTTGTGTAAATTGTTTGTAAAAGTATAAAAGGCCAGTAGTGTATTATATTTGGATCTAAAACCATGTTGTCTGCTTTACAAAAATGTATTCTGGATGTATTCCAGAAACTGCTTACAGATCAGATTAAAAAAAAAAAACATTCTACTAAAGGATAAATATTTGTTACTGGGCATTAGTCAACAACAAGAGTTTGATGTATGTATTTTGGAAGTGAAATCATAATTGTGTGTTAAAACATGGAAGGCAAAGCCAGTTGTCAGTGAAAGGCTGAAAATATGCAGCATTTCTGGATAGAGGGTGCGGAATTTGGGGTAATAATGAAAGTCAATCTGGTCTGGAAGGTCATTTGCTTTAGCTTTTGGAATTGTTTTGAATTAGACATTTAGTAATAACCTAAGTAGGAGCAATTGTAGGTGAACTGTTAGAGGCTTGATGCTGGTAGGGGGAACAGAAATGCAATCTATGTTACTACTGATGATCTAGACAAAATGCATTGCTACTGACTGTAGATTAATGCTAAAAGAATGCAACTTAATTGACACTTATAAAGCACACCTAAAAGCCATCCTTTTTGTTTGGTTGTTTTTGTTGTGCTACTGTATTTACTAAGGGTAGAGGACTAAAAGTGGTTACTCACTCTTTTTCTACGTATATATATATATATATATATATATATATATATATATATATATATATATGTGTGTGTGTGTGTGTGTAATATAAAGAAATCCCAATCCCTCTGCACCACACGCTCCAGAGGCTTCAACCTCAATACCACAATTGACAGAACAAGCTGGAGGGTCAGGTTCATAACCCAGAGACTGCCCATGCTATGGAATAGACTTCCCTTACATGTCAAACAGAGCACTTCTCTGGCCCTCCAAGAGAAATCTTGATGAGTGGATGGGAAATAGAAAATTTACCCTGGGGATCACTCCAGTGGCTCTACTTGACAGAGGCACTGGGAACTAAGGTCAGGTGGCACGATGCCAGGGTAATCCTATGGGCTAGACTTGTAAAGCCTCCAGGGCCATTAATGATCATGAGTCCATATACTATCAAAATGTCGAGGTGACTTCGACAGTGAGAAGAATGACATGGAGCAGCAGACAGGCAAAACTGTGAACACAATTCCTGTCGACTTTGAAACATCGATACAGAGGCAGTGTTCGCAGTTTGGAGCATTGGTGTTTTGAAGTGCATCGCACTACAGTGGGAATCGGGAAAATTACCCTTTTCCTCACTGTACTGCGATCTTGGAGTTAGAATATATAAGTAACAAGGGGTGTGGGGGAGCCTGTCCCCCTGCAAAACGGTAGGAAATTTTCCACCTAGTAGCAGATGTTTTTTTCTGGATGTTGAGCGGTTGAATGCCGATTCTTTCCTTAGAAAAAAATCGACATTCTAAGCAATCGGCGTGATGCTTTTTTGTTGTTCCGGGTCAGGGATGTGAATGGTCGAGGTAAGTCACCTTGACATTTTGATAGTAAGCATATAAACGTACATACATCCTTGCCCTCTTCTCTATACTATAGTGACTATACCGTAAACATAATAAAATATTTACCCTGTAAGCACAGCATTGCTAGGTGCTAATCATTCTTTGTGAGGTGTTATTTGAAACTTAAGAACAGTTCTACATAATGTGACACTTGCTAAAATGGTAGGGTCTGTTGTAACGATCTTCAGCCTGTGCTAACTGTTGTTACAGATAACACTACAGTCCCCTTTCATCTGTATCTCTTACTTCAAGACTGCTGTTCTGTGGTTTCAGGGGAAGGCTGGAGTTGTATCCAAGGCTCTTACTTTCCACTGTTTGGAGTGTAAAAGGACTCTTGTTGATTTTTTTTTGCTGGGAGTGATCACAACATTTGCATATCCCTGCTTAGCCAAGCTATGTTTACTTACCCCAATTCCCACCCCATCATCTCCTTTATACATCACTACTCCCATTAATCATAATCCATTCTGTTACTTATCTCGCCATACAGCCATCCCAGTCTTTTAAACACAGATCACTCTAGATAATACTCTGCAGCTCCTCTTTTAGATCCTATATACCCCCACCTTCTACACATACTCTATTAGATTTACATAACCAGTCACTGAGAATCATTTGACATCCAAATTCTAACTCTTATCAAACCAACCACAAAACAATATCAAAAACATGTTACTAGCACTTGTACTTAGCCTGTTCATGCTGTCTGTTCTGTGCAGTCTTTCTACAGCTCCTGGTTAACTTCACCTGTACAGCCCCACATCTCTTATAGGAAAGGATCACCTTCCACTGATTCAAATATTACTCTTCAAAAGCTGCTGGAAGTTGTACTGTGGTCTAGCCATATCTTACAACAAAAAGCCTATATCACAACCATGAAATTATTTTTTCAGATACAACCCCAACACTTCATTTCTACAAAACTTTAAATGCTCACTCATACCGATACCAAAACCAGAGATCTGCAACTGAACCCTGGCCATACCAATTTCCAACCAAACACCAACATATCTCTACAAGAATGTAACCCATATAAGGAATAAATGGCAGTAAACTTAAACCAGGACCTAGCCCAAACAATCTTAAAACTGTAGCTATTAACCAAGTCTTTGTTGAAACATCACTTTTTAGAATGCAACTCACATTTCCCAAAACTATTTATATTGCCAGGACAGTAGGCCTTAAGCAGAACAGGGTGGGAGGGTAGCTATTTTCTTAAAACATTATGCAAATTTACACCCCACCCTTATAGCTAAAGGAAATACTACTGCTGACAGTGACGCCCTCTCACTGGTCATTGCTCAAATTATTGACTGGTAGCCATACAAAACTCTATACTGCCAAAACATACAGCCTACCACCCTCACACCCCAGTAAAATTAAAAAAAAAAAAAACAAACAAAATAATTGAACTCGCTGAAATAACCGGTTAATCAAATTAGGTGATGTAAATGTTGACTGGAAACATCTAACAGCAGTCAGCTTAAAGGATACCTTAGGTCACAGTAACCTCATACAAACTGTTAATGAGGGGGCAAGACCAACCACTAGCACAGGTTTCTCCTCATTACTGGACACATTAATTCCAAACAAGCTATAACTATTACAAATATGACCAAACTCTCTCTGTGATCACTGCCTTATCAATTCTGGACTTTCATATTGGACATGATTCTTGCATAATCACTCAGCCCTAAGTTGAAATTCCTTTGTTTCATGTGCAATGGGCTACAAACTTACGTAAATTAGTTCCTCATCCCATCTATGTAGCCATATTCAGAATCTTCCCTAGTTCTGAAGATTTACTTGCTTACATATACTTTGTTTACAGGGTTAGTCCCACTAGGCCAATACCCTTTTTTCAGGGGAGACTCAATGCGGTATTCATACCGACTAGAAAACATTTATCCAGGGCACTAGGGAACTTCTCATACTCTTTCTGAGCACTAGATGGCAAGACAGACTAGTCATTAATGCTTGGAGAATTCCAATATGGAGGAGAAAAGCAAAAGGCAGGCTGTATGTGTGGTGTTACAGAACACTGACATACCACAACAAACAGATCCTGTTAGAGAAGAGATTGTAGCTATAGAATTGGGGGAAGGAAGTTTGTAACTCGTGTATTGATGGAGATAATGGATAGAGATGAGCCAAATGCTGACGAGGAAGTTAGTTTCAGTACTATGGAGGATGCCACGCTGGGAGTGGTAATAGAAGTGCTGCCAAATGAATCAGGAAAAAGACTGGGATTACCAGAAGGTGCTGAAAGCAGTTTGGAGTATGTTGAGGTAAGTAGCTTGTTTTAAAGACATGCTCCTGTAACAGGGCGTTGTTCTGAGCAGTAAAAACTACAGGTATGTGATATACAGAGTTGGTAAACAAAGGAAAGAATGATGCTGTGACTTGAAGCTGAAAGACAGGGGATGATGCAAGGACAACAAAACAAGAATAGAAGACAAGCGGTAAGAATAAAAACAAACAGTAGTGACATTATAAACAAGCTATAGACATTGTTATTTTAACAACTAAGACCATTATACACTTAGTAGCAGAAGACTTGAGAAGTTACTTTTGAAACTTTTACTAGAAAAGTTTATGAATGAAGTGGTGGAACCATGCAATAAGTATATTTTTCAGAACTTGGGACTGCAGTTAAAGAAAATGAGCATGCAATTCAGAACATATGACATAGAAGAACTTGAGTTAGACTTTTATATGCCTGTTTGTAATGAAGTGCAAGAGATTAAAAAGCATGCATGCTGAAAAATCTTTGGACAGGGGCATTGGAGGTACTGGTGACACTGGATGTGCATTAGGGGAAAATGCAGCACATTTCAAATGTTATATCTGTGAATGGGAACAGTGAGGTATTGTGGTCAACCTAAAATGCGCTATGGGTACAGATAAGAAGCACTTTGTGCACAACTATAACAAAAGCTGTGGTCAGTGTGAGGAAAGGGGACAAACACAAAAAAGTGTAGGCCTAAGTGGATGCAATGAATTTGGGCATATTTAGTTTGACTATCCTTTACTAGAAAGGGAAAGGTTAGAAGAGAGTATTTCCGAACAAAGTCAATCTGAGGACATTATAACTGAAGATATTGGATTAATAAAGTGATACGGGGAAGATAACTGAAAAAGAAACTGTACCCACTAAGGAGAAGGATCATTGTAATAAGGTAGGAAATATTTTACAAAAAGAAAGTATAACAGTGCTAAACAAAAACAGATATGCAACACGAGGAAGTGAAGAAGTGGAAGAGGGACAATTTGACACAGGACAAGAATAAGAAGAAAATAATAAATCATGGGAGGGAGGTGTGCAGAAGGAAAGGAAAAAATGGAAATAAAGACAAAAAGAGCAAAGGGTTGACTTGGGAATAGTATTACTAAATATAAACAGCATTTGAAATATTCGATGTACAGTAGCGATGGAATGATGTAAAAAATAAGTAAAATGTGTGAAGGAAGAAAAAAAGGAAAAGAAATGAGGCAATATGGGTTAAAAAGATTATATGGTCACTTGGAAATGATGTGTGCTCAGGAATATATATGTATGTGTGTTTGTGTGTGAATTATTAATTTAGGTACTATGTTTAGACCAGGCTTAAATGAATACTGGTAGATTTCGTGTTTACTAAGTATTTATTATATATTATTATTATTATATATTTTTTTGGATATGAGATTATATTTATAGTATTTATGTATGCAAGTTAATGTTGCTGTTTTATTGGACGCTATTCCTTTAAGTCGTGTCTTTTTAAATCAAGGTGCAGTACTAACCCGGTTTGCACTGTTGACACCAGTGGACGAAACTGGTTTGCTATGCACCGGACATGTTGGACTGTTCTTTTGGGTGTACTGTGTGGAATTGCTTAATTTAGATGCTGGTGGATGATTGGACATTGCTGGTGTTGCTATGCTGTTTTGAAGTGCTGGACTGTGTTTTGCTGTTTGAATTAATTTCAGTTTCAGTGCATCCTGTATTGGTTGTTGCACCAGTTTTTGGTTTGTGAAGTATTTCTGCAAGTGCTGCCCATATTGGAATTTTAGGAGCAGATTATTTATTAGAGTTGATATTGCTTAACCAGGTACATTAAAAGCATTTTTGGACAATCTTACTGATGATAAAGATGATTTCACTCATTTTACAAGTGAAGTTCAAGGTTTAACGGCAACTATGGGGTACCACTTAATTTAATGATTTCAATCAACTGTTTAAAAAGTTAACTGAGGAGTCCAAAAAACTTAAAGCCACTACTTGGCATATCAAACTACTTAAAACCTATTTGAATGTCTGTATAGCACCTAGGGGTCTGCGCGTTTACATCAAGCCTGGTGTTGGTAAGGATGATTCTGTTTTTATGTCTAAGTGGCATAATATACTATAGACTGCATCTAAATTATTCGTTGAACATTCGGTTGAATATTATGAACAGTAGTTAAAGGAGAACCACACTCTCAAACTCTAAAAGCATGTTTATTTCATCATGGTTTGGTGTTTCCTACATTTTACCACTATGGGACTATTTACAGGTTTTTAAATATTTTTATACATAATTTCTGAGTCTGACCACATGGGGTCTAGCATCTTAAAGTGATCCTGATTGTTTAATTCTGCCTCTAGGTATACAATGTAGTGCTTGTTTATAAAAAATTACATCAAGCAGGCCTCTTTCTTCCTAAAACTCCTGTCACTGCAATGATTCTACATGCATACACTGCTGTCTTTCAGTCAATTTTAAGTAATATTTCATGCCATTCAATGACCACTTAAAACACAAACAGTGCAAATGCCACAGAAAGGACTTTCAAAGTGCTTTTTACTGCTGCTTCTTTTTAGAATGGCTAAATTGCAGTCTTTTGTGAAGCCTGAATTGTACTACTTCGACTTATCTCCCATCCCCTTCACACTTAACTTCCCTAGCTGTCAAAGTGCTAAGGGTAATTTGAGCCGTTACCTGCTGAGATTGACAGCTCACAGCAGAAGAGTTGTCTTGTGCTGTTTTCCTTGTTCTAGCCTTTACTTTATGTATGGGTAGGGGGAAGAACCATGGAGACATGAATGACTATCAGGGTAATGTTCCTTACAGTTGGAGAGTTGCTAAGCGAGCAGTTATTTTTTCAAATAATGACACAAGGGGTCCTAGGGCTAAATGTAAAAGGAACAGGTCTAGTCTTAAGAATTCTACTGGTGCTAATGGTGGTGAATCTAGTGCCTCTGACTTTTCTTCAAACTACTCCCAATACAGATATGGAACTGGAAGGTGGTGAAATGATTTGATTTCACCCATTAATAAAAGATACAAAACTGGAAGAGGCCCTTTAAGAGAGCCATACATAAGCACCAGCATAAACATCGAAGAGCAGTTCACGACATTGGCCGAAATGTGACAGCTGACTGAACAGAGGATAATAATTTGTTAGTTTATCTAATGTAGATTTATCTGGTACAGAGGTTCAGGTTTTAAACAAAGGTTTGGGATATGTCCCATCCTTTTATGTGTCTGAATTTTCTACTCTTTGGGATATTGAAGAATTCTGTTGTACACTTAATTTGAAGTATTATTTTATCCAGATAATGTGGTTGATGCCTCTATTACCTCACTTAGGTTTAAGAGATCTTCCTTTCAACCCCCATACCACCCAGCAGTTAACATTTTTGAACAGCAGGTGATATGTGAATTGCATACAAGTAATAACACTGTTTTTAAAAATTATGGTTCTAATTTAACTAGAAATGAAATAATTGCTCTGAATGGGCTTGCTAAGAATAAACATACCATTACTGTTAATGCTGCTAAAGGTGGTGCAACATTGTTGTGGGAATCTGTGGATTATGAAAAAGATGTTTTAATGCAATTAATGGACTATTCTTCATATTATAGGCTATTGATCCTAGGGTTGACTTTAAAAAGAATGTAGACTCTTTTTCCAGTTTGAACCACAACGACGAATCTAATGTCGGGCAACGCTAAAAATGCACTCACTTCCCTTTTGATGATGACTCCAGTAGTTATGAAGCTGACAAAATATCACAGTATTCCATAAAAAACAATTTATTTATTCAGGATTTAGCACTTTCATCCACTGAACGTGGACTTCATCAGAATCATTTAAACTCACTTCACAAGTTAATTAAATATACAATCTCTTCCACTAAAAACAATCCAATGCACATATAATTATCACCTTAAAGTCACAACATCTCAAATATATGAAACCTATAATAAAATACTACATAAAATACCAGCATGTATTGTATCCGTTTCGTTACATGCATCTAACAATATGCAAAAAAAAATGATTGCGTTCACTTCCAAGTAAATTAGCACTTACAATTATTATTCTTGAATACTGTGATTAATTTAAATTACATATTATAAAACCATAATTATGACTTTTATTGCCTAAGCTCCAATACTGGATTAATGGGAATGTTGTCATTAATCCCCGGATACCTGGTAGCATTTAATAAGAGCTGCCATCTAACCTCTTTCTCCTCTAACAGTGCCTTTATATTTCCCCCTCTCGGATTTTCCATCAAATTTTCTAATATTGCAAACTTAAAGGTAGTACATAATGGGTTCACTTCCAAGTGGCTATAAAGGGCATTATTCTTATCCTTTTTAATATGGTATAAATGCTCATATATCCGTTTTTTAAAAGATCTGTCGGGCTTACCGACGTAAAATGCCAGACAATTGCTGCACTTAGCCGAATAGACATGTTTAATGTTGCAATTCCCTTTCTTAAAATAGACCTTAGTTTTATTAAAGTTGTTCAAGGTTAGGGACTCCACTTCTAATATAGCACCACACTGACTGCAACTACCACATTTTTTAGAATAAGTTCTCCCCATACTTTGTCTATTACTCCCTATGATCTTACTATGGGTACCTTTCTCAAATTTGTTCTTTAGATTATGTCCTGTTTTATATACAAACCTAGGTTTTTCGATACACCTCCTCATCATGTCTCAAGATGTTCCAACTCCTATTTATGATTTCCTTAACAGCTTCCACTGAGGGACTGAATTCTAAAATACTTGCTCTTCCAAAATCTTCTGTAGCTTCGGTCTGTCGGGGACAACTGAATTGACCGATCCCTATACTTAAAATAGGCTTATACTTCCTGCCCCACTCGTTTTTTACATACTGGGTCAAATCTTTAATCATCCCATTTGGATATCCTCTACTAGCAAACATGCTACCTATATGCTCCATCTCTTTTACCATGTCATCATACACAGGTGTCATTCGAGCCACCCTGATGCATTGTCCATTTAAAATACTTTTTTTCTGCCAATATGGATGACAGCTGGAGAATTCTAGATATGAGTTACTGAAGGTTGTCTTCCTAAACATCCTGGACTTGAATCCATTGTCCGAGTGGGAAATATAGGCATCCAAATATGGAACACCTTCCCTACTCGCCATATGTGTGAATTTTAAAAAGGCACTAGTATTGTTCAAATAAGAAATAAATTAATTTATCTCTTTACTAGTGCCTTCCCACAATATAAAAATATCATCCAAAAAAACGGACGTAGCACTTGACGTGCCTATAATATGTACTTTGAAAAATGTATTGGTCTTCCCAGTCAAGGAGCACCAAATTGGCAAATATAGGGGCGCACGCTGCACCCATGGCAACCCCTCTAGTCTGCCTATAATATTCTCCTTCATAATATATTACGGTATCAAGTATCAAAGACATAAATTCACACAGTAAACTTACTTTCTCCCATTCAAAACCGGCATACTTATTAATACTGTTCTTAAATCCCTCTAAACTTCCTTCCTTAGGGTTACATGAAAAAAGGTCAATGACATCAATTGTCAAAAATAACAGGTGCTTATTCCACACATAAGGTACCAGATGGCTCAAAAAATCTCACGAATCTTTAATAGCATGATATACATTATTGTATATATGTTTCAGCCATCTGTCAATAGCCACACCAAATGGAAGGGTCTTACATTTACTGCCCGAAATAATAGGGCGAAAAGGTGGATCTAAAATATCCTTGTGTATTTTCAGTATTCCCACTATGGTGGCTAATGTGGGATACTCTACTTTAAGAAATTTATATAATTCATCAGTTATTCTGTTGTCCAATAAAAATTCCTCCAGGTGTAAATCAATCCGACGGTGGGTTATATTTACCTCATTTTTAGAAATTGTTTCGTGTCAGTACAGTTGAAAATCTCATACATCTTACTGTTGTATACAGAAGTTTCATACAATACCACCCCCTCCTCTATCTGGTTTCATAACCCATACCCCATTATTGCAACATACATCTTGTAATATCTCCCATTCATTTTTATTCAAATTCCATTTAGTTTTCAAAATCCTCTGTTATAACTTTTTCTAAAGTGACTAAAATGGAATGAAGAGGGAGATTGAATTTACTTTTCTTCCTTAGGTGCCCTTGTTGAATACAGCTTTTTGCCCCTTTAAAATAGATGGCCAAATTTAATTTCCTAAGATATAATTTTAATTCACTTAATGCATCTACTAAATTGAAATGAGTGGTTGGCACAAACTTCATGGCCTTAGAAAACAACGCAAATGTTCTTGGTTTAAGAAAAATAAAAATTTGAGGGATAATGCAACATTGAGTGGTCTTGTTGGCAAGTACCTTATATAGGTAAATGTGTACATTGTAAAGTGATGTCTAGAACTAAATCTTTTACATCTATTAACACTTCTAAGGTCTTTCAAATTAGGCACTTAATCACATGTACCAGCGAATGGGTGGTTTCTACGGCAATATGCCAGTGTGGTGCATTTTATGTGGGTCAGACCTCTGAAACAACGTATTGTGGTACATCTTAGAGATGTAAATTGTAAGCACCTAGTAGTACTTTATACAAACAAATGTGAACATTGATATGGTTATTGATGATTTATTTGTTTTATCAAAGCATAACTTGTTGGATCATAAGGAGAAGTTGTGGATTATTAATTTAGGTGCTATGTTTAGACTAGGCTTAAATGAATATTGGTAGATTTGGTGTTTACTAAGTATTTACTATATATTGTTATTATAATATATTTTTTTTATTTCAGATCTATTATATTTATTATATTGTTTATGTATGCAAATTAATGTTGTTGTTTTATTGGACACTGTTCCTTTAATTTCAGTCCTTTTAAATCAAGGCGCCGTGGTAACCCGGTTTGCACTGATGACACCAGTGGATGAAACCAGTTTGCTACGTACTGATCATGCCAGACTGTTCTTTTGGATGTATTGTGTGGAATTGGTAAAATCATTTTTTTGCACAATTTTGCACCGTTTTATACTGCTCCTGCTTAACTTAGATGCCGGTGGATGACTGGACATTGCCGGTTTTGCTATGCTGTTTTGGAGTGCTGGACTGTGTTTTGCTGTTTGAATTCATTTCAGTTTCTGTGTACCCTATATCAGTTGTTGCACTATATATATATATATATATATATATATATATATATATATATATATATATATATATACACACACATAGATATGCAAAGGATAATTGTAGTTTAGGAAAGCAGCAATATGACGAAGAAAAAAGTTTGAGGAACTTAAAAAGTCTGTCTTATTACATATGTCAATTATTATGTTGGGAGATTTTAACTATGAATATAAGAAAGGAGAGGGGAAAATAATACAAGATATTAATTAGAGAAGTTCTAAAGACATAACATGGGATAGAAATTGGCTGAATTTTCAGATCACAGAATGGTTTGGGCTAGAATAGCAGATGACAGAAGTAATAAAAGAAGAAAAAAGGGGGAAAGAAAAAAACATGGACTTGTCAGACTACTATAACAGATGACATGAAAAGGGAAACTAAGATTTTATGGAAGATGGATATAACGAGTACATAGTGAAAACTAAGCAGAATGTTGGACTGCTTCCAAATAAAAATGCAGGAAAATATTTTTGATTGCAGAAAAAAAGTCAAGCAAAGGAATAAAAGCATATAATGAACTCATAGAAAGACATGAACATAAATAGAAAAAAACTATGGTAACAGAATAAGACAATAGAGAGCTATATGGAAAAATTAGAGAAAAACTTAAAACAGGTTTACACAAAAAATTTATAGGGACAAAAATGAGGAAGTTTCACTATTTTGGGGAAAAGAGGTAAAAAAGAGAGAAGGAAGAAATATACATATAGGCAAAGAGCAATAATGAATTTATGGGGGTGGCACAGTGGCACAGCAGATAGCATTGTTGTCTATGGTTCAATTCTTGGCTGGGGAGCCTTCTGTGTGGAGTCTGAATGCTGTCCCTGTGTTTGTGTGGCTTTCAGCCAGGTGCTCTGGTTTCCTCCAATATTCCAAAGACATGCAGCAGGTGAAGTGGACACTTTAAACTGGCCACAGGTGTGAATGTGCGTGCAAGTGTGTGATATGGAAGAACACGTGGCAGGGCTAGCCACCTAGCAGAGTGAACCTTGGCTCTACATGATTGTTACTGTAAAAGTGACACTAGAACCCCATGTGAAAAAATGGGAAAAGGGGATGTGGACGGATTGATAGATGGAAAAGTTTGTGGAAAGAATATAGGAAAATGAAATAATACTAATACAAACTGTGAAGCAAATCTGAAAATGTTAAGAATTCTGTAGAAAAGGAGATTACTGTAAGATAAATTAAATACTAAAAGGAAGATGACCCAGCACGAGGAACAGATGGCTATCTGTAAAGTATTAAATGAATGGCTAGAGAAAGGAATAACAGATGAAGGGATATGTGGTGGATTGAGTTTATATATAAAAATATGAAAGAAAAGATTTCAAAAAGTGGGGACTAATGACACAGGAAAATACAGATTATAAAAGCTTTATGCAAATAATACAAAAAAGAATGTAGCAGGTTTCAAATGAAGTCATAGCAGAAAGGTTTTTGGAATCAAGAGGGGAGAGGTAAATGGATGCTAATAGCAGCAATAATAACAGATACGATTTTGAAAGAAAAGCAAGTAAGGCTAGTGACATGATGTGGCAAAGGCATTTGATAAAATTAGTCATGAAGTAATATGGAAGATTCTAGTGGCATACAGAATACAGAAAATAGCTGAACACTATAGAAATATGCTATGAAATGTCATGGGTGAATGTTATGGTAAATGGATAGGCAGAAAGGTAAACATTAGGAGAGGAGTTAAACTTTATGTTCTTGTTTCTACTGGTGATTAATGCAATAATTCAGACTTATGTGTGAAATGAAAGTAGCAAACCAGAAGATGAGAAATACTGACTTGTTTGTCATAAGCAGATGATTTAGGAATTTTGGATAAAAATAACATGTGAATAACTGAAGTGGGTCCAGCTGGAAGAATTATTGAAAAAAAGCTAGGTTATAGTTAAATAAGGCAAAGGGTTTGGATAAACTAAGAAAATAAGTAGAGTGTGTGTGTATATATATATATCTATATATATATATATCTATATATATATATATATATATATATATATATATATATATATATACACACACACACACACACACACACACAAGGAAGGAAATAATGCTGGATTAAATATAAAATTGCTATCATTGTAGAGAAGTCTTATCATCATTTAACATGAAATTATGCATGTTAAATTCATACATATTAGGAAAACTATAATTTTTGGAGAGTGTGTGTCCAACTAAAACAGAGAATATGACATATATTTTTAATTTTACTTGGAAACCAAATATGAGTCCAGAGAAAAGAGGAGTAATTATACAATAAAAAATTAGAGATCTGAATCTAAAAAATAAAACGTAATATATTTAGCAAACGTGCATTTTTCTGGGTGACAGAGGAGGAGAAAAACAGCTGCAAATGATTACAAAAATGTTATATCTAAGGTATGAAGAGGTATAGAAATATGAAGGAGGGAAAATAAATGGCAGGCAATGGAAGATGGAAGGAAAATATGAGAATAAAATAAAATTACAGAAGGTGAAATTTAATGAGATTGATGAAAACAGAAAATTGTGGTATAAAATTATGGAGACATATATGGTATAGCACTAAAAGGAATTAAAAGTGGATGTTAAAATGCTATAAAGAATAGGAAAAGGTTTGAGAATTTTTCTGAAGCAAGAGACATCCTGTGGAAAATTTTGCCAGAAAACTTACTAGTTAAAAGTAGTATAAATATGAGTTACTGTAAGAAAGAAATGTGAGTGTAACGAGGAAGAAACAGGAAAATACTGTTTTTTTTTTTTTAGAAAGTAAAACAAGGAGCAGTTTTGGAGACATTTTAAAAAGTAATACAGATGTGAAGGGTTTAAATGTATAACAATGGATATAATAATATATGGAAAAGATGAGAAAGAAAAATGGGACAGAATATTGTTTGTAGTAATCTAGAGATTATGAAACATATGTCATGGATTGCTGCATAATTAAAAACAGATGATAAAATGTGCTAAATGAAATAAAAGGTTGTGTGTGGAAGATAGGATGAGGGATGGCTACAGAGTTTAAAAGCAGTTGATGCTAGCTTAGAAAAGTAGTGTTCCAGGAAATTATGAAAATGCAAATGTTTTTGTTCTGTGCAAATTACATGTTAAGGTTTAGAAAAAATGGAAAGAAATAAGTTAAATGATATGAATATGACTGTGCAAATAATGTAAAAATATGTATATACTGAAGGATGTAAAGAAAGCAGCTGCTACTCTTTTTATCAAGTGCCATGGAATCTTTTTACATCTACCTGAGACAACACCAACTCGGGCTGATGGATCCTCTGTTTAGCTTCTCACCTGAAAGCAGGAAGCAGAACAACTACTTTCATGTATGGTGAGGTTCATCAACTCAGAGAAGAATTCCAAGGATACAAGACTATTAGTAAGTCTGACAACTTGGGGACAAGTATACTTATTCACATAGGATTTGCACTGCACAGTACATATGCTGCAAATGTTAAAGAGAACGACATTACACACTGCTTGCAATAAGAAATAAGTCACACAACATACAACAAAGCACTATCAGCTTCACATTTTGACTTTACAAGAAGGCCACATAACAGACAGTACAGAACAGTAGAAATGAACAGAATAGTCTATAATGAAAACTAATTTAATTATATTGGTCGGCAAAAATAGAAGGGGAATAAAGTTACAGCAATGTTCATAAGAGGTACAAGGAAAGAAAACTCTGCAGGGAGCAAGAAATTGCCAGTTTTCCACAGTCAGGAACACTAGGATATTGCAGCACTGGAGAACCACCAAAGACGCAATTGAAACAATTGCTGAGGAGCATTCAATTAACTCCTTCAGTGCCAATGAGAGAATATGCAAACTATGTTCAGAAAATTTGTTGTCCTCAGATGTGCAGCACATACCCAGTCTGTTTTCTCATCCATGCTGACAACTGCTGTATTAAGACAGGAATGACAGTTTGAAGAGCGACTCCACATAACACGGAGAACTTGGTAAAAGAGATTATGGTATAAAGATCCCAAATATAAACTTGAATATGCTGTTCTATCACAGTTTTGTCAAATAAACACAGAAGCCAATAACTCCTATGAAATGGCTTTGTATCTCCCTTGTGTTCCAAGAGGTTTAGACAGACTATCTGATCTCAAAGAAGAGCTGGTCAGGGTGCATCCTAGCATTTCCAAATAGTATTTTGATTTCCTGATGTGAACTATTACTTGCTTTCCAATTGGAATGAAAGTGGAAAAATAAACTGATGGTACTCATGTTACTGACCAATCTATCTATCCTTTGTTGACCAGGTTAGTCTTAGGCATTTATACTGCTGGAGGAAATCTGCTCGGGGTATCTGTGAACTCCCCCCTATTCTTTTCAGTAGGTGCCATGGGATCTTTTACATTCACCTAAGCTACCACCAATGGAAGCAGATGAGACTTTTCTCATCTGAGGATGACATACTTAAGACTGCAGCTCCATCTAATGTTGCACTACAGTGTCAGTAATCCATTCAGCATGCATGGGATAGAACCCACAGCCTTCTGCTCTTCCATCACCAAATGCTACCTGATGTGCCACTGACACCAAGTGTTTTTCTTTAACAAACTTTTGAAAAAATAGTAAAGCAACTTAACAGGTACACATCTGATGAAAGGCAGAGGGGGAAAGAAAACAGTGACATAAACACCTTCGTAATAAAGGGTACTATTTTCAGAATAAGCTTGACAAACATGGAGCCCTAATTTACAAATATTGAAAGTATAATTTTTGTGTCATTTGAAAAAGTATTTTTTTGTTGAAATGTATGCAGATTTATGAATAAATCTCACACAAGCAGTGCCAGTTTCTGCAACAGTGAGATAATGCAAGACAGGACAGCACAATGTTATACTAGAAAAGAGTTGCAAGCCTGCTGCGAACTACCTAAGTGAACTAAATGGGGTGGAGAAAAAAATAATATTATGTGAGACAAGATTCCCCCCCCCCCCCCGCTATCATGTTCTATATAACAGCTCTGCAAAATATTTATTCTGCCAAGTTTATCACTAAAAGTTATTATTTTTGATATTATATTTTGGCTTAGAATAAGTGTATAAACTGAAATTACAACAAGCATATGATGTCATAATATCAAGTCACAGACAGAGTAAGAGAGGGATACTGGCACATATTTTAAATGTGTTTAATGCTGACATTTTTAGACAGGGTGTCGATATTTCTTAAAATCAGAAGCAAATATTGGCTCCACATGCCTGCTTTTATGTAATCGGCTAAACAGTCTCATTTATGAAGGAAGAGACAGTCCTGCTCCTTGCAGATGAAATGCATATCTTCAGGTATTAGTTAAGCTGAGTTAACCAATGGCTTCCCATGTTGATGAGTCTTAGCGGATTCCTATAGCGACCCCTGAACAAATGCCAACATCCACAGAAATTTAATTAGGCAAGCAGGGAATGGAGGGGGATTGTAAGGCCTTTCTTCCATAAGACACAAGCACTCCACACTACCATTGCCACTTTTCACTTTGGCAGAAAATGGACCAAAGCCACACCCCCTGAACCACCAATGACCCTGCCCTGTCATGCCTCTTTCTGCACATTTCCACACTCATTTTATGACTTAAATGTATACATCATTATGATAGTACATTCCCTTTTTAAGTTTGATTTATTTATTTTTTTTTACCTAGCCTCTCATTCATCCGTACAACTTTATCAATGTTTTTTGTCAAAAAGTCAATCAGAGGTTACTTTTTTTTTTTTTTTTTTTTTTTACAAACTGCTGCATTCTGCTCATGCTGCTAAACAGAACACTGGAGTCTGTACAGTGTTTTCCAGACTACCAGAGAATCATTCTGATTTCCAGATAGGAAAAATACTGGACAGGTGGCATGCCTACTCCACACATAACTTACGAACAACTTAGTGTTGTCAGTCCACCTGCTGCAGGTCTGAGATGTGAGAAGAAACTAGAGTACCCAGAGAACACTCAAGAAAGGACAGGAAGACAAACTCCACATAGATGGTACCCAGCCAAGAACAAAATAGAGCTTCTTGCCATGAAGTGACAAAGCTTCTCTCCACACCACTACACTGCCCACCAATGGCACATGTACGCCTGATTAGACACTTATCAACACTTCATCTAAGGAAGGAAATACATTTCAAGTTTGATTCAACATTAACTAAGCAAGTTAAAAATATGGCAAACTGAATTCAAAATTTAAAAATAAGGAGAAATGTACTACGGGACTAAGAGAACAACTCAGAAGAATGGTACAATTAATAACACACTATAATACTAAGGGTAAGCATTTAGGGAAAATAGATTTCTATTTTAATTCATGGTTAAACATCAGCTTAACAAGAGAGTCATTTGACAATTCAATAAGAAATTTCTGATATTTTCAAAAATGGATGGCCTAATCACTTTAGCCCCTTGTCACTGATGGCTGAGAGTTTGCAGACCATCTACAATTTATCTGAAAAAGATGGCACAAGAAAGTACCAAAGCAACAAATCCAGGGAAATCCATACCTTACCTATCTCTCTTCTTAAGGATTCATAAAGTAATTCAGGGAACATAAAAAAAGGCTTATAACATGCAACAGTCAAGAAAAACGGTAGAGGTGAATAATGCTACATGAGATGAAAAACGCTCTACCTCTCAACTCAAAATGAAGCATAAAAGTAAATATCATCAGGAATAACAAAATAAATAAAATCAATTTTTTTTTAATCCTAATTCCTTTGTAAGATGAACAAGATGGTTTGTGTCAACCTTCACTTAGAATCATAAGAAATAACAAGCAACTGAGTTACAAGAACATTTATGTCATGCCAGTACCCACCCTCATGTTGTACCACTCTTCTCAAGAAGATCAAAGCAGGTCTGCCCCAGAGTAAATGTATGGGTACCCATCAAATAATCTAGGTTTAACTTGAAGTATGCTAAGGTGTCCCTTGTATAATTTACAAAAGTGGGGAAGACGACCAAGAAGTCACTAAAATTAACATGCAACATGATTTAGTAAATAATTCCTAACATTTTGTCACAGAAAAAGAAATTTTATAAGGAGCAAAACAAAAAAGACAAAATAAAGTTATTTCTGACTTAATTCTACTTTTGGTTGAAGTTTTTAATGAAGGACAAAACAATTTACAATTAAACGAGGAAAGTAAATGCTTCAAGTGACCATCTTACAGCTCTAGGATTTGATATAAATTTGATAATAGAATTATAATCAATCACATGTTTAACTAAAAACAATTGAAGAAATCAAATAAGAAAAGATCAGCTCCAAACAGCAAAGTTGGAGTCTTTAGACTAGTGGGGGGGTGGGGGGGGGTGGGGGTGAATAAAAAACAGATTTCACTCTACACAGCAAGAGTTACCCCTGAATTCAAAGTTGATGATATTGTTAAGACTTGACCTGATTCAGTACTTCTTTCAAAACTGTTATAAACACACTAGTGATAGCAGGAAATCTTGAAGTCAATGCAGGCCAGGTAATAAAAGTTACAAAAACTGAAATCTAAGATCATCATCCAAGTATAAAAATATTGAGCCAGAGTCTGTGCAAGTCACTGATACATTCCAAAGTATAATTCTCTATACTTGTTTTGCAGTAAATCCTTGGCTTTACAATGTACAAAGGTCTTCTAAAGCTAGCACAAATGCAGTTAACATATGCATCAAAATCTGAAAGTGACTATGCTGAGTAATTAATAAACTAAAGCAAAGCCTACATTCTTTGCTACAAAGTATTCCCCCAAAACAGCTGTCACATGCATCTGCTCTATTTCAAGTACAATTCTCTTCAATTGAGAGAAGCAATTTCTGCAAAAATTAAAACAAGTACATTGGAAAAAATGGACATCTGTATGCAGTACTCAGTCTGAGATAAAAAGATTCTGCATAAGTAAAACAGTCACCTGTTTTTCCCCAACAGCTCAGCACCCCACTACCTTGAATGGTTACCCTTTTTTTAAATGCTCTTTTTTCTGGCTGGCTGTTGACCATCATCCCTCCTCCAGGACAATCAGTCCATTCACTCCCCATCACCAGGCTGACGGATGACCTGAAGGGGTTGTCATTAAGACAGCTATTAGAGGTCAACTGAAGGTCTTAACTTAGCTCCACATTTTCCTTGTGGATACCTGGCTTGTAGACATGAAAGGGGGGCATGCAAAGGGTTGTCCTCACTGGTCATCCATCACTTCCATAAGGAATGTTGCCAGCAAGCAGCCCTGCCTCTCCACTCAAGCACAAGACATGATTTCCCCAGTCTCCACCAGAGAAACCAGACTTCCTGTGTGCTCCTTAGGTACCCACGGTCTTCCTCACCCCTGGAAGAGATGAGCAGTCCATGCTGCTACTGAACCAAAGTGATCCATCCCTTCTGTGTTCCAAAGCCAGACAGCTGGCTTGAACTGATATCTGTCTTGCACTGTGTCCACAGCTATACCTGGCATACCACTAAATAAAGCTGATGTAGCTTACACTGCATTTAGCTCATCTAGTAAGAAACAGGGTATAACAAAAATTAAAAATCCTAAGTAAACACAATAGGTACACCAGTAATTATTTGCATTAAATAAGCTAAAGGAAGGGATGGTAGGAAGCTATTAAACAGAAATTTGATTTATCCATAAAAATATTACAATATGGCAACATTTATACATAGCCTTAAAACAACTAGAATAATCGAGGAAAAATCCAAAATGGACAGTGTTAAGAGTTTTACACACTAATAAAACTGGTGTGACTAGGGTTGCCACCCCTCCATTTTTTTCTGGACTATCTGGAAATCAAAATGATTCTCCGGTAGTCCGGAAAACACTCTACAAACTCCGGTATTCTGTTTCAAAAAAAGAAACAGACTATCGGAGTTTGTAAATCAGCTAATTTACTATGCTGTTTTACAGAAAAGCATAGTAAATCAGCCAAAAACAGGCAGCAGAAACGGAAAAAGAGTGCGTTCCCCGCTATGTGATGTCATCATAATGTCACAAAATGGGCGGGAGGTGGGGTGGGCTGGGTTACTCATGATGCGAGGGATGTGGCTTTATTCCAGTTTCAGCCACAACAAAAGGTGGCAACCCTAGGTGTGACTATTCAGAAATATTTCACATGATTTAAAGTTTCCAGATAGACTACCATCTTTGGAAAAAAATCAAAGGCATCAATCGTACTAAACAAATTAAAGTATTAAAAAAGCACACAAATATGAATAACTAAACAAGTCATTAAGTGCAGCCTGACTGCAACAGCATGCAGGAAATGTGCACTGCTGACCTCTAACCATTCAAATGTCGGGAATCGCAATACTGAGTCCTGACAGATACTGAATGACTAAAGATCTGGACTTATACATATTAAGTTTGAGACTGCCATTTCTTGAAATATCCCCTGTTCTATGAGGTATGGCAATATCAAAGTATATATAAGGTTGGGGTGTGGGGAGAAAGGTTCAATATTCACTCTACTCCTGAATTTTTGGTCTTTTTTTTCCATTTTAAAAAGTCCTGAAATTTTAGTAGGAAGCCCCGTTGCCCTGGTTATGGGCCTACATCATCCTCACAAAAAAGCTTCCACAAATATATGACCTAGCAGAGTCTTGTGCACAGTTCTCCAGACACTCTTCTCTCCTCTCTCAGGGTTTCAACACCCTGCAGTGTTCATTTGTCCACAGCAGCTCTTCGCTGAATTAAATACCTTCCTTCACAAATGCACAAACATTCATTTCTAGAGAAGAAAATAATATTCTCTCATGCTACAATCTTCTGTACAGTTGTAAACTGCCATTACAGCAGGTCATCTGATGGAGGACCACCCAGTTACTGTTTCATTCTTGTTAATAAGCCAACTAATTATAAACACAAAATGAAAGCAGTTTGGCCAATTACAAGTGGAAACTAGATGGTTGTCATCATTTAGCAAGAAACACGCCTCTTATCAATTACTAAATAACTGGAAGACCAGACAAATGCTTTTTAAAAGTGAAAAGAAATACTCTACTTAAGAAATAAAAAAGCTAAGCAGTACCTTAAATTTGTACAGCGATAACAGAAAATCATCACTATAAACAGATTACAGGCGAAAATAAAAACTGTCACAACTAAACATTTTCCTAGATATTTACATCTTAACTGAAATAATTACTGAGCCCTAAGCTACAATGACTAACATCCCAGAGTACAATCAGCAGGGGGTGTATTTGCAGAAAATCTCAAGTCTGTACTGTGACAGTGGCACAATACATAGCATGCTTGCCTTTGGTGCAGAAGGCTATGGGTTCAAATCCAACACTAGCAAGATTGATTGCTAAACACAGTGCAGCATAAAGGGGGTTCTGCACTTGAGTGTTCTGTCCTTCTGGTGAGATGTTAAACTAAAGTTTCATCTGGTTAAGTTGGCAATAGCTCAGTTGTATGTAAAAGATCTACAGGCACCTATAAAAAAAGAATACAATTATTTATTTAAGAAAAAAAAAACATTATGTACAACACTATTTACAAACTTACATATTTAACATTTATATATTGTACACATTTCCATTCAGTTCTATTACTGTCATACTATCATAGACATCTTACTTTTCATTATTATGTTAAACTTCTATCTTCATTTTATTTGACCCCCACACCTTTTTCCACAACCATGATTTATTTATGTTTTAATTACTGCTGGTCTCAATTTACATTGAACATTTCATTTACACTTTCATTACAAATGGTCCATACAACATAAAATAATATTTTATCTAACATAATTCTTAATTTTACAGCTACAATACCCAGACATAATCATACCCATATTTATTTCATTAACCTCCTTTACATTTTCAAAAAAACTGTCTTTACACAATTTTCCCCACAATTTTGCAAACCTTATACATTGTAAGAAAACATATTCTGTAGGTTTTTCTATATCACAATATATACAAACTATTTCAGTGATTTTTATATGGCATACTTCCCTTACATGGTAATTTATTAACTACTAATTGCCATAAAAAATCTTGACATTCTACTTGCTTATTACACCATGCTTTTCGTACTTGTATAGCTTTAACTTTCTCATTCACTAGCTCAACCCAAGGATTAACATAATTATATTGTATTATAATATTTTTATACCACACTTTCCTCTAATGTTCTATTTCATCACTTTTTATTTTCCAAATTTTTTTTTTCTTGATAAAATGTCTCATTACTTCATTTAAACATATTTTCCTCTTTTGACTTTAATGTATCCCAATGCCACTTATATTTGTATTTTAGTAAATTTTTAACACTTATCCGAAACAAAACTTTAAACAAATTCAAAGCAGCAGCAAAATAAATTATTTGGTCGTTTAATCCTAAAGTCCCACCTTACTTCTCCATGTACAAGACTCCTCCCTTCACTGGATTCAATCTTAAACACATATTTGTTTTTTATAAATTGTCAGCATATAAACACTAGCTAAATATGTAATCTTTCCCAGTACAACTGAATTAATCGAATAAACCTTTTCATTAAACTATAGCTTGTATGTTTTCCAAAAACAAAGCTCCTTTATTTCATCTATTATCCTATTACATTGTTTCTTACTTTTTACCCCCTCCTCAAATCTTATTCAAAATACAGAGATTTCCTTCAGCTAGAATACTCCTCCTATTTTTACTATATCACCCAGTACTTAACTTGTTTCTTTATTTGAACTCATGCCTATTATATTTAGACACTGATGTATATAACATAATTCTTTTATTCAGACTGTGTTTTTCCTAATCAATATAACATCATCAGCATAAGTAAACATGGCTGGAATTTTTATCCCTTCATTAGTAATATAAGTAGAACCTCTCATATGCAAATTTACATCTCTGATATATTCATAACTAATGCAAATAATATACTTACAAGCCATCCTTGACTTGTAACATTTTATATCTATTTCTTTGTTTAACCATCCACTTACTAAAATTCTGCCTTTACTTTTATTATATGCAAAACATGCATTCTTAATTTTATGTTATACTATTCCATAATTGTCCACAAAATGTCATGCTGTACTGCATCAAATGCAATCCTATCATGATTATGGTCTCATCAGTCTTGTTTATATCATCCACAATTTCCATTACTATGAATAAAAATTCCTGACATCCTTTCCCCTTTAAATATTGTATGCTATATTCCACAGTATGTTTCATTTTACTTTCTATTCTCTTCTGAATTATTTTCATAAAAAAAAATGTATCTGCATCATTCAATACTATGGGTCTCAGACTTCAATTTTATTTTTACCTTCCTTTTTCCATACACATTTAAGTATACCACTGCATAAATCTTTATCCATAAAACCTCCATTTAACCACTCATTCATAATTTTTTCTTTTCAAATCACAATATAAATTTCCTATTATATTTATATTACTACACAATCCAAAATTTTATTTAATAAAATTTTAATTTCTTTACCTGTAATGTAGGCATACAAGGCTAAAATTCTATACATCCAATTATGCCATCTGAGATCTACAATAGTTAATCTTCCCATCGCTGCCAATGTCATGTTCAATATTTTCACTCATTTTCTACATACTACAACTATGCCTGAACATAGATCCTTTCTCAAGTCCAGTATTGTATACTCTCCACAAAGTGGGTGGAAGGTTGGCACAATGATTAAGGTGTGCACCTTACAAACACAAGGCTTGATTCTCACATGGCGTAATTGATTAGGCTTAAAATATATCTAAGGGCAGTTAGCCTAGTACTAATCTATGCATCTATGCTATGAAAGTTTCTTTGTAACCTCTCTTCTTATGTCAAAACTCTTGCATCATCATACGTATTACACCAGTTTAGTATGCCTATTCTTCTACTTATATTTTTCATACTACTTACATTTATTGAAAATACTCTAAAGTTGTCATTGTCTGTGTTGTAGCTTGGAAAAAAACATGCACCCATGAATTACCACATAGGTGGCAGTACACTAAACATTGAAAGTGTGATGAGAGACTTAGGGATACAGGTGGACAGTGGTCTCACTTTCGATAACCACATCGCCACAACAGTCAGGAAATCCTTCTATGTGGCACACCTCATCACTAAGGGCTTTTCATCCAGAAAAAAGGAGGTCATTGTCCCACTGTGCTCATCCCTCATTAGACCCATTAGAGAGTATAATGCCCCATTTGGTATGTACCTCACAAGACATCTGCAACAGCTGGAAAGGCCACATAAATACCTCACTAGAAGAATCACAGGCCTAAACAGAGGCCATATGTTGACCATCTAAAAAAACTCCAGCTATACTCTGTGGCATTTCATCTACTCAGAGGCGATCTCTGCTTATCATACAAGGCCATGTCAAACCCTGAGCTGCTGGACATGCTCCACTTAAAGAAATCCCAATCCCTCAGCGCCACATGCTCCAGGGATCTAAACCTTGTCATCACAATGAACAAAGCATGCTGGAGGGATAGGTTCCTGACCCAGAGACTCCCCATACTCTGGACTAGACTGCCCATACATGTCAAGCAGAGCACCTCCTTGGCCCTCTTCAAAAGGAACCTTGGCGATTGAATGGGAGAAAGGAAATTCACCCCAGGGATCACTTCAATCGCCCTGCTAGACAGGGGTCCAGGGAAGTAAATATTGTGGGAAGAAATATCCAGGGAATTGTTATGGCTAGGCTTGTATAGGGCCGATAGCCTAGTACCAACCTATGAACCACATGTCGTACAAATTGAAAGTATTTATCTCATTTGCATTACCCATTTCCTTTCTTTTCCTCTTTTACACTTATCCCTTTAAACTTTTTCTGCCTCATAATCTTTCACCAAAATAATTCTCATTCCTTTTCACTAGTTTAGAAGTCGATATATTCTTTATCACTTACTTCTAACCTTCTTCTAGGTTATCTTCTATTTCATTTTTCTCTTTATCCTTAACTTTATTTTTACCCTAATCTTGCTTCCCTACCTCCTCTTTATCGGGACTGTTTCTTCTCTTCATATAGTGTCTTCACTTTTGTTTTCTTAATCTTCACCCTTTTTCTCTAAATTACAATCCATCCATCAATGTCCAATTTTGTTACATTTAAAATACTTCAGTTCAGACTTTTTTGCATCGTATAACATTTCCTCTCATCACATTCACTTACTGAATGATCAACTTTTCCACATGGGGGAAAAAACATGTCTGTTGCCCCCAATATTTTACAATACCTCTGTTACCTTCTACATCTATACTAGGGATGTGAATTTTTTTCCCCATTTTCAGTATAGCATGACAATTCCAACCTCCAGTCCATAATCCTCTGTTATCATTGACTTGGCTAATGTCCATAACATCTTTACAAAGTTTGTTTAAATGTCTATTTAAAGTCTCGCTCTCAACTTCAGTTCAAAACTGAACGTGTATTTTCTTTCTTTTTTTTTTTTTGTTTCTCTGTGAAATGCTTTAACCACATAAAAATTCCAAGAATTACATTTCTTTTCTTCTCACGCTGCCACAAAAACTTTCCAGAAGAGAACCAGTCTCAAAAATAATGCCACAAAATGTCTCCATGAATAAGAATACAAACTCTTGTGTCCTGAGCTTTCACTTCCAATGGCACCATTATATTATCCCAAATGTTATACCTGTCTACTACTTTTTCTTCTTTGTTCTGAATTCTCACCATAAATTTCCTTTGATTGTTGACATTTCCTTACTTCTGTTAGTCTCTCATCACTTTCCCTGCCATTTCTTTAACAGTCTCAGCATATAATTGCTTTGTCTGGTAATCTTCTTTCAAAATAGCTTGAAATTCCTCCAGTTGAATTTGTCCACAATTTCACCCCATGAAACATATTTTCTACTCTCCCACTCTCTCTGCAACAATTCACCTAAAATATCATCCTGCAATCCTCCCGACTGGATGGGTTGTAATAACACACCCATCAATGTTTTGAACATTTGCTTCTGATGGCACAAATTTTGCTGAAAAAGCTCCTCAGAATCTTGTAGAGCTTCAAATGATGCACTTGGATTCACTTCTGTGCTATCCACCATCTTGGAACTCCTTGAATGCTGTTCTCCCAGCTGCCACTGTGCTCAGAACAGAACAAGCACTCTCCTAATGAGTAGGGGAAGTTCCCTGATGCCCTGGCCAAACTTCCCCTAGAAGTATAAATACCACCTTGGGTCTCCCCTGAAAACAGGCCACAAAGCCTAGTGGGACTAACCTGGTCAACAAAGAAAAATAAAATCACAAGTTCCAGCATACCTATCTTCTTTTCTCTTGTTCATTTAGTTTACATCTCTTCTACAAAGAAACCATACTGTAAATGAGCACAGTTTTTCATTTCATCTGCTACTGAGTTTTGTTTTCATGCTCATGGATATGTATGTTCTTACAGAATTATTTAATTGTGCATTTACAGCTTAATTTAATAGTCATAGATCTTGTACCACATGGGCATAACAATTACATTTTTCTCTTTCACATGTCTGCTACACATTTTATATCATATGAATGATCCCTGTATTTCTCAGAAGAATGCAGTTATAAGCTTCACATACATTTTTATACACTGAATTAAAGAAAGTTGTAACTTCTCACATCCTTTAATACCACTAAAAGACATACTGTATGACTTTTCTTTTTAAGTTTACCTGATGCATTGTTCAAGTGCAGCACACAACTCTGATAACAGACAGACTCAGAAAACAGTGGCAAATTTATTCTCAGACAGTCTGGACAATATGTTCTACTCGTCCTGTATTTTACAGGCTTCTTAGGACTAAGGTAGTATCCTTAAACTCAAAATTCTTTTGAAACGCATGATTTTTTAGCTTTGAATTGCAGACCATTGCTTGATATTATATCATCAGGGTGCACCATGTCTAACGAAGATTAATTTTAACACTGTGACAACAGTATAACTGGTAATGTAGAACCTAGTACTGGATATTTTGAGTAAGAGTCACCTCAGAAAAGATAATTAGTATCTTTATACTGAAACATACCAAACCCAAATTCATTTAAGGGTGATATTTTTATGTGGTAGCTTTTCCTCTCCTTAATTCTGATTCCTGGAATCATCATTTCACATATTTGAACCATTTGCTCAAGCTGCTCTGATATTAGAAGGCCAATGAAAAATACTGTGTGCTCCTTCCTTATGCCTTGTTATTAACAGATGTTTTTCATGAATTCTGTACAACACCATCATGGGAAATGAGAAGGAATTACAATAATATCACCCTTGAACATTAAGTCTTGTATACAAAATCTCATTACAGTATGGGAATGTGGACTCTAGTGTTGTTATGGATCTACTTAACACTATTTGGCCAAACATTCAGAGCAGTGTCTCATAACACCACTATTCATCTGTCCTTTGTTACACATTCTTAGCTTTCCTAGGAAATTGTGAAGCAATTCATAGTACTTCCATGTTTTTCTACAGCATGTCCTTATACCTTTGCTGGACAGCCATGCTAAGCATAACAATTGGTTGCATCAATCATATTTCTGAAAACTCAATAACTCTTTGAAGTCTTGCCTGTGCCTTATGAAGAGGCTTTTGAATTTCATTTGCACTGCCTTAGTGCCTGTCTGCCTGAGTATTTTATAGATACAACCATGGAACTTTTGATAACCAAATATACTGTGTCCAACATATCTTTCGCTAGTCAGGCATAGTTATATATCTGAGCATTAGTCAAAGCCCTGGTCATATATGCTGCTGGTCTAACTGCAACAATGTAATGCCCCAAGCTGGTGTTGGCTAGAATCCATATAAAGGGGTAACAGGTTGTGAAGCATCATAGAACTTTAAAGTATAAGCCTCAGGAACCAACTTCTTTATAACATCTGAAAAGTCGCATCTTGTTCCTGTGACAAGTACAATGCAATATCATGCTGTACTGGCTTCCTGTTAGGCATTTTTATATCTGACTAGTCTGAGATGAACTAGGAAAGATGCTGCATCAT
This sequence comes from Protopterus annectens, assembly GCF_019279795.1. Taxonomy (NCBI): domain Eukaryota; kingdom Metazoa; phylum Chordata; order Ceratodontiformes; family Protopteridae; genus Protopterus; species Protopterus annectens. Next base: position 1,605,588,012 of record NC_056731.1, read on the forward strand.
ACCAAGGAATCACTTGAGGCTGCGTTTTTCATTGTGTGTATTACAACAATCATCTTCTTCTTTCGGATTTTCCCAGTTAGGGGTCGCCACAGCGGAACTCCGGTCTGCTAATGATTAGCAGTACATTTTTACGGTGCCGAGGTGCCAGCTCGACACCCAACCTTCAACGAAGGCACGCCCTACGCATGTCTTTCGAATGCCACTCGACCGCAGGGAGGACATGCAGACTCCACACAGAAGGCGCTCCAGCCGAAAATCTAACAGGAGAACCTCTTGCTGTGAGGCAACAATGCTACCGCTGCACCACCGCAGCTTTGTGTGTACTACAACAATAACAATAACTTTGCTAAAGTCTAATCTGAAACTATCAGAAGTCAAAGATATGCTCCATAAACTGAAGATTAGACAAACAGATGTGGTACTTATTTCTATTCAGATTTGTGCCATTCTGCTTCAGTCTGCTTAGCAACTTGAGTTGCAAATAATGTTCCTGCTTAGTACCTCCCCACACTAAAATATCACCATTTACAATGGCTAGCCATCTTAGCCTTTTTAATTACTTCTTTAAATTGCTTCTGTGCTGACAGCATTTCAAAAAAAAATCAGAGAAATCTGTCACATATCTACTTAGAGGGATGCTGAATGTACAAAGCTTTAAACTGGCTTTTTGTACCTGATTTAACAAAATCTTTGACAAGCCTCTAGCACAACCATGATCTTAAGTGTCAGGCATAGCTACAACTCTGCCAATGGTTTGAAATGCTCAGTTCCCCCACCTCCACCCCAGAATTTAATTTGTGTGTTTAAGTTGTGAAAGTATATAAATATTCCAGGTCTGTTTTCCTTCACAACTGTTACCAAGTTATTCACCCATTAAGTCAGCTCCACTTGCACAAAAGTTACACCATTAGTTTCCATGTGCTTCTTCCTGAATCCTTCTTTTAAAAGCTACTGAGACACTCCTCATGTACAACTGGCACTACCTTGAAATCTTATTGTGCTAAACCATTAAATAAATTAGTATAACTCTGCAAAATATCATTCATGTCTCAAGCATTCTGTTTCAATATTACTCCACACAGCAAATGCTTGGTAGCAGCATTAATGTTTTTTAGCAGTTCCGAAAGAATCTAGAACTTTCCCAAGAGAAATATGCATACTCACTGCCTGCGGGACCATTAACCTCTATGCAACTCTGAACATTTTTCCAGTGCACATCGCAAAAGTTTGTGCTGTTTTTCCATCATTTTTATTTTACACTACTATTTCAAGCAACATTAACACCATTGAGATTATAGCCAGAAATACTCATGGGGTTACTTGCACAAAAGTACAGTTTTGTACCTACCATAAATGTAGATGTCCGATAGATATGCAACTGCAGTCATAACATATGGGTTGTCCTGCCTCAGGCAGCCCTCGGTCGGCCGGATTCTAAAGTCTGGGTCCGACGTCGGCTGATGTCGCATTTCTCTCCGACGTCAGAGCGGCTGGAGTACATAAGCATCAGCCGACGCCATTTTCTTCAGTGTTTCTTGCCCCAGATGCCAGGTGCCCTCCAAGGAAGGCTGTAATCAAATTGGAAGACAAAAACAGGATTCCAGACAAATAAATGAGCAATAAAACAAATACACCATAACAGATATCCCCAGCTAAGAGAAACAGGGATAGGAGTGGACCATAGGCATAGAGGGGGATGGAGGGAGGGAGGGAAAATCCGACTGCAGTTGCATATCTATCGGACATCTACATTTATGGTAGGTACAAAACTGTACTATGTCCTTCAAGAATGCAACTGCAGTCATAACATACGGGTAGAATACCATAGCTTAGCTGGGGGAGGAGGAATGCTCTAGGAAAAAGATGGTGTGGCAATCAAACCCTGCAGGACTGCCGAAGCAAAGCCTGCTCTGGATCTGGAGTATAGAGGGAGATTGTAGTGTTTGGAGAATGTATGCACGGAGCTCCATGTAGCAGCTTCTAGAATGTCCTTAGTAGGCACCCCTCTTAAGAATGCTGTAGAAGTGGCTGTAGCTCTGGTGGAATGTGGTCTGACATTGGCTGGAACAGTCTTTCCATGAAAGGAATAACAGAATCTGATGCAATGTCCAATCCATTTTGAAATAGTCTGTTTTGAAATTGCTTTTCCTTGGACTGCAGGGGCGTAAGCTACAAAAAGTTGTTCAGACTTCCTACTGGCCTTGGTTCTGTCCAGGTAGTATCGAAGTTGCCTGTGAATGTCCAAGGTATGTAACAGTCTTTCCCCCTTATTCTCAGGATTGGGGAAGAAAGCAGGCAGATGAATAGCTTGATTTAAAGAAACCCTAGATACCACCTTTGGCATAAAAGTAGGGTTGGTCCTTAATGAAACCCTGTCTCTGTGAAAAATTATGAACGGTGGTATTGCCATTAGGGCCTGTAGTTCCGAAACCCTTCTTGCTGAGGTAATTGCCAACAGGAAAGCTGTCTTCCATGAGAGAAATTGCAAGTCAACTGAAGCTGCTGGCTCAAATGGAGGTAGAGTCAGTTTTTCTAGAACAAAATTAAGGTCCCAGGCTGGCACTGGAGCCTTTCTTGGTGGCTTAATGTTCTTGATTCCCCTGAGGAATTGCCTTAGCAAAGGATGTGAAAAGACAGGCGGATCAGTGTTATATCTGGCTGAAATAGCTGATGCATGTATCTTTATGGAAGGATGAGAGTCCATTCTTTAGCATGTCTGCCAAATATTCCAGGATGAGTGGGATGTTCAATAATGATGCATCATGTCCCTTGCTGGTATTCCAAATGCTGAATCTCTTCCATTTTGCTAAGTAAACCTTTCTGGTGGATGGTCTTCGAGCCTCTGTTAGTATCCGCTGAACTTCCTTGGAGAGAGATAGGTTGAGGTTATTCATGGAATCTCCCAGGCTGTTAGCTGCAGTGTCTGAAGGTTTGGATGCACTGTTTTGAAGTTGTGTTGACTCAAAAGTAGAGGCCATTGGGGAAGGGCCCACTTCTTGGTGTGACATATGCTCCGTAGTAGTGGATACCAGTGTTGTCTTGGCCAGTCCGGGGCTATTAGGATCCCCTTGGGTCTCTCTGCTTTGATCTTTAGTAATACTGAGGTCATCAGTGGCAGAGGTGGGAATGCATAGATTTTTAGGAAGTTCCAGTTGAATGAGAGAGCATCTGTTTTCCAAGCTTGTGGATGGTATGTCCTTGAGCAGAATTTTTGTAGATGTTGGTTGAGGTGAGAGGCAAATAGGTCTACTTCTGGCCTGCCCCATGCCGAAGTGAGCTGTGTGAAGATCTTCGGATGTAACCTCCACTCGTGTGGGTCTGTGAAATTCCTGCTTAGGCTGTCCGCCAGCACATTGTCCTTGCCTGGAACAAACTGGGATTGTAACTGGATGTTTAGGCTCAGTGATTTTTCCCAAAGATGCATTGTCAGTCTGCAAAGGGGGTAAGAATGGGTGCCCCCTTGCTTGTTTATATACCACATCACAGTGGTGTTGTCTGTCCGTATCAGTAAATGGCCTTGCTGAAGTTGGTGTTGAAAGGCCTCGATGGCATGCATTACTGCCAGCATTTCCTTTTGGTTTATATGCAGATGTGTTTCCTTTGGAGACCATTGTCCTTGTATACACCTGCCTTCCATGTGCGCCCCCCATCCAAGGTCTGAGGCGTCTGTGGTCATGGTCTGTGTTATCTGTGGTTTTTTGAATGACATACCTGTGTTTGCCTGGCTCACCGAGGCCCACCATAGGAATTCCTTTTGTAGGCATGGAATGAGTGGTATGGTTGTCTCCAAGTTGTTGCTGTGCTGAGACCAAAGGCTTTTTAGGTACCACTGAAGCTTTCTCATGTGTAGTCTTGCTAATGGAACCAGGAGAATGCAGGATGCCATGTAACCCAGGGCCTGTAGGAATCTCCTTGTAGTCATCTGGGTAAGATTTGCTAAACCTTTGAAGTAATGAATTAACTTCTCTTGCTTGTCTTCTGTTAGGTAAGCCATTTGAGAGGCAGTGTCTAATTTGGCTCCCAAGAAGATTATTTGCTGGGATGGCTGAAGTCTTGACTTTTGGAAGTTGACTGTGTATCCCAGAGCTTGAAGTAATCGTATGACATAGTCCAAGTTTTTTGTCAACATCAATTTGTCGTCCGCTTGTATGAGGCAGTCGTCCAGGTACGGGTAAATTTGGATCCCCTGGAGCCTGCAATGAGCAATTACTGAAGCCAGGCATTTTGTGAATACTCTGGGTGCAGTAGATAAGCCAAATGGCAATGCTGAGAATTGATAATGCTCTGGCCCTGCAAGAAATCTGAGGTATCTTCTGCAGCTGTGTCTGATAGGGACATGCAGGTATGCCTCCTTGAGGTCCAGAGTAATCAGCCAAGACCCTTGCCCAGCATGGGAAGGAGTTGCTGTAGAGTCAGCATTTTGAACTTTGGTACTATGAGAAAGGTGTTTAATGCGGACAAATCCAGTATTGGTCTCCATTGAGATTCTTTTCTTGGAACAAGGAACAGTCTTGAGTAAATCCCCTGGCCTTGTTCTTGTTGTGGAACTCTTTCTATTGCTTTCATCCGAGTCAGCAGAGAGATTTGCTTGATAGCCTCTGCCCTCTGGTTTTGTGGTAGGTTTGGCATGCCTTGTTTTCTTGGTAAGGTATGAAAATGGAACCTGTAACCTCGGTCTATAATGTCCAAAATCCATTTGTCCTTTGTCAGTCTGTGCCAATTTTCTGCAAACAGAGATAATTTCCCGCCCAAGGGAGCTTCTATTTGTTCCCTGGTAGGTGGAAATAGAGGAAAGTCATTGAGATTGTGGCTGTGGGGCAGGTGAAACCCCTGTGTCACTTCTTTGGTTTCCTGGCTGCCATTGTCATCCCCTGTAAGGACATCTGTATTGTCCTCTTCCTCGGCCACGTCTGTTTTTACCCCTTTGAAACTTTTCAGGATTAGGAAAGGACCAGTTTTTTGAAGGCCAATTCCTACTGAATCTGGGGGGTTGAACCTGGAGGAAATCTTTCACCGTCTGAACTGATTTTGCTTTTTCCTCGATGGACTTTAACACATCCTTAGCATTAGCACCAAAAAGCTTGTTCTTTTCCAAAGGTGCATCCAGAAGTTTTGCCTTTACATGATCTGGTAGAGGTTGATCTTTTAACCATGCATGTCTACGAATGACTGCCCCTGTCATAGCTGCCCTACATGAAGCTTCCAGTGCATCATATCCACACTGCAGGAAGTGATTGCTTACTTGCTGAGAGTTATGTACAGCTTCCTGCAAAGCCTTCCTGTCTGAAGGATCAGGAGCAGCCAATGTTTTCTGTAAATCTTCTAACAGGAAATCCTGATATTGTAACATATGAAAAAGGCAATTCAAAGCCCTCATAGATAAGGTAGTGGAAGTGTAAACCTTTTTACCCCATCTCTCTAATGACCTAGCTTCCCTGTTGGAGGGCAAGGGATTTTTAGAGGTGGAAGCTGAAACTCCTTTAGGCCCCTGAGAAATAGTTTCCAAATCAGCAGTATGGGCCCTGAATAAATGGGAATGTGTTTCTGGGACCCTGTAATACTTGGCTGGAGCAGGAGGAAGAGAGTCAGGGGTAACACTAGAGTCAGAATATAAATCATCCAAAACATCAAGCACAGGAGGAATAGCTAAGGGCCTGTGCTGGGGCTTTTTAAGGAAAGTCCGAAGGCGCTTTCTGGAATCAGAATATTCCTGGCCTTGTCACTTGAAATGTTTCCTCATGGTATGCAGAACTTCCCCAAAAGAAATATCCTCAGGAGGGGAGGCCGAGGGGATGGAATCCTCTGCATCCGAGTCCTCATAGGTCTGGAAGGGCTCTTCCTGGCCATCAGAGTGGACAGAGTCCTCAGAATCTTCATCTGACGGAATAGGGTCAGAGGGTTCAACCCGGGGCCTTTTATCAGAAGGAGGCTGGGATCCTCTCTCAGGATGGGCCTGTGAACCTCTAATCATAGAAATTAAGTCAGCAGCCATAGTCATAATTTGTGTCTCTGGAGTAGGCTGAGGTAAGGCTTTAGAAGTAAGATGCTTTGATTTGCTAGCTGCCTTTGCCCTAGTGTAGGCCTTAATAGACATGGCCATAGGAGGCCTGGCAGCTCCACGTGCAGGAGTGACCTTGTCTACAGCAATGGTCTCGGGCATTTCCTCGGTTTCGGTATCCGGAGGAAAATCAATAACAGGCGTCGGAGTGATATACGGAATCGGAGTCGGTGGTAGACGCGGGCCAAGGATGTCGGTCCCGGTCTTTTCGTTTCTTGGGAGTTTGCGATGTCGGAAGTTCCGACGGCATTGTGTAAGCAAATTTCTCACCGAAAAAATCTTCAGCGAACTCCGCCCGGCGCCTGAGAGTGCGCTTGTTGAAGCGAGCACAGGCTACACAGGCCGAGACGTCATGGTCTGGGCCAAGGCAAGGAAGACAGTAAGAGTGGAAATCCTTATGAGGTATTTGTTTACCACAAGAAAGACAATTGTTAACTTTTTCAGTAATTTCTGACATCGGCTGAGGCAAGAAAAGGTCCCCAACGGGGTACTTAGCTTTTTTGATGACTTCGGAATCGAAGAATACAGGAGCTGACCGACCGGCACTTGCGAACTGCTTCTGCTTCGGGCACCGCGCAGCAAGAAAGACTGAAGAAAATGGCGTCGGCTGATGCTTATGTACTCCAGCCGCTCTGACGTCGGAGAGAAATGCGACATCAGCCGACGTCGGACCCAGACTTTGGAATCCGGCCGACCGAGGGCTGCCTGAGGCAGGACAACCCATATGTTATGACTGCAGTTGCATTCTTGAAGGACATCTTATAATTCATTCTAAGCTCAAAGTATAAATCCTCTTAATCATTATGAAGTGTCTCATACACATCATGACCCAATGTATTTGGCTACTTTAACTGCTTCTCTGAACACACCTCTTGTAACATCAGCTTGTATTTTCTACACTTGTGTTCACAATCAAGCAAAATCTGAACAATGATTTAGTTTGTGCACTGACATTTGCAGACAGCATTGGGTAAATTCATTAAGTTAAATATAATACCTTATAGTATACTGTATTCTTCACATGCATATCCTTGACTTTAATTCCAAGCTTTTCTGACTAAAAATTATTATAGTTTCTCATAGTCTACACTGTAGTCACATAATGCATTTAATCTATGTCCAAAAACATTTTTATTTTATTCTGTATCTTTGCCTCCACTACATGTAAATCTTACTTTACAGACTCATTTAAACTTTTACACATTTCTGCAAAATGATTCATACTCAACTATTAATAGCTCTACAACATGTTCTCTCATGCATACAGTCACACTACTTGCATTAGGTGTGTTATCTGACTGCTCATCTTTTACCATGTAGTCACCCTTATCATTATAATACCATTATTGTTGTTGTTGTTGTGTCTTTCGGCTTTTCCCGGTTAGGGGTCGCCACAGCGGAACTCCGGTCCATTAATGATTGGCAGTAGATTTTTACATGCAGAGTTGCTGGCCCTGACGCACAACCTTCAACGAAGATACGCCCATTCACGCATGTCTCCATACAGAAGACGCTCTAGCTGAGAATCGAACAGGGTGTTACTTTCTTTAATAATTTTGCACTTTACCTCTTCCTTGTTTTTACTCACAGCTTTTATTTTACACACTTCCAGTTTGTCAATCATGTTTTCATATAAACCTGTTTGCTTACTTTACACACATCTAGTGCTCTATATACTCGTAAAGTGTCAAAACTTTTTCTCTTACTCTGCCTCAAACCTGATGATGTTAAAGCAGCATACTGTTCACTTTAGTGAATTAGGCAAGTCCACAGACTCACAGCACTTCAAACTGATCACATAAGCATCAACTGGCTCTTTTACCCCTTCACTGCCAGTGAAAATAAGAACCATATATATGGAATAATTTTCTTCGGCTTTTAATACACCCAAAATCTCACACACACAATCCTGAAAGACAAAAACACAGACAGCACAAACATCAATGACATAAGGTCGACAAAATCCAAAATGACCTAAAAAGAAAAACAAGTGCTTTGCAGGAGAGTAAGTGGCCCTACGCCTCCCCCTCTCCCACACCCCATGCTACTTCTACATATTTTATATATATATATATATATATATATATATATATATATATATATATATACATACACACACACACACACATCTCCAAGGTCACACCACAGTAGGGAAAGGGCAAAAGAAAAGTCCCTGCTGTGACAAGATCTTGCACAAGTTATTGGCTTTTTAGTATGTCTAAGAAACTAGTAATAAATGCATTTAGTGTTCTGTGTACGGAACGTCTGTGGTCGATCTTTCATGTGTCAGTGTTTTCGTCCTTCGGGACTTCAAATGTATCCTATATATGTCTATGTGTGTGTCTATACACTCACACTCTCACTCTATAACACATATACAAACACAAATATGCACATATACAACAGATGAAATTAGAAATTACATCCATTACATCCATATGGATTGGCAGGGATGGTCAATACTGAACAGAAGTGGGTTGGGGTCACTATCTAAAACCTCTATGACCAGATGGGGGGGTCCAAATGCTAAAGGCAGCTACTAATGAATGTAGAATCTCGTTGTCTATACATACCGAGAACGATGGTAAGAGAGTGCATCACTTTCCAAGACATACTGACAAGTTAATAAAATCCAACCGGTCAGTAATCCAAAAACTTTTAGGCTACGGCTGAAACGTTAGAGGGAAAGAGCTTATTTTTTTAAAGTTTTTGGATTAATTTTATTATTTTGTCTTGCTTGGTGGTTGCAATACTGACAAGTTAACGTCGACAAAAAATAGATGAATGATGAAAGCTGCTACTCCTTTTAGCTATCAGAGATATGCCTCATCAGGAGAGAAGTTTAGTTTTCTACTGAGGCCGAACAAAGTTCTGGATGTCAGATCTGAAGGGCAGACATTCGCTTTTGGTAAATTCCCATGAAAAGGACCGATACTATAGCAGTAGTGCACCTTACAATGAACATACATTATTCACCATGTTTTACATTTACACTAGTTAAATTTTCACTGTCTGACTACAAAGCATATAAACCTAGTCCGACTACCCCATAAGGAATGGAAAGGAAGGCTGAATGTCAGATTAATCTCCTAGCATTTTTAACTTAATCATGGTGCTTCCTGCTGAAACTAAACAGATTTTACACCAATTATTATTATAAAATGAACATATAAGACTGTATTTTACTGAAAAAAATGTTCCATACAACTATGCAGTAGTTCACAAAAGATGCAAAATATCTTGTGTCAAATTAGAAAACACAAATGCACCCTCTAGCTACTGTTTGCAAATAATAAGTTATACACACAATGTCTGCATTATCATCTGTTAAGAATTTTATCATCTGTTAAGAATGAATTTAAATATTTTAAGTTTTAGCAACATTGCTTACTACATTCAAAGCCACAAAAAAAAAATTAGTGGGGATGGACCTTTTCATCTTTAAGAGGTCATTCAGAAAGTCTTGGCAAGGATGGCAGAAGACCTCTTCCCAATGAAATGGGCACCCAGGAAGCTGCTTCTGAGTTTTTCTTCGAGGGAAGACCACCTCAGTCTTTTCCATCATGTACTGGAATATACCCTGTGGTGTACACCTGAGCCTGTGACTCTGGTCACACAGGCAAATTAAAGTGGGCTGTGCTGAAGTCAACCTTAGAATAGACAGTCTCCATCAGCTCCTCCTTAAGTCTGCCAGGTTTTTCACTGCTTCATCACCTTCTAAGGAATTTTGCAGTGAGAATCCTATTCCACTCCATCTTCCTTCCTCAGACAGGAATGCTCATCTTCCCCTGCTACTTTTTCAAGCATTGGAGCTACAAGTCAAACATGGAGTCACACGAGCTACAAAGATGTCCTCTTTGCAAGCCAAGTTGGCAAGGAAAGATTATTTTGGGCTAACAGTTAACACCATACCATATTTCCTTAGGCTGCAATTCTGCATATGAGACACAAACACTCACTAGAAAAAAAGAAGCAAGACATCTGGGCATTGAGCAATGACCTGTGAAGCAGGAAGAAATGACAGCTTGCCTTTGCCTATATCAACAGATTTGGGTGAGCCTGATAGGGGATCCAATGGTCCCAAGTATTGCTGCCTCTTGACCAGATGACTTAAAAAACTGTTCAAGATCAGGCCAGTTGCCTTCAAGCACCAACAGATCAATTGGGGTACAGTGGCACTTCTCAAAATTACGTATGCCCACGTGGGTACAAGAGGAGGGTGAGCATTCTGAATTTTGGGATCATCAAGAAGGTGTTTAGAATTGATAGATCATGGATGGGGTGCCAGGTGCTCTCTTTTCTGGGTACCAGAAAAAGTCTGGAGTAGAAACCTTGGCCTATCTGTTCTGCAGGAACGTGCTCTACTGCCCTCATAGAAAACAGGGAAAGGATTTGCTTTTGAGCCTCTGCCCACTGGTTTGGAGGTAAATCTGGGAACCCTTTTGGGGTTGGAAGGGTGTGGAAGGAAAATCTGTATCCCTGAAATACTATGTTCAGAACCCAGTGGTTGTTGGTAATGGTGGCCCAGGTGCTGGTTCCCCGGGGCCTAGGCTGCAATGGCTTAGTGGGAGCAGGAAAGGGCCAGTGTTTTGTGGGACAATGCCTGCTGGACCGGTAAGAAATCCTTAAATGTTTGCATAGATCCTTAGTCGAAGAAGAGTTTTGTGGCATACCGGACTCCGGAAGGGTCGCGGTAGCTGTCTGCGAAGCTACAACAGCGGGCATCAGGGGCTGCAAAAGTGCCTCACTGAAGACCGGAGAGCTGATGACTAGCTTAACTGAAGCGTCGTCGGTAGGTTTGGACCTATGCGGTCTGTCTCTGTCTTTATCTTTACGTTTTTTGGGATGATCTGTTGTCGAATGGCTTACTGAAGCCATATCAGAATTTGAGGACTATAAGCAAAAATATCTGGCTACAATAAGGGCCCAACAACGGATAGTTCTGGCGTTGAACACAGCACAGAAGCAACAATGGGGACATCATGGTCTGGGCCTAAACAAGTGACGCAGTAAGAATGGAAGTCTCGGTGTTGTATTTGCTTTCCACAGGTGAGACAATTATTAACTTTTTCTGACATCGGTTAGTGCAAGAAAAAAGGATGCCCAACGAGGTACTTAGCTTTACAAGACTTCAACTTCAATTCGGTAGACAAAACTCAGGTAACAGCCAATCAGCACTCTTGCAAACTTCTTCTGCTTCGGGCTCCGTGGCAAGAAAGACTGATGTAATGGCGTCTGCTGCCTTATTTTATACTACTGATGACCTGACGTCAGTCCTGAAGTGACAGCAACCAACAGAGAAATACTTGGCCTCTGGTATTCGGGCCGGCCGAGGGCTACCCTGGCAGGGATAATCCAAACGTGATGACTGCAACAATGAAATGCGAAGAACATCTACTTGAAGAGATCCCTGGAACCAAAGACAGTTGAATGCCTTGATCAAAGCAAGCATCTCCTTGACATTTATGTGCTTGCATTTGTCCTTGGTGTCACACCCCTGCACTTTTATCCCTCCTCAAACTGCTACCCAAGCAAAGTAAGTCTGAAATGTCTGTGATGACTGACTGCTTTGGAGCAGGGAGGGGGAAAAAAAAGGCAGACCTGGATTTAAGGACAACCGTTGTCTCCACCAAAAGATTTCTCTTCAGACAAACCCCAGCACTGGGATTTGAAAAGATAAAGGGTACTGATGCCGGACCAAAGAGATTGCAGATACCACTGTATCTTTCTCATGTGGAGTCTTGTCTGAGGTATCATGAAAATGATAGATGCCCTGAGACCCAAACTCCTGAGGTATTCCCCCCACAATGACAGAAGTCTGAATGGAAAATTTTAGAAATAGATCTAAATAAAGATCTACTTTTCTTGTAGAAGAAAAACTCTGAGCTGATATTTCTAGATGACAACCCAGGAACACAATCCTGTATGGAGGAGTCTAGCAAGTCTTTTGAATGTTCTCCTGGAATCCCAGCTTGTGTAAGAATCCTCTTTTCCAAGACAGAAGACGCTGCAAAGATAAGCAAGTTGTCTAAATATGGAAAAATGTGGATATCCTGTGGCTTACAATGGGCTATAACTGGAGCTAGGCAGCACTGGTGTGAACACTCTTGATGCAGTGGATAGTCCAAAACTTAAGGGAGAGAATTGATAATGTGATCCAGACAACAAAATCTTAGGAAATGTCTAAAGTCTGGATGAATGGGGATGTGATAAGTATATTTTAAGTTTAGTGTTACCAGGAAACTTGAAAGAGGAAGAAGAGGTAACAGGTCATGAAGTGACATTTTGAATTTGGGCACTACCACAAACAGGTTTAGGAAAGAAAGATCCAGAACTGGTCTTCAAGCATTTTCTTTGCCTGGCACTAGGGACACTCGAATAAAAATCCTTCCCTGCCTGGGAAGGAGGAACTGGTTCTATCACTCCTTAGGATGACATATGATGAACAGTTGGAAATAATACAGTCTGATCTTGATGACCCCCTAGGAGGAGGAATTCCCTCCCACTGCCATCTGTAACCTTGATGAATGATTTTCAGAAACCATTTGTCTACAATAATCTGCTGACAAAGAGAAAAATGGAGATTCAGAATTTCTGGAAGAAAAAAAAAAAGGGGTAGCAAAGGATCATAAGGTCTCCTGAATAGTCATTCAGACTTGTTGGACTGCCCTTGGTTTTGAGAGGTCCAAGACTTTGTTTTGGAACCCCCTTGCCATTTCTTCTTAAACATCTCTTTTACCTGAATTTTGTTGAGACCGTTTATTCATTTTTTCCCCAAAAAAATTGGATGAGGAGATGAAAAGTCCCTTGGACAATTTGGAAAAGGAGGGCTGAAAAATCTTAGTGATTCTCTGGATCAGTTTGGCCCTATCATCACGCATTTTGATCACCTCTACCGGAGAGGGCCCACACACTAAATCTCTAGCCACACAAGAATTTAAAATCTCATTTTTATCATCATCAGGAATGTTCCAGGAATGCAGCCATACAAACCTCCTCAAAACAGAACCAGTGGCCATAGCCCTGGAAAAAGTATCAACAGAGTCAAATACACACTGCAGACAATGAGTAGTGACATGTGCAATAAAAGAAACCAAGTTATTTAAAGCAGATTTTTCTTCAGAAGAAGAAATTGCAGATACATTCCTCATGCTTTCACAATGTGCATTAAAAAAAAAAAAAAGCTAACATATGAGTCTAACAATTCAAAATTCTGAAAATCAAAGTTGCAGAAGTATGTGCTTTTTTCCATACCTATCAATAAATGATCCCACCTTTATCAGACAGAGCAGGATTGAAATTAACTAAGCAATTAGGAGTAGTAGAATCAACTAGCTATAGCTGCTGGGTCAGGTTTGGGAATAGTGTATAAAAATGTAAAAGAACAAGGAGCTTTAATCACCTTATCTGCCTTTTTAAGGGCAGCTGGCTGAATATCAAGAAAACTGCAGGCAGTAACACACAGAACTGGAGGAGCGGTTATACGTTCTGGAAAATCCTTCTGTAACAACTCGTATTTTCTAAGAAACTGAGAAACCTCAGTTTTCTCCCACTGAAAACACTGGGACATTCTAGCAATAGTCTCAGAGAAAGAAAAACCCCTACGAGGACGATCAAAAACTAAGCTCTCCTCTGAGTCTGAATTAGAAATCTTAAGAAAACACCTGTAACTCTCCCTGTATCTTCCTGTTCAGATTCAGAATCTTGAATCTCTTCAGGAAAAGAGGAATCATTCCTCCTTTTACCAGAAACTACTCTGCAAGAAGGAGCAATAGCCTGAATTAAATCCTGAACCAGACCAAGTAAACTACTCCTATCCAAAGAAATTTGAAGCGGAGTAGATATATGCTTGGCTTTCTATTTCTTTTTTGACAGGAAAAATGGGGCCAATTGTGTTACTAATGGCAGCAACTTCTTCCCTAGGGATGGACAAAGTATTCTGACGTAACGGGAATCTTCAATGTTCTCTCTCCCAGAACTGGCAAGAGTGTTTTTCCTGTGCCCATTGAGGGGACCCCAGCAGATACAGAGGACATGGCTTATCCCCTTGTCTATAGAGGCTGTAGGTGCTACAGTAGATGGATCCGGGGTAAAAGATGAGTGGTCTGAGGTCCAAAATATGCATCTCAAGCAAACTGCTTCCCTGTTGTGACGACAAAGGTTGCTTGTTTCTTGTGGCCAGAAAGAGACCGACAGTGGCACCAGCAGTCTGTTCCATGGTCAAGTCAAAGATGGGGCATCTTTCCATGGGGATATAAGCAGCAATGGCTGGTAAACACTAGCAGTCCACAAAAGTTGCAAGTTCTTTTCTGACAGAAAAAAAACACAGTAAACAAAAAGCATTGTGCCCACCCACAAAAGGAAAATAAACAATTTCTCTACAGAAAAAAAAGTTTTCAGTTACTTTACACCACATGTAAAATGACAGAAAAAAAAAGTGCTCCATTTAAAAGAATGTTAGTCTCTAGGCAGTACATTACCAAAAAACACTCCTGGCTTTAAAATATATTTCCTGAAAATGAAAGTAATAAAACATCAACAAAATTAAGAAAATGGAAAGTTTTCACCCAAAGGGAACTTACCTGCCCTGGAAGAAAAAGCACAAGCTGATCCTCAAAAGCCTTAGAGGAGCTTATTCTTCATCGGAATTATAGCTCTGAAGGGCTTCATGCTCAAACTGGTCTTTCAGTCAGCTTTGCTCAAGGTGTGTGTGTGTGTGTGTGTGTAAGGTGCCCTGAAGTTCTGGAAGTTGGCTGATTTGTATCCTTGGCAGGATATAGCCCATATAGCTAAGGTTACTACAGCAGTGATAAATATTTTAAAAGTCTTTGAAAGTCACTTTTTCACATAAAAACACAGTAAACAGCACTTAAAAACATGTTGCCAGTCCCCAAAAGTAAAATAAATGCAATTTCACCACAGATAGTTTTTAAATTACTTTAAACAACTTTTAAAATGACAGGAAAAAATACAGAATTCTCATTCAGAAGTACAGTAGTCCCTTCACAGTTCGTTAAAACATGAACTCCTAGCTTTAAAATATTTTTTCTGAACAGGAAAGTTATAAAATTAACAGATGTTATGTGATCCTATCTCGCCTACATTCTGACTGATGGGTTCGGAGCCGATCCCTCGGCTCCGACTCGGCACGCTTATGCCAAAGAGCGAAGTCTCTTATTGGCTGAGCTTACTATATCCCAGGATGCACCACTACCAGTCCCCCAGATCTCGTTTGCCGCTAACAAGTGAAGACGTGGTCTCGAGCTGGCTGAGCTAAGTAGTGATTAATTTCACTAGTTTTTCTGTCAGGAATTTCTTTTTTCTTCAACAAAAGCTGTTTTAACAGCTATTCTTGTGTTTAGAGTGAGTTTGGTGAAATTTACTTGGTAAATTCTTGTGTTGTGAGTGTTGACTAGGAGTACCTCTTGTGTGGAAAGGCCTTTCCGGTCTTTTGATTGTAGGTGACTTCTGTTTTGTTTAGGGATCTCGGATCCTTTATACTGTTGATAGTTTCTCTTTCTTGTAAAGAAGGACAAAGAAGAGAGAATTTCTTTCTAATTACAGTGTTTGTACTGTGTTTTGGGCTTTAATTCACGGAATGTCTCAGGTACCTAGGCCTTCAGGCTTTAAAAAGTGCACCAAGTGCAACTTTAAAATGTCGATCACAGATGACCACTCTCTCTGTGTTTATTGTTTGGGTGCAAAACATTTGCAGGAGTCCTGCAGCGTGTGTCACGCTTTTCCTCGAGGGTCCTCCAAGAGAGGAAAAATAAGCTCATATTAAAAGGTCTTATAAAACCCTCCTTTGAAGAAGCTTTAGCATCCTCTCCTTCTCCTGCTAAAGAAAAGGGCGTCGGCTCCGACCAGTCCGTCGGATCCGACCGCCAAAAGACATAGGCAGGTTTCTCCTTCGGCTCCAAGGACTTGGAGCCGAGGGCGAACGGTCTGCCTCGATGCCACCAGTCTCGACTCCTCTGGCTTCGGAGCCGATGGCTGGGGCATCGAGAGGCGGAGTCAACTTCGGCTCCACTGGTCTCGGAGCCGACAAAGGTTGTCCGCTCAGACACTTCCTCCTCGGCGCCGAAGTCCTCCTCGGCACCGATGGAAACTAGTGTGGGTATTCCTTCGACGCCAATAGTCATCGAGTCGCCTCGGGCGGTCCCCTAGCTCCTTGGGGCCGTTGGAGAGGCCATCTCGAACCCGTTCAGTATCCTCTAGGTCATCGAGGATGTCAGATTCGGACATAGACAGGGTGCTCCAAAGACTGTTCCAGTCCCCAGTCTTTCAAAAATTTGTTTCGGCTCCGACCCAGTTGGCTTCGGAGCCGACGGCCCATGCCCATGTCATTGCCATTCCTCCTCCGACCGCTTGGCTCCGTGGAGCAGGTGCTGTTGGAGCCGGTGGAGGTCTTAGGGTCGGCTCCGACCCTTGCTCCAACCCCGGCCTTCGGGTCCGAGTTTGGTACACGGACTTCTTCGGCTGGACCTGGGGTGATGTTTGGGACCTATGCTGTCGGTTCCGAGCCTCCCTCTCGGTGCTTGCTGCGGGACTTCTGTCTGCTATCATGGCTCGGGACCGGACACTCCCAGGATTCTGGGGTCCGGCTTTCAGAGCTATGAGGAGTGCCTTGGCCAAGTCTTCTTGCCATCTCTCCGGCTTTACCGGCACCTTCCCTGGGCGTGGAGACTGGGTCTTTGGCAGTTCCCTGTCCTTAGGCAGCAGAGCCCCTGGGCCTGAGGTTACCCCATTGGGGTTCCCTCCTCCTGAGGGTTCTTGAGTTGTCTTCAGAGGAGCCCCAAGGAAGAGATCCTGCAAGAGGAAGCACGTGGACTCCGCCGAGTCTATTACATCGGACACTGGTCTTGATGATGCGGAGGGGTCCCCGAAGTCGTCCTCGGATGATGTCTCATTTGCAGACATCTTAGAGATCCTCAAACAACGAGGCGGCTGGATATCCAAACCCCCCTCTGCTGATGAGTCAGTGCTCCTCAAGGCCTTTGGGGCTCAGCCCTCCGCCTCCTGGGTGTCTCCGCCCTTTGACGAGCTCCTGGATTTAGTTTGTCGGAGGGCGTGGGAACATCCAGATACCGTGGAACCAGTCCCTTCTCGTCCTAACAAATTTTTGTCTGCCCCACCCGAGAAGGAGTTCCTCACTAAAGGCGTGGCTGTAGATGCCATGGTGGTGGCATCTGCTACACAACAGGACGTGGCAGAGGCTTCAACGTCCGTCCATCCTCCTAATAAGGAGTCTAGGAGCATGGACCGCACGGAAGCGTACCCTGACTTCAGCGGCCTTTACTTTAAGGTCCCTGAATTATTTGGCACATTTTACCAGGCTTCAGAGGGATCTGGTCAAGGAGCTGTCAGATTCCTCTCAGGTAACCTACCTGAGCAGCTAGCCCAGTCGGTTAGCTCTCAGTTGGCTATCCTTGCTTCAATTTCTAACTCGTCCATGAGGCTCATTTCATATGCGGCCAAGGCGGGTAGAGCGCAGGCACAGGCGTGGCTCTACGGAGACAAGCCTGGCTCCGTTGTGTCATTTTGCGGAGGCCTTCAAGTCTTCCTTCACGCTCCCTTTGATGGGTCCTCTTTGTTTGGACCTAAGGTTAAAGACACTCTTACCCGCTGTGAGCAAGAAGGAAAAACTTTATCTGCCGTGGGTGCACGTTATTCCACTCCCTTTCGGCCTTATCCCAAGGCTAAAGGAGGAGGGAAGATGTGGTTCCGCAAATGACGACGTTTTCCATCAACAGCAGGAAGATTCCCCTTCCAGAGGCAGAGGACGGGGAAATTTTTCTGGGAGATGCCGTCCCAGAGGCGGCAGAGGGCCCCGCAATTCTGGAGACCGCGAGTCCTTTCGTGGCTCTTCAGCCTCCCACACTTCATGAGGGATTGCCCGGCTGTGCTGCTCCGGAGCCAGTCGGGTGCCGTTTCGCCAAGCACCTAAAAGCCTGGGAGTCAATCACTCAGGACAGATGGGTGCTTCGGATTATTGCCGGAGGTTACACCATTCCCTTCACGCACTCACCCCCACCGTCCAAAAAAATCCCGGACCCACCACCCAGTCAAAGGGAAATTGCAGCCGCAGAAGCGTTAAAGCTGCTAGAAAAAGGAGTCATCCAACCGGTCCCCACAGACCAGATCGGATCCGGAAATTATTCAAGGTTCTTTTTAGTGCCAAAAAAGACAAGGGACCTGAGACCAATATTGGATCTCAGCAGACTAAACCAATCCGTCACGAAATCCAAATTCCAAATGGTCACGTTACAATCCATTCTCCCATTATTGGAGAAGGATGTTTGGATGTGCTCCATAGATCTCAAGGACGCCTATTATCACATACCGATACATCGGGTGTCCAGGAAGTATCTGCGCTTCAGCCTGGGAGACAGTCATTTCCAATTTTGTGCTCTGCCCTTTGGTCTCACCACAGCCCCCAGGGTGTTCACCAAATGTTTGGCAGTAGTAACTGCTCACCTGAGGAGTCTTGGATTCCAAGTGTTTCCCTATCTGGACGACTGGCTCCTGACTGCCACCACCAGTCATCTACTAATGGACAACCTCAAAGCCACTTTTTCCCTGGGTGCTACCCTGGGAATTACATTCAATTGGTCAAAGTCTGTCTTGCTGCCCTCTCAGCGCATAAGGTTCATAGGAGCAGAGATAGACTCAAAATTGATGCGCTTTTCTTCCTACCGAAAGGATCCAAACTTTACAAGGCCAAGTTCAAGCCCTGCTTTCAAGATCCAAGGCCCCAGCCAGGATGGTCCTGCAAATTTTAGGTTCGATGTCTGCCACGGTTCTTCTAGTTCCTCTGGCAAGATTGCACATGAGGATTCTTCAGTGGCTATTATCGACTCAATGGTCCTTTCAGGATCTTCCCCTCAATCACCCCATTATGATTACAGAAACGTGCAAACGGGACCTTCGCTGGTGGCTTCAGACATCCAATCTAAATCAGGGAAGTCCTTTGTTATTCCCCCACCAGTGGTCACCCTGACGACAGATGCCTCCCAGACAGGGTGGGGGGGGGCATTGTCTGGGCAGGTTAGTTCAGGGTTCCTGGCTGCCGGGCGAAACTTTTCTCCACATCAATGTATTGGAGATGAGGGCTGTACTTCTGTCCCTACAGGCCTTACACAAGTTTCTCCCTCAGGGCATTATCGCCATCCACACAGACATGTCGGTGGTCTGGTATCTAAACAAACAAGGAGGGACCAGATCTTACCCCCTTTGCAGAGAGGCCATGAGGGTGTGGGAATGGGCTGTAGCTACCAGCCTTTTCTTGGTAGCGACCCACATTCCGGGGAAATCAAATATATTGGCAGACAGATTAAGCAGGACAATTCTCTCTCCTCACGAGTGGTCCCTGAACGAAACAGTAGCAGCTCAGGTTTTCAGAAGATGGGGGACGCCGTGCTGCGACCTGTTTGCAACACCACAAAATACAAAGTGCAAAAGTTTCTTCTCCTTGACTCCACATCAGGGGGAAGCAGCTATGGATGCTCTAGCACAACCTTGGCCAACAGGGCTACTTTATGCTTTTCCTCCGATTCCACTTCTCCCCAAAGTCATTCAGAAAGCTTCTCAATTGGGGTCCACAATGATACTAATTGCTCAAGACTGGCCTCGTCAGGTATGGTTTCCTACCTGAAGAAACATGCGGTGGACGATCCTTGGACTTTAGATCTAACTCTGGATCTGCTAATTCATCAGTCGGGACGACAACACCAGTCCCTTCACACTTTGAAGTTGACAGCTTGGCTCCTCCACTTCCGACTTTAGTCAGAAATCACACCTTAGACCCGGAAGTTATTCACATTTTATCTTCGGCCCACAAACCCACCACTAAGAAATTGTACCTCAGTAAGTGGAAGAGGTTTGCTATCTGGGCTTAACTCAGGGGCTTAGACCCTATCACTGCTCCAATCCCAGAGGTTTTGAAATTTTTAACATCCCTGTTTAATCAAGGATCTTCTGTCTCTACTATTAAAGTCCAACTAGCGGCTATCTCTAAATTTCACGAATCCATGGATCCTCCGTTGATGAGCAGCAGATTATGCAAAACTTTCATTAAAGGTGCAGGGCTGTTAAGACCTCCAGTTTTTCATCCTGCGCCTCCGTGGGATCTTGATTTGGTGCTTCGTGCATTAACATCTTTCCCTTTCGAACCGGCTGCTACATGTGAGTTAAAATATCTGTCTTGGAAAACTGCCTTCTTAGTTGCAATTACCTCTGCAAGAAGAGTTTCAGAGCTTCAAGCCCTATCTATCAAACCACCGTATTTGATTTTTCACAAGGATAGAGTATCACTTAGGCCTAATCCATCTTTTGTCCCAAAGGTCTGTTCTAATCTCTGTCTCCAACAATCTCTAGAGCTACCAGTTTTCTTTCCAAAATTCTCCAATGAAGCAGAATACACTCTCCATAAATTGGATGTTCACAGGCAATTGCACTTCTATTTAGACAGGACTCAGCAAATTCGTAAATCAGACCAGTTGTTTGTGTCCTTCTCAGACAATAAATTGGGTAAAACCATCACAAAAGCTACTATCTCCAAATGGATTAGAGATTGTATAACTCAGGCTTATTCCTCTTCGAATAAGCAACTTACAACATCTATCAAAGCTTACTCTACCAGAGCTATGGCGACTTCTATAGCTTTTCATTCCAAGCTCGCTATTTCTGAGATTTGTGCTGCGGCTACTTGGTCCAATCCGCACACTTTCATTTCCCACTATAAATTGGATGTGGCATCTAAAGGGCGAGCATCATTTGGTTCCACGGTACTCAGGAGTGTTTTCCAGTGAGCCACCCAGGATTCAGGTGCTAGGGACGCTGTCCCATCAGTCAGAATGTAGGCGAGATAGGATCACATAACATCTTTTAGTTATGTACTCACCATAACTTCAGATGTTTGGGATCCATCTCGCCTACATTCCTAATACCCACCCTCCTTCCCCCTGCCTTGGAGATCAGAAGAGATTGAACGGTTTTGAGTTCTACTGTTTTATCTTGTTTCATCTGACGATGTTATATAATCAGTGCGTGCATGTGTGCATGTATGCGGACAAACTAGATCTGGGGGACTGGTAGTGGTGCATCCTGGGATATAGTAAGCTCAGCCAATAAGAGACTTCGCTCTTTGGCATAAGCGTGCCGAGTCGGAGCCGAGGGATCGGCTCCGAACCCATCAGTCAGAATGTAGGCGAGATGGATCCCAAACATCTGAAGTTATGGTGAGTACATAACTAAAAGTTTTAAAGGATGAATTTTTTTCCCAAAGTGAATTTATCTGCCTAACAAAAGAACAGCATAAATCAACAGTTGATCTTCGAAAACAGCAGCAGAGTGTACTCTTCGGAAGCACAAAAGTTAAGGGCTTTGTGTCCAGACCTGTCTTTTTTAGTCACCTCAGTTCAAATTTGGCTGATGGTTTGGGTACATGAAATATGCCCTGAAGCTGTGGAAGCTGGCCAGCTGTTCTATGCTATGCAAGAAATAACCCATACAGCTACAGCTACTGCAGCAGAGATAAATATGATGAACATAGTGTAGTTATGGTCCAGGTAAGAAATGAAGACAGAAGGAAGGGAAGCAAGGTGATAAGGTAAGTGAGAAAGGTGAGAGATTACAGAGACAGTAGCAAACTGAGGGAGAGGAGATTGTTTATCGTAAAGCTGGAGAGCAGGTTGTGTTAGTGATGTCTAAAATTAGGTAATGGAGCTATTCTAGAAGCATTAGTACCATTCATGCCTGCTAAGGAAAAGTTTTAGTTCTTTCTGGAATTTGAGGAACTATAAAATGGACTTTATGTCATTTGAAATGAATTCTCAAATTTTGGGAGCAACTTGCAAGTCTGAAAAATGCATGTCCTACACTTTTCAAGTAAGTGAAAGTAGTTTACAAGTGGGATGTGGTGTTGGACAATGATCTAATATTACACGATGGTTGTTGTCTCTCTCGAATGCTTTTTGTAGGAGAAAGGCAGCTTTTTTGAGTGATGAGTTTATACAGCCTAATACAAGGGTGGTTCTTTGTTTTACTTCTTTATTTTTTTTACAACTATCCTATTGGAGGTGTAGTAAATCAAGAACTCCTCTCTCCAGTGTCTTTATATGCCAGGATTAAAGGGTTGGCACTTCTACTTCCCCTGTAGAAAAGAAAATGATCACCTTTGTATTCCAAGTCAGCTATAAAGTAAACTGCTTCAAAAACAAAATAACTAAAGTATACACAGACAGGGCTCAAATTTAGCTACACTGATTAGGACACAGCTGCTCTTTCATACAAGTCTGCCTTCTTTCTATCAAAGAAGCAACGTTAGACTCCACAAAGAAAAGGCAGCATCACACATTCATGTCTGTGCTGATTTAGCCTTGAAAAAATATTCAAACATAATTATATTACAGAAATGACTGCGGTGGTGATGCTGCGGTAGCGTTGTCGCCTGACAGTAAGACGTTGTCCTGTTCGATTCTCAGCTAGAGCGTCTTCTATGTGGAGACATGTGTGAATGGGCGTGCCTTCGTTGAAGGTTGTGCATCAGGGCTGGCAACTCAGCACATAAAAATCCACTGCCAATCATTAGCAGACCGGAGTTCCGTTGTGGCGACCCCTAACCGGGAAAAGCCGAAAGACACAACATAATTACAGAAATACTATAGTTTTGATCAGTGATGCATCCTGGCACATACAATTTAAATAAAAATAAAATAGAAGATTTTTGCAAGCAAAATGGTCTTTGAATCAGAACTGACCATGTGATTGAGGAACTCTCAGCAGCCTGATGTGGTAAATGTTTACTAATGTCCAAAATATAAATAAAATGCAGTAATCTGACAGCCATGCTACTGGACTGATGCATCTTTACAGCAAGGGCAGTATACCGCACATAAACTTTATTAGAAGGTCTAGAAATAGACAAAACAAAGTGCTTCCAACCTTTGCTCCCTCTCTTATCTAGGTCTGTCATAACCAGTATGAATCGCTGTGTACTCTTGATAGGAACAATATCTCTATAAATATACACACATACGTATGCTTATATATATATATATAGATATATATATATATATATATATATATATACAACTACTAGGTTTTCTTGGGTGTGTGTGTATATATATATATATATATATATATATATATATATATATATATATATATATATATGTGCTTGTGTTGGGGGAGGGGGGATTACAGTACCAGTATAGAATGTTTATGAAGCACAGACCCAATAAACTTGTACAACACAACACTTTTTTCTTTGCAAAGCTACAATTCTCCTTTTTTAAAATGCTCAGAAAATTACACGAACACAGTAACTACCAGCGATAGCTCCTGGGTTTATTAAAGTACCATTTCCACCTACAAGGTTACCAGAAACTTCTGATTCAAAATCAATGCCTTTACATACAACAGCTGAAGAATGGCAGATATGACAAACAATTTTTCTCTTTGACTGAGAATAACCTATCTAAAAACTCAAGGATTCATTCCAAACTTAAATTTGATAATCAAATGATGCGGAGGGAACAAAAATATGCTTTAAAGATCACATGATCAATTCTTCTGATTCAAATACTGTTTTGCTTCCAAAAATCTGTTTTTATTTAAATTTTATTTAACAGGGACTGATCACAACTAGGCAATTTCAGCCTCAGCCGACAAAAGGTACAAAAAAGGTATTAAGTAATGTCAATCTGTAGTATAGTACAAGAATCACCAGTAGACTCAAAACACTGAACCAGGCATGGCTCCTCTTCAGTGTGTTTTTTTTATTTTGTTTTTAAATTGATTTTTTTTCTTTTTCTGTTATATATCCTTCTATTTATTAATTTGACTACTGACTGCCCTACTTGTTCCCCATGGGTAAGAATCATACATGGGAGGCCATCATCCAGGCAGCCATAAGGGTACTACCCAACCATATCTCTAGTGACTCACGTGACAGCCTGCTGTGCCTGGGATTCCTACAGTGCTGCACCAGCAACTTACATTTATTTCCTGATATTGGTCAAACTGCAGGTAATATACGAATGTGCAGCTTTGTGGACATACAAGTGTTAGTCCATAATAGCTCTGCTGGCAATGAGGATAAAGCCTAGGCTACGACCCAGGCAACCCAAATTTGATTAACAACTTGGGTCCCTGTTGGAGATGGCAAGAAAGAGGAGAGGAGAAGAATGACTGCCTCTATTCAGGGTGAGGGGTAGGAGCATGTGCTTGAGCCACATGGAAGTGCTTGACTTCAGAGGGCAGGACTACTTGACCACACTGTATGCAGACATGCATCACCAGCGTCCACTGCACATTAACTCTCTGAATGGCAATCAGCATGTGGTAGGATATTGCTAGGGTTTAAAGAAGAAATGTCCTCCTTGTTGTTGAAGACACTACACCAAGTATGCTCAACCACCACCACTGGGAATGAACAGGTCACAGGATTCCAACTCAGAAAAAAAAGCTCCAAGACAGATTTTAAAGCCATAAAGCATTTAGTGAGTGGGGTAAAAAAGAAAGCGTAATGTGCCTCAGCAAGCAGCTTCAGACACTGCTAACAAATGGTCTTATGTTAAGGAAAGCCAGGGGCAGATTACTGGTTTAGACAGCAGACAAAGAAATCTGTTTTAAATTCTGATGATGTCATTTGCTGGCCAGTACTGGCAAATTAAACTGACCAGCACAATACCTGATCTTAGCAAATGAAACAGGGGTGCTTAACAAGATTGTGTTTTGTGCTATAGAAGTGCATAACTGGTTTGCCTTTTTTGTGCTATCATAGCATAATCCCCACATTCCATGCACTACAAATGAACAATTTCCAAACCCCATTGAAATTATAAATTATTGAACAAGCAAGGACTTTTTGCTATGCAGTTCTCAAATACAGAGCCTGACTCTTCCTGAAAACACGTGTGTTTTCCAGTGTTAAAATTGGAATGCAACACAGAATATTATACAACATATGGAACTTTAAAACTGTTAAACCCATCCGCCATCCAGTAAAAACTGTTTTTGTACATATACGTCACTGTAGGGCTTGACCATTACAATGCTACAATGTTCTAATTAGGCCCATGACCTAAATCAAGATAATTACACATCAATTTCCAGGTAGCACAAATCCAAAAGTCCTTCATCAATACCTTAAGTTTAATTAATTGTTAAAACTCAGCTTTTTACCAAGTATTTCAAATGAAGTTTCTTCCATCCCTAATGACTACTCCACTAATGGGAAAACCTAAACATTATCAAGTACTGATGTCGAAGGAGGAAGATCATCCAATTCCTATTGTCAACATTTCAATACATCAGCCCTGTCAAGGTCACACACTGTATCCCTCTTTGATGTTTGTTGGACATGGAGTATTTATTTATTTATTTTCTTTATCTTACTTAGTCGTGGTGGGGGCTTGTCCCCATGTTAGTGGGTCCAGAGCGAGACTTGATCCTCTACTTTGGAGCTTTTATCCCCCGAGCCTCCGCTGAAAATGGGCTCCTACTCAGTCAGACTATCCCAGTAATCAAATGTCAACAAACAGATAAATAGAATAAAAAAATAAATAAATACAAAAACTATATTTTTGTGTCTTCTGTGACCTTGGGAGTGTTTAAGTTTCAACTTTATGCACCTCAAGGTTTTAGACTTTTTAGTTTTTAGTAATTATGTCAATTAAAGCAGTTGCACTCCAAATCATCTTTCAAGTATTGAAACCTTTAACCATTTTGGTTTAAGGGCCACCTCCCATACCTGGCATAATTTGGCGAACAACATTACAATGTCCAACTTGCATCTCCACAGTCAAAGCGGTTTGATGTCGAGCATTTTGAGGGCCAGATAAAATGCTTTGGTGAGCCAAACTGTGGTACTTGGGCCACCTATTGAACAACCCTTTATTTTAAATCTTCCTACCATGATCTTTATCAATCCTTTATTCTCTGAGGGAATAGATATTAGACTGGTTGTATGTACACCCACAGAGCAGACCTTTTAGGTTGTGCACCCTTCAAGGATCCATCTTTTGCTCCCTCTCCCAATGGGGTAAAATCTTCGAAAAGCAGTGGTCTCCACACTGAAATTTGCTCAAGTAACAGAAAGTGACATTATGCCTGCTTCCTTTCTGAAAACTATTCCTAGACAATGCTGCCAAAGGTCTACCTAAAAGCACTTAAGAGTCCGTGTAGTCCAGCATAACCTTCATAGTCTAATATTTTCCTTAACAGCAACCTTTAATGTAGATCCGTTAATAAGCATGGTGAAAAATTCTAAGCTCACTTTTTATTGTGATATGTCCATTTATATTCAGGAATATTCTCCAGTTAAAGACTCAACTGTGGTCTGCATGATACTGAGAAAAAAAAATAAAGAATATGCAAGATAGTGGTCTATAACTGCACTGTTACCTCATCAATGGAAAATGGGGAGATTTAACTAAGGGCAAATATTGTGAATCATCACCAAAATTTGGAGGACCTAATCCTGAGATGCTCTGTTAATTGCGATGAATTTCCAAGCTGTAGGGGAATTTTGTAAGATATGCAAATCACTACTCAACCTCACTATCTCAAGTGGAGACTGGGATCAAAAGAAACACCTGTGATTTTTTTATGATTAACTGCAAAACTAAATATATAAGGTTTCCCTAGTATCGGTCAATTTAAGGGAAATTCAACCTCTTTACTGCCAACACACTTTGGTCAGCAATGCCTACAGCTGAAAGATGTGTGAGAATGGAAAATCCCTGAGGTTGGGGAATATGCCCTTTTCCGAAGGACTATGCAATCTCAGACTTAGTATTTAGAATTAGCAGGGGGCTTATATGTTCTGAGGACTAGCCTCACAGCATGAGCACAAGTGTGTCAATATTTGTGAAGCTGACGTAGCCGTTCAACGGTTCCTACTATAGCCATACCCACACGTACATTATTCTACCTATGTAAGTGTGTGTGTGTGTGTGTGTGTGTGTGTGTGTGTGTATATATATATATATATATATATATATATATATATATATATATACACACACACACACACATATACAGTAGATATAAAAAGTGTACACACACCTGTTAAAATGCCAGGTTTTTGTGATATAAAAAAATGAGACTAAAATAAATCATTTCAAAACTTTTCCCACCTTTAATGTGACCTATAACCCGTACAATTCAATTGAAAAACAAACAAATCTGTTAGGGGGAAAAATATAAAAAATGTACAATAAGCTGGTTGCATAATTGTACACACCAGACCTCTCAACCGTACTGAGTTCCTCAGAATTTCCCAGTTTTGAGTCTAAAATAATGGGGTACCACAAATTCCCAAGTGGCCCCTTAAAATCATGATTTTTATTTATTTATTTACAGTTTTTAGTGCAGGACCTGCGTGATGACGTCAGCATGCCTGACCTTGACTGCCTGTCAGGGAGCTTATAAAGTCATAGTTCTAGGTGCTCAAGACACTATTTATACAGCACATAACAGAAGCCTTTAATTAGCTAGCAACAGACAACATAACATACTTAATATATTAACACAACCAGATCTTAATAAGATATTTAATTTCATTCAAGTTAAATGTAAATCCCTCCACGAGAAAGACGACTTTCAGCAATGCTACGTAATCAAGACACATTTACTTGTGATGATTAGCATTTTCTATTCATACTCTTTCTTTTCACTGTATTTGCAATGTCAGTCTTTGTTCTCAAACTGCCATTTTCTTTAGTTTAGCTCAAGTGCTCTGTACTACTACTTTTCTCGATTCAGCAATCGCTGAAGTACTTCACACAGTTGGAAAACATCAGGCCTTTCCCTGGATAGTAGGAAATAGTAAGGTGATTGTAATATATTAGTCCGTGCTATAAATTCGACATTTGGTATGCTCCTTATGTAGATATGGGTTGCTGGCTATTTAGTTGGTTTCACTCACAAAGTGGATCCCATACCCATTCATTGTGTGTGTGTGTGTGTGTGTTTGTTTACAGGAGCATTTCAAAGATACCCAGTAACCCGAGGTATTGTTTGTATTTTTTTGTGCCACCACTTATTTGCCTTGTACAATGCGTACTACAGTTTGAGACGTTACTTTATAATTCCTGTTGTGTGCTGTGTTTACAGTATCAGTGTGTCTGGAAAATGTTGAAATATTTTTTCGGTTCTTGCTGTGGACTATTTATACATTTTTAAGCAAGTCTCAACCCAATAATTGGAATAACTATTGCTGGTGAGTACCTAATGTTTTATCGTTGACTGTAGTGCAGACCTGGTTGCTTAAGTACGCAAGTACCGAAGCAGCATTGTGGCAGTTGGAATATCTTCAGAGTGAGGGAGGCTGTTCAACAGCTATACTACAAAACGCTGGTTTTAATTAAACACACGAGGGAACTTGAAAGTTGGTTCCTACTCTACCCAGTCTCCTGGCTTACTGGCAGGGAGCTGGCAGCATGCTCTGTAATTGGAAACTGCTGTGGCTGGCTGCTCAGACAGCCAGTCAACTCAAGCTACTCAACTCATCCGTAGAAAGGATGTCTCTGTCTCCAACCCAGTCCTTCAACAACATAGTTTTTCATTTGCTGTGTTTCACTTAAGTGGGCGAAGTCTTGCAACTATGATGAAATATGTTCTCTGTGAAGACTCACTGTGCCTGTGATAACTGGAATGCAGGAGACCCTGTTTTTGTTTTCACTCAGAAATGAAGTCGAAAGCTGCAATCACTTTCACTTGATGACATGAATGGATTTAGTACTGAAAAGAATGGGGAAGGAGGGATGGTCGAGCGAATGGTGAGTGAGTGGACAGTACTGCTTTAGTGCTTACATTGTTGTTCGGTGTTACTGCTGCCTAATGTTGCAAACTTAAATGTTGGTGGTTTACCGAGTTAGCGGCACACAAGTTGGCACCTCAGTGCAATGTTATTACAATATGCGGTCGATACAGTTCAGGGGGAAATTTTTCTGGCAAATCATTAATCCGAGGATTAAAGTCACTAAATAATGATGTGCGTTTTAGTTTCAAACTTTGTATCCTTCACAAAATGCATGCCTTGTGGCGATGCTAACACAATGAATGAAATGAATGAAGTAATAGTCAAACCATGACAAGCTCTGATTGAGCTTGCTTTTTTTTTTTTTTTAACAGGAAATCTATATGTGCTGGTGGATGCTAATAGGTCAGAATTGGAATCAGGATTGAAGCAACTTATGTAAAAAGCCATTGTGCTTGCTCTTCTTGGTGCCCTGTCTGTGTAACTTTACATTACTGACACATTAGACTTGCTGCTGCATATTACAATTAGGCTTTGCCAGATTTCTTGAACTAAGACTGAGGTTGAGAGGGATGGCTGTATGTGTGGGTATGGTAGCTTATTCAGCTGAACTGGTCAGGTTTGCATTTGCAGTTGTAATAAGTGAAATAAATAATTTCCTTTGGGAGAGCTGCTTAAAGGAATAAGTTATAGAAGCATACCATGTGTTTGCTTTCAGAAAAAGTACACTTGACTACTTTGCTAATGGCTGTCTGCACTGCAAACAGGGTCATCTAAACTGCGCCAGCACCAACTAACTTCACCTACTTTTTTTTTTTTTTTTACTTACCATTCATTCTGACCACAAGCTTACTTGATTTTAATTTTGTATTTGCTTTGCTGTTATTCTCAAATTAGGTACACCCACCAGTGAACATCACTGATGCACATTAAAAAATGGTTACCATTTACTACAGGGTCTGGGGCCATAGTTTGGTTGTCTGTTCTTCAGTTTAAGTTTGAAAGTTGGTATCCCACAATCCCAATGGAGTGGGCGGGGTTACATCATTATGTATGCAAAACTTATGTTAATCAGTGTTCAGATTTGTACCTATTTTTTGTGGGCATTTGACCAGATTTTTGATGTTTCCAGGTTGACAGGTATGGTGCACACCCTTAAACTAATGCTTTGTTGAAGCACTTTTTGATTTAATTACAGCATTCAGTCTTCTTGGGTAGGAGTCTATCAGCATGGCACATCTTGGCTTGGCAATATTTGCCCAGTCTTTCCATGCAAAAGTGCTACAAATCTGTCAAATTGCGAGGGCATCTCTTGTGCATAGCCCTCTTCAGGTCACCCCACAGACTGTCTATTAGACTTAGGGCTGGGCCATTCCAAAACTTTATTTTTCTTCTGGTGAAGCCATTCATTTGTTGATTTGGATGTATGCTTGGGGTCATGGTTGTGTTGAACGTTGAAATTCCTCCATCTTCAGCTTTCTAGCAGACGCCTGAAGGTTTTGGGCCAAAAGTGACTGGTATTTACAACTGTTAATTTCCTCCACCTTGACTAAAGCCCCAGTTCCAGTTGAAGAAAAGCAACCCCAAAGCACAATACTGCCACCACCATCCTTCACCGTGGGGATGGTGTTCTTTGGGTGATGCAAACTGTTGTTTTTGCACCAAACATACCTTTTGGAATTGTGGCCAAAAAATTCAACCTTGGTCTCATCAAACCATAACACATTTTTCCACATGCTTTTGGGAGACAATGTATTGTTTTGCAAATTTTAGCCAGGCATGGATGCTTTTCTGTGTAAGAAAAGGCTTCCGTCTTGCAACTCTGCCCCACAGGCCAGACATATGGAGAATACTGGAGATTGTTGCCACATGTAGTACATAACCAGTACTTGCCAGAAATTCCTGCAGCTCCTTCAGTGTTGCTGTATGTCTCTTGGCAGCCTCCCTGACCAGTTTTCGTCTTGCCTTTTCATCAATTTTGGAGGGACGTCCAGTTCTTTGCAACGTCCCTGTTGTCCCATATTTTCTCCACTTTTTGATGACTGTCTTCACTGTGTTCCATGGTATATACAATGCTGTGGAAATTTGTTTGTACCATTCTCCTGATACCTTTCAACAATGAGATCCATTTGATGCTTTGTAAGCTCTCTGCAAACCATGGCTTTTGCTGTAGCAGGCAACTGAGTAAATGTCAGGAAAATCCTATTAGGACAGCTGAACTCTGGCGTTAATCAGTCTCTTTAATTGACGGCAGGTGTGTACACAAGAAGACTGAATGCTATAATTAAAGCAAAAGGTGCTTCAAAAAAGTATTAGTTTAAGGGTGTGTACACATACAACCAGCTTATTGTACATTTTATTTTTCATAATTTTTTCATCTAACAAATTTGTTTGTTTTTTCAATTGAATTGTACAGCTTATAAGTCACATTAAAAGTGGGAAAAGTTTTGAAATGATTTACTGTGGTCTCATTTTTTATAACACAGAAACCTGGCATTTTAACAGGGGTGTGTACACTTTTTATATCCACTGTATATAAAAATATAAATAAACAGAGGTGTTAAGATATATATCTTAGTTGAAGGACTTCAGCACATCAAAAAAAAAATAATACTTCTCTAAGCCATTCACATATCACCTATTCAAAAAACATCATCTGTCCTCATACCACACTTGTTTCTGCTAGATTAATGTTAAGGCAATTTTCAAATTTGGATCACAAGACTGAAAGACAGGTTTCTAACTTCAGACGCTTGAGTGATCTTCTTACCTTTTTATAATGTACAGCACAAAATACATGTCAAAGATGAAGCTGGTTCACATCGAAACATAAAATAAGGTCCACTAATATATTCATCAAATAATCAGTATTAAAATCCTGAATTTAAGAAAGGGTGTGTAACCTTAACACTGGTAGCAGATTTTACAACTGCCTCTTAGTAGTTTAACAACCCACTTACTATTGTAAACTGTTATCTTTGGATAGCTGAACCTTTGAACAGTGCAGACAAAATAATGCAATGCATGAAAGGTGGTAAAATAATCAAACTCTGAACAATTGTCACATGTCGAAGGACAAAGATGGAAACTGTAAGATAAGAAATCTGTGTAACAGTATGTATTTATAATCAGTGGTAAATTATCTTTACAGTCCTTTCTGACATATATAACTGTTGCTAAAAGTGAAGGTAAATGAACTCGGTAAGCATAATGTTTTGCAAAAAGGGCAATAAAACAATAGTCATAAACTACTGTATTTGGAAAAAAACTTCTCAAGTTAGTTTTGAAGGATTCGCTGGCACCAACAGATATCAAAATGCTATTAAGTCAGGTTAGCATATATTAGTGTCAAAACAAACATGCCAGAAAGACAAACCTACTTTGCTTCTTATGCAATTACATGATGTCTACAGAATGTTTCATGTCATTTTTAGTGCATTACTCTGTGACCTCTCAGGGTTTGGAGTTGTGAAACGTGCAACTTAATGGTATGATATAATGAGATATAAATTAAATTAGATGTGAGGATTGATTAAACTACAACTATATCTTTTCAAGGTATCTGAAAAGCAGACATCAATGAGCAGAAGAAAACTAAGCAGATGAGTTGCTCATACATAACTGCATTCCGGCAGCTTCCAATTAAAGAGGCTTTGTCATGCAATGTTGCCCTGATAAATCTGAATGAGCTCAAAGAGAATACTTACGTAAAACTCAACAATGAGAAAAACTGTCTTTTATAGTCAAATCCAAAACAAGTTTAGCAAGTAGAAAACTGAGTATGAAAATTATCTACATAACTAAATCTTAAGAAACCACACAGACTTTTTTTAAAGGGATGCTGTAATCCTGTGCTCCATCAGACCCCTACTTAGTAAATACACTATTCCCATGGCCATACTAACTCAGAAAGAAATGAACAGTTAGCTTCTCAGAAGAGCACCTCTTCTTATTCTGGGGTAAAATTACCTCACAGGTGCCCAATTCTGTAAACGGGAGCAGAAATATTACATTTTTCATCATATTTCCATTTTGAAAAAGTTAATCTTCCATTTTTTTTCTATACAACAGCTAACTTCTGCTAAGTTTAGCACACTTCACTGATGATAAACAATTACACTTTGCAAACAGTTTCAAAGAAATATGTTTAGTTACCAATAAAACTTTTATCTTTTAACTTAAAGTTAAAATGTATTGTTCCTCTGTACAAACATACAGTAACAGTGACATAAATGCTTAAAATACCAGCGCTTGCAGTATGACAAAACTGTTGGCACTCTGGAATGAATAACTCAGTTGATCAGTAATGCACACTCCAAAGTGCACCTGTGTCAACTGCAATCCTTCACGTAAACCACAATATTATTCCATCAACAAATGGGAAAAGGGGTTGAGAATGAATTGATTCATTAAATAATTCAACATAAGAGAGAAATCATTTGGCAAAAAGGACCATACAGACCTCTTTGTAATTAGAGAAGTCACTCTAGTTGTTGTGTCTTTCAGCTTTTCCCAGTTAGGGGTCGCCACAGCGGAACTCCGGTCCGCTAATGATTGGCAGTAGAGTCACTCTAGTACTGTATTCAATACTGTTCAACATTGTGAACGTACAGTTGTGTAAAATCTTACCATAACGCTAGATGTCTTTCAATTCACTGCCTTAGGTTGCTTTAAGGTAGACCTGAAGCCACACACATGCTGCTCTTGTAGCATAGGGCATAAAGATGGTGTCTGTACCATTCTAAGGACTGTAAGACCCAGTAGGAATGTCAGCCCAAGAAAAAACAAGAGGTGACCAGTACATCCAGAAGACAAAAAGACCGGGGAAGAGGGAGGGAGTGGATACTGCAACAGTGAAGAGAAGGACATCAACTGTTATGATAAGATTTTGCACAACTGTACTACATTCTTCCATTTTGCTCTTGCAGTATTCACATTAGAGAGAGTGCCAAAGCTCAGGAAGGAACTTGAGAGGAGGAGGAAGGACCAGTAGAGCCCCTCTAGAAAGTCATGAAGGAGGGCTCTAGCAAAATCAGCTCTAGCTCTGAAGATTCCATCCAACTTGTAGTGCTTGGTAAATGTATGCACAGAAGTCCAGGTAGCTGCGTCAAGAATAAAAATGCAATAGAAAAAGCCACAGCCCTAGTAGAATGAGCTTTAACAAAATAAAGAAGGTTCTTACCATGAAAAGACCAACAAAAAGAGATAACTTTTGAGATCCAAGAAGAAATGGTCTGCTTCGATACAGATAATCCCAAGGACCTGGAATGAAAGTAAACAAAGAGTTGATCGGATTTCCTAATAGTCTTCGTCTTATCCAAATAAAATCTGAGTTGTCTATGCACATCCAACGTGTGCAGCACCTTCTCACTAGCAGATAATGGAGAAGGGGAAAAAAGTGGGCAAATGAATAGACTGATTAAGGGACAACACATTCACCACCGTGGGCATAAAAGGAGGATTAGTATGCAAGGACACCCTATCTGGCAGAAGTAAGGGCTAACAAAAGAACAGTCCTCCAAGAGCAATGTCACAAGGAAGCTGAAGCTGCAGGCTCAAAAGGAGCCAGAGACAATTTCTTTAAAACAAAATTAAGATCCTAGGGAAGAGGAAAATGTTTCCTGGGAGGCCTAATATGAAGGACACCTTTAAGGAATTGTTTAACTTCAAAGCTAAAGGAGAAGATAAAGGCAGACAAGCAGAGAGAGAGAGCTGATAAGTGGGCCTCAATGGAAGAATAAGCCAACTCAGCATTGAGCAATTCACACAAGTAAGAGAGAACCAAACAAACATCCACAGAAAGTGGATTCAGGTTATGAGATAGACACCAAACAGAAAAACTCTTCCATTTGGATAAGTGGGATTTCCTAGTACTGGGTTTCCTGGCCTCCTGCAGGACCCCAACCACATCCTCAGAAAAAAAGGTGTCTATGTGGAATCAAAATCCTATTGCCCACAGAGTCGGTTGAAGAACGGACAGGTGGGGATCGATGAGGGATTCCTTGTCTTATGTGAGTAGGTCCATCCTGTGAGGTAACTTGTGAGGATTGCCCTTGGCTAAATGTAGAAGAGGGAACCAATGCTGTCTTGGCCAAAAGGGAGTCACCAACAAGATTTGTGAGGGCATCCTGTTGACTTTTGAACAGGACTTTTGGAATGAGAGGAAGGGGAGGCAAAAACATAAAGAAATATCCCCTTCCAAGAAAAAGATAGGGTGCTCACTTTCCACACCAGTGGACCTGGTTCTCTGGCATAAAATAGAAGAACCTGTCTGTTCAGAGGGGAGGCAAATAGGTTTATCTGAGGAGCACCCCAGTGATGGACAACATCCAGAAACACATCCCTGTGAAGCATCCATTAGTGGAATCGAATTGAGAACCTGATCAGAGTGTCTCCCACAATGTTTTGACCTGAGGAAATGTAAACTGCCTGAAGAATCACTTGATACTGAACACCAACATCCCACACCAGGAGTGCCAACTGGCTAGGAAGATAAGATCTGGTTCCCAGTTTGTTACATATCACATCACTGTGGTGTTGTTTGTAAACACCTTGAAAGGTCCCGGGAAGAAAACAAAATGAAAAGCCTGAACAGCCAGCAGAAGGGCTCTCATCTCGGACGCTGATGTGCTCTTTCTGTTGAATATGAGACCACAACCCCTGCATTTTTAGGGAGCCAAAAGCTAATTCCCATCCCATGTCTGAAGTGTCTGTGAGCAGCCCCTGAGAGAGGAAGAGGGGGATAACAAGGCAGCCCTGGGTTTAGGGAAAACTGCTGGATCCACCAGTGGACTTCCTTCTTGAGACAAGGTAGAAGAACTACAAATTAAAGTGGATGAGCATGTTGAAGCCAAACTGACTTTAGGAGCTACTGAAACTTCCTCATGTGGAGTTTGGCCAGAGGGTGCATGGAGGGTGGTGGATGTCATGAAACCCACAGCTCTCAAAAACTCCTTGGCTGTAATGGAGGCCAGAAGAAGAAGAGTTTGAAAGAAGGAACAAAAAGAAAAGACAAGTAAAAAGGAACCCAAATGGGGCACTTATCTGTAACAGCTCAGTGAAACTAGCAATGGAATGTAGGCATTTGGACTGATGGCAAAGAAGTTCCGAGGATGGTACGTCCAGACATCACCTTTATGGCCTATGCTACATGAGGAGCATATATGTGACGTACGGTATACCTCAAAACAACTTAAAGCTTTGGTATACTGGCCAGACGTCAGGCTATCCTTGGTAGGGCATCCCTAATGTTATGTATACTGCAACAGTGAAATAGAAAGACATCTACAAGTACATCATTGTAAAGGCATTCATTTAGCTTAGAGGAGTTCTACACAATTCAAGCAACATGACAGAGCTTCACTCATTATTTAAAAGAAAACTCCTCACTCTCGTATAGCTGACTTCAAAGCTTAGGTTTCCTTTCTCCCTACAATATGGTTCCAGTGTTGCTTTGGTACCAGAAACCCGCTTGTACTTTTTAAAACTTTCATTTCCTTGAGTTGGAGTCAAAGGAAAGGAAATCCCACCTACTTTTTCAGCTTAGCTTCTTACATACTTTGCAGAGGAACTTGTCTCCGTCTGCATGACATAGCATATACGCAGTTAAATCTAAGTTTCCCTGTCAGGGATTGCTGTCAATCTCAGATGGGCAATTAATCCTGCTAACATCAGTAACACAACAGGTGCTATAAAAAAAGAAAGCTGTGGAACTGTTTTCCACCCATCTTATTGTAGACAGGAAGAGAACTTAACACTCCCCTTTCACAGCAAAACAAAACAGTTAGATCAGTCAGGGGTTTAAAGGCAGTTGTCACCTCTTCTGACAAATTTACATAAACAGCATCACAGTACTGAAATACTAACCTTTAAATGTTGGTTATTTATAATAGTTTATATGTTAAGATAACTAATGTATTATCAAAGGTTTCTATGACATTTAGAGAAAAGTCAAATATTTTTTCTTGTAAAGTTATCAACACGTTTACTATTTTAATTCCTCCCCCCCACCCCCCCACACACACACACACAGGACATAAATGCAGAAAGAAAGACTGTTGGCAACCCTTTCTGCTAGGTGCACTGATATTGTTCATAAGGTCATCATTTATGCTTTTTTGTGACATCCTTCCAGAGATGGATGCATATTTAGTACACACAGCTCCATGGAAAGAGATTCCCACTGACTGAGTCAGTCCTCACAGTGATAAGAGTATGCGAACATTTTCTAGTCCAAAAAGGAAATGGGCCATTGATGGCAACCATAATATACAGCTGAATTTACTTTAACATACATTTATGTTTCCTTGCATTAGAAACATTAAGAAAAAGAAATCAGAATTACTCAACTGTGTTTAAATGCACGTCTGACTGTGTGTGTGTGTGTGTGTGTGTGTGTATATATATATTTATGTGCGTGTATGTGCACACAAACAAGTACGTGTGTAAAGCACACATCTTACACATGTACAAAAACATATGAATGTGTATGTATAATGGAGAAAGATTATATACCTGTGTGTGCTTCATGTACGTTAAATAAAAAAAAAATAAATCAAAATGGAAATTTTTAGAAACTGCATATTTGTGTGTGTGTATGTATGTATATGTCTGTGTGTATATCTATATATATATATATATATATATATATATGTATATATATATATATATATATATATATATATATATATATATATATATATATATATGTGTGTGTGTGTATATATATATATATATATATATATATATATATATATATGTATATGTATATATATATATCTCACAACTGAAAAAAAAGGTGCACAGGCCCAGAATAGGGTTTTACATTCCAAACTGTAAAGAACCATAAAATCCAGAACGGCACTCCAAACAACCCTCTGTGGAACCAGAATGGCTAAGTAGATGTTATAAAAAATAAATCTACCATGAAAAATGCAGAAAAATGTTTCTTTATTTAAGTTCTTTACTTCAATTCAGCGCAATGAAGTAAATAGCACACAATAGCTAACAACTCACGGGTACAGCAGCATACCGGTTTCACCGTCTGGCATCATCAGTGCAGTATTCAGTATATACATGAACTGATATGAATCAACATACGTTACGATTTACTCAAGCTTGCAATTATTTTACATTCATCTGAAAGTACAGACAGAAAAGGTTACAGTTTTGTAAAACTGGAATTACAACAGTAAACATTAAGGCCACTTGTTTCTTTCACATGGGTTCCTGTCACTTAATTCTTAATGAAAGCTTAATTCTGCGAATGCCTATTCATAGAACCCTAATCGAACACCCTTTCATTAAACGTTTACATCAGCAAAATTGTTTCCTAGGGAAGGGTGTTAGTTGGTCATCATTACAAATTTGCCCTTTTCCCCAATGTAGTGCAATCTTGGAGTTGGTATATATAATTAGGGGGAACGTGTGGGGTGTCGGGGCAAAGCTCTCCACCTTGGTGAGTTTAAAATAATCTGTTGATTGTTATGATTGCTTTTGTGGCCAAGTAGTTTTATTCCCTAGGAAAAAGTTGTGATGATGTAAATGTTCGATGAAAGGGTGTTTGAAGCATTTGTGGAATTAAGCATTTGACAAAGTAATATAGACCTCTTGCACACATAGCCCTAATTTCCAATGCCTTTCCCACTCACAGTATCTGATTTGACCTTGCAAGGTTAAAAACAAAAAAAAAACACAAAAAAAAACAACCTTGTCATTAAGGTAAGTATTTGTTTGTTTTTGTTTCACGTAAACAGTACTCAGCGTTCAGAGCTTGTATTCGATCTTGGTTCACTCAAATGCACATTACTCATGCAAAGCAAGCCAGAACTGCAGTCATTCCATTAGCACAAAGGCATTGCTCCCATCCCAACTGTGTACCCAGAGAATCTTCTTTGAGCCTACAAGGTTTAAAATGATAAAAATAAAAAGACCACGGTTACATTACTATATTTCTTTCATATCACATAGCCAGGAACTTGCACGTGATCTTACTTCAGGTCAGCCATATACACTTTACTTATGCAAGAGTAGATTTTGTTTAAACAAAACATCGATAAGCTATCTTGATGCATCTTGACTACCCATACAAAAAAAAAAATCTCATCCGCAAACAGCCCCCCATAATACACTGCATACCTAATATCCCTTTGACACCTGCCAGGATATTATATTAAAAGAAAAAAATATGAGCTGCCTAGTAATAGCCAGATTATTCCCCCCACTCCAGACAAACTGGTGAAATGTGTACAGTGTGTATACCTTGACATCATTGTATAATACAGCAAGGATCATTTACTGCTGTGAGAGTTTTCACGCCTCAGCATGAGGGTGTGGGGAAAGGTCTGTTAAATTCCTTTAGAATTACAAAAGAATCCCTTTACAATAGCCTAATATTTACCTACTTTCTTTTGGTGGAAGTAGGTATCAGCAAAGAACAAGGTCTGACAGGCACATAAATGAGGTTCAGTTGGGGAAACACAGAAGTAGCTCTGTTACAGAAGGTGTGCTAGACAACAGTGCTTCACAGTCCTGACATCCTATCTTAATGGCATGAGAAAACCACCACCACTTCTTTAAGTCTACCATGACTCATATAAGGAGGACTTGAAATGTATTCTGAGAAGAAGGAATGAAAGCAAAACAAGATCACATTACCAAAGCAGGCCGCATCATCCCCATTTTGTGGGAAAAGCATTAAAATTGTAAAAGCAGCACTTAGAGTGATTTTGAGGTATTAAACTAGCTCAGAAAACAAAGATACAATGAAAAAAACATTTTTTTAGTTCTAAGGTGGAGTTTTCCTTTAAATGAAGTCCTTGTAAACACTGTTTTCATCTCTGTCTGCTATATTTGCACAGCCTTGCTCCCCAAGCTTCCACTGGAAAGATGCTTCTCAGCCCAGGTAGTTTGTGACAGTAAACCAATGGAAATACAAATAATAACCATGGTCCATCTACTGTTTAAAAGCTTACTTTCAACACAGCGGATTCATACAACTTGGCTTTTATTTTATATTTTAACCATATGAAGTCAATTATATTGGATTCATATTTGTTGTGGTCAGGAGTGGTGTTAGAACTTTGGGGGACCCCAGAAAATGTCAAGTTAGGGGACTCCAGGGACTTTCAATACAAGTATCAGCCTGTCACTGTTATCTCTCCTAAGCAACCTTTTAGTTTATACTGTAAACTTTTAGGGGTAGTATGCACAGACTGACCTGTAGCTGCAATGCTCTTATATTACAACAGGCCTAAGTACCACACTATGTTGGCTCACTTCATAAAGGGACATTTACAGTTACCGACATTTAGTTGCAACAACAATACATTATAACTCCTCTATGTAAAGGGCTGTACTTGGGTGAAATGGCACCATAGGCATTCCACACTGTTTCAGCACCCCTCATACACATATCCTCCAGTGTTCCCCATACCATGCACATTACTTTTTTCTTCCTTTGATCTTCTATGCAATTGGAGGTATTTGGTCTTCTCCTCTGAAGTCTTAATTTCTGTGTCCGTCCCAGTGTGCACATGCTACTATTCATCATCTTCATCACTCTGCCTTCACTGCCCAGATTTCTGTACCATACAGTAGTTCTGGTCTTACCAGTGTTTGCACACCTTACTCTTCAGCTTCATTGGCATTCCATCATACACTATATCCCTGACACGTTATGCAGTTGGCTGCAGCACCTCTAATTCTAGCTTTCACCTCCTCATTCAGACTTCCCTTTTCCTCAACCATCCATTCAAGGTTGTTAACTTGTTCCACTATTTCCCTTTTATCTCATTTGTTAGCTTCTTCTGATTTCCCTATTTGCTGTTACTACAATCGTCTTATCTGTATGCAGTTTCATCCCACGTGCCTTCACTTTTGCATTCCAATTCCCTACTCTTTACTGATGTTTTGTTCAGAGTCTTCCTGTAATACCATATTATCTACATAAAGCAACTCTCCTGATCTGTCCTTTCTGACCTGTTTGATAATAAAGTCCCATCACCAGTATGAACAGCAGTGGGCTCCAATCTGAATTCTGATGTACACTCCCAGTGAAAACCCTCTGAGAGCCTGAAAACTGTTAATATTTTTGTCTTTGGGTCCTTGTACATAGCCTGCACTAATTCTGCCAATGTTGCTAGGGCTTCATACCATCACAGGATTGCCTAATAAGCTTCCTTGGGACCTTGTAATACATTTCCCCCAAGCATAGGAATGCCCAGTTGGACTCTTCCCAGCTATATGTCTCAGTGCAAACATCAGGTCAATTGTACTGCATCCTGATAAGGCTCCAAACTGATAGTCTCCCATCTTACTTTCTACTACCCTGCATATTCATTTTAACAATCACCTTCTCCAGAACTTTAATGCAGTATGATAGGAGCTTAATAACTCTATACTATCCAGAGTTGTGAATGTCCCCTTTGTTCTTGCATATTTGCACTGGTATGCTTATTCTCCAGTCATCTGTGATACACCTTTTCTCTTCAAAGAGCTACGAGTCCTCTCCTCCCCAGTTCACTCAACATCTTGATCATATCTGCCCTCACCTCATCTGAGCCTGCTGCTTTCCCTGACTTCCTTTAGTGCTATTCTTACTTCTAGGGTGGGCTCCCCTACTACCTTCATGTTAGGCTGGATAGTACAGCCTCACTGGGGTTTTCTTTATTCAGATGCTGCTGAAAGTACTCCTTCCATTTACCTTTAATGTCCTGTGGACTGGTGAGCAGATTGTTGCTGGCATCCCTTAGAAATGGCTTCTGATTACATTCTTCTTTGTCCTT
Source organism: Protopterus annectens (assembly GCF_019279795.1). NCBI lineage: Eukaryota > Metazoa > Chordata > Ceratodontiformes > Protopteridae > Protopterus > Protopterus annectens. The sequence continues at coordinate 1,605,629,623 of NC_056731.1, forward strand.
CTGTCTTAGCTTTGCAAACTGACAGAGTTCCTTTGTGCCATCTACAGAGTCACTTTCCAGAAGCTGGTAGAGCACTTCTGATGACTTGTTTTTTCACTACTGAAACTTCTCTCTTGGCTTCTTTGTTAGCCAAATATTCCTTCTTAGCCTGATCCATCATTCTATCTTCCACTTTTTCCTGCATTCTTTCTTTCTTTTGATGATATTCCTGGACTTAAGCATTCCACCATCATCTTTCCATATGTACCTTATTCCATAGCTTGCTTGGCTGATTATCTGTTCTATAGTCTTCATACATGCTGCTTTTGAGGTGCTGCCATTCTTCAACTCCACCTATTTTTTCTTCTTCTTGAGGTACCAGAGCCCCGAGTATTTCCTCGAAACTGTATGCTTTCTCTTCAGTCAACTTCCAGGTTGCACCAGCTTATGTAGCCCTGCTTTATCTAGCAGGTCTTTCAACTGCTGCCTGCATGCACTCTTTTCGTCCACATCACAACCCTGCAGTGGGGCATAGGTCGAGAATATGAATACCGCTCAATCATTACACTTTAGTCTGACTGCCATGACTCTGTCGTTAATTCTGATTACATCCCACTCTGTCTTCTGAAGCCTCTCCGTCACCACAGTTCCTTCACCATTTCTAGTCTCCCCTCCTCCTGAGTAGTAGACTCTGGATCCCAAGCCAAGTGACTTTACTGCATTGCCCTTCCACGTTGTCTCCTGGATACAGAGGAAGTCCAGTATCCCCTTATGTCATCTATTTCTAAGCTCCATCCTGTTAGTGAATCTATACTGAGCATTGCAATCCTGTAGCTTATTGAGGGCTTTATGGTGAGCACAAACTGTCCAACAGGGACATATGGAGTCCTCCCACCCATTACCATGGGTCAAGTACCTATGCACATTTTTTGACAACTTCAGTCAACAAGACCAAATCATCTAGAGCCATTTTTTTTTTTGTTGCTCTAACACTGTCATGTGGTTAGCCCTGACACAGCATGCAGTCTGTGATCCATGTTCTCCTACCTAGAGGACACTACAACACCACATTTGATGCCTACAGCTGTTAATCTGCACAATTCTCTCCCTATAGGCATCACCTAGAGTATGTGCTGTCCAGGACTCAATTCAATTATGTGCAAGTCTCAAGTGAAAACACACAGCATGTTTGTTTTTGGGGGGGTGGGACAAACGAATATATAAGGAGAGCATGCAAACTCCATGTGGGCATTGGCCAATGGTCAGCATCAAAGCAGCTGCCAAAAGCCTTGAAATCCTTCCATCCCAGTCAATCTCCCAGCAGAATGGGCTCTCTTTAGAAACTTAGATCATGGGTGTTACCTCTGCAGCACCAAGCTGGCTCCCATTTTTCCATTTTAGATTCAAGTTGTCTGGGATACTGTATCAGGCACAACAAAAAGGGGCCCAAGCTCGCACTGCAGTAGCAAAAGAAAAAGTGGAATGGTATACAAGATTTGGTGAATATTTTCTAATAACCTATTTACACACAACTGTTAAACTCATGTATCTGAGCAAAGTCAACTGCACATTTGCCTTGCCTATAGCTGATGGCAGGAAGCTCACACGGTGATTCAAGGACAAATGTTTTACTGACTTTCTCAGACATTACACTTCCTTACTTACTGAAGTAATGCACAGTTGTAGCATTACACTTTTCACTTTAACAGAGTAACCCTGTACCTGATACAGGAAACATGGAAAAAAATTGGAGAAAAAAGGTAGGCCAAGACAATGTAACACATTTAGTGATACAGATATCATCCTATCAGCTTCCAGCCTATCTGGTTAACAGGGTCTTCCCTCCAGTGTTAGAGATAGAAAAGCCAGAAATAAAGCAGATAAATTCTAAATGTTTATTGACACTGGGTGGACATTAAAGACAGTGGCTCTCCTCCAAACACGTACAAACATTAACTGACCATAAATATTCAAGATTAAGTTATCTACTGTAAAAAAATACAGTGACAAGAAAATGCATCAGAAGCCTATCAATGCATGCAATAAATCAAACTTTTACAACACACTCAGCGGTATAAAACATAAATATCACAAACGGCAGAAGCATATCTCAAAAATAATGTTATCAAGATTAACATATTGACTGTGTAGCAAATTTAATAGGAAATATTAAGTCTCAGAAGTCTAAGCAAGTCATGTAAATGCCGTCTCAGAAAAAATGGAACCAGAAAGTGCAGCTCAAATTCATCTGTCCTACTTTTTTCATGTTCACCAAGAAATAATACCTAGAAGAACCCTTGCTCTTTATGTCAATTAAGTGGTCATCTATTTTTAGCAAACTGCCTATATCTTTAACCGTAGCAAAATAATACTCTTGTCAGGACTGGGAAACTAAAGTTTTCATTCCTGATTAAGTTATATGAAAGAACACCTCCATAGCAGCATATTACTCTTCAACAAGTGTTACAAAACAAATGCAAATGTGAGGGAAAGAAAACAACACTAACTAGCTGGTAACCATACTGATGCAGAAATGTACACTTCAGGGCAAAGGAGTAAATTGAAATACAACCGAGGTGTGGGGGCAGGCAATACTGAACTGAGGTCCAGCTCACTTCTTACTTATGTTACAAAAGTGAAACAGATGAGTATAGAGTAGTAGCACTTCCAATGTTTTACTAAACTTCACCAGCTTCACCAGTAGGTTGACGTCTTTAGCTTAATCCTCTCAAGACAAAACTGAAAACAAATAATTTTCTAGGCCTCTTTTACAAATACACAAATTAAAAGCTCTGTCAAATCGTAATTACAACATTCCATTTTCTGTATAATAACCTGGTATGAATTTCACATGCTTCAGTAGTCTGTTTGAAATGGTCACTCACCCATCACTTCTGAAGTGTTCCGAAGTTCAGGCTCAAACTTAGCATAATTTTTAAAACAGAATCGAAATGGCAAACAGATGCTAAGAAAGATCTCTTGATGCACAACATTTTTATCACACACCTGGTAATAGGTGCTACCTGTATAAGCTACATAGGTCGAGCACAACCTACACATTTTTATTTAATCTGCTCTGGTGCACACAAAGGCCAGTCATCCTTTAAAATTACATAAAAATACTTAATGGTTTCAACACTCTGTCCTGCCTCCTTGATGATTACATTGCCAAGAAAGGCCTGCCGGCTTGTGAAAGGAAAGAGTATGAACTATTAAACAAGATACTTCTGTGGTCCAGAGTTTGATTCTTTCAGCCTCCATTTGCCCTACTGAGTAACTCTGCACAAGTCACTTAACTAGATATTGCTCCCAAGGTGTGTCCAAAAAATGTCCAAATGAATGAGTGCTCTTCCCTGGTTAACAAGCAGAAATACATACTTTCTGTTTAGTACAGTACTCATTTTCTATCCACTGCTGCAAAGCATGGTAAACAGTTTTAAAATATCAAGTTCAAATGTAAGCTACAGGATGTTTTGGGCGATATTCTACATTATTTTTGTAAACAGAATTTTACTTCCTTATTTTATTTAATTTATTTATTTTGCCTTTGCTTATCAAAATTGTCAAACTGGGTTTAGTCAAAAACCCCTTTTCAGCAGAGAACTGGGGGGAAAAAGCTCCATCAGACATTCAGTAATGTACATGAACAGACATCAAGTAATATACATGAACAATTACACATTCATTTACCAGTGATATTACATTCATATGGAATAAAACCACACTATTACACTATAAATGTTGAACACTGAACAATAGATAAGAGATTGTGTAATTACTGCTTAGGAATTCAAAGGTATTCCTAGAAATGAAGGTGAGGGAAGCAACAAGGCAGGACAGAAAATGTTAATATTGTAGTCAAGAGGTAGTGTATAAAGCATGTTCATTGATATATATCTATGGGTCTACTTCACATACCTGAAATACCACATAAACAAAGACCAGATGACTGAGACGAGAAAGCCAAAAGTTCAAATAAATGAACACCCGAAAAGCTGAAAAGTTTTCCAGGTTAAGTAACTACTGGGCCAACAAGGGGAGACTTACGCTCTTCCCCACTGTAGTGTGATCCCAGAGTTGGTATATTTAGTTAGCGGTGTGTAGCCCCCCCCCACCTGGGTAGGTTGTAGATGGTGTGGTGTGCTCTCTTGAGTGTTTTTGGCTTACTGGTTACTTACCCTGGGAAGTTTTTCGGTTATGTGGACATTCCTTTATTTGAAATTTTGGCGGTCTCGTCCCGGTCATCTAGTCTTCAGTATGTGGTATTTCGGGTAGTGAAGTAGACCCATATATATATATATATATATATATATATATATATATATATATATATAAAAAACTATTATAAATATGTCTACGACCATCATAAAGGTTACATTAGAAGTATAGATGTGGGAGTGAGCAGTGTCACAAAATTATGTATATGGTCTGGAGGCGTTAATAAAACTATTCAGGTGTTGGTGAATACAAGTTGTGGGGCACAGGATTGTGTAAAGACGAGAAATGGTTTGACGATATGACAAGCTGAAAATATCAGTAGCACTTACATGCAGATATACAGGAGCAGATCCATTGAATTGATTTTTTTTTTTAATGAGCTTGCATTCAGAAAAGATTTCAGTGGTAGTGAGATGTGGTTCCATAGATTATCTACACTGTTTGAATAGTCAGTCACCTGCAGTATTAGATTATTTGGTTATAGTGACTTTTCTCTAGAAATTCTATTAGGGGAATAGTGTTTTATTAAGTTGTTAAGGGTTGGACAATTTTCTGTCAGAGATGACTACGTATTGCAGTTAGCTGGGTAATCTGGTAGTTCTAACCACTTTAATTCTCTGAGGGCTACGCAGTAGTGATTTCAGTTTACTGCAAATTTGGCTATTTTATTATAACATTGCCCACTTCTGAACAGTTGTGAGACTTGAAGGTTAATAAAGATCGAGCAGCAGTGAGAAAGTAGAGGTTACATGTCTTCTGGCTATTTCAGTCAGGTAGGATTTTACTCTGTATAATGCATCTTGTTTTTGAGGATTTTAACCACATGTGGTACATGGTGGTCGAATTTCAACAGGTCAGATCTGATTATACCAAGTAATTTTGTGCAGTTTATTCTTTCCTGGGGTTGCTGGCAAAGACAACAGTGAATAATGTTTTGATAGAGATGTTTTCTGGGGTAAACAGCAATAATGGTGTGTGTGTGCATGTTTTCAGTAGTAGTTACAAATTATTTAGCCATGTTTCAATCAAAAAGAAGAATTGTTGCATAAAGTCTTGGAGTTCAGAGAGATTTAACTGAGTGAGTATTGAATTAAGGTAGCATTTTTGTAGCAGTGTTTAAGTCATTGATGAATACACTGAAAAATGTGGGGCCTAGTGTAGGTCCTTGTGGGATACCAATAGTTACCGGGAAGAAGGCAGATCATTTTTCCACTTCAACACGTATGTTCTGTTTGAGTGGTAACTACAGAACCAGTGCAGTGAAGAATTGGTGAGCTTGTAAATTGTCAGCAGCATGCACAAGCCAGAAATACTGAATAATTCAAACAGTTACAAGAAGCTTGTTATAAGTCATTTCAGTATTGCCTGACATTGTTTTATTCTCTGCCAGACTGCTGGAGTTAATAAGCAGCTCACAATCAGGAGCACAACAATCTGCTCAAACAGGCACTAGAGAGTGATGTAACTGTATTTTCACACTTGCGGGCTACAGCATTTCTTGTGATCAAATATGCACTTAACATGGTACATTAGAAGTAGCTGCTCCTGTTCCCTTACAGTTGTGATGGAAGGAAAGTAACTCTAAATGCTAGGAAGAATGCTCCCTGAATAGCAAAGATACTGCAGATGTAACTATCCTTCATGAGCTCTTCAATCAGCATGAATTTGTAGAAGGAATGTATATGTCATGTCAACTAATTTCCCTTAATCAGGGATTGGCATTTAAGGTTTCATATATATTGCCATAAGAGGCGCTGCTAACTAAATAATGATTTCTAGGGCAACCCTCTGAAAACTCTGCTAAATTAAGAAGTGCAACTCTTCAAAAAGTCCAGTTAGTCTCTGCTTGCTTCCATGAGTGTACTAATGGATTGTACGGACTGGAAAGGGAAAACTTACTGCACACAGTTATTCCGTTTTTGTCTATACTTTCTGCCTATGAATGTTTTGGAATCTTACTGCACAAGATTTATTTTTATCACTGGCTGCAACATTTTCCTTTGTCTGTACTCCACTGGCTCTCCCTGAACTGAAACTAAAAAGGGCACATTGTATTTACACTTAAAATGTTAACTTAACACACCTGTATCTTTTGTGCACACAGTGTGCTGTTGTATCTTAGGCTTTCTTTTTGCAGGAATGATCAAAGACTATGTACGGATTCCTACTGCATCTGAGAAGTTATTTAACTAGTTTGCTATGCCAATTAAACATGCTTTGCAGTTACTTCTAACTTGCACTTGGGTAATGTAATGACTTGTTTCAAGCAGTGTGCCGCATGACAATGTAATCCATGATTTTTATAATGCTCTTGTTAAAAAAACAGTATATCCAAAACTTGCATATGGAGTTGAGTCAACTTGCATCGTATGGTGCAGAACTTGACTACAATATAACATAAATAGTTAATGCAAAAAGTACAGCAATCTGCATGAATGAGATCAAGACAGTGAAGTAACTTTTTTTTTTTCAAAATAATTTTTTATTTTTTAAAAAAAAAAAAGGTGAGTAAACAAAACCATGCATATACAAAAAAGTACAAGCAATGAATACACACAAAAATTACATACATGGATGCTTGTGACCTTGATATAAAGAGAGATGAACATAAGAACATATTTATCATGAACAAGGAAGAAGACTACAACATCTTGAAGTATGCATAGTATACAAATTAACATCAATAACCCAAAAGGAACAATATATACAGTGCTACCAGTACTAAAAAAAACAAACAAACAGTGTCAGTACGTTAAGACTACATATTAACAGCCCTACTTGTACTTTGCAGTAGAAGAGAGTGGCCCCATAAATAAAGAAAGAGAGTATAAGGGAAGGTTTGTAGGAAAGCCAGAGTTTAGTCGCACAGGATTATTTCAAATAGGCGTTTCCAAAGTTTACTGTAATAGGCTCTCTTCTTAGGTCCATTTATGATGAATTTCTGAGCCGAGATATACTTAGTGGCCATGACTTTGAATCCCCGCCAGCACAATTTGGTCCGATCTAACCAGTTATATGTGATGTAAAGTTTTATGAGGGAACACAAGAGACAGTGAAGTAACTTGCACTGTCAGACTTGTGAGTTACAGCATTTTTCTGTTATCTGACAGGCACAGAACTGCAACAGGTAGATTAGTACTAAACTGTCCCTATTTCCAAGGGTTGAAAATTTTGCAGAAATCTTCCATCTACTGATATACCATTGAAATAATTAATATGAATTAGATGATACACAATGAAGAAATACAAAGCTCAGGTCATTCTAAACGTATATAATTTTAACATAGTATACTACAAGGAAATAGCACCTGTCTGTAACCGTTCAGCATTGTCAGGTTTAATACTATTCCACAGAAAAACAAAAACAGAGAGTAAAGGCATTTTGACTTGTTAGGCTATTTTCATTAAAACACAAGATAAGTAAAATTACTTAAATTCAACACTTTTAGAAAATAATAGAATAAACGTTGGAAAAGTTATTGTGTCAATTACAATGGGAGCTCAGAGCTGAATTAAAAAAAATGTTTAAACAAACTATTGGCATGAATTAAAATCTAAGACTAGCTACAGTTAATTTCTGAGTGGGCCCAGGTTTCCACAAGATACTATTGCATGTTCAAAAACAAAACAACTATATATCTGCTCCTGAAATAGTTGACAATCTCTGAAGAGATACCTCCAGTATTAGCAGCTTTCCCAAAATATTTCAAAAGCTTTTTCTATTTCTTCTACTAAAACACTTTTTTGAAGCAATTACTTCTGAAGGCTTCCAAAAACTTTAATCCCCTTTCACAATGTGAAATTAGAAAAGCAAATAACTGCTTAAAGACATTTTAAAGTTCATGTCCCTGATGGCAATACATCGGAATTCAAGTGTCTCTGTTCACAAGTTTAGTAAAAAATCCTTTCATCATTAACACCCTATTTTCCCATTTTGCACAGTCGTGGTGCTGTGATCACTGTCATCAACTCTTTCATTTCAGAGCCACTATCCTAACTTCAAGAGTCATGCCTAGTTGTCCCAGGTCTTCTCTCATGAAATGCATCTATCTCTTAAATGGATGTCTGTCTTCTCTTGACTTCTTTCTCTCTCTCTTCCACCTCTGCTTTACTAAATCTCCTTCTGCTTTCATATACATGTGACTAACCATGGTAGTAGTCCATGCTTCCTGACTTTTTTTATATAACTGGAGTTGCGTTGATGTCCTCCTTTTTGCATCCTTTATGTCACACAGCGCAAATATTAAAACCTTCACTGGGCACTTTGTTTCCATCACCTCAATCTTCCTCAGCCACTCTGCCTTCACTGCCCAGGTTTCTGTGCCATACATTGGTCCCATCACTTTTTTTGCACACCTTACTTCTCAGCTTAATCGGTATTCTTCTGTCATATACTCTGCCTGACATTCGATGCCAATTGGCTGCAGCAACTCTGATTCTACCTCTAACCTCCTCATTCAGACTTCCCTTCTCACCCAAATTTCCCAGATATTTGAAGCTGTAAACCTGTTCTTCTACTTTCCCTTCTATCTCAGTTTTAATCTTCTTCTGATTTCAGTTACTTGCTGCATGACAACTGTCTTCTCTATTCTCGGTTTCATCCCATATGCATTTAATTTTGCATTACACTGCAGTATCATTTGCTGAAGTTCCTGATCAGAGTCTGTTTGTAATGCCACATTGCCAGCATCTTTGCTCATCAGTTGAATTCAACATATTTACATTTGCAGTCCATCACCAGTATGAGTAAGTGGGATCACAGCTGATCCCTGACATACACTAACCACCAAGGGAAACCTCCATGCAAGTCCAAACACTGTTTGCACTTGTGTCATTGGGTTCTTGTACACAGCCTTCAGTAATCCTACCAATGTTTCCAGTGCTACAAATCATGGCAGAACTCTCCAAATTGGCTTTCATCAGATCTTGTCATATGCTCTCTCCAAATCCAGGAATTCCCAAGTCGGCCTCTTTCCCCATTTCAGCTTTTCATCAGCTATATGCATCATTGCAAACACTGGGTCAGTTGTACTGCATCCCGATCAGAATCCAAATTGCTCATCTCCCATTTTACTAAAGTAAAATCCTGTCACCTTTAGTTTTATTCAAGAGAAAGGCGCCACAGTTCTTTATATAAACTAATCCAAAACTTCTACTATTCTTAAGCCTAACACTCTTTGAACCCCACTTACTATAAACCTACTGTCATAAACAATGCTAATTTAAAAACTTTCCAACATTGTGTTAGGGTTTCCTAATGCAAAGGCAATTTGCTAATTAATCAGCAGTCTTCTTTTTGTCTTGTTTTTAAATTACCTATTGATACTATGAAAGCTTCTGAGAGGGTCAAAGTTTCTTCTTCTGACAAGGTAAAAATTTGGCTTCCTACCATTTTTATTATTAAAATCTTTTACTCAAATCATTCTACATGCCTTCATATAAATTGTATTTATTCATGTCCAATCTTATTTAAAATTAAACTAGGCAAAGATGTTCTCTGCCCCCTACCTCTAACACACACACACACACACGTTTGAGAATGATATATACAGGTATAGGCACAATAACACGCATCTTTATTAAACTGACAAAACATATATGCACATTAGAGTTTTAAACAGAGTTCACATACCCTACTGCCAGCATAACTCAGATGATTACATTACACACACTAAGTAACATGCTGTAAAGTTGTCATTTTAATTTAAACCTAATCTAATGGTCTTTTTACATCAACTCAAGATATTTTCCCCACTCAAAGGACAATTTTATAGATGGAGCTTTCACTCTTTAGTATCACAATCAACTCTTAAACAGTCCATATATCTTTCTGGTTTATTTGAAGGTTTTCATATCTAAAGTATTTAAAAGGGCTATTTTCGCTGGACTCTTAATCGGTAACCATTTGAAATAGTGGGACTTGCTAGAGTGAGGCCAAAATGCAGAAAATGAATAGCCGAAAGACCGGGTTTATATGTATGTATGTATATATATATATATATATATATATATATATATATAAAACACCAAGTCCAAAATACCATTTTTCAGAATTTTCCCCTTTCTCCAAGGTATAGTGATGCTGGAGTTGGTATATATAAGTTTGAGTGTGAGTGGGGGTGGGGGTGGTGGGGGGGGGAGCAAGGAGGCTGCAAAAAGAAATTTCAAGGAGAACAGCAATTTTTGAGATTTGTTCTTCTCCGGGTTTTTGGTCTGGCTTTTTCCATCTTTTCAGCACTAAGCATTTTGAGTGCCGACATTTTAATGGGAAGCCCACTGAATCACTAAATTTTGTTTTCAAGACCTTTCTTGCGGCCTTAAAGCTTTTCATGGAGACAAAACTTGTACTTCTTGCCTACTGCAGTTCTTGCTGTCTCTGTCTCTATTTTCCTGTGACAGTGCTGGATCTTAAATGTCATGCTTCCTTGAATTTCAATGTATTTGTCTTATAAAAATGTCTGTGGTTCCTCCTACAAATCTTCCCAGTTTTCTTACGAATTACACAGGGCAATGGTTCAGCTGCTTGTTCAAACACTGTATCTTTAGGAACAGGAAACTCTCGTGGTTTCTGAATCCTTTCTCTGGCTAAAGCTGATAAAATCGGTAATCCTCTGCAGTTTTTGAAATAAAAGCATTTTTGCCTTTGCTCATTTCTCAGTAGAATTTCCTATTTTTTGCATTGTTTTCCAGGCACCAGTGACACTGCTGCAGTACGGAATTTGCTTTTCAAACTTCTGCCCACTGACAATTGATATGACGAGACAGAGATGGTTTCTGTAAGGAGTACACAGCAATGCCAGATTTCAGTCCTCATACTGTTTGCTTTTGTTTCTTCTTGTATTTTTTTACCATCTGGATAGTTCTGTCCACTTGTCCCTGTACAACACCATGTAATACACTTGCAGTTAAATATCTGAAATCCCATTCACACATCTTCTAAATTATCTTCCGTATTGTTGACTTTGTCAGGCACAATAATATTAGGTATCCACTGTTTTGACCTTTGTCAGGCACAATAATATTAGTTATCCGCTGTTTTGAGAATTACACAATGAATATACATCTGATCTGTTAAAATTGTCAATTACTGTATAAATCTCTTGCATAGTATTTACTATATGCAAACTCTTAACTGCTCATTTACCTGTTTATAATATGTATATATGTATAATCATACACAACATGCACTGCATTCCTGCTGTTGTAACTTGATGATTAACTGTTGCATTCAGCTTGTGCACATCTTACAAGGCAAAGTATGAATTGAAAATTGTTGAATACTCCTCTTCTGTTAAAGACAATCACAAATCCTACCACAACTACATCAAGAACCTTAGAAACACGCACAGCATTGCTCAGTGCTGATGCACAATTACTACACCTATACAGCCCCCAAAGACTAGTTGACATGTAAGCAAGCAAATTTAGTTCAGTCTTCACTCCCCTTACCCCCACCTGCATCTAGCCTCCACATGACTGACCTCATGTCAGCATCCATCGCAAACATCATTCCTGAACAAGTCCTAAAGGTTCTCTCAGAGGTGAAAAGCACTAACTACAAGAGACCTGACATGCCAGAGTGCTTTCTCGTCAATAAGTATTATCACTGACCTGCTTCACAATCTGTTCAAACTCTGCCTTTCATCTGGCTTCATACCCACTGTTTGGAGAACTGCAGTGGTCACACCCTACATAAGTAGGCCCCACACCACTGATCCTTGAAAATACAGATCCCTAAACTTCATAAGCCTTATCTATAAGACAATGAACCATATCAATAGGAACCTCATAAATGTGGACATTTGCAGCTAAATGTCCTTTGACCCAAATCAGTCTATATGTGAAGGTTAGATGCTGCCTGCTTAACCTGGTTGATTTCTTTGGAAAAGTCACTGAGAACCAGAACAATGGCAAATTGGTACACACAACTAACGGATCTAGTCAAAGCCTTCAATGCCATTCTCATTTAGACATCATGTATAAGCTTATCAAACTAAATGCAAACCCTTAAGTTACCTGATGAATAGCAAACAGGCTAACACCAAAAATGAACAAATTGAAAGTAGGGGCATGTACTTCTCCAAAAGACTTTGTGCCACTGATGTCTTCCAGGGATCGGTAATGAGGCAGCTCCTGTTTTGTGCATACTTACAAGTATGTGTGTTAAACCAAGTACATGCCACACACGTTATCAATAGACACTCAAGTAAAAAAGGCAGCTGAAATAGCAACTACTCTGGTGGAATGAGTCTTATATGCTTAAAAGGTAAAGAAATTAATTTCAGAGACTATGCAAAGAAGTTACAACTGGAATGTCATCTGGATAGTCATTTTGGAAACCGCCTTAAAAAGACATGTTTTGGAAAAAGAGTTAAAAAGTTTGTCAGATTTCCAAAAATTTTTGGTTCTGTCCAGAAAGAATCTCAAGTGCCAATTAACATCCAAACAGTGGTGCATGTATTCTCCCTTGTTGCTGAAATTTAAAACCGAGCACAAAGGATTAGTCCAGGTAATATCACTTTAGCTAGCAGATCTAGGAGACTCTCTCTCTCTGATACCCTCCCTGTGGGAGGAATAAAGACATCTTGTTGAAGTTTCAAGTAGTTTATTCAGTTAAGCAGGTAGATGGACAAGTGTTCCTGTTCTAAAATCAGAGAAGAAAACAGCTAAATGACTGGGCTAACTCAAATTAGTCTCAGAAACAACCTTGAGTAAAAAGGAAGGGATGATTCTTTTTAAGAAACGTTATCTTTTTGGAACATCAGGTAAGAGGGAAACAGAGGAAAGTGCTTTAAGTTCAGACACTCTTCTTAATGATGTAACAGCTTGAGGGTCCTGAGGAGGATCTAGGCCACAAATGGGTGGATGTAATAAAAATGCCTTGGATAGCTCAAGAACTGCCTTTGGTATATTATCCATCCCAATGTGAAAGAAAAGACCAGCCAAGGAATCCATAACAGCATCCAAAGGTGCAGAAAAAATCCAAAACCTTGCAAGAAGCCAAAATGGAAAACTGCCTCTAGTTACTGCAGTAAACCTTTCCAGATGAAGGCTTCTGGGAGGAAGAAAGGATATGAATAACTCTCTCAGCCAGCCTGGGATCCCTGACCATCATCAGAATTGGAGGAACCATGTGGTTCGTTTGAAGGATTTAAGGTTTGGGTGAGGTAGGTCTGAATGATGAGAAGATCTGGGAAAGGGTCTAGAACCTGTGAAGGGTGAAGGTGAGTCCAAAGGAAGGGGCAAAAAACTTGCTAGAGCCACAACAGGGCACTGAGAATTGCAGTAGACATTTCAGCAACATGCCACTTTCTGAAGAAATTTGATCATCAGAGGAATTGGGGAATAGGTGTACCACAGATCCTGGGGCCATGCAAGCAGAACAGTGTTCCTTGGTGACATTCCCTCTGGCGGGATCAGGTCAGTGAAACTGCTGCATTTCATGTTGGAGGGTGAAGCAAAAAAACGGGAGAAGGGGATCCCCAGTGGCTGAAAACCCATGCCTCTATGGATTCAGGGACCACTCATTAGGCTGTGCCAGAATGCTAGATTTCACAAAAATGTGCATTGGAGTCTGAAAGCAGACATCTCCCGTTGCCAAGCCATCACAGCCATCTCGATACAAAGGGTGGGATCAAGTTCCTCCTTGCTTGTTCAGATACCATACCACTGACGTACTGTCTGTCTGGATGGCAATTACACCACTAGAGAGAAGGTCCCGAAAGGCCTGCAGTGTGAAATCCACTGCACTCATTTCCAAGATGTTTATGTGAAGACTGGCCTTGTCCTGTGACTAGGCTCCCCTAGACAGTCCTCCCCAAAGGAAGCATCTGTGGTCACTGTAGCCTGAAGCTGGAAAAGCACAAAAGGTTGTCCTACCTTGACCAGAGGGGATTCCAGCCATCATCACACACTTGTTATAGAACCTGGAAAATCCATAAGATGAGTCAGATAAGACTAATGAACTGCCAGAGTCCACTGTATTGCCAGCATATGGAATTTTGCCAAAGACAACAGACAAAAGTGATCCATACGCCCAAGGAAATGATGAACTGAGGATGCTGGAGGTTTGTGAGCTTGACGGATGAGAGAAGTTTGTAAACAAAGACTTCACTCGAGGATGGAAGTTTGGTGATCTGATTGAATGGATCTAAATAGCAATCAATAAACTCTAGTACATGAACAAGTTCCAGGTTGGATTTCTCATAATAAGGTCTATGTTAATTCTTCGAATGCTTAAAATTTCGAACGTTACATGGTCGAGACCAAACGTTTGAAATTTCAAGTGTTCGAAGACTGACTTTCAACGGTGCCGTATGGTGCAGATAGGAGGAATATCCCTTTTCTGCACTGAAGTGCGGTCTCGGAGTTGGTATATTTAAGTAGGGGGGTGTGGGGGTTTGCAGGGGGGCTTGCCCCTCTGCTCACACTGTTAAGGTGTGTTTTTCTTCTTTTTTTTTTTTAATTTGATATTCGAACATCCAAATGTCGAACATTTGATCTCGACCATGTAACGTTCGACATTTTGGATGTTCAAATATTTAACATAGACCCTCATAATATACTGTCCCCTGATCCTCACTGTTTGGGTGGAACCTCTCAGATGACTAAGTTGAGAAACTTTTTAATTTCCACTGTTGTTTACCTTTGTTTATGTGGAGGCACATTGGGAAGGGATTTTTGGGAGTCCTGTTGGGTGAACACAAAGGGAACTGTACAGCCTCTGGATACAACTCTCAACCCCCACACATCTGATGTGATGGTCTTCCAAGCTTTTGGGTGGTAAGCCATATGTCCCACAACAGCCTCCAGAGCATGGCAGCCAGGCAACCCTTCAAGGTCACTGGAACAGCCCCCCAAGAAAGCTCTGCAGGAGCCATGGACCTACAAATTGCCCCTGCCAAATGGGCAGCATCGATTCTAGTTACTACATGTCCGGGGGGAGGGTGGGAGACAGTCAGTATGGGCATCCTGGAAAGGTTGCTGCGACTTATGAAAAAAGAAATGCTCTCCATCATTCTAGTTCCTTGGAAAGGACCTGTTTGAGGCAGAAAAGCAAACTTCAATGGCAGACACTGTCTTTCTATCCTGCTCACTCCTAATCAGCATCTCTTTGGCCTTTGGGCCAAAAAAGGTGAAACTATTAAATGAAGCTTTGATAAAAGACACCTTGAAACAGTCTGCAAAATTGCCCAAGTACATCCAGGCATGACGGAATGTAGCAATACTGGAGCTTGCTGCACAGGATGCTGCATCGGTCATGCTGGACAAAAGCCTCACAGAAACATTAGATATAGACTGCATCATCAACAACTGAGCCTTCATGGTCTTCTGAATATCCAGGAGATACTGAGTCCTCATGACCTTTGACTCTTCCAAGATAAGGTGTCTCTGAAGTCTTGTCCAATGGGCAAGGTAATTAAGTGCATGTAAAGCGACTGTGGCTAAAGTATACATGCATTTTCCCAAACAATCTAGTGCTTGACTCTGTTGGTTGGATGGACAGAGGAACTGTTTTCAGAGATGTCCTTTCTAGTGGCCACCACAGCCACACTGGCATCAATAGTCAGATGTTTTACTATGACCAGCTAGGTCTTGGGGGGGGGGGGGGGGCAACATTTTGTCAGCCTTCCTGGGAATTGGTTCTACTACATCAGGTTCCTCCAGGCCCTCCAAGAAACCTGATCCAAAAGGGCATCCAGAGGGGGAACCATCCTGGACATGGATGGTCATGAACTGAAAGCCTCAAGAAAAACTGACTCCTCTAGCGAAGGGGCTTCAGTGGTCTACCAACCACATTGTTTTAATAATTCGAGCAAATAACTAAAGGAAGCATCTTTGTGGGGGGGGGGGTTTGGGGGAGCCTTCCCCTTCATCAAGGTCTGTATCTTCGGGGAGGGATTCCTCGGCAGAATCCAGTTGCTTCCTTTTGCACTTACTTGACCCATGCACCTCCTTCAGGAAGAGACAGAAGAGGCAGGGGGTCATAAATGCAGAGAAGCCTTGAGGAAATCAACACAGGTTGTCTTGGAGTCAGCTAATGCAAAACCAAGGACATAGAATGGGGAAGGGATCAGTACAGATCTAAAGGAGATGCAGAGGGTCCAGTCTCAAAATGGGAGAGGATTCTCTCCTCAGTGTTGAACGCTGAAATCAAAGCCAGACTGCCAGACCCGGCGATCTTTGGATCTGAAGCCCCAAACAAGACACCAGTGCCTGTTGTCAAGCTATTAATGGCCCAAGTTCCCAAAGACAGAGATGACTCAGACCCAATGTCAAATCCGACCAGCAGCAGTGGCCCTAATACCTTGGCTCCTGGGAGCACTTGGCTCCAACAAATCCGAAGTTGAGAATGCCAAGTGCCGAGTTGGTGTTGGAAGTGGCCAAGCCATTTGTACTGCCAGGGGAAAGGGCAGCTGAACTGCTCAACCCAACATGCTAGGAACCAAGCAAACAAAGAGGAGGAACAACAACACTTGGAACCGAAAAAGCCCCAGACTAAAGCCTTGGGGTTGAGTAGGCACGGACAAACCCCAAGTCCATCAGGAATGCATCAACTGCTCCAAATCAGATGACTTAAGGCTCCCATTTGAAGCAGTGGTCTTAGAAGAAGCCACAGACTTTGGCTTCGACAACCTTTTGGCTGTTGACTGTGACATTTAAATCTGGAACAGCGAAGCTCAAACCCAGGTGAGGGAAGGAGAAGTTCCTGGATAAAACTCCCCTGGAGTAATTAGGCAAAAGACAGAATGAAGCCTGCCTGAAGAGGTGGAAAGGCCCATGGTGAGGAAGAGGTTGGGAATACTGGGACCAAAGGAGGACTCTGACCCCAGAACCATAATTATTGGGGACTGGGGCAGATGCAGTACAGAAGGTCCAGATGGAGTGAGCTAGTGGAATGAGCTGAAGTTCAATGAACCTTCAGATCTAGCTGGCCCTCAGTTAAAGAGGAAGAGCATTCAAGTCCCTACCTGTCTTCAGTTCGACCTCTAGATGAATCCTTGTCTTTTGGTCTCACTTTCTTCCTACTATCAGACTTCTGGGGAAAGAAAAGGAAGCAGCAGCTGAAGGCTGGAGAAGGCCTTTCACTAGCAGCTTGGCCTTTCTTGTCTTTAACTTTTAGTTTTTGCTGTATTTCTGTTAGCCATTTTTTCTAAGGTATAAAGATTTGTGTGCTATGGAGTTCTTGTACAGAGGTTTCTAAACCTTGTCATTGTTAAATATTTGCATACGGGACAGCTGTGACGTTTGTAATTTGCTTATACACACCATTCAATTATTTACTTTCAATGAAATGGGGAATCAATAAAATGAATTATCTATGCCTGGATGAAGTGAAATTCCTTAAGTGCCAACTGTGGAACACAAACTGCTGTTTTCCACATGAAATCACTGCTAGTGCGATGTCCAAGTGTGAACCAGCAGTGATTCCCTTCTTGTGGGAGATGTGGGGTGTGTGGGATTCTTGCCCCCCATAATGGGGAAATGCAAGGGTCTTGCCCCCTTGCAAAAAACACAATTCACTTTTTCCCCATTCTTTGTTTCAGTCCTTAGTTTTCAGCATTTTTTATGTTCGAGGTTACGTAGAGGAACTCAATAAAACAAAACCCTACTTAACTATCATCGTGAATCGCCACACAGATAACTGACTACACAACCATGGTATGGGACCAGAGAGTAGCTATGGCAAGGCAATGAAGCCCAGGGTGGTTAACAGCTGGAAGATGTGATCCAGAGAGAACTTGGAGTTCATTCAGAGAAACAAATGGGTTGTCTGCAAGGTACTACAATGCTCAGAACAGGGCTAATCTTTTCAGTTCTACACTGCAGAAGATCTGGAAGAAAAGTTTGGTAACTAAATGCAGTAGGGCTGACATTAAGAGACATGGTGGGTAAAAGGAATTAGCAGCTAAATTTCAAAGCAAAATGCAAAACAGCACATCATGAAGACAATCACTGGAAGATTCAAATGGCATTGGGAAACAGAAGCAACAACAAATGTGAAAATTAACTTGTGAATAGTCACATCAGATGAGACAAAGGCAAGCAAAAAAACACATCAGAGTGCAGCAAGGAAGGCCAGTTAAACTGTGGGATGGGTAACGAAGCAGTATATCTAGTACAAATTGAGCAGATACATCTCACCTCTAGAAAAAGTTACAGACCACTGCCTGCAGCACTGTATGAATTTTGTAGCTCAAAGCATTAGAAGGACAAACTTGACACAGCCAGTTAAGAAGACAGCAACAAAAAAGTGTTAACACTGTTTGTACCTGAAGCCTTATACAGGGGACTAGAAGAGATTAGCATTATTTCTTTAGATATTTTTGTAGATCGGGTTAGTCTCTGTAGGCATGGCTTATTTTCCTGGGGGACCTGAAGCAGCATTCATTACTAGGGGAATCTGAGCAAGCAGGACAGTAAGGAAATTCCCCTGTTCTCTTCCTGTTCTGAAAATAGTAGGATGTGCTCTGCATGGAGAAAAGAAGTGATGAGGTTTCAGCGTAATTACCAAATAATGGTAGTAAGCATGAAAATGTGAATGAAGATATAGAAATTGAAATTACGCCTGCCACTTTAGGCACTGATAGACTTCCAGATGAACAAGTCTTACAGCTGGATTTTATTCCTTTGCCTTCATTCACACTGCGGTGGTGGTGCTGCGGTAGTGTTGTCGCCTCACAGTAAGACGTTGTCCTGTTCAATTTTCAGCTAGAGCGTCTTCTGTGTGGAGACATGCGTGAATGGGCGTACCTTCGTTGAAGGTTGTGCGTCAGGGCTGGCAACTCGGCACATAAAAATCTATTGCCAATCTTTAGCGGACCGGAGTACCGCTGTGGCGACCCCTAATCGGCAAAAGCCGAAAGACACAGCAGCCTTCATTCACAGAGTCTGGGGCTACATGGAGTGCTGTAATTGATGGAAGAGGAAAGCAATGCCTTAGACACAACTTCCATGTGGTGTGGAGTGTATGCAGAATTATACAATGACCCCCCACCATTACTATTCCAAAACGTGCATGCTGATTGGACAGCGTGCCTGTTGTAAATCCCACAATATACTAGTGGAAAAAGGTCCGGTCGCCCAGACTTTTTTCCGTTGGTATAAAGTGTCCAAAACCTTTTTTTTTTAATAAATAAAAAAAAAAAAAGAAAAAAGTGGAGCAACGGATACTTTCTTTTCTCTGTTGCTTCTGTTTCAAAGCATTGGTGTACTGGGTATGCATAGGAATGCAAGTCCCACATGCATGCGCAGTACATCAACACAAGGAAGCAGTATACCACCACCGGCGGAAGAACAGTAATGCGCCGTTATACAAAGACATTATTTAAGAAAAGTATTTTTTTTCCCTAAATAATATAATTGTATAAATAGCAATAACCGACTCTGTGGTTGTGGTATATTGATATGTACATGTGGTTGGCTTTATTTAATCACTTGGGCTTCTCCCTCATGATTAAACCACGCCAACCATGGGTAAATCTTCAATATACCACACCACATCATCAGTTATTGCTTAAGTAGTAGACTGATGATGAAAGGCACATACAGAACAAATGCATAATGGTCACAAATACAGGACAGACACTAGACCAGCCAGCATTCAGTTGATGAAGCAGGAAAAAATCCTACATGATCCTATTAGAAGGAGAAGCTTCGTTAAGCCTCGTTGCGTTGGTGAAGGCAAACTGCTAGATAGACACTATTTGGGAGAAACTGTTACAAGTGGCTGAAGTAACTGTGCCAGTGTTAGATCTTACTACAATTTAGAGACATACAATATTATAAAACTTCACTGAAACAATACCTGTGTAAAATCCATTTTTGTAAGTATTAAAAAAGTTCAACGACAGTACACCAAGGAAGAGCTCTATCATTCACAACAGAAATACTGTCAGAAAATATGATTCAGAGTGTGGCTTGAAAAAAAATATTCATGCAGCAGGAATATGAACTGGAGAATGAGAAAATTTTGTAGATTTAAAACTAGAAAATCGTATTTAGCATACATGCAAAATGTTTTTATGTGCGATTATACTGTAATATTATATACTACTACTACTACGGTCGACCAAAGAAGTGTCATTTCTGTGAAGAGGTGTGTCATGTGAATCATTCTAGAAATCCCCAGAGACAGAAAATATAAATGATGAAGTAACAACATTCTCTTCCGAGATTCTGATTAGGCATCCAAATGAAAGGCAGTGGGACCACAACAGTTTGCAGCTGCAGTAGGTAGTGCGGTGAGTAATGCACATCTGTGTTGATGCAAGCATCTGCAGTCTAGTAGGAGTACACGGTACAGAGTCAATAATAAGGGAATACTTTTAACGGAAACAATGATGGGCCCATCTTGCTTCATAGGTAAAATTACATCAGTTAAGATTCCCATTACTAAAGTAGCCCAATTTAAATACAACAAAGTCCATTTAACTCATTAGTAGAGATCTACTATTTCCCCGCTAGCAGGCATACATATATATGTGCATATGTGCTATGACTCAGAAATCATTCAAAGGCAGGACACATGCCTGCCTGCCTAAGGCTGTGCCTGACAGAAATGCTACTCAATAGTGCAAAAGAAATGTGCTATACATATACTTATTTACTGACTTGACTGTCAAAAGAGAGTTGCATGCTAAGCAAGTTTTTCTAAAGGAAAACATGAATCCCACATTTATTTAGACATAAAAGTGCTTTCAAACTGCAGAGGCAGCATCTGCATTTTACTCCTAATATCTGACCCCTAGAAGGAAAATCTATAGAGTTACATTATACTGTTCTTACTGCAGTTAGATTTCCTATTTTATCAATGCTACTCAACACTGATCAAATCAAAACTTTAATGCAAGTCTTATGATTTAAAGTATATGCTTCATGGTAAAACACACACTGTGTAACATGCTATCAGTTTTATTTAATGTTCAAAGCACAAAATTTAGATCACTCTCCTTCCCAGAAGGGTGTTTTGTCACCATTTGTCTAAAGTTATTTACATTGCTGAATAAAGAAAGAAGTGTTAAAAAGAAACATCGGTGCATAATGCTAGTGTTTCTTTTCTCACAGTACAACTGCTTTACATAACACGGTGCTTTAATCATCAGGCCAAGCGTGCCCTGTGTTATCTCTCACTAATCAGAATAGGATGTACACATGTGACCCAAGGAGGAGTAGCACAACTGATGCGTAGCACTGCTTAGAGACTGAGAAATTAATGTTTAAAACAGCATTCCTTTTAACACTAATTGTATGATCTAATTTCATAAGCAAAGTCATATGCTTACAATTCACATACTTTATTAAAAGTGACATGCAAATTCTTTGTTCTTTTGCTACAGGAAACTCTTACCTCCCTTAGACAGCATGTAATAAACAGAAACCATCCAAAACTAACAATATAGCATTTAAAGTGTCAATGCAAAAATTAGAATCATATTAAAGGTAAGAGAAAAAGCCAAATCCTTGACAACCTCAGCAGTGCAGAAAAGTATATTCTTCGGGGAATACATTTAATTTTATATGATGAAAGATGAATTAGGTATATGAAGTTTGGATTCAGGGTACAGACTGATTCCCAATGACTCCATGTAATACTTGTCAAAGGAAATACTAACTAGTTACAGACAAATAGAGATAATCATAACAATACGAAACTTTGTAACGTCAACAGAACTTTTTAAAGATATTAAAAGCGATATATAATGTGAACAAGTTCTGGATTACTGTATATTAAGCTATCTAAAAGAACAATCTTCCCTACCTTCTCTTTTCCTGTACAAGAAAAGAACTATGTGATATTTTGTTTGTACTGCAATTACACTAATTTAGTAAGGTCATTTTTTTATAATTTAAAAACAGTATGAAGTGCCTGTGGGTAGGTCATACAGTGGCTATAGATCTCATCAGTTAAACTGCATTGTATTTGAATTTAAGACAGATGGTAAATAGTATTCAAATGCTCTTTTCCAACAAGCTCTTCTAACATCTAATCTGATGGGATCACAGGTATGCTTTCATAACACTGACAATGACTAATAAATTCCAAATGTTTGGAGCAGCGTCTTACATTAGTCTTTAGATGTATTTTCTGTTTTTCTGATAAAGACTTTCACTTTTTATTCTACCCCTTGACCTCTCAATTTCACAGACACATCCTTCTTAAAAGGGGTGAGAAGACCAAATAACACACAGCAACCCTCCTAAATTTATGCTGGTGTGTAGGAAGACCAGTCATGTTTGCCATATATTAATACAAGTCCAGAGTCCCAATTCTACATCATGCTTAATACTACAGTTAAAGGACTGGAATCCTTAAGCATATTAACTAGTCCTTGGGCTACTGTGGAACCACACCAGAAAAGATTACAATAAACTTTCAGGAAAACGTTTAGCAAGACAAAGAACACTTTAGTCTCTACAGGTGACATGATTTGCAAGAGTTACACAAAAGACAAGGACAGAAAAAGTTCAGTTGTGTGAGGTACCTGATGTAACAGTGGTGAATGTATCCCTCTTTTGACAGCTCAAAGTGACTACTCATTTCTCTCACAGACACCCAACAGCAGCATATGCTTTCCAATTAGCAATGACATGCAGTTCCTTCAGTTGCAACTGGTAGCTCACAATGTATCGTAATCCATAAAAGCAGTGCAAGCTAAAACATCAGCACAGAAAAACCCAGGGATTTATAAAACACAGAAGATGCAATAAGTTGATATGTAACAGTCACTTTTGCTAAATCTCCTACATTATGACAGGGCCCTCCTTAACAGGTCTTAAGGTTGGTTTCACCCCTTCTACCAATTAACTTTCCAGCAACGCTGTTTCACAACATCCAATGTCCAAGCATACATAACATATGCTGGAGGTCACTTGCTGACTACATTAATTGCAACTAACCTGTCAGTTTGCCAGTTCACCTTCACCCACTGGTAAGCACAGTCTTGCAAGCCAAGAAACAGCACTAAAGCTTTAATACCAACAATGCCAAAAACGTAACACAGATGTACATACAAGCCTGATTTACAGGGTACTCCAACAGCTACAGTTGGATGGCTACAGTATGGGGATGGTGGGAGAAATGTTCAAGTTCATTAAACAAAACCTTCTCATAGATCAGCTGATAATTATGAAAACATTTGTTTGTTTCTCTTTAGTTACCAGTAACTTATGAGTGAGCACCCATTCCAGCAGAGGGTGCAAAACAAAACTTTTAGTTATGTACTCACCATAACTTCAGATGTTTGGGATC
Organism: Protopterus annectens; assembly: GCF_019279795.1. Taxonomy (NCBI): domain Eukaryota; kingdom Metazoa; phylum Chordata; order Ceratodontiformes; family Protopteridae; genus Protopterus; species Protopterus annectens. Next base: position 1,605,653,072 of record NC_056731.1, read on the forward strand.
CATCTCGCCTACATTCTGACTGATGGGTTCGGAGCCGATCCTCGGCTCCGACTCGGCACGCTTATGCCAAAGAGCGAAGTCTCTTATTGGCTGAGCTTACTATATCCCAGGATGCACCACTACCAGTCCCCCAGATCTAGTTTGTCCGCATACATGCACACACGCATGCACTGCTTATATAACATTGACAGATGATACAAGATAAAAACAGTAGAACCCAAACCGTTCAATCTCTTCTGATCTCCAAGGCAGGGGGAAGGAGGGTGGGTATTAGGAATGTAGGCGAGATGGATCCCAAACATCTGAAGTTATGGTGAGTACATAACTAAAAGATGTTATGTGATCCTATCTCGCCTACATTCTGACTGATGGGACAGCGTCCTAGCACCTAAATCCTGGGTGGCTCACTGGAAAACACTCCTGAGTACCGTGGAACCAAATGATGCTCGTCCTTTAGATGCCACATCCAATTTATAGTGGGAAATGAAAGTGTGCGGGTTGGACCAAGTAGCCGCAGCACAAATCTCAGAAATAGCGAGCTTGGAATGGAATGCAATAGAGGTAGCCATAGCTCTAGTAGAGTGAGCTTTGACAGATGTTGTAAGTTGTTTATTTGAAGAGGAATAAGCTTGAGTTATGCAATCTCTGATCCATTTGGCAATAGTAGCTTTAGTGATGGTTTTACCCAGTTTATTATCTGAAAAGGACACAAACAATTGATCTGTTTTCCGAATTTGCTGAGTCCTATCTAGATAGAAGCGCAATTGCCTGTGAACATCCAATGTATGGAAGGTGTATTCCGCTTTGTTTGAAAATTTTGGAAAGAAAACTGGTAGCTCTAAAGATTGTTGGAGACAGAGATTAGAGCAAACTTTTGGGACAAAAGATGGATTAGGTCTAAGTGATACTCTATCCTTGTGAAAAATCAAGTACGGTGGTTTGATAGATAGGGCTTGAAGTTCTGAAACTCTTCTTGCAGAGGTAATTGCAATTAAGAAGGCAGTTTTCCAAGACAGATATTTCAACTCACATGTAGCAGCCGGTTCAAAGGGGGAAGATGTTAAGGCACTAAGTACCAAATCAAGATCCCATGGAGGCGCAGGATGAAAAACTGGGGGTCTTAAAAGCACAGCACCTTTCATGAAAGTTTTACATAATCTGCTGCTCATCAACGGTGGGTCTGTGGAATCGTGAAATTTGGAGATAGCTGCTAGCTGGACTTTAATAGTAGAGACTGAAGATCCTTGATTAAACAAGGATGTTAAAAATTTCAAGACCTCTGGTATCGGGGCAGTAATAGGGTCTAAGCCTCTGAGTTGAGCCCAGACAGCAAACCTCTTCCACTTACTGTGATACAACTTTTTAGTGGTGGGTTTGTGGGCTGAAGATAAAATGTGAATAACTTCCGGATCCAAGGTGTGATTTCTGACTATAGTCGGAAGTGGAGGAGCCAAGCTGTTAATTTCAAAGTGTGAAGGGACTGGTGCTGTTGTCCCGACTGATGAACCAGAAGGTCCGGAATTAGATCCAAGAACCAAGGACCGTCCAGAGTATATTTCTGTAGGTAGGGGAACCATACCTGACGAGGCCAGTACAGAGCAATTAGAATCATTGTGGACCCCAATTGGGAAGCTTTCTGGATGACTTTGGGGAGGAGTGGAATCGGAGGAAAAGCATAAAGCAGTCCTGTTGGCCAAGGTTGGACTAGAGCATCCGTAGTTGTCTCCCCTTCACGCGGGGTCAAGGAAAAGAACCTTTTGCACTTCGTGTTTCGTGGTGTTGCAAACAGGTCGCAGCACGGAATCCCCCATCTTTTGAAAATCTGAGCTGCTACTGTTTCGTTCAGAGACCACTCGTGAGGAGAGAGAATAGTCCTGCTCAGTCTGTCTGCCAATACATTGGATTTGCCTGGAATGTGGGTCGCTACCAGGAAGCGCTTGGTAGCCACTGCCCATTCCCACACCCTCATGGCCTCTCTGCAAAGGGGGTAAGATCTGATCCCTCCTTGTTTGTTTAGATACCAGACCACCGACATGTTGTCTGTGTGGATGGCGATAATGCCTTGAGGGAGAAACTTGTGGAGGGCTTGTAAGGACAGAAGTACAGCCCTCATTTCCAACACATTGATATGGAGAGATGTTTCGTTGGGAAGCCAAGAACCTTGAACTGACCTGCCCAGACAATGCCCCCCCCCCACCCCGTCTGGGAGGCATCCGTAGTCAAGGTGGCCACGGGAGGGGGTATAACAAAGGGTCTTCCCTGATTCAGATTGGATGGCAGAAGCCACCAGCGGAGGTCCCGTTTGCACGTTTCTGTAATCAGTATGTGATGATTGAGGGGGAGATCTTGAAAAGACCATTGTGTCGATAATAGCCACTGGAGAATCCTCATGTGCAACCTTGCCAGAGGAACTAGGAGAACCGTGGCAGACATTGAACCTAAAAGTTGCAGGACCATCCTGGCTGGGGCTTTGGATCTTAGAAGCAGGGCTCGGACCTGATTTTGTAATGTTTGTATCCTTTCGGTAGGAAGGAAGATCCGCATTAATTTTGAGTCTATCTCTGCTCCTATGAATCTTATGCGCTGAGAAGGCAGCAAGACAGACTTTGACCAGTTGAATGTAATTCCCAGGGAAACACCCAGGGAGATGGTGGCTTGTAGGTTCTCTAGTAGTAGATGCCTGGTGGTGGCAGTCAGGAGCCAGTCGTCCAGATAGGGAAACACTTGGAATCCGAGACTCCTCAGGTGAGCAGTCACTACTGCCAAACACTTGGTGAACACCCTGGGGCTGTGGTGAGACCAAAGGGCAGTGCACAAAATTGGAAATGACTGTCTCCCAGGCTGAAGCGCAGATACCTCCTGGACGCCTGATGTATCGGTATGTGATAATAGGCGTCCTTGAGATCTATGGAGCACATCCAAACATCTTTCTCCAACAATGGGAGAATGGATTGTAAAGTGACCATTCGGAATTTGGACTTCATGACGGACTGGTTTAGTTTGCTGAGATCCAAAATGGGTCTCAGGTCCCCTGTCTTTTTTGGCACTAAAAAGAACCTTGAGTAATTTCCGGATCCGATCTGGTCTGTGGGGACCGGTTGGATGACTCCTTTTTCTAGCAGCTTTGAAGCTTCTACGGCTGCAATTTCCCTTTGACTGGGTGGAGGGTCCGGGATTTTTTTGGACGGTGGGGGTGGACGTGTGAAGGGAATGGTGTAACCTCCGGCAATAATCCGAAGCACCCATCTGTCCTGAGTAATAGACTCCCAGGCTTTTAGGTGCTTGGCAAAACGGCACCCGACTGGCTCCGGAGCAGCACAGCCGTGCAATCCCTCATGGAGTGTGGGAGGCTGAAGAGCCACGAAAGGACTCGCGGTCTCCAGTGTTGCGGGGGCCTCTGCCGCCTCTGGGACGGCATCTCCCAGAAAAATTTCGTCGTCCTCTGCCTCTGGAAGGGGAATCTTCCTGCTGTTGAGGAAAGAATTTCTGTGATTTGCGGAACCACATCTTCCCTCCTCTTTAGCCTTGGGATAAGGCCGAAGGGAGTGGAAAATCGTGCTCCTACGGCAGATAAAGTCTTTCCCTCCTGCTCACAGCGGGTAAGAGTGTCTTTTACCTTGGGTCCAAACAAAGAGGACCCATCAAAGGGAGCGTCGGCAAAGGAAGACTTGAAGGCCTCATGAAATGACACAAACGGAGCCAGGCTTGTCTTCGAGAGCCACGCCTGTGCCTGCCGCTCTGCCCGCCCTTCGGCCGCATATGAAATGAGCCTCATGGACGAGTTAGAAATCGAGGTAAGGATAGCCAACTGAGAGCTAACCGACTGGGCTAGCTGCTCAGGTAGGTTACCTGAGAGGGAGTCTGAGAGCTCCTTGACCAGATCCCTCTGTAGTCTGGTGAAATGTGCCAAATAATTCAGGGACCTCAGAGTAAAGGCCGCTGAAGTCAGGGTGCACTTCCGCATCGTCCATGCTCCTAGACTCCTTATTAGGAGGATGGACAGACGTTGAAGCCTCTGCCACGTCCTGCTGGGTAGCAGATGCCACCACCATGGCATCTACAGCCACGCCTTTCGTTAAGAACTCCTTCTCGGGTGGGGCAGACAAAAATTTGTTAGGGCGAGAAGGCACTGGTTCCACAGTATCTGGATGTTCCCACGCCCTCCGACAAACCAAATCCAGGAGCTCGAAGGGCGGAGACACCCAGGAGGCGGAGGGCTGAGCCCCGAAGGCCTTGAGGAACACCGACTCATCAGCGGAGGGGGGTTTGGAATTCCAGCCGCCTCGTTGCTTGAGGATGTCTAGAATGTCTGCAAATGAGACATCATCCGAGGACGACTTTGGGGACCCCTCCGCATCATCAAGATCAGTGTCCGATGTAAGAGACTCATCGGGGGAGTCCACGTGCTTCCTCTTGCACGATCTCTTCCTTGGGGGCTCCTCCGAAGACAACTCCGAAAGACCCTCAGGAGGAGGGGAACCCCCAGTGGGGGTAAACTCAGGCCCCGGGGCTCCGCTGCCTAGTATCTCTACTGGCTTCATCAGCACCTGCTCCGACGGAGCCGAAGCGGTCGGAGGAGGAATGGCAATGGAATGGGCTATCGGCTCAGAAGCCAATTGGGTCGGAGCCGAAACAAATTTCTGAAAGACTGGGGACTGGAAAAGTCTTTGGAGTACCCTGTCTATGTCCGAATCTGACATCCTTGATGACCTGGAAGAGACCGAACGGGTCCGAGTAGGCCTCTCCAACGGCTCCAAGGGACTAGGGGACCGGCTCCGAATCGACTCGATAATTATCGGCGCCGACGGAGTGTCCAAACCAATTTCCATCGGTGCCGAAGAGGGCTTCGGCGCAGAGGAAGAAGTGTCTGAGCGGACAACCTTCATCGGCTCCAAGATCAGTGGAGCCGATGAAGATGACCCGCCTCTCGAGGCCCCAGCCGTCGGCTCCGAACCCAGAGGAGTCGAGGCTGGAGGCATCGAGGCAGACCGTTCCGCCCTCGGCTCCGAAGTCCGTGGAGCCGAAGGAGAAGCCTGCCTATGTCTTTTGGCGGTTGGTTCCGACGGGCTGGTCGGAGCCGACGCCCTTTTCTTCTTTGCAGGAGAAGGAGAGGAAGCTAAAGCCTCTTCAAATGAGGGTTTAATAAGGCCTTTTAAAATAAGTTTATTTTTCCTGTCTTGGAGGACCCTCGAGGAAAACGCGTGGCACACGCTACAGGACTCCTGCAAATGTTTGGCGCCCAAACAGTACACACACAGAATATGGTCATCTGTTATTGACATCTTGAAACTGCACTTAGTGCACTTCTTAAAACCTGAAGGCCTAGGAGCCTGTGACATTATGGCAACCAATTTAGTGAATAACTAGCAAAAGACAAAACACACTAACTATCACAGAAAAATTCTTTTCTTTTTAAATCAAGGACTGTCACAAATAGAAAAGTATGACTAAAAGGATCCAAGAACCCCTAAAAATAAATGGGACTTGAAAGACAACGGACTGACAGGGGAAGGCCCTTAAACTCAAATGGGACCTCTAGTCAGACAGTACACAATCACCACACAAATATTTTACCACAAAAAATATTCACTCATACACAAAAAACACGAAATAGCTGTTAAAACAGCTTTTTGTTGAATTTTAGGAAATCCCTGACAGGAAAGTAAGTGAAAAAACACTACTTAGCTCAGCCAAGCTCGAGACCACGTCTTTGCTTGTTAGCGGCAAACGAGATCTGGGAAACTGGTAGTGGTGCATCCTGGGATACAGTAAGCTCAGCCAATAAGGGACTTCACTCTTTGGCATAAGCGTGCCGAGTCGGAGCCGAGGATCGGCTCCGAACCCATCAGTCAGAATGTAGGCGAGGTAGGATCACATAACATCATACATTCTCACCAACAGAAAAAATATGTCCAAAAATACAACAAACTCGTCTCATCCAGCTAAGATGAACTTGTTACAGTCTGAAAATTAACCTGTGTTTCATATTGAGCAGCCCACTTTCAAAGACTGCACAGTTCTCCTAAAGCTTTGCACTCGAGGCATTTGAAGTCATCCTTTCCTCCTGCGAAACCCTCTCCATGCATGAGGACCCACCTCTGACTCTGACACAATGCCACGCTCTACTAGAATGCCAGTCTTCCAATACACATTACAGTACGCTACCCTCTTGAGACTCTGGCAAATCTCACCCAAGATATTCTCCCCTCTTTTTTTTTTTTTTTTTTTTAACTATATACACAAGAATAAGTCACATGATTTACAGTGTAACCTGCAAACCAACTTTACTGCTCTTTAACTGGAAACAAACCAACAAACTTCTTACTGATCCAACTAAATCAGACATTATGTTCTTTGCCAAAAGACAAAGGCCACAAGGACTGCCATCCACTGGTAATCTTAGATAATAATGGCAATGTGATTGCAACTGTTTCTGAACAAAGACACCTTGATTTAACTTTAAACCCAACCTTAGCATTTGCCCTGTACACAGACAGGGTAGCAAATAAAACAATGGAACAACTTAAATCATATAGAGAGATCACCCATGTTCTCTCTCCTGTTGCTCTCTGTCCCTTAAGCTTGAAATGGAATCCCTCTTCTCACTACACAATCCTGCACCAATACCTACAAACTGCACATTGCATAAAACAAAATATACAGTGTTGTTTTACTTGCAGATCCCAGTATGCATCACTGCAATCTCCTAGCTGGTTTTATCTGGCTACACATCTGTTTAACAACACTTTTGTTTTGTTTTTTTTTTTTTTGATTTGGCAACACTACTGGAGAAGCTCTCTATTCTAACTGCATAGCTAAACTTTGGAATCATCTCCCCCTAAACATAAAAACAACCACCAATACTACAGAATTCAAAAAGATTCTTAAAGCACATTTAAACAAAATAAATATATATATATATATATATATATACATACTTTATTCAGTTGCTCTTACTTTAACTATCTTAGTTGCTGTTCTGCTTGCTATCTGTTCAGTCGCTTTTACTCTGCACTTATTACAGCTTGTTAGTAGCCTTCAAATTTACTGCCTTCTGCACTTGTTTTTTTAGTCATTTGTTAACTTAATTGCATTTATTTAAACTGTATTTGCCGTAATATTGCTACACACTCGTGTGTTAGCCTGCACTGCAATTTGAATTGTATTTACTGCTGTTTTAGCTGATTTTATTTATTTATTTATTTTTTTACAGAAATTCTAACCTTGTTTCCTGCCTTTCCTGTAACTAGTCTAGTCCAGATAGAGACTTGCTGTATCCAGAACTGTTGGTAAGCTTCTGAGCCCCCCAAGCCTTTCTGTGTTGGAGGGAAGCCTTCTAGCTTATCAGTGGGAGTGGCAAGCACTAGGTAGACTATCTACCACAAGAGGAGTGGTTCCTGGCCCAGAAATTGTACATTATTGGCCGTTTGAGCAGTTTCTTCCATCTCTTTCAACTTTCTGGTTTAAAAGCCGCATTTACACTCGTTTCCTGCCTTTCCAGTAACTAGTCTAGTCCAGATACAGACTTGCTGTATCTAGGACTGTTGGTAAGCGTCTGAACACCCCAAGCCTTTCTGTGTTGGAGGGAAGCCTTCTAGCTTATCAGTGGGGGTGGTAAGCACTAGGTAGCCTATCCTCCACGGGAAGAGTGAGTTTGGCCCAGAAATTGTAGTTTATTGGCCATTTGGGCAGTTTTCCATCTCTTTCAACTTGCTGGCTTAAAAGCCTGCATTTGCACTTGTTCCCCGCCTTTCCTGTAACTAGTCTAGTCCAGGTACAGATTTGCTGTATACAGGAATCTCTGTAAGCTTCTGAGTCCTCCCACCCAAGCCTTTCTGTGTTGGAGGGAAGCCTTCTAGCATATCAGTGGGAGTGGTAAGCATTAGGTAGCCTATCTACCACAAGAGGAGTGGTTCCTGGCCCAGAAATTGTACCTATTGGCCGTTTAGGCAGTTATTTTCCATCTCTTTCAACTTTCTGGTTTAAAAGCCTCACTTGCGCTTGTTTCCCACCTTTCCTGTAACTAGCCTACTCCAGATACAGAGTTGCTATACCCAGGACTGTTGGTAAGCTTCTGAGTGTCAGAAGCCTTTCTGTGTTGGAGGAAAGCCTTCTAGCTTATCAGTGGGAGTGGTAAGCACTAGGTAGCCTGACTACCACAAGGGAAGTGGTTCTTGGCCCAGAAGTTGTAGTTTACTGACCTTTTGGGCAGTTTGTCCATCTCTTTCAACTTTCTGGTTTAAAAGAACATATCTGCACTTGTTTCCCATCTTTCCTGTAGCTAACCTACTGAGAAGCACTACAAAGCCTTAAACTGATGCAAGCCTTCAAGCCTAGAAGAGAGACTTTGGAGTATTAAGTATCAGTTTTCTATATTTTCTTGCTGTACTTTACTGTTTTCCACCTAAATGCCGATTTTCCAGCATTTACTGTGATCTAAAAGCTTGTTTTTTTCACATATTGTACATATTTGACTGCCTGCACTTTTAAAAAGTCGTTTTTTGTTTAAATAATTTGTTTAACTGTTGTAGGCTGCACACTAAAGTGTGACAGCCTTTTCTGATCATTTGTAGTTGTTTAAATCTGTTTTAAGTGTGTTTTTACTGTGTCTCGTTATCTTTTTAAAAAAACAAAAAGTTTCCCGGCTTTCTAAGCTAGTATAGTCCAGTTTTTAGGCTAGTGCTGAATTCAGGGCTGTGTTACAAGTTTCTGAGTTGCCCATACCTTATTTGGATAGAAGGAAGTTTCTCTGCTCACCTGTGAGAGAGGGGAGCTTTGGGCAGCCTCTATCTGTCTCTGGAGGAGTGGTTCCAGCCCAAAAGTTAGTAGTTTATTGGCCATTTTGGGCTAATTTCTATCTCGTTCATTTCCCTGCTATAAAAACCACGTTTGTATGGTTTTGCACGCCGGTTAGCTAGGGTTAAATTATTCCCGGCTCCACTAAGTCTCCTCTTCAGTTTTTCTCTTGAAACTAGTCTAACTCTCAACCTAAGCACTCAAAAAGCATCCTACAGCCCAGCAAATGCTCAGACCTAAGAGCAAGCACTAATATACCCTGACACTTGATTGCCCAGCTCGGCAAGGCTCTTTATTCACCCTTCACCAACCAAGCGACTAAGCAGCTCACCCTACTATTCAGGCATGACCAAAGGGCAATTTCAGGTGTACGCTCCAGTCCAGCTGGTGAATCTGGGTATCCTGAGGCAATGTTAAAACTGCCACATGTACACAGACAACCCTCTCTCCAACTACCACAACACACTAACATATGCGAGAGATGTAATTATACAGCCAAACTGGAGGCTAAGCTCTCTCCACCCAAGACTAGAACACAGTCAAGAGGAGAAGGTTAACACTTGCACCACACCTCCAGTCACACACAGACCTACTAAACCAACACTGGCAAAAAATACACAAATACACAAAATCATACTTGGAGGCTCTAAATAAAAACCTGCAAAAGCATCACAGACCTCCACAGCAGACACCCAAACAACCTGCACCTACAGTCACAAACCAGACAACACACAAAACACAAAATCAGTTGCCGCACAATCGCAGCCTTAAGGCGAAATAACATACCTAACACACTAGTAATAAGTGACTCTATAGTCAGACACACTGATGATCCACTCAATAGGCTGGACAAGCAAAAGGTTACTGTTAGCTGCCTGTAGGTAGCCAGAATCCGCCACATAACACAAGCACTCAGGTCACTCCAGAACAAGTACAAATATGACTCTGTCATTGTTCATGTTGGTGTGAATGACCTGAGATGTACCTCCCTGGACTACATGAAAAGAGACATGGAAGAGCTCTCTGATCATGTAGCCCAGGCTGGTATGACCCTGACCCTGAGTAGCATCCTGCCCTCACCAAGAATGATACCTCAGTATAAAGAAAAAATTATCAATTTCAACAATTGGCTAAGCTTCTGGTGTCATTCAAAGGGGATCCAGTGTCTGTCAGCCTGCGACAACATGCTCAACAAGCTGTGTTTCTTCACAAGAGACAGCTTGCACCTGTAGCCCCAAGGCTTTCAAATACTGGCCAAGGCTCTTGCTGCCCCCCATAGTGCCTTTTTTAGGCAAGGCTCAAAAGTCAAACCTACCCCCGTAAACAGCACAATTAACAAAAAACAGAGGGTTATGCTACTCAACGCCAGGAGTTTAAATCTCAAAATGCACGCGTTTGAAACACTCCTCAGTATGGAGAACGCGGACATCCGTGCAGTAACTGAAACTTGGCTCAAGCCTCCAGAGAGCACCCCAGCACTACCAGGCTACAACTCATACCACACGATCCGGCCACAGAACATGGACCGAAACACAAAAGGAGGGGGTATATCCATATTCATCAAGGATATCTACACCTCCAGGTTAGTGGCACAGCATGATACCTCTGAGATCATCCATGTGCAACTAACATTTGGCAAATCTGCAATGCAAATTGTGGCCTGTTACAGATCACCCTCCATGACCCAAGACCACCACTCCACCTTTCTGGAGACACTGGAAAAAGTACAGTTTTGTACCTACCATAAATGTAGATGTCCGAACTGGATAGCATCTGCAGTCATAACAACTGGGTTGTCCTGTCGTCAGGCAGCCCTTCAGTCGGCCAGATTCCAAAGTCCGGGTCCGGCTTCGGCTGATGTCGCACTTCACCCGACGTCATCTCTGTTGGCCTTCGGGTATAAAGGCATCAGCCGACACCATTTTCCTCAGTGTTTCTTGCCCCAGATGCCAGTAGCCCTCTTGTAGGCTAAAAATTTTGGATAAATGCCAATGTTTCCAAAAAGATAGTGGTAAACACAAAAATAAGCATGTATGTACATATATACAACAAATACACCATAAAGACTCCCCACCAGCTAGCTATTAGGAGGGTAAACACCCTAGGAGTACCACAGAGGGAAGGAGGGAGGGTAATCCTGACTGCAGATGCTATCCAGTTCGGACATCTACATTTATGGTAGGTACAAAACTGTACTATGTCCTTCATGGATGCATCTGCAGTCATAACAACTGGGTAGAATACCATAGCCAACTAGGGGAGGAGGAAGAAACTAGATTATGGTGTGTTTAGGATCCCTTGCAGTACAGCAGTGGCAAACCCTGCTCGGGATCTGGAATATAGAGGCAAATTATAATGCTTGGCAAATGTATGCACGGAGGTCCAAGTAGCCGCCTCAATAATGTCTTTGGTTGCCACTCCTCGTAAAAGGCTGTGGTAGTGGCTGTTGCCCTTGTAGAATGAGGTCTTATGTTCTGTGGAATTGGTTTTCCATGGAAGGAGTAACAGAATCGTATGCAATTTCCTATCCATTTGGAGATTGTCTGTTTGGAAATAGCTTTTCCTTCTCTTCCTGTTGCATAGGCTACAAAAGCTGATCAGTTCTTCTGCTACTTTTTGTTCTGTTCATGTAGTAGCGTAGCTGTCTATGTACATCCAAGGTATGCAGTATTCTTTCCCTCTGTTTTGTGGGTTGGGAAAGAAGGTAGGTAGGTGGATTGCCTGGTTTAAAGACACTCTGGATACCACCTTAGGCATAAATGTAGGATTAGTCCTCATGGACACTCTATCTTGATGGAAGATTAGGAAGGGTTGTACTGCCATTAGGGCCTGGAGTTCAGAAACCCTCCTGGCTGAGGTTATTGCCAGCAGGAAGGCGGTTTTCCACGATAGATGCTGTAGGTCTGCTGTTGCTGCTGGCTCAAAGGGTGATAGTGTCAACTTTTCTAGCACAAAGTTCAAGTCCCAAGCTGGTAATGGTGGTTTCCTTGGAGGTTTTACATTCTTGATTCCTCTGAGGAACTGTCTGAGTAATGGGTGTGTAAATACAGGTGGATCAAAGCTGTATTCTGCTGATATAGCTGATGCATGTATCTTGATGGAGGAGTAGGACAGGCCTGAATGTAGAAGTTCTGCCAGATACTCCAGAATGTTAGGCATATCTATGTTTGACACATCTTTTCCTCTTTCAGTACTCCAAATGACAAACCTTTTCCATTTTCCTGCATAGTTCCTTCTTGTTGAAGGTCTGCGGGCTTCAAGAATAATGTCTTTACCTCTTTGGGAAAGTTCTGGATTAGCTGCTGCTATGTGATGTTCCATGCAGTCAGTTGCAACGTTTTTAGGTTTGGATGCATGATGCTGTAGTTGTTCTGAGTTAACATCAAAGGCATCAGGGGTATTGGCCACATATTGCTCTGAGACATGCTCCTCAGCAGAGGGCACCAGTGTTGTCTTGGCCAGTTTGGAGCTATTAGGATTATCCTTGGACGTTCTTCCTTGATTTTTAGTAATACCTTGTGTATCAAGGGAAGAGGTGGGAATGCATATGCTGTTAGGCCTTTCCAGCTGAAGGAGAGCGAATCCACTTTCCATGCTAGTGGGTGGAATGTCCTTGTGCAGAACTTTCTGAGCTGGTGATTGAGAGGGGAAGCAAATAGATCTATCTGAGGCATTCCCCATTTCTTTGAGATGGTCTTGAAGATGTCCGGGTGTAGCATCCATTCGTGGGCATCCGATGTGGTTCTGCTTAATATGTCTGCTAGAGTATTTTCTTTTCCCGGTACAAATATTGCCTGTAACTGGATGTTGTAGCTGAGTGCCAGGTTCCACAGCTCCAAAGTCATTCTGCATAGGGGGTATGAATGAGTGCCTCCCTGTTTGTTGATGTACCACATGACTGTGGTGTTGTCTGTCCTTATCATCAACTGGCCCTCTTTGAGAAATGGTCTGAAGTTTTGGATTGCCAGTTTTACTGCCAGCATTTCTTTTAGGTTGATGTGCAGGTGAAGTTGATCCTGCGCCCACAATCCTTGCACGCATTTGTCCAGCATGTGGGCCCCCCATCCTAGGTCTGAAGCGTCTGTTGTGATGGTCTGGCTTGCTTGACATCTGCGAAAGGGTAGCCCTGAGTTTGACTGGCATGCTTGAGCCCACCATAGGAACTCCTGTTTTAAGCATGGAATTAGTGGAATTTCTGTTTCTAGGCTGTGCCTGTGTTGGGACCATAAATTCTTTAGGTACCACTGTAGTTTTCTCATATGTAGTCTGGCAAGTGGAACCAAGATTATGCATGATGCCATGAAGCCCAAGGCCTGCAGTACTTTTCTTGCTGTTAACTTGTTCTGTTTTGTTAGTGCCAAGAAGTAAAGAGGGAGTTCTCTTTGTTTTTCTGCAGTTAGGAAAGCCATTTGTTTTACTGTGTCCAATTCCGCGCCCAAGAATGTCCTTGTCTGGGATGGGATCAGCCTTGATTTTTGTAAATTGACTGTGTATCCCAGTGCTTGTAGCAAGTAAATGACCCTTTGTAAATCTGTTGTCAGCTTGCTTTTGTTGTCCCTTGTAGCAGGCAGTCGTCCAGGTATGGGTAAATTTGAATTCCCTGTAGTCTGCAGTGGGCGATTACTGATGCCAGGCATTTTGTGAATACTCTGGGCGCAGTAGATAAGCCAAAAGGCAATGCTGAGAATTGATAATGCTCTGATCCTGCAAGAAATCTGAGGTATCTTCTGCAGATTGGTCGAATGGGGACGTGCAGGTATGCCTCCTTGAGATCTAGAGTTACCAGCCAACACTCCTTGCCCAGCATGGGAAGAAGTTGCTGTAGGGTCAGCATTTTGAGTTTTGGGACAATGATGTATGTATTTAAGGTGGACAGGTCGAGAATAGGTCTCCAACTTTTTTCCTTTCTTGGAACTAGGAATAGTCTTGAGTAGAATCCCTTTCCTTGTTCTGTTGTTGGCACTCTTTCCACAGCTCTCATGTTTGCTAACTGCATTATCTGTTGTAGAGCCTCTGTTTTTGATTTGGAGGTAGATTTGGCATTCCTCTTTGACTGGTAAAGTGTGGAAGTGGAACCGGTAACCTTGATCTATGGTTTGTAAAATCCACTTGTCTTTTGTGATATAGTGCCAGTTCTTTGAAAATAAGGTTAATTTGCCGCCTAATGGAGCTGCTATTTGTTCCCTGGTAGGTGGATTTAGAGTTAAGTCACTGTGGCTGTGTTGTTGTAGTGGCAGTGGTTGTGTCTGTGCCTCTGTTGTTACCTTGCCACTGTCGTCCTCTGTAGGCACCTCCTCTGGATTGGTTTCTGCCTCTGGAACGTCTATTCCTGCCCCTTTGGGATCTTGCGGGGTCAGGAAAGGAACAATTTTTGGCAGGCCAGTTCCTGCTAAACCTTGGGGGTTGGACCTGCAAGAAATCTTTAACCGTTTGAACAGATTTTGCCTTTTCTTCCATTTTCTTCATTACCTGCTGGGCAGGTGTACCAAACAAGCTGGTCTTATCCATAGGAGCATCTAATAACTTAGCTTTAACATGATCCGGTAAAGCTTGTTCCTTTAGCCATGCATGCCTTCTTATCACTGTGCCAGTCATGGCTGATCTAAATGAAGCCTCCAGTGCATCATAGCCACATTTTAAGGAATGGTTACTAACCTGTTGTATGTTATTTACCATTTCTAATACATATTTCTTATCAATTGATTCATCAGAGGATAGCTTTTTCGTTAACTGATCAAGCATAAACTCTTGGTATTGTATCATGTGAAACTGACAGTTTAAAGCTCTAGCTGAGAGAGTAGCTGAAGTGTAAACCTTTTTGCCCCATCTGTCTAAAGACCTGGCTTCCCTTTCAGAAGGAATAGGGTTTTTAGCTGTGGTCGCGGCTACTGCCTTGGGACCCTGGGATATAGTTTCGGGGTCTGCAAGTGGGGCCTTGTAAAGGTGGTGATGAGTGTCTGGTACCCTGTAAAATCTGTCTGGTTTGGCAGGGGCGGAGGTAAAGAATTTGGTGCAGAGCAGACATCATTGAAGGCATCATCCACTACAGAGAGCACAGGAGGTATAGCTAAGGGCCTGTGTTGTGGAAGGTGCAGAAAAGTTCTAAGTCTTCTTCTGGAGTCTGAGAAATCCTGCTGCTGCCATTGGAACTGCTCTCGCATGGCATGTAAGGTTTCCCCAAAGGAAAATTCTTCTGGCGGGGAAGCAGCTGGAATGGATTCTTCAGCATCTGAGTCTTCAAAATTGGAGAAAGGAGCCTCTGGCTGGTCTGTTATGTCTGATTCATCAGCAGAATCATCAGAGGACACAGGCTCGGGGCTCTGCCCTAGGTCTCTTCTCTGGGGGCTGAGAGGCCCTGTCTGGGTGAGATTGAGATCCCCTAATTAATGAAATTAAATCTTGTGCCAGAGTAAGCATTTGTGAACTAGAAGAGGGCCGGGCTGTAGGGGGTTTAGCAGGCACTGTTCTAGTAGTTTTGGCTGCTTTGGCCCTGGCAAAGGCCTTAATGGACATGGCTGCTGGAGGCCTAGCAGCACCACGTGCTGGGGTAGACACATCCAAGGGAATGGTGTCTGATAAGTCAGTGGCAACCACCGTAGTGGATAAAATTTCTGAGGCCGATTCAAGAGAAGTAGCAGGGGCCTCAGTGGTAGTGATAGATTCTGCTGTATTTTGATCAGTTTTCTCGGTTTCAGCCGAAACCGAGACACTCGCGGTTTGCTTAACCATGGTTTCGGCCGAAACCGCGGACCGCGAGTGTCGGTCTTTATCTTTGCGCTTTTAGCAGTTTGGGTAGTCGGAGGATCCGGCGGCATAATATATGCAAAATCAGAACCGAAAACTGTTCAGCAAACTCCGACCGACGCCTAAGCGTTCATCGGTTGAAAGAAGCACAGGCCGAACAGGCTGCTACGTCGTGGGCTGGGCCTAAACAAGGCAGACAGTAAGAGTGGAAATCCTTATGAGGTATTTGTTTCCCACAGGTTAAACAATTATTAACTTTTTCTGACATCGGCTGAGGCAAGAAAGAGTCCCCAACGGGGTACTTAGCTTTAGAAGTCTTCGAAGTAGTATTCGGTAGAAGTAATCTCTGGATCCGACCGACCGGCACTTGCGAACAGCTTCTGCTTCGGGCGCCACGCGGCAAGAAAGACTGAGGAAAATGGCGTCGGCTGATGCCTTTATACCCGAAGGCCAACAGAGATGACGTCGGGTGAAGTGCGACATCAGCCGAAGCCGGACCCGGACTTTGGAATCCGGCCGACTGAAGGGCTGCCTGACGACAGGACGACCCAGTTGTTATGACTGCAGATGCATCCATGAAGGACATCATGAAGGTCCTACCGAACACCCTGATATTGGGTGATTTCAATTACCCTACCATAAACGGGGAAAACTACTCGAGTACAAACTCCCAGGCACAGTACTTCCTGGATTTCATCAACTCAAATGCCCTGGATCAGCTGGTAAACTCCCCTACCAGAGGTGAAAACATATTGGACCTGGTCATCACCAACACGGGCGACAGGTGTTCCACACCAGAGGTCAACTCGTCACTGGTTAGATCAGACCATAAACTAATCACTCTGGATGTCCACACCCAACCACTACCCCCAACTAAGGAAACCACAGTAAAAAACTTTTCTAAAGCAAGCTTCACCTTACTTAAGTCAGAGGCAGTAAGTTTCACAGCCCACACTCTACAGGACAACGCTGCCCAAGATGCAGAAACCTTTACAAATGCACTCTATGAGCACCTACAAGGATGCATAGATCGTGCCATCCCAAGCAAAACCAAGACTCACTCCTCTAAGAGAAGGAAACCAGTCTGGTGGACCCCTGCCATAAAAAGGCTATACAATAGAAGGAGCAAACTAGTTCAGAAAAAAAAGCAAATCCCAAGAAGGAAAGACATCCCTGATCAGTATCAGTAAGAAACTAAGGTCCCTCATAAAATCATCCAAGGCTAACTTCGAAAAGAAAATAGCCAAGGATTCAAAAGATAACCACAAAGCCTTCTTTAGCCATGTTAAGAATCTAAGTGGCAACTCACAGATATGCACTGAACTAGTGCAAAATAGCACAAAATATACTGAACCTACTGATATTGCCAACATCCTGGCAGATAGATTCAGTATAAAATTCACCCCCCTCTCACCCCCAAAAGGGGCAACAACAATACCGGAAAAGTAGTGTCCTGGAAATCACAGAAGCACAGGTGAAAACAGCCCTTTCAAAAGCCAAAAACACACCTTCAGTTGGGGCCAGATGGTGTCCCAGGCTGCGTCTTGCACAAACTACAGAATGAACTAACCCCCCCCACCTAAACATGCTGTTCAACCCCAGCCTCTCCACAGGTTACGTGCCCATAGAATGGCACACAGCAACAGTTATTCCACCCCACAAAGGAGGGGCCACAACTGACCCTGGTAACTATCGCCTCATAAGCCTGACTAGCCTGGTCAGCAAGGCTATGGAGCGTATCATCATGGAACTCATTAACAAAGACATTGGGAGCCTCCAAACACTTGACCTGACCTAGTTCGGCTTTGTTAACGGCAGATCATACCTACTAAACCTGGTTGACTTCTTTGAGACAGTCACCAAGGCCATAGATGTGGGAAAGGTGGTTCACACAGCCTACCTTGACCTCGCCAAGGCTTTCGACACCATTCCCCACTCAGGTATTACAGAAAAGCTCACCAGCCTAAACATAAACCCCTATGTCACCAGATGGACCATATAGACTTAACCTTCTTTCTAAACCAAATGCCCACATGCATACAGATGTAACTCATCTCTCAAAGGCTTAAATTCCATGCGGGACTGCAGAATGTATTTAGATCCACGTTGGCATCATGACACACACACGTTCCTCCTTAAAGGAGAAGGCTCTTGTACCGTAAATAATTTTTTAAAAATTGTTAAAGCCTCCAGGCCAAAGTGCAGCTGTAAGTGGGAGGGCAACCGCCCTCCACCCCCATCCCACCCCCCCACCTATGGTTCTGGCATGCTGGGGCACCTAGAAGAGCACAAACTTTACATTAATTAAATAAGTAAAAATTGCACCCAGCTTTGAATGAGATGTTAAACTGAAGTCTCATCTTCCCAAGTTGGTGGTAGCTCAGGTGGATGTAAAAGATCCCATGACACTTATGGAAAAGAATTGGTGGTAGCTCAGGTGGATGTAAAAGATCACATGACACCTATGAAAAAAGAATTGGAAAAGTTACCCAACGCTCTGGCTAAATTTCCCCTAGAAGTGTAAGCACCACCTTGAGTCTCCCCTGAAAGGAGGCTACTAACATAATGGGACTAACCCAGTCAACAAAGGATAAATAAAAATAAAAACTAACTGGCTTAGGGATAATCTGAAAGAGACACTAATCCTTGTCAGACCCCAACTTGATACTTCTCAAGGGATAGGGCTTGTTCTAAAGTTGGCCCTTCCAAACGGAATCACCTACCAACAGAGAAGAGAACAAGAGTATGTGAAAATATTCAAGACCAAATTAAAAGACTATCTCGTGAGTGAAAAGGAGGAAATCGGTTTACCTACATATGGTCAAGAATGATTTGTGTGATCGTGAATGATATTGACAGATATAACCAAATTTCAGAATGTGTTTGTGACAATATGTTGAAAATTAATATGCAGAATCCCGACTTCAATCATATGCTATTTATTTGAATGGCACAGTGCATTCACACTTTTTGCATTCAATAATATGTGGTTCGACATTATATTTTGCCATTGTACTTCCGGCCATTTAGACATTGGACAAACAGATCGCAATCTTATGAAGATAAACCAGGAAATCTTGTGTTCCACAAGATGGAAAAACTTGCTGAGATGCACTGAGCAGAATAATGGGAAGACAACAAGCAAGTGGCAAACAAGTTTGTCTCTGAAATGCCCCACTTCTAGAAGACCTGGACAAGACAAATCCTATGATTCAACAGCTCTAGGACAGGACTGCAGGAAGTAGCTCAACAAGTCCACCTAAGCTTCTTTACCTTTAAAGAGATCGGAATGAGATTATGTCTGATGTCCACTCCCCACTGCCAGTTAAGCTTCACCTCCCTGCACAAATGACACAATCTTGTGTCCACTTGCTTGTTTAGATGCAACAGGATGAACAGTTTGACCAAGTGAAAAAGAAAATGTCCCAAAAAAGGCTTTGCCTCAAAAACTTTCAGGGCATGGAAGACTGTGCAAAGTTCCAAATGTCTGTTGTTCAACCTTCTCTCCTAGAGGACCACATCTTTGGTACTATGTGGGATCAAAAGTGGGCTCTCACCTTACCACTGAAGCATCCATTGTCAAAATCCTCAATGGGTTTTGTTGCAGGAAGGAAAGGCCCTACCAAAAGGTATTATCCATTATTCAGAGTGAGACAAAAGTAGACATCCGACTCATTAACAAGTAGTATACGTTTGCAGATACTGCACAACATCCATATCCGCAGGTTTGTAGATGAAACAGCCATCAGCCCAGAAGATGGCTAAGCATGTAAAATTAGACCCTGCACCCTTTACTGGACCCTTCTTCACAGGCTTTTAAAGCTATGTTCATCTGAACAATCTTCCACAGCAGGAACTGACACTAGATAGCAGGATGACGTCCACCTTTACACTTCAGAAAACTACCCACTGAGGAAAGTCACAGAGGACTTCTCCCAATGTATGTTCACCTGAGATTGCCGCAAATGGAATAAACCAAGGATGTATGCTATCAGGATGTCCCTGGAGATTCTTTTCTTGCAAGGTTTCAGCCCCTGTATCCAACATCTTGGTGAATACTACAGAAACGGATTAAAACCCAAATAATTAACTTCCAAGATGGCTACACATTAACAGCTTGTTTCTAGCTCTCCCAGTATGAAAACAGAAACTCAGCAGGGAAGGCCAGTAGACTTGTGTTTATGTGTAAATTTCAGTAACCGACTAGTAAGTACACTGCCTGGATGCCAGGAATAAAGAAATACAGAAGACCTGGAAAACATCAGCTACAAAAAGTGAGGAAGAAACAGTGATTGGGGAAAGTTCTGCAGCTGTTCAGCAAAAAATAATGCAACCTTCAGGCATGACTTCCAGTAACCTACAGGAAGATACATAACAGCATACAGACCTGGCTAAAATAAACAAAACACTGATAGAGTATATCAACACAAACAACAAAAGTCTGAAAAAAATGGAAGAAGCTTTAAACAGATATTCAGATGAGATGATAAAGTTGCAAAACTCAGAGGTCAAAATGAAGAAAAGGCTGGCTGAATATGAGACTGCTCAGGAAAAAAGTAAAAAAACATATTATAAGACACAACATGTAGGGAAAACCTGAGATTTTCAGCTACACCAGAGAAGCAGAAGGAACAGACTGCATTAATTTTATGAAAGCACAAATAAGCAACTGGACTAGCATTCCACTGCAGTTGTTAGTTGAAAGGGCACATAGTGTGTATGCTCCAAACCTAGCTATAAGAAAGCAACCTAGACCTTTAATAGTAAAAATGCAATCCTACCAGCATGCAGAGTTGATTCTGACAAAATGGTTATAGAAGGACAAAGTATTAAAAGTGTGAGACAACAGAGTGCTTGTGGAGAATGATTACTCATTGTACACCAGACAGAAGAAGAGATAATGTATTCCACTATTCAGGGAATGTTGAGGTGTGAGATTCAAACTGCTGTACCCAGCTGTCTTCAAGGTATTCTTCCCTAGAGGGACAAAACCACTTTTTGATGAAGTACATGCTAAGGAGGAAATACAAAAGTTTGTCCATCAAAAGTAGATGTGAAACAGAAGGAGATTCTGCTTTTTGTTCTTCTGGTACTAAAGACCACGGAGGAACTGTACCTGCGGTACCTTTTCAAATTTTTCAACGGAAAATTTTGGAGAAAAGGATGGGAGCACAAGAGTTGACTAGAAACATCAAGAGTATGTTGGAAATGAATCAAAGACAGGATTATGGAGATGACCTGTAATAAAACCAGTAACTTAATATGGAATTACAATGTAATAATTATATTTGTGAAATATGACATAACAAGAAAATCTGGAAATACTGGACTTTTTCAGAATTTGTTGGACTTGTGGGGGACTGTAAAGCATATGCCCCATTCATGTCATTAACGTTCGGAAAAGTGCTTTGAGGAGGGGAAGAGGAGGGAGAAAGTTAACTGTAAGTAAATATTGTTTTTCTCTTAAACAGTACCAAGTTTGTGGCATGTGGTTTTCTTTACATGCTATAAAGTAAAGTTGTTTCCAGTTATTTGTTAAGTATAATGGGGACTGTAAACAGATGCGGCCTTTTTTTTTTTTTTTGCATTTCTTTTTCCCTTCTTTCTCTCTCTCTCTCCTTGTTCAATTTAAAGAAATGTAGGCACTGCAATGTAAAATGCCTGGCTAAAAGGCAACATAAAAGAAAAATGAATGTTTTTTTTTTCTTATTCTTGCCTGGAGGGATGACTGGATTAAAGACATTAGGCTGATTTAGTAACAAGTTTTAAGAGAGAGCAAGTAAATGAAAAAGAACATTGAATAGTATGAGACTTTTTTCTAGCAAATACATGTATGCTCAGTAACAATTCTGCAGCTGGTCTTCAGGTTTCCATGGAAAAAATCTGATAAAGAGAAACTGACTGCCTGGTTCTCATGTCTCCATGGAGACAATCCGATAAAGAGAAACTGGCTACAAACTGGTGGAGAGTGATAGACTGGGGGAAAAAAAAGAAGAGAGAAATTGGCTAGAGATAATGTTCTCCAAAAGCATTCAGGGGCTTTCGCAAGGTAGTTAATGTTCTCTGAAAACATTAGTGGTCTTCTGGGCTGGGAGAGCTATGAAGATTAGACAAAACCAATCAGCACTTAGCAGAAGCACAGGCTGCATCATACGTCTTAGCATGGATAACCTTTCTTTTATGTTAACTCAAGTATGTTAGTGTGGCTGTTAGTTTGGGACTTTTGTTCCTATTAGGAGGGTAAAACAATATTTTAAGGTGTACACAGCTTTGTGTGTTGGTATTAACTTAATAGGTTTTAGGGGGTATTGGGGTGTGTGTGTTTTTTTTTTTATTTGAGGGCTTTCAATAAACTAAAATGTTTTATAAGATGTGGCATAGGTTCAAATGGATATGACAAGAAACAACTGTATAAAAGTTCAACCTGCCAAACAGTGTGTATGCATGTAGCAGAAACGCTGGTTCTAGACATTTAACAAAAAAAGTGGTATACATAATAGGGGGGAATGATACATTTTTAATACAATGATGCTTTCTTTAATGTCTTTAAATGTAAATGGCCTCACAGATGCATACAAAAAAGAAAGACTAATGAACTATATTAAAAAAGTAGAGTGCAAATAGCTATGTTACAGGAGACACACTTAGAAAGAACTGAACATGTGAATTTGATAAAGAATGGTTTTCATGATGGTTATTCAACGGAATACCTGAGACAAAAGAAAAGCTTATATAAATTGCAAGAAGGGCTCCAATAGTGATAGCAGAAGAAAAAATGTAACAATGGCAAATTTGTGAGGCTAACAGGCTACTGGCAGGGGAGGAGGATTACAGTGGCATGCATTACATTCCACCTAAAACTGCTGTAATGGAGCTTAAGAAAAATCTGGGGGAAATAATCAGTTGTTAGCAAAGGCATATTACTAACAACTGGTAATTGGAATTTGATCTGCAGCAGTGAAGATGTTTCTGGGGGGTCCAGAAGGGAAAATATATCAAAGGAGGGTAGATTTTTGAAGAAATTTATGAAAATATTTGGCATGAAGATGTGAATTCACTAATAGGAGTTCAGAGAGAATTTACATATTATTCCCCAAGTTATAAAAACTGGGCTAGGCTAGACAGAATTTATATTTCACAAGAACATGTGTACTTAATTGAGGGTCCTGATACTCGCCCAATAGCTATTTCAGAGCATGTGCCAGTAACAGCTAAAATAAAAGCACATGGTAATGAAATAAAAATGAGCCCTTGGCGCTTTCCCACCTATCTGTTGACAAGAACGGAGTTTAAGGAATGGGTAGTGGAGATTATGCAGGAACTGATAGAGAGGACAGACGTTTCTTATGAAAATATAGCTAGGGATTGGGATATAATTAAGGTGGAGTTTTAAAGATAGAGTGGAAATAAAAGAAAGGGAGCTATGGTAAAGTAACAAAAATTATTGAGAGACTGACAAATGTTAAAGTATTGCAAAATAGGGGAAATCTCACAAAACAAGAGGAGGCTCAACTGCAGTATGCTAGGCAGAAAATAAGGGATTACCTTGATAATATGCATGAGCTTAGAAAGATTGCTGTTAAGCAACTTTTTTTTTTTTTTTTTTTTATAACACTAGAGCACAAAAACTTTTAGCACGACTCAGGCAACAGAAGGTAGAAAGGGCTGACGCCAAACTTAGGGAGCATATAACAAGGAAGTAATAAGAGATCCGAGGTATTAGAAATATTTTGGAAATTCTATGACAGTCTCTATAAAGCAGAGGAAATGAAAATCAAGAAAAAGTACAAATGGAAATATTTGTGGAAGAATTAAATATGCCATGGTTAGAGGTAGATGAGGCTCAATTACTAATGGTTAGGATAGGAGGAGATGAGATAAAAAATGAATGATGATGTATAACCAATCTACAGAAAAGTCCCCAGGAATAGACGGTATTCCTGTGGAAGTTTAGAAGCTAGGAGGAAAAATGTATAAAAATCTGGAAGGTTTTGTTTAACTATCTTAAGAGGAGGAGAAATACCACCATCCTAGAAGAAGGCAGTGGTAGCTGTAATACGTAAAGAGAGCAAAGATCCATCAGATCCAGTTTCACACAGGCCCATTTCAATACTAAACCATGATTATAAAGTGCTCATGTCTATAACGGGTAAAAGAATGGCAAAAGTAATGCCAAAACTGATAAATGTGGATCAATGTTTTTGGAGGGTAGGCAAATATTTGACAACATTAACAGATCATTGTGATACAGAGGGAAGCAGAATGTAAGAAAATACCATTGTTGTTGTTGTTGGGTCTTGATGCAGAGAAAGCATTTGACAGAGTAAACTGGGACTTTATGAGCAGGGCAATGGAAGCATTTGCATTTCCTGAAAAAATTATAAGGTTGATTAGAAGGATATATGAGGGATCAGATGCGAAAAGTAAAGTGGATGGGGTCCTCTCTGATAATTTCTGCCAGGCAGGGATGTCCTCTTTCTCCTTTATTATTTGCATTATATTCAGAACCACTGGCAAAGAAAATAAGTGACTCAGAAATTCAAAGATATAATTGGTATGGTAGTCAAGAAAAGCTGGCTTTATTTGCAGATATTATTTTATACCTGACAAAACCGGAAAAATACTTCAGTGTTGTGGAACATTTTGTGACAGTTTCAGATCTTTTTAGGATACAAAATTACTGAAGCTAAAACAAAGGCAATAGCGGTAAATTATGTACCCACACATGAACTGGTTCAGGAATGCCTATATTTATGAGGGCATGATAAAATGAAGTATGGATTAAAAAATGATCCTAGTGTGGCAGCTAATGATACGTGGGAAGAGACTAAACAAAAGATAATACAAAAACTGAGAAAATGGAAGTTTTGTTATACGGATATAGACAGTAAGATTACCAGCAATTAAAGTCCCTTTAGTCTTATACACAGGTCAGGCATATTTTTATCAACCAGAGGAGAAGTTGTGGGTAGCAATTAATAAAGAGCTGAAGAACTTTATCTGGGAGGAGAAGACGGCAACAGTCAAGTGGCGATAAGCTGATTCTTCCCGAAGAACAGCGCAGATTGAGATTACTCAATTTGAAGGGTTATTTCAGAGTTTCAGAGTTAAGACTCCTATACATAGCACAAGCAGAAAACTATAATTCAAGTAGAATGTGATGATGATGAAACAGGGGGGAAAGTCAGTCCTAGGACCGCTCTTGTTTGACATCTACTTCTCTGAAGTACAGGCCAACACTAAGGGACTCTGGCTAACAAAGTTTGCAGGTGACTGCAAACTGGGAACCATTACTGAATCCCCAAATGAGATGGATATTCTACAAAAGGGCCTTAAAGAAGCAAATGCTTGGTGCCAGAGGCATGGGCTCAAGCTTAATGCCAAGAAATGTATAGTTATCCCCTTTGGGAAAAAACATGTACCCATGAATTACCTCATAGGTGGCAGTACACTAAACACCGAAAGTGTGATGAAAGATTTAGGGACACAGTGGTCTCACCTTCCGATAACCACATCGCCACAACAGTCAGGAAATCCTTCTATGTGGCACACCTCATCACTAAGGGCTTTTCATCCAGAAAAAAGGAGGTCATTGTCCCACTGTACTCATCCCTCATTAGACCCATTATAGAGTACAACGCCCTGTTTGGTATGTACCTCACAAGACATCTGCAACAGCTGGAAAGGCCGCAGAAATACCTCACTAAAAGAATCACAGACCTAAAGCAAATGTCCTATGCTGACCATCTAAAAAAACTCTAGCTACACTCTGTGGCATATCGTCTACTCAGAGGCGATCTCTGCTTGACATACAACGCCATGTCAAACTCTCAGCTGTTGGACATGCTCCACTTAAAGAAATCCCAATCCCTCAGAACCACACACTCCAGGGATCTAAACCTTGTCATCACAATGAATAAAACATGCTAGAGGGATAGGTTCATGACCCAGAGACTCCCCATATTCTGGAATAGACTGCCCATACATGTCAAGCAGAGCTCCTCCTTGGCCCTCTTCAAAAGGAACCTTGACGATTGGATGGGAGATGAGAAATTCACCCCGGGGATCACGTCAGTCACCCTGCTAGACAGGGGTCCATGGAAGTAAATATTGTGGGAAGAAATACGCAGGGAATTGTTCGGCTAGGCTTGCATAAGCCCTAGGGCCGATAGCCTAGCACCAACCTATAAACCTATGAAACAAGGAGAGCCTGGGATTTTGGATGCAGGCCTTTAAGGAGAATAACAATAATCATACAGAATATTCTAGCCATAAAGTAGCAGAGAGTATTCTAAGAACTAAACTAACACGGGAATGGAAAAAGGAGATCCTGACGATAGAGATGACTCCAATTAGGGACACAGGCAATAGTCAAGAGGAGGCTGGAATTTATTGGCAAAAACTGTCAAAGGAAAGTACAGTTGTGTACACTTACCATAAATGTAGATGTTCCAAGTGTATTCACTGTTGCAGTCATTACACTTGGGTAATCTGCTACAGGTTGCCCTCAGTCGGCCTGATTAACAAAGCCTTGGGTCCTGCATCGGTTGCGGTCCCTTCTTCCACGACGTCAGGTCGTCAGGCGTATAAAACATGCAGCCGATGCCATTACATCAGGTTTTTCTTGCCCTAGATGTCAGGCGCCCCCCCCAAATGGGGAGCAGAATATATAAATAGTTTTAAACACAAAAATATATATACCTCCAAACAAAAGCAAATACACCAAAAAGGCTTTTAAGTGTAGAAAAATAAAGGAGAGGAATAGTAAGAGAAAAAACACGGGGCTGGAAGGAGGGTAACCAGGACTGCAACAGTGAATACACTCGAACATCTACATTTATGGTAAGTGTACACAACTGTACTATGTTCTTCGTGTTTCACTGTTGCAGTCATTACATTTGGGTAGATTCCCAAAGCTAAGGTTGGGAGGATGGATTTCTACAGTATTAGGACCGGCTAAAAGGCCCTGCAAAACAGCAGTGGCAAAGCCAGCTCTGGATTTAGAGAAAATGGTAAGTGATAGTGCTTGGTGAAAGTATGAACTGAACTCCAGGTAGCAGCTTCTAGAATATCCCTGGTAGGAACACCTCTGAGAAAGGCTGTAGAAGTAGATGCAGCCCTGGTGGAATGGGATCTGATCCCCTGGGGGATAGGTTTTCCATGGTGCTTGTAGCAGAAATTAATGCAATGGCTTATCCATTTGGAAATGGTTTGCTTTGAAATAGCCTTTCCCTTTGCCCCTGCAGCAAATGCTACCAACAGTTGTTCAGATTTTCTTTGAGATTTAGTCCTGTCCAAGTAAAATCTAAGTTGCCTGTGTACATCCAATGAATGCAGAATCCACTCCCCTTTGTTCTGTGGATTGGAAAAGAAAGTTGGCAAATGAATGGACTGATTAAGAGCCACAATGGATACCACCTTAGGCATGAAGGATGGGTTGGTCCTGAGTGACACCCTGTCCACATGAAAGATGATGAAAGGCTCCACTGCCATAAGGGCCTGCAATTCAGAAATCCTTCTAGCTGAAGTGATTGCCAAAAGGAAGGCTGTTTTCCAGGAAATGAGTTTTAAGTCTGCAGTAGCAGCTGTCTTGAAAGGAGGTAGAGTGAGTTTTTTCCAATACAAAGTTAAGATCCCAGGCAGGGGTTTGAGCTTTCCTGGGTGGCCTTACGTTTTTGGCCCCTCTGAGATACTGCTTTAACAGAGGATGAGAGAAGGGGGGGGGGGGGTTCTGTGTTATAATGAGCTGAAATGGCTGAGGCATGGATTTTTATGGAAATAAAAGATAGGCCCTTGTGAAGCATCTCAGTTAAGTATTGCAGAATCTGAGGTAAATTGGGCATTGCTGTGGTCATTCCTTGAGATTGATTCCAGGCACAGAATCTTTTCCATTTGTCAGCATAAGACTTTCTGGTACTAGGACTTCTCACCTCCAAAATGACATCCATCACAGGTTTGCTGAGAGATGCTAAGGGAGAATTTAAGTGATTAGCCAAGCTGCAAGATTCAATGTTTGGAGATGAGGGTGCAGAATTTGGTTGTTCTGCTGAGACAGTAAGGGAGGTGGCTGAGGCAGGTGCCATGGAGAAAGTTGTGACAGACTGCGCAGGAGTGGGTACCAGTGTTGGCGAGACCAGTCTGGAGCAAGCAAAATCATCTTTGGTTTCTCCTGTTTGACTTTAGTAGAACTTTGGAGAGCAAAGGCAGAGGGGGAAAAGCATAGACTGATAGGTTTTCCCAGATGAAGGACAGAGCATCCACTTTCCAGGCTTTTTTGTGAGGGATTCTTGTGCAAAATTTGTCCAACTGGTAGTTCAGGGTTGAGGCAAAGAGATCTATGTCTGGGCTCCCCCATTTGCATGTCAACATGTTGAAAATCCGTGGTTCCAGTTTCCATTTGTGTGGGTCCATGAGATTTCTGCTTAGATCGTCTGCCAAAATATTCAGCTTTCCTGGCAGGAATTGAGCTTGTGGTTGTACTTGATAGGTCAAGGCCATGTTTCACAATGCCATGGCTTGTCTGCAGAGGGGGTAGGAATGTGTACCCCCCTGCTTGTTTATCTACCACATAACTGTGGTGTTGTCCGTCTTTACCATTAGTTGCCCTGGATGAAGGTAGTCCTTGAAGGCTGTCAGTACTTTCTGTACAGCTAGCATTTCTTTTTGATTGATATGAAGGTGCATTTGATTCAAGCTCCATTTGCCCTGAATGCACTTCCCTGCCAGATGAGCCCCCCATGCATAGTCTGATGAGTCTGTAGTTAGGGTTTGGGTGGTGTGAATGGCAGTCCCTTGTTTTGGTGGCAGGCCTTTGCCCACCAAAGGAACTCTAGTTGCAGGCAAGGTATGATAGGAATCATTGTTTCCAGGCTGTGAGAATGTTGACTCCATAAACCTTTTAAGTACCACTGAAGTTTCCTCATATGCAGTCTTGCATATGGAATTAGAAGAATGCAGGACGCCATGAACCCCAAGGCTTGCAGTATTTGTCTTGCGGATAAGCAGGGTTTTTGTGGTCACCTGTCTGAAGTAAGTCTGAATTTGCTTTTCTGGCGCAAGATAAGCCATCTGGGCAGTTGTATTCAAGCTTGCACCCAGGAATGTTATTTATTGAGAGAGTACTAGTTGTGATTTCTTTTCGTTTACGGCGTACCCTAGACAAGTTAGGATCCTTTTTACAAACGCCAGATGTTTTACAAGAATGGCCTTGTTTTCTGCCTGAATTAGACAATTGTCCAGGTATGGATATATTTGAATATTTCTTTGCCTGTAAAATGCCATTACTGGAGCCAGGCACTTTGTAAAGACCCTGGGCACAGTAGATAAGCCAAAGGGCAGTGCAGAGAACTGATAATGCAAAAAGCCTGCCTTGAAGTGGAGGTATCTTCTGCAAGATTCCCTGATTGGGATATGCAGGTATGCCTCTTTTAGATCTAGAGTTGCCAACCAGGCATCTTTGCCTAGCATAGAAAGTAACTGGTGAAGAGTCAACATC
Source organism: Protopterus annectens (assembly GCF_019279795.1). Lineage (NCBI taxonomy): Eukaryota > Metazoa > Chordata > Ceratodontiformes > Protopteridae > Protopterus > Protopterus annectens. The sequence goes on from NC_056731.1 coordinate 1,605,682,107, forward strand.
TTGAATTTTGGAATGTCCAGGAAAGTGTTTAGAATAGACAAGTCCAGAATTGGACACCATGATTTGTCTTTTCTGGGTACCAGCAAAAGTCTGGAATATAAACCCTGCCCCTTTTCCCCTTATGGTAGTTGAGTAGCCCCCATGTTTAAGAGGGAAAGTACTTGTTTCTGAGCCTCTGCCCACTGATTTGGGGGCAGGTCTGGCCATCTGCTTAGAGTTGGCAATGTGTGGAAAGGAAATCTGTATCCCTGGGACACTATATTTAAAACCCATTCGTCCTGGGTTATAAGTTGCCAGTTTTTTGCATGAAGTGCCAGTTTTCCCCCCAAAGGGGCAGCTAAAAGGCAAGTGCTTGGTAATTCTAAAGGAAAGTCATCGAGACTGTTTACCGTAGGGAGGTGTCTTGTTGTTTCCAGATTTGGAAGAGGAGGCACCCCATTGCTTAGTTCTGAAAGTCCCTTGGGACTGAAACTTGGTGCTTTTGGCATGTCTGGGACTGGCTTGAGTGGCTCTGGAAGGAACTGGAAAGGACCATTTCTTAGTAGGCCAGTGTCTACTAAATCTTGGAGGTTGTACTTGTAAGAAATCTTTCACAGTCTGCATAGATTTAGCCTTAATCTTCCATCTTTTTTAGGACTTCTTCTGCCTTATTGCCAAACAGACGGTCCTGCTGCAAAGGAGCATCCAAAAATTTTGCTTTAACATGATCAGGCAGAGACTGCTCCTTAAGCCAAGCATGCCTTCTAAGCACAGACCCACTAACAGCAGCCCTGCAAGAGGCCTCCAAAGAATCAAAACCACATTGCAAAGTATGTTTTCCAACTTGTTCAGCTGAATGCAATAATTCCTGTAAATCTTTATTTTCCACACAGTCAGAAATCAACATCATTTTCTGTTTAAGCAGTCCCATGATATGCTGCTGATATTTAAGCATATGAAATTGACAGTTTAAAGCCCTGAATGCGAAGGCTGCAGAAGTATAAACCTTTTTTCCCCATCCATCCAGCACCCTGAAGTCTCTATCGGAAGGGGTAGGATTTTTAGCAGAAGAGGCCTTAATGCTCTTGGGCCCCTGAGAAATGGTTTCAGGGTCCGCAACAGAATTTTTGAAAAGGAATTTGTGGGTATCAGGAACCCTGTAGTATCTGTCTGGCTTACAAGGGGCCGGAGGCATAGAATCATGGGCCATACTGGATTCTGAAAACACATCATCAACAATGTCTAAAACAGAAGGTATAGCCAAAGGCCTATGCTGAGGAAGAAGAAGAAAATCCCTAAGCCTCTTTTTGGATTCAGAAAAATCCTGACTTTCCCAGTGGAAATGTTCCCTTAAGGTATGTAAAGTTTCCCCAAAAGAAAAATCCTCAGGGGGAGAAGCAGAAGGGATGGAATCCTCTGCATCAGAGTCCTCATAAGTAGGTATAGACAAATCCTGTTCATTAGAAGAGTCAGAAGAAACAGAATCCTGTTCAGAAGATTCATAGTCAAGTTCAGGCCTAGGCCTCTTTGAAGGTGGGGGTTGGCTACCCTTGATTAGAGTATTAAATCTTCAACCATTTTGATCATTTGTTTTTTAGGCATGGGGCCTGCAGATGTGGTCTAGGCGTTGTTTTTTTAGACACAAATCGAGATTTTGGCCTTAATATTGAAGATGGCGTTGGTTTAATATACAAATCTGTAGGCCTGAATACACCCTCAGATAGCCGGTGCCTGCACAGCGGCTCCGGACCCACCCAAGGTGGAGACATCCGCGGGTTCCATAACTGAAGCATCTTGCGGCATACCGGACTCCGAATGGGTCTCATTAGAGGCCTGCGAATCAGAAGTAGCGGGTATCAGGGGCTGCGAAAGTGCATCACTGAGTACCTGCGAACTGGCGACTGGCTTAGGAGAAGCGTCGTTGGCAGTTTTGGACCTCAACGGCCTGTCTCTGTCTTTTTCTTTGTGTTTTTTAGGTATTCCGGTAGTCGGATTGCTAACCGAAGTCATTTCTGGAAAATTAAACCGTGATCCAAAATATTTAGAAGCAAAAATGTACTGACGACGGATAGTGCATTGATTAAATAAAGCACAGAACCGACAGCAAGGTATGTCGTGGTCAGGGCCTAGGCAAGGAATACAGTACAAGTGAAAATCCTTATGAGGTATTTGCTTCCCACAAGTAATACAATTAACTTTTACTGACATTGGTAAGGAGCAAGCAAAAGTTTCCCAAACTGGGTACTTAGCTTTTTAGTTGAAGACTTTGGTTCTGAAACTCGAAAACGAAAATTTCATGAGTCGGCCGACCGGCACTTGAGAACTGCTTCTGCTTCGGGCACCGCGCAGCAAAAAAGACTGATGTAATGGCATCGGCTGCATGTTTTTTACGTCATGACATCATGGAAGAAGGGACAGCAACCGACGCAGGACCCAAGACTTTGTTAATCAGGTCGACTGAGGGCGACCTGCCAGCAGATTACCCAAATGTAATGACTGCAACAGTGAAACACGAAGAACATCCAAAGTATTGGGAGTAAATAACTAGAAAGGGAAGGATGAAAGTATAGGGAGACAACAAGAATTTATTTCGATTGCAAGTTAGAAACTGCCTTCCCCATCAGAGATTGATATCAGAGTATAGGCAAAGAGAAAGAAATAGGGGGGGGGGGGGTTAAATGAAAGGCCAGCACTGGTAGAGTTTTTAACAGAATCTAGAACAGAAGCTGCCATTAAGAAAGGAATAATTAGTACAGCATATAAAATACTGCAGGATAACTATAAGAATCAGAGAAGGTTAGAATGGATTGGGAAGAAAGAACAGATAATCAGTTCACAAAGAAACAATGGGAGGATATATGTATGTCTCCCAAATATGCAACAAAATCTAGAAGATTTAAGATTTTTGCCTGGGAATGTTTACATAGATATTTTTAAACCCCAAGCAGACTCCAGAAAAATTTTCCTCAGGCAGACAGCAAAGAAAGAGGTAATTGAGAACATGTTTTCTGGAAGTGCGGTAAGTTGGCAGACTAAGGATTCTCTGCAGGATGTACTGTCAGAGATGCTGGGTGAGCAAATTAGTCTGATGAGGGAGATGATTTTTCTGAATTATGATACAAATTGGAACTACCTAAACATCGTAAGGCCTTGCTGTGTCTAACAATGGTGGCTACCAAAAAAGCAATTACTAGAAAATGGAAATCAAAATCTAAACCAACTATTCTGGAAGTAGTGAATATAGTAACAGAGATAAAAACAACTGGAATTGAGATCTTTAGAAAAGGGTAGGAGCAAACTACACAGGAAAAAATGGGAACTGTGGGTACAATACATACAAGGGAGGAATGAGATTTAAAGGGTGGCAGGATTTAAATGAGCTATGCAATGTTTGAGTGAGAAAGACTGGGTAGATTATAAGTGATGTATAATGTTTGCAACTACAAGTATGTCAGTATGGTTTGTGGTGTAAAATGCTTGCAACTAGGATTTTGTCTGTGTGGTTATCATTTATATAAATGTATGATTTCCTGTGTAGTAAGTGATGGCTTAATAATGATATTTCTTGTTTAAAATAGTCAGGAATTGAATAATTTAAGTAATATTGCTTAGGTTATATGATATATAGCAATATATGTGATGTATAGTGTTTATGTTAATATAGTCTGATTACTTTTATGAATGTAAATTTGCCTATGTCACAAGTGATAATTTAGTAAAGGTGTTCGGGGGAAAAAAAAAAGAAAACCCAAAAAACTACACTCTGAAGCGGAAGTGATGACAACCTAGGCTGAACTACATAAATCTCCTATGATAGCCAAAACAGTGATATGCTAAAATATATCTATCCTTTCCGGCAGCAAAATCCAAGTACCCTACATTCCTATGTCAGAAGGGAAATGAGACCCCAGGGGAGTAACATCCAGAACTGGATGTACAGGGTTATGATGACTGAAGTCACTGCAGGAGGATTGTTAGTATCTAGGTCATGCTTAAGACCACGGCAAATTAGTAGAACTGCCGCCTTCCCCCCACAAACGCACACAATTGCAAGCACACATGTTGCTGTTGGTAGACCAGTATAGAATCATGAAGTGCCACAGAGGTGCCAGCATAGTCCTCCCCTTAGGAAACTTTGAAGCCAACACATTACACAAGGCCATGTTACTAAGCATACTCTCTGGCAGTAACGTAACTTCTTTCTCTTTTGAGATTGGCTTGGCTTAGAAGACAGCTTGCAGATGATAGGCATTAGGGCTAATAATAGTCTTTCACAGTGGTGTGCTCCCATTTTCTCCTAAAGATGTCATCAATCAGATCATGGGAAGCCTAGTTGAGGAGCATGTTCAACTGAAATGGGCATCCAGGACACTTTTTTCCTTAAGCTTTTCCTTATAGGAAAGCAACTTCACCTTCAACTATTCTTCCTTCACTACCCAGGTTTCTGTACCATTCAGTAGTACTGGTCGCACCACTGTTTTGTACACCTTACTTTTAAGCTTCTTTGGCATTCCTCTGTCACAGACTACACCTGATACTCTTTGCCAGTTGGCTGCAGCCTCTCTGATTCTAGCTTTGACCTCTTCATTCAGAGTGCTCTTCTCCTCAACCACCCCTCCCGGATACTTGAAGCTGTTTACCTGTTCCACCATCTTCCCTTCTATCTCTATTTGAGCTTCTTCTGATTTCCCCAATTTGCTGCCATTACCACTGTCTTATCTGTGCTTAATTTCATCCCATGTGCCTTCAGATTTGTATTCCATTCTCCTATCCCTTCCTGAAGTTCTAGCTCAGAGTTTGCCTGTCCTGCCACATCATCTGCATACAGCAGCTTTGTTGATCTGTTCCCTCCAATCTGTTTGCTAATGTAGTCCATCACCAGTATGAACAGCTGTGGGCTCAGAGCTGAACCCTGGTGTACACCCACTCAAACTGGGAACCCCTCTGTGAGGCCGAACACTGTTCGTACTTGAGTCAATGGCTCCTTGTACATAGCCTGCAATAATTCTACCAATGTTTCTGGGACTTCAAACTACTGCAGTACTGCTCAGATCAGCTTTCTTGGGAGCTTGTCATAGAGTGGATATAAAAAGTTTACACACCCCTGTTAAAATGCCAGGTTTTTGTGATATAAAAAAATAAGACTACAATAATTCATTTCAAAACTTTTCTCACCTTTAATGTGACCTATAACCTGTACAATTCAATTGAAAAACAAATCTGTTAGGGGAAAAAATATAAAAAATAAAAACGTACAATACGATGGTTGCATAATAAGTGTGTACACCCTTAAACTAATACTTTGTTGTATGTGCATACCTTTAAACTAATACTTTATTGAAGCACCTTTTGATTTAATTACAGCATTCGGTCTTCTTGGGTACGCATACACACCTTCCATCAATTAAAGAGACTCTGATTAACCCCAAATAAAATTCAGCTGTCCTAGTAGGATTTTCCTGACATTTACACAGTTTCCTGCTACAGCAAAAGCCATGGTTTGCAGTGAGCTTACAAAGCATCAAAGGGATCTCATTGTTGAAAGGTATCAGTCAGGAGAAGGGTACAAAAAATTTCCACAGCATTGGCATACCATGGAAAATAGTGAAGAGAATCATCAAAAAGTGGAGAAAATATGGGACAAGAGTGACGTTGGAAAGAACTGTATGTCCCTCCAAAACTGATGAAAAGAAAAATGAAAACTGGTCAGGGAGGCTGCCAAGAGACCTACAGCAACACTGAAGGAGCTGCAGGAATTTCTGACAAGTACTGGTTGTGTACTACATGTGACAACAATCTCCTGTATTCGCCATATGTCTGGTCCATGTGGTAGGGTTGCAAGACAGAAGCCTTTTCTTACACAGAAAAACATCCATGCCTGGCTAAAATTTGCAAACCAATATGAGTCTCCCAAAAACATGCGGGAAAATATGTTATGGTCTGATGAGACCAAGGTTGATCTTTTTGGCCACAATTCCAAAAGGTACATTTGGAGCAAAACCACCACTTTGCATCACCAAAAGAACACTATTCCCCAAGATGAAGCATGGTGGTGGCAGTATCATACTTTGGAGTTGCTTTTCTTCAGCTGGAACTGGGGTTTAGTCAAGGTGGTGGGAATTATGAACAGTTCCAAATACCAATCACATTTGGCCCAAAACCTTCAGGAGTCTGCCAGAAAGCTAAAGATGAAGAATTATTTCACCTTTCAACACAATGACCTCAAGCATGCATCCAAATCAACAAAAGAATGGCTTCACCAGAAGAAAATTTAAGTTTTGGAATGGCCCAAACATAAATCCAATAGAAAATCTGTGGGGTGACCTCAAAAGGGCTGTGCACAAGAAATGCTCTCACAATCTGACAGATCTGGAGCGTTTCTGCAAGGAAGAGTGGGCAAATATTGCCAAGTTAAGATGTGCCATGCTGATAGACTCCTACCCAAGAAAACAAAATGCTGTAATTAAATCAAAAGGTGCTTCAACAATGTACTAGTTTAAGGGTGTGCGCATTCAACAAAGTAACAGTGTGCACACTTATGCAACTAGCGTACTGTAAGTTTTTTTATATATATTTTTCCCCCTAACAGATTTGTTTGTTTTTCAATTGAATTGTACAGGTTATAGGTCACATTAAAAGTGGGAAAAATGTTGAAATGATTTATTGTGATCTCATTTTTTTATATCAAAAACCTGGCATTTTAACAGGGGTGTGTAAACTTTTTATATCCACTGTATGCTTTCTCCAAGTGTAGGAATGCCCAGTTGGAGTCTCTCATCTCTACTTTCTTCAAGTATCTGTCTCAATGCAAACATTGGGTCAGTTGTGCTGCATCCTGATCTCATCTCCCATACTGCTCTGCGTATCCGTATAACAATCACCCTTCTCTAGAACTTTCATGCAATGTGGTAGGTTTGATGCCTCTGGACTGCGCACAGTTGTGGATGTCCCCTTTGTTCTTGTACACTGGCACAAGTATGCTTATTCTCCAGCCATCTGGGATACTCCTTTCTCTCCATACTGCTATTAGTACCCTCAGGAGCCATTTCTCCCCTATCTCACCCATCATACCTGCTGTGACCCCATCTGAGCCTGCTGTTTTCCCTGACTATTTTCCTTAGTGCTGTTTTTACTTCTTCTAAAGTGGGCTCCTCCTCTTCTCTCATCATAGGCTGTTTCTGGGGCAGTACATCTTCTGTGGGGTTTTCTTCATTCAGAAGCTGCTGAAAATACTCCTTCCATCTGCCTTTGATGTCCTGTGGACGGGTGAGTAGGTTGTTGCTGGCATCCCTTATGAAGGGTGTCTGACTATCTTCTTTATCCTTCTGTCTTTGCCTTGCAACCTGACATAGTTTCTTTGTGCCCCTTACTGAGTCACTTTCCAGAAGCTGCTAGTGTCCCCCTGATGCCCTACTCTTCGCTACTGCAATAAATACACCCCTACAAAATAAAAATATAGTTAGGGACCTAGATACTTGGAATAATAGCTCTCATGCTTTGACCATCATATTACAAATGTCATCCAGAAACTCTTATTTAGCTCAGCTAATTGCCAAAGGAATATAATTGAAGGTCTAAAGAGATAATCATTCCCTTATACTCAGCACTGATTGTAACTCGTTCTGTCAGGATAAAACAGACAACTGTAGATTCAGTTCAAGCAGGTTTATTATATCCAAACACATCAGGATTGAAGCTTAGTAACAAACTCAAACTTATAAACAGATATACTACTGCACTCATACATGTTAACACTCTGGTTGTTCTCTCAAAATGGAACTGCTGCTTACACATGCTCTATTTATTTGCATGTGTCCTTAGTTTGAAATGCTTCTTAAAGTTACAACACACACACTATTCTACATCCTCCCTCTTTAAGGAATAGGTCATGCACAGTAATAATGACAAGAATTATTGATATAGATCCAGCACCAGGAGAAGATCAAAAATTAAATTCTTTTATTGTGGCAAACCCAAAAATCCATAAGTAGCAAACCGGTTTCGACTTGATAATGGCCTTCTTCAATGCATTCATGTTTGAGACAGGTCTATATACTTATATATGTATAGAGACAATGAAATTAATTAGTGTCTTACATTGATTGGTTGCAACCAAATTAGCTTAACTCATTGAGGCCAGGTTTGAATAATGCACCTAGCCTAATAATCCAACCTGACTCCTTTTAGTTTAAAATAGAATGCCATCCTGATTTACATGATTTATTGCATTGAATTCTATCGATTACAGTAAATTTGAACTTTGCAGTTTTATGATTCAAAGTATGTTTATATAGAGCACTGGATAACCTTTTATTTTTAATGTCGCTCAAATGTTCACTGATTCTAAATCTAAAGGGTCTTGATGTTTGCCCTGCATAGAACGCATGAGCAAAAACAGGTAGCTAAATAGATTACCCAATCGCTACTGCAGTTCCCAAAACATCTTATGTCATAGACTTAATGTGTTTTTGCTAGTGAATTCCTTTGTTTTGACTATATGTGTACAAGCACTACAATAACCACAGGTAATATGTATATGTGCAGTAGCGATTGGGCAATCCATTTAGCTACCCGTTTTTGCTCTGCATTCTATGTAGGGCAAACATCAAGAACCTTTAAATTTAGAATCAGTGAACATTTGAGCGACATTAAAAATAAAAGGTTATCCAATGCTCTATATAATCATACTTTGAATCATAAAACTGCAAAGTTCAAATTTACTATAATCGATAGAATTCAATGCAATAAATCAAGTAAATCAGGATGGCATTCTATTTTAAACCAAAAGGAGTCAGGTTGGATTATTAGGCTAGGTGCATTATTCAAACCTGGCCTCAATGAGTTAAGCTAATTTGGTTGCAACCAATCAATGTAAGACTGTAATTAATTTCAATGTCTCTATACCTTTATAAGTATGTAGACCTGTCTCAAAGCATTAATGCACTGAAGAAGGCTATTATCGAGCGAAACCAGTTTGCTGCTTATGGATTTTAGGTTTGCCACAATGAAATAATTTAACTTTGATGATCTGGTGCTGGATCTATTTTGACTGTGGCATTTATGGTTTAATCCGTGCACCTTGTCTCCCCCTGTGTATTTGGTTGGGTCTACAGTTTGAGCACACGCTGGAGGATCTTGGGGAAAACTCATCTAAATTAGTGGCTTCTTACCCTTTGCTTAAGCTGAGGCAGGCGTTGGTAATATATATTTTTTAACTCCTTTGGGATCCACGTCATTCTGAACAACTTTTAGAACATGGTATATTTCTTATCAGGGGAATATTAAAGTATTGGACTCTTGCAGTTTTGTTGGATTCATGATCCAACGTGAAGCTTCCTCACTTCAGGGTTTCTCTGTTAAGTTTCTCCTAAGCAAGTAACAACATTTTCAGACAAACCACCTTGGACATTGCTATCCCATTATAAGTTGTTTGGATCAGGTACTGTTAATACACATTTTTCTTGTGATATATTATCACCCTTTGGCTGCAAAACTGTTTTGTTTTAAAAAAACATCTTATATTCAACATCTTTTATGATCTTGGAACAAGATTTGAATTAATGTATTTTTATTGGCCATAAGGGTTTATATCACATTTTCAACTTCGTTTCCTTCGGATACATATGAGCGGTCATGTATGGTGTTTTTGGACATACTGTTTGGTATGGTATAGATCTTGGCAGGGACGCCATTTTTATTTATTCTCAGTTATTCACGTATGTCTATAATCCATCAACATTAGATCTTTATTACACAGCCTTTCTAGCCGGGCTGTACCATCACCACGGATTTAGAATGAAAACGGTTGTTTGGTGGACTTTTGAATTTAAACATTTGGAACTATTAATCACAATTTCATGATTAGACACAACATGTTCCTGGTTCACGGTTGATAGCATGGGCTTGGACTATATGAATAATCTTATATGTACTGCAGTTGGGAACTTCACCAATTGTTAATCATAAGGGATCTAGGCTGATTTTTTGCTGGATCTCTATAGCATTACATTTGTTACTGGCAGAGATGCCATTTTTTGAACTATTCAATTTAAATATTTGAGCAACCATTCAGAATTTTATATATTGAGCAAGTGCATGCTTATGTTCACTTTGTTTCTGTATTATACAATGTGATTCAATTGTAGTTTTCAAAACAGGTTTATTTTTCAATTGTTCCGATATAATTAACCAATATATTTTCAGGTAGGAATACATGAAAATAGTTGATGCTTTGGCTTTTACTATACTGGGGCTAATTTTGGTGGATGAGGAGCAAAAACACTTGCCAATAGTATGCTTATGTAAACTTATCACTATAATTTTTATAACTAATGATTTCTCGGGGCATGGTCCTGAGTGTTATACGTATTGTTTGATTGATACAAAACTGACACGAGTTTAGTTGGCGGTTTAGTCTATTACATTTTGGTTCACCTTTGGATGTCGGTGGATATTCATTATCATTTTTACATTTTTGTGGCTATGGCAACATGTATTTTCCACAGCAGTTGCCGATAAAGCTGTTCTTAACTTTTATATGACTAATATATACGAGGATTGACCGCAATTCATTTCCAAACCAATTTATTTGTTTTGGAATATTTTCTGACCTTATTTTTGGATCCCTAATATAGCTTTAATATGGCCTTCAAGAGTTAGATTGTTTTTTTTTTTATAAATTAAAACCTCAGAAGGAACATCTTGCAGGTAACTAGGAATTTGTGGATGATTTCTTACATTCAAATGTCTGGTCCCAGCAACCTCCTCTAGGATTTTCCAAGGATTTTGGTTTACTAATTAAGCTATACAGCCATAGGGTGATACTTGTGGCACTACATCAGGCAGATATTGCTATTTATATATGAGATATTTATAGACCCAAAAGTGGTACACTTATTTATGATTTTTAGGGACACAGACGAACGGTCAGTTCCTATAAAGATAGTGTACTATTATTCCAACAGTGATAATTTGTGTTCACTGATACTATCAACAATTTTTATGATTTTTTTTTTTGGGGCCAATTTTTTCATAGGTGGCAGAGACATTTGTCGGCCGCCCTTTACTATCTGTTACATATATATAAATACGTCCTATATATGCTATTAGTTTACCTTAATTTTTACATTCTTTGACATCTTGGAGCTTTACATTTTTTGTAAAAACATATATAAGTGGGTGGCAGAGACGAAGGTCGGCTACCTATACAATTTTACTTGTTACTGGGTCGACCTTTGATAAATGTTTTTTACAGGCTTTTTATAATTTTTTCATCTGTATTCAACTGCCAATTGCTATCTATATTCTTGTGCCATGAAGTGTGGTCTTTTGGCCACGTTTCATCTCTCTGTAAAGACCGTATAAATCTATTTAACCAATTAATACATTTAACAATATTTATATTATTTTTTACTGGTTTGGACATTGAAACATTTTTCAGAGTGGTTGGCCATGTTCCTCAATATATTTATTACTATCCACCTATCGAAGTATCCATATAATTACGATTTTCTATATTCATAGGTCACAAAAGTCTCTAACTATATTCCTATCCCCCTTTTTTGAATTGGGAAGGTACTATCCACTCACTAATAGGGAATAGACATGGATCTTACCAAGCTACTGGAGGGTCTGTCAGCAGACCGTGATAATTTAGAGATCATTGGTCTAACACAACCTAACTCAACAAATCCCATTTTAGGGAGGGAAGATCCAGACAACCTTTGTGGTGTCTTATTCCAGAAGATGACATAAAATATGAGGACTCTTAGGTCCAACATATGGCACCTCAAATTATTTAAAGCCTATAAGCTAAAGGATATCACAGCAAGAGGCTTAAGAGTTCGGATCCAACCTTTGGTGAACCAGATAGACGACCAACTATCCCATGACTGGACCCAAGCGCAATACAGAGCATCCATGCTTTCTGTGGATGCTCTGACTGAATATTATGAGAGAACAATAGACAAATGCATATTAGAGGTTACTGCTAATTGTGAAGAGGTTAGGGTCTATGAGGCAAAGCCCTTTTATAGCATACATCCGAATAATTTGGCAAAAGATCTATTATTAGAAGAACAACTGATTAAGAAAAAAACACAAAAATTCCATAGGGATACTATGGACTACGATAAGGGTAAGCCATTTGTTACACACAAAAAATGTACGTTTTTATGGTTCTGGTCCTAAGGTAATCAATAGGAAGAAAAAAACAAGATCTATATTAAGAAATAAAGAACAGGGGTATAGTGGGACATCAGGGAATGATTCATCCTTCATCACTGATTTAGATTCTCTATCTACCCAAGAATCTCCAGGGGCTAAGAGGAAATCAAATAGAGACCCTTTAGGCGTAAGAAACATAGGGGGGCAGGAAACATCATTGAATACTGACAACGTACACAATATTTCCTCATACAATTTGTCGGATGCCGAAATAAAATTGCTCAATAAGGGTCTCAATTTTGTGCCTTTTTTTTGTTCCTAAACATACTTTGGTGAATATCATCAATGATTTTTGTAGATTACTAAACTTAAAAATATTTTTCTCTCTGACACACAGGACACTCAAAGACCTACTGACTTTCGATTTGGGAAATCTAGTTTCATGCCTCCAATGGACAAACATGTTGCAGTTTTTCAGGAATGTGTACTTAAAGATCTTCATTTTCATCATGAATTACACCGTATTAAACATAACCTGTCCAGACCAGAACAATTAGCCTTACAAAATCTTAGTAAAAAACAGGACCTAGTCATTTTGCCAGCGGACAAGGGAGGGGTGGTAGTCATTATGGATTGGAGTATGTATTATACGGAAGCAGAGAAACAGTTATCAGACGTCCGATCCTACATACAGATGGTCCTAGATCCAACCCTTAATTTCAAGAAATAAATTGATTCTTTTCTAGACCTAGCTGTTGAGGAAGACAAAATTTGTCAGAAAACTTGTAAACAACTTAAGGTTTCTGAACCCCAACCTCAATATCTCTATCTATTGCCTAAGATACACAAACATTAGAGGCCTGCGAATCAGAAGTAGCGGGTATCAGGGGCTGCGAAAGTGCATCACTGAGTACCTGCGAACTGGCGACTGGCTTAGGAGAAGCGTCGTTGGCAGTTTTGGACCTCAACGGCCTGTCTCTGTCTTTTTCTTTGTGTTTTTTAGGTATTCCGGTAGTCGGATTGCTAACCGAAGTCATTTCTGGAAAATTAAACCGTGATCCAAAATATTTAGAAGCAAAAATGTACTGACGACGGATAGTGCATTGATTAAATAAAGCACAGAACCGACAGCAAGGTATGTCGTGGTCAGGGCCTAGGCAAGGAATACAGTACAAGTGAAAATCCTTATGAGGTATTTGCTTCCCACAAGTAATACAATTAACTTTTACTGACATTGGTAAGGAGCAAGCAAAAGTTTCCCAAACTGGGTACTTAGCTTTTTAGTTGAAGACTTTGGTTCTGAAACTCGAAAACGAAAATTTCATGAGTCGGCCGACCGGCACTTGAGAACTGCTTCTGCTTCGGGCACCGCAGCAAAAGACTGATGTAATGGCATCGGCTGCATGTTTTTACGTCATGACATCATGGAAGAAGGGACAGCAACCGCGGGACCCAAGACTTTGTTAATCAGGTCGACTGAGGGCGACCTGCCAGCAGATTACCCAAATGTAATGACTGCAACAGTGAAACACGAAGAACATCCAAAGTATTGGGAGTAAATAACTAGAAAGGGAAGGATGAAAGTATAGGGAGACAACAAGAATTTATTTCGATTGCAAGTTAGAAACTGCCTTCCCCATCAGAGATTGATATCAGAGTATAGGCAAAGAGAAAGAAATAGGGGGGGGGGGTTAAATGAAAGGCCAGCACTGGTAGAGTTTTTAACAGAATCTAGAACAGAAGCTGCCATTAAGAAAGGAATAATTAGTACAGCATATAAAATACTGCAGGATAACTATAAGAATCAGAGAAGGTTAGAATGGATTGGGAAGAAAGAACAGATAATCAGTTCACAAAGAAACAATGGGAGGATATATGTATGTCTCCCAAATATGCAACAAAATCTAGAAGATTTAAGATTTTTGCCTGGGAATGTTTACATAGATATTTTTAAACCCCAAGCAGACTCCAGAAAAATTTTCCTCAGGCAGACAGCAAAGAAAGAGGTAATTGAGAACATGTTTTCTGGAAGTGCGGTAAGTTGGCAGACTAAGGATTCTCTGCAGGATGTACTGTCAGAGATGCTGGGTGAGCAAATTAGTCTGATGAGGGAGATGATTTTGATTTTTCTGAATTATGATACAAATTGGAACTACCTAAACATCGTAAGGCCTTGCTGTGTCTAACAATGGTGGCTACCAAAAAAGCAATTACTAGAAAATGGAAATCAAAATCTAAACCAACTATTCTGGAAGTAGTGAATATAGTAACAGAGATAAAAACAACTGGAATTGAGATCTTTAGAAAAGGGTAGGAGCAAACTACACAGGAAAAAATGGGAACTGTGGGTACAATACATACAAGGGAGGAATGAGATTTAAAGGGTGGCAGGATTTAAATGAGCTATGCAATGTTTGAGTGAGAAAGACTGGGTAGATTATAAGTGATGTATAATGTTTGCAACTACAAGTATGTCAGTATGGTTTGTGGTGTAAAATGCTTGCAACTAGGATTTTGTCTGTGTGGTTATCATTTATATAAATGTATGATTTCCTGTGTAGTAAGTGATGGCTTAATAATGATATTTCTTGTTTAAAAATAGTCAGGAATTGAATAATTTAAGTAATATTGCTTAGGTTATATGATATATAGCAATATATGTGATGTATAGTGTTTATGTTAATATAGTCTGATTACTTTTATGAATGTAAATTTGCCTATGTCACAAGTGATAATTTAGTAAAGGTGTTCGGGGGAAAAAAAAAAGAAAACCCAAAAAACTACACTCTGAAGCGGAAGTGATGACAACCTAGGCTGAACTACATAAATCTCCTATGATAGCCAAAACAGTGATATGCTAAAATATATCTATCCTTTCCGGCAGCAAAATCCAAGTACCCTACATTCCTATGTCAGAAGGGAAATGAGACCCCAGGGGAGTAACATCCAGAACTGGATGTACAGGGTTATGATGACTGAAGTCACTGCAGGAGGATTGTTAGTATCTAGGTCATGCTTAAGACCACGGCAAATTAGTAGAACTGCCTTCCCCCCACAAACGCACACAATTGCAAGCACACATGTTGCTGTTGGTAGACCAGTATAGAATCATGAAGTGCCACAGGGGTGCCAGCATAGTCCTCCCTTAGGAAACTTTGAAGCCAACACATTACACAAGGCCATGTTACTAAGCATACTCTCTGGCAGTAACGTAACTTCTTTCTCTTTGAGATTGGCTTGGCTTAGAAGACAGCTTGCAGATGATAGGCATTAGGGCTAATAATAGTCTTTCACAGTGGTGTGCTCCCATTTTCTCCTAAAGATGTCATCAATCAGATCATGGGAAGCCTAGTTGAGGAGCATGTTCAACTGAAATGGGCATCCAGGACACTTTTTTCCTTAAGCTTTTCCTTATAGGAAAGCAACTTCACCTTCAACTATTCTTCCTTCACTACCCAGGTTTCTGTACCATTCAGTAGTACTGGTCGCACCACTGTTTTGTACACCTTACTTTTAAGCTTCTTTGGCATTCCTCTGTCACAGACTACACCTGATACTCTTTGCCAGTTGGCTGCAGCCTCTCTGATTCTAGCTTTGACCTCTTCATTCAGAGTGCTCTTCTCCTCAACCACCCCTCCCGGATACTTGAAGCTGTTTACCTGTTCCACCATCTTCCCTTCTATCTCTATTTGAGCTTCTTCTGATTTCCCCAATTTGCTGCCATTACCACTGTCTTATCTGTGCTTAATTTCATCCCATGTGCCTTCAGATTTGTATTCCATTCTCCTATCCCTTCCTGAAGTTCTAGCTCAGAGTTTGCCTGTCCTGCCACATCATCTGCATACAGCAGCTTTGTTGATCTGTTCCCTCCAATCTGTTTGCTAATGTAGTCCATCACCAGTATGAACAGCTGTGGGCTCAGAGCTGAACCCTGGTGTACACCCACTCAAACTGGGAACCCCTCTGTGAGGCCGAACACTGTTCGTACTTGAGTCAATGGCTCCTTGTACATAGCCTGCAATAATTCTACCAATGTTTCTGGGACTTCAAACTACTGCAGTACTGCTCAGATCAGCTTTCTTGGGAGCTTGTCATAGAGTGGATATAAAAAGTTTACACCCCTGTTAAAATGCCAGGTTTTTGTGATATAAAACAATAAGACTACAATAATTCATTTCAAAACTTTTCTCACCTTTAATGTGACCTATAACCTGTACAATTCAATTGAAAAACAAATCTGTTAGGGGAAAAATATAAAAATAAAAGCATTACAATCGATGGTTGCATAATAAGTGTGTACACCCTTAAACTAATACTTTGTTGTATGTGCATACCTTTAAACTAATACTTTATTGAAGCACCTTTTGATTTAATTACAGCATTCGGTCTTCTTGGGTACGCATACACACCTTCCATCAATTAAAGAGACTCTGATTAACCCCAAATAAAATTCAGCTGTCCTAGTAGGATTTTCCTGACATTTACACAGTTTCCTGCTACAGCAAAAGCCATGGTTTGCAGTGAGCTTACAAAGCATCAAAGGGATCTCATTGTTGAAAGGTATCAGTCAGGAGAAGGGTACAAAAAAAATTTCCACAGCATTGGCATACCATGGAAAATAGTGAAGAGAATCATCAAAAAGTGGAGAAAATATGGGACAAGAGTGACGTTGGAAAGAACTGTATGTCCCTCCAAAACTGATGAAAAGAAAAAATGAAAACTGGTCAGGGAGGCTGCCAAGAGACCTACAGCAACACTGAAGGAGCTGCAGGAATTTCTGACAAGTACTGGTTGTGTACTACATGTGACAACAATCTCCTGTATTCGCCATATGTCTGGTCCATGTGGTAGGGTTGCAAGACAGAAGCCTTTTCTTACACAGAAAAACATCCATGCCTGGCTAAAATTTGCAAACCAATATGAGTCTCCCAAAAACATGCGGGAAAATATGTTATGGTCTGATGAGACCAAGGTTGATCTTTTTGGCCACAATTCCAAAAGGTACATTTGGAGCAAAACCACCACTTTGCATCACCAAAAGAACACTATTCCCCAAGATGAAGCATGGTGGTGGCAGTATCATACTTTGGAGTTGCTTTTCTTCAGCTGGAACTGGGGTTTAGTCAAGGTGGTGGGAATTATGAACAGTTCCAAATACCAATCACATTTGGCCCAAAACCTTCAGGAGTCTGCCAGAAAGCTAAAGATGAAGAATTATTTCACCTTTCAACACAATGACCTCAAGCATGCATCCAAATCAACAAAAGAATGGCTTCACCAGAAGAAAATTTAAGTTTTGGAATGGCCCAAACATAAATCCAATAGAAAATCTGTGGGGTGACCTCAAAAGGGCTGTGCACAAGAAATGCTCTCACAATCTGACAGATCTGGAGCGTTTCTGCAAGGAAGAGTGGGCAAATATTGCCAAGTTAAGATGTGCCATGCTGATAGACTCCTACCCAAGAAAACAAAATGCTGTAATTAAATCAAAAGGTGCTTCAACAATGTACTAGTTTAAGGGTGTGCGCATTCAACAAAGTAACAGTGTGCACACTTATGCAACTAGCGTACTGTAAGTTTTTTTATATATATTTTTCCCCCTAACAGATTTGTTTGTTTTTCAATTGAATTGTACAGGTTATAGGTCACATTAAAAGTGGGAAAAATGTTGAAATGATTTATTGTGATCTCATTTTTTTATATCAAAAACCTGGCATTTTAACAGGGGTGTGTAAACTTTTTATATCCACTGTATGCTTTCTCCAAGTGTAGGAATGCCCAGTTGGAGTCTCTCATCTCTACTTTCTTCGCAAGTATCTGTCTCAATGCAAACATTGGGTCAGTTGTGCTGCATCCTGATCTCATCTCCCATACTGCTCTGCGTATCCGTATAACAATCACCCTTCTCTAGAACTTTCATGCAATGTGGTAGGTTTGATGCCTCTGGACTGCGCACAGTTGTGGATGTCCCCTTTGTTCTTGTACACTGGCACAAGTATGCTTATTCTCCAGCCATCTGGGATACTCCTTTCTCTCCATACTGCTATTAGTACCCTCAGGAGCCATTTCTCCCCTATCTCACCCATCATACCTGCTGTGACCCCATCTGAGCCTGCTGTTTTCCCTGACTATTTTCCTTAGTGCTGTTTTACTTCTTCTAAAGTGGGCTCCTCCTCTTCTCTCATCATAGGCTGTTTCTGGGGCAGTACATCTTCTGTGGGGTTTTCTTCATTCAGAAGCTGCTGAAAATACTCCTTCCATCTGCCTTTGATGTCCTGTGGACGGGTGAGTAGGTTGTTGCTGGCATCCCTTATGAAGGGTGTCTGACTATCTTCTTTATCCTTCTGTCTTTGCCTTGCAACCTGACATAGTTTCTTTGTGCCCTTACTGAGTCACTTTCCAGAAGCTGCTAGTGTCCCCCTGATGCCCTACTCTTCGCTACTGCAATAAATACACCCCTACAAAATAAAAATATAGTTAGGGACCTAGATACTTGGAATAATAGCTCTCATGCTTTGACCATCATATTACAAATGTCATCCAGAAACTCTTATTTAGCTCAGCTAATTGCCAAAGGAATATAATTGAAGGTCTAAAGAGATAATCATTCCCTTATACTCAGCACTGATTGTAACTCGTTCTGTCAGGATAAAACAGACAACTGTAGGTTCAGTTCAAGCAGGTTTATTATATCCAAACACATCAGGATTGAAGCTTAGTAACAAACTCAAACTTATAAACAGATATACTACTGCACTCATACATGTTAACACTCTGGTTGTTCTCTCAAAATGGAACTGCTGCTTACACATGCTCTATTTATTTGCATGTGTCCTTAGTTTGAAATGCTTCTTAAAGTTACAACACACACACTATTCTACATCCTCCCTCTTTAAGGAATAGGTCATGCACAGTAATAATGACAAGAATTATTGATATAGATCCAGCACCAGGAGAAGATCAAAATTAAATTCTTTTATTGTGGCAAACCCAAAAATCCATAAGTAGCAAACCGGTTTCGACTTGATAATGGCCTTCTTCAATGCATTCATGTTTGAGACAGGTCTATATACTTATATATGTATAGAGACAATGAAATTAATTAGTGTCTTACATTGATTGGTTGCAACCAAATTAGCTTAACTCATTGAGGCCAGGTTTGAATAATGCACCTAGCCTAATAATCCAACCTGACTCCTTTTAGTTTAAAATAGAATGCCATCCTGATTTACATGATTTATTGCATTGAATTCTATCGATTACAGTAAATTTGAACTTTGCAGTTTTATGATTCAAAGTATGTTTATATAGAGCACTGGATAACCTTTTATTTTTAATGTCGCTCAAATGTTCACTGATTCTAAATCTAAAGGGTCTTGATGTTTGCCCTGCATAGAACGCAGAGCAAAAACAGGTAGCTAAATAGATTACCCAATCGCTACTGCAGTTCCCAAAACATCTTATGTCATAGACTTAATGTGTTTTTGCTAGTGAATTCCTTTGTTTTGACTATATGTGTACAAGCACTACAATAACCACAGGTAATATGTATATGTGCAGTAGCGATTGGGCAATCCATTTAGCTACCCGTTTTTGCTCTGCATTCTATGTAGGGCAAACATCAAGAACCTTTAAATTTAGAATCAGTGAACATTTGAGCGACATTAAAAATAAAAGGTTATCCAATGCTCTATATAATCATACTTTGAATCATAAAACTGCAAAGTTCAAATTTACTATAATCGATAGAATTCAATGCAATAAATCAAGTAAATCAGGATGGCATTCTATTTTAAACCAAAAGGAGTCAGGTTGGATTATTAGGCTAGGTGCATTATTCAAACCTGGCCTCAATGAGTTAAGCTAATTTGGTTGCAACCAATCAATGTAAGACTGTAATTAATTTCAATGTCTCTATACCTTTATAAGTATGTAGACCTGTCTCAAAGCATTAATGCACTGAAGAAGGCTATTATCGAGCCGAAACCAGTTTGCTGCTTATGGATTTTTAGGTTTGCCACAATGAAATAATTTAACTTTTGATGATCTGGTGCTGGATCTATTTTTGGACTGTGGCATTTATGGTTTAATCCGTGCACCTTGTCTCCCCCCTGCGTGTATTTGGTTGGGTCTACAGTTTGAGCACACGCTGGAGGATCTTGGGGAAAACTCATCTAAATTAGTGGCTTCTTACCCTTTGCTTAAGCTGAGGCAGGCGTTGGTAATATATATTTTTTAACTCCTTTGGGATCCACGTCATTCTGAACAACTTTTTAGAACATGGTATATTTCTTATCAGGGGAATATTAAAGTATTGGACTCTTGCAGTTTTGTTGGATTCATGATCCAACGTGAAGCTTCCTCACTTCAGGGTTTCTCTGTTAAGTTTCTCCTAAGCAAGTAACAACATTTTCAGACAAACCACCTTGGACATTGCTATCCCATTATAAGTTGTTTGGATCAGGTACTGTTAATACACATTTTTCTTGTGATATATTATCACCCTTTGGCTGCAAAACTGTTTTGTTTTAAAAAAACATCTTATATTCAACATCTTTTATGATCTTGGAACAAGATTTGAATTAATGTATTTTTATTGGCCATAAGGGTTTATATCACATTTTCAACTTCGTTTCCTTTCGGATACATATGAGCGGTCATGTATGGTGTTTTTGGACATACTGTTTGGTATGGTATAGATCTTGGCAGGGACGCCATTTTTATTTATTCTCAGTTATTCACGTATGTCTATAATCCATCAACATTAGATCTTTATTACACAGCCTTTCTAGCCGGGCTGTACCATCACCACGGATTTAGAATGAAAACGGTTGTTTGGTGGACTTTTGAATTTAAACATTTGGAACTATTAATCACAATTTCATGATTAGACACAACATGTTCCTGGTTCACGGTTGATAGCATGGGCTTGGACTATATGAATAATCTTATATGTACTGCAGTTGGGAACTTCACCAATTGTTAATCATAAGGGATCTAGGCTGATTTTTTGCTGGATCTCTATAGCATTACATTTGTTACTGGCAGAGATGCCATTTTTGAACTATTCAATTTAAATATTTGAGCAACCATTCAGAATTTTATATATTGAGCAAGTGCATGCTTATGTTCACTTTGTTTCTGTATTATACAATGTGATTCAATTGTAGTTTTCAAAACAGGTTTATTTTTCAATTGTTCCGATATAATTAACCAATATATTTTCAGGTAGGAATACATGAAAATAGTTGATGCTTTGGCTTTTACTATACTGGGGCTAATTTTGGTGGATGAGGAGCAAAAACACTTGCCAATAGTATGCTTATGTAAACTTATCACTATAATTTTTATAACTAATGATTTCTCGGGGCATGGTCCTGAGTGTTATACGTATTGTTTGATTGATACAAAACTGACACGAGTTTAGTTGGCGGTTTAGTCTATTACATTTTGGTTCACCTTTGGATGTCGGTGGATATTCATTATCATTTTTACATTTTTGTGGCTATGGCAACATGTATTTTCCACAGCAGTTGCCGATAAAGCTGTTCTTAACTTTTATATGACTAATATATACGAGGATTGACCGCAATTCATTTCCAAACCAATTTATTTGTTTTTGGAATATTTTTACGGCCTTATTTTTGGATCCCTAATATAGCTTTAATATGGCCTTCAAGAGTTAGATTGTTTTTTTTTTTATAAATTAAAACCTCAGAAGGAACATCTTGCAGGTAACTAGGAATTTGTGGATGATTTCTTACATTCAAATGTCTGGTCCCAGCAACCTCCTCTAGGATTTTCCAAGGATTTTGGTTTACTAATTAAGCTATACAGCCATAGGGTGATACTTGTGGCACTACATCAGGCAGATATTGCTATTTATATATGAGATATTTATAGACCCAAAAGTGGTACACTTATTTATGATTTTTAGGGACACAGACGAACGGTCAGTTCCTATAAAGATAGTGTACTATTATTCCAACAGTGATAATTTGTGTTCACTGATACTATCAACAATTTTTATGATTTTTTTTTTTTGGGGCCAATTTTTTCATAGGTGGCAGAGACATTTGTCGGCCGCCCTTTACTATCTGTTACATATATATAAATACGTCCTATATATGCTATTAGTTTACCTTAATTTTTACATTCTTTGACATCTTGGAGCTTTACATTTTTTGTAAAAACATATATAAGTGGGTGGCAGAGACGAAGGTCGGCTACCTATACAATTTTACTTGTTACTGGGTGGACCTTTGATAAATGTTTTTACAGGCTTTTTATAATTTTTTCATCTGTATTCAACTGCCAATTGCTATCTATATTCTTGTGCCATGAAGTGTGGTCTTTTGGCCACGTTTCATCTCTCTGTAAAGACCGTATAAATCTATTTAACCAATTAATACATTTAACAATATTTATATTATTTTTTACTGGTTTGGACATTGAAACATTTTTCAGAGTGGTTGGCCATGTTCCTCAATATATTTATTACTATCCACCTATCGAAGTATCCATATAATTACGATTTTCTATATTCATAGGTCACAAAAGTCTCTAACTATATTCCTATCCCCCTTTTTTGAATTGGGAAGGTACTATCCACTCACTAATAGGGAATAGACATGGATCTTACCAAGCTACTGGAGGGTCTGTCAGCAGACCGTGATAATTTAGAGATCATTGGTCTAACACAACCTAACTCAACAAATCCCATTTTAGGGAGGGAAGATCCAGACAACCTTTGTGGTGTCTTATTCCAGAAGATGACATAAAATATGAGGACTCTTAGGTCCAACATATGGCACCTCAAATTATTTAAAGCCTATAAGCTAAAGGATATCACAGCAAGAGGCTTAAGAGTTCGGATCCAACCTTTGGTGAACCAGATAGACGACCAACTATCCCATGACTGGACCCAAGCGCAATACAGAGCATCCATGCTTTCTGTGGATGCTCTGACTGAATATTATGAGAGAACAATAGACAAATGCATATTAGAGGTTACTGCTAATTGTGAAGAGGTTAGGGTCTATGAGGCAAAGCCCTTTATAGCATACATCCGAATAATTTGGCAAAAGATCTATTATTAGAAGAACAACTGATTAAGAAAAAACACAAAAATTGCATAGGGATACTATGGACTACGATAAGGGTAAGCCATTTGTTACACACAAAAAATGTACGTTTTTATGGTTCTGGTCCTAAGGTAATCAATAGGAAGAAAAACAAGATCTATATTAAGAAATAAAGAACAGGGGTATAGTGGGACATCAGGGAATGATTCATCCTTCATCACTGATTTAGATTCTCTATCTACCCAAGAATCTCCAGGGCTAAGAGGAAATCAAATAGAGACCCTTTAGGCGTAAGAAACATAGGGGGGCAGGAAACATCATTGAATACTGACAACGTACACAATATTTCCTCATACAATTTGTCGGATGCCGAAATAAAATTGCTCAATAAGGGTCTCAATTTTGTGCCTTTTTTTTGTTCCTAAACATACTTTGGTGAATATCATCAATGATTTTTGTAGATTACTAAACTTAAAAATATTTTTCTCTCTGACACACAGGACACTCAAAGACCTACTGACTTTCGATTTGGGAAATCTAGTTTCATGCCTCCAATGGACAAACATGTTGCAGTTTTTCAGGAATGTGTACTTAAAGATCTTCATTTTCATCATGAATTACACCGTATTAAACATAACCTGTCCAGACCAGAACAATTAGCCTTACAAAATCTTAGTAAAAAACAGGACCTAGTCATTTTGCCAGCGGACAAGGGAGGGGCGGTAGTCATTATGGATTGGAGTATGTATTATACGGAAGCAGAGAAACAGTTATCAGACGTCCGATCCTACATACAGATGGTCCTAGATCCAACCCTTAATTTCAAGAAATAAATTGATTCTTTTCTAGACCTAGCTGTTGAGGAAGACAAAATTTGTCAGAAAACTTGTAAACAACTTAAGGTTTCTGAACCCCAACCTCAATATCTCTATCTATTGCCTAAGATACACAAACATTCTACCAATCCTCCGGGACAACCCATAGAATCTGGCAGGGGATCCTTAACAGAACCTTTGTCAGCTTTCTTAACTGAATTTTTACAGCCTTTGCTACCTCTGGTTAGGTCTAGAATTAAATACACCACACAATTTCTTAATATCATCCAGGACGCACAATTAGATCCAAGTTGGTACCTGTGTACACTAGACGTCACCTCCCTGTACACTAGCATTCCACATTCGGCAGGACTAGAAGCCACCCAATTCAGGCTTGACAGATTGGATATTTACAATCCTGGGTTTAATACATTATTAGTTTAACTGAACATGTGTTGTCCAAAAATATTTTTTACTTTTATGGGAGGTGTCACTGGCAGGTTCAGGCTACGGCGATGGGAGCATCCTTTGCTCTCATCTATGCCAACCTTTTCATGGTGTACCTAGAGGATCAGCTCATATACGATGATAACCATAATTTATTCTTGGACCAGATAGATATTTGGAGACACTATCTGGACGATTGTTGGATGGTGTGGCGGAGTGATGAGCTTTATGCCAAGGAGTTTATACAATACTTCAATGAAAACAAGTGGGGTATCCAATTTACACTTAATATCGAATGCCAACAAATAACTTTCTTGGATGTGTCTATTACTAGACAGACAGAACACACATTGGAAACACAGGTTTATAGAAAATTTCCAAAATACAACACTTTATTACATGCTTCTAGCCATCACCCATGCCACATCATCCGGAATATTCCCAAATCCCAATATCTACGCATTAAACATATATGTTCCTCTGAGCAAACTCTTTGGCCTTGGCAAATATTCTTACTCAAAGATTTCTCAACAGAGGCTACCGGATAGAATCTTTAAACCAGGCACGGAGTTTTGCTGATCAACAAGATAGAAGTCAGTTACTACAATACAGGGACAAAACTATTTCCAACACATATCTCACAACCCATTAGGCTGGTAACTACCTTTGGATGTAATACCAACTGGTTTAGGGACATTATCAATAATCACTGGGACATTTTGTTGGCTCACAAAAAACTAGCCAATTTACTTATACCTCTGTGTTTATTTTCATATCGCAGAGGCAGAACAATTAACTCACATCTCAACCATTATAAACATCACATCGAGCCTACCAAACAACAAACTACCTTGTTTGGAGACCGATTATCAGGCTGTATTGCCTGTGGTCACTGTAGTGCTTGTACACATAGTCAAAACAAAGGAATTCACTAGCAAAAACAAATCAAGAGTCTATGACATAAGATGTTTTGGGAACTGCAGTAGTAATTGGGTAATCTATTTAGCTACCTGTTTTTGCTCTGCGTTCTATGCAGGGCAAACATCAAGACCCTTTAGATTTTGTATCAGTGAACATTTGAGCGACATTAAAAATAAAAGGTTATCCAATACTCTATATAAACATACTTTGAATCATAAAACTGCAAAGTTCAAATTTACTATAATTGATAGAATTCAATGCAATAAATCATGTAAATCAGGATGGCATTCTATTTTAAACCAAAAGGAGTCAGGTTTGGATTATTAGGCTAGGTGCATTACTCAAACCTGGCCTCAATGAGTTAAGCTAATTTGGTTGCAACCAATCAATATAAGACTGTAATTGATTTCATTGTCTCTATACCTATATAAGTATGTAGGCCTGTCTCAAAACATTAATGCACTGAAGAAGGCTATTATCAAACCGAAAGCGGTTTGCTGCTTATGGATTTTTGGGTTTGCTACAATAAAAGAATTTAATTTTTGATCTTCTCCTTGTGTTGGATCTATTTTTGGACTATGACATTTATGGTTTAATCCGTGTACCCAGTCTCCCCTGCGTGTATTTGACTGGGTCTGAAGAATTATTGACATGCAATTATACAGAATCAATCCTTTGACATCCAATTATATAGAACTAATTACAAATGAAATAATCGTGTCCAGGTTATTGCGTATTTTACAGTAGGTCAGGAAATACAACCTGATCATGTGACAAAAATTAGGACTGGGTTTAGCAACAGGGACTGTATTTAATGAATGTTCGACATCTGGGACATCATCAGGAATGGGAACAGGTACTGAGACATGTCCTTCAACAGAAACATCGTCTGGATTGCTCTGAGATCTAGAGTCTGTATCACAGGTATAATGCTCCGATATTGATTCAGACACCGGAAGAAGATGCCTGCGATTTCTTCTGTATTCTATACCCTCAGATTCCACTAAGTAGGATTTCTGCTCAGCACATATACCTCTCACTTGATCAATTTGATGGACGGCCATCCAACACTGATGAAGTGGTTGAGCTTTTGCAAAATTGGATTAGTCTTTGTATGATCTCTTAGCTCAAGTCTTGTGGTAGAAAAATTACGCACTTCCATG
Organism: Protopterus annectens; assembly: GCF_019279795.1. Lineage (NCBI taxonomy): Eukaryota > Metazoa > Chordata > Ceratodontiformes > Protopteridae > Protopterus > Protopterus annectens. The sequence continues at coordinate 1,605,708,681 of NC_056731.1, forward strand.
ACATCAGTCAAAATTCTCTGCATCGAGCTTTTCATGTGATATTTCTTGGTGATCTGGATAAGGTATCAGCCAGATAAAGAAATTTGCCTTTTGTATTGACCATTTTGAAGTTGTACTTTTGTAATCTAAGCATTATTCTTTGTAATTTTGCTGGAGCTGTATGCAAGGGCTTCTTCAAAACAGTAAATAGAAACTGATGATCAGTCTCAATCTGGATTGCTCGGCCATAAACATAATCATGGAACTTCAAACATGTGAACACAATTTCCAAAAGTTCCTTCTCAATTTGAGCATACTGCATCTCAATTTGGGTAAGAGTTCTAGATGTATAGGCTACTGGTCTGTCCTCTTGAAGAATAACTGCACCAAGATTGAACTCTGAAGCATCACAGGAAAGAATCACTGGTTTGTGGATATCATAGTATCTTAACATAGGGCGGCCACGGTGGTGCAGCGGTTAGCGTTGTTGCCTCACAACAAGAGGTTCTCTGGTTCGATCCTCGGCTGGGGTGCCTTCTGTGTGGAGTCTGCATGTCCTCCCTGTGGTCGCGTGGGTTTCCTCCGGGTGCTCTGGTTTCCTCCCACATCCCAAAGACATGCTGTAGGTGGATTGAACACTCTAATTTGGCCCTAGGTGTGTGTGCCTTCTGTGGAAGGTTGGGTGCCGGGCTGGCAACTCGACACTGTAAAACTCCACTGCCAATCATGAGCGGACAGGTGATCCGCTGTAGCGACCCCTAACCGGGAAAAAGCCGAAAGAAGAAGAAGATACTATCTTAACTTAGGTGGAATAGCAATTTTCTGTTTAAGGTCATCAAATGCTCTCTGGTGGTGTTCCAACCATTACCAGGTAAAATTTTTGTGTGTCAGCTCTCTTAAGGGCAATGATAATTCACTGAAGTCTGGTATAAACTTGCCCAAATACCACGCATCTCAGGCATGTCACCTCCATCCTCTCTAGCTTCTTTAACTTTTCTGCCTTTATTGCCCATATTTCTGTACCATACAGTAGTACTCGTCAAACCACTTTTGTACACCTTACTTTTCAGCTTCTTTGGCATTCTTGTATCATACACTACCCCAACACTCTATCAGTTGGCCACAGCCCCTTTGACTCTAGCTTTGACCTCTACATTAGATTTCCCTTCTCCTCAACTACCCCCCCCCCAGATACTTGAAGATGTTAACCTGATCCACTGTTTTCCCTTCTGTCTCAATTCTCAGCTTATTTTGATTCACCCCATTTTCTGCCAGTACTCATTTTCATCCTATTTGCCTTCAATTTTGCATCTCGTTGCTTTGCTGAAGTACTGCCTATAATGCCACATCATCTGCATACACCAGCTTTCTTGATCTCTCCCCTCCAATCTGTTTGCTAATGTAGTCCATCACCATTACGAACATCAGTGGGCTTAGAGCTGCACCTAATGCACACCCACTCTCACTGGGAAACCCTCTATGACACTGAGCAACCATTCATCCTTGAACCATTGGGTCCTTGTACATAGCCTGCACCAATTTTACCAATGTTTCTGGGACTTTGAACCACCACAGGACAGGACAAATCAGCTTTCCTGGCACCTTGTCATATGCTTTCACAAAATCTAGGAAAGCCCATTTGGACTATTTCCCCATCTCTAGCTTTTTCCTCAAGTATCTGGCTCACTGCAAACATCAGGTCTGTTGTTCTGCATCCCAATTTGACAAATTTATTTTCGGGCAGCCCATGGTATATGCAAAATTCTTCACCAACACCATAATTCAAAACTTCATTCTTCTTCCAGTCTTATTTATTCACTTTCCAACTTTTGCATCCATAAGATACTGTTAAACCAAGTATCTGCATGCAAAAATACATCTCTGTACTTGAAGAACCTATCTAAAGCCTTCAGGACTGTTATGCCAACAGCAATCAGTCAGCAGATGTCTTGTGTCATTTCATTAGTGATCATTGATCCAAGAAGGCTACAGATGTCCATTGTTTCTGTTTCATCTCTATCAAAAACACATTTAATTCCCATTCTAAGTGAATGGAAGTGTAATGTCACAGGAGAATCTAAGGCAAATTAATCTCATCAGCTGTGCCTTCATGGTACATGATGAGCAAGTACTAGCTTTCTAAGAAAGTATCGTCATATCAGCATGTCTGTCTCTATGAAGGCATTCAGGGTAAGGGAAAATTAAAATCAGTAGTAAGCAGTTATGCTGTTGACAGGTTTAGATTGTGTAGGACTTCAATGCAAAATAAAAATACATAGTTTTTTTAGCTTCCCCCAACAGAGATCCTTTAAGTTTCCCACAGATGCAGTCTAGCGACTCTGTGCTATGCTGTTGTTGAATATTGATAATGTTTAGCCATGTCTGTAACATGCACAATATAAATAAGTTATTTCTGTACTGTGACATTTCTATTTAGCTGTTGCCAGTGTTCAACATATCTTATTTTTTCTCTCTCTCCGTTTACTAGCTAAGACTACAGACTCACTTTTGTAATGTGCACAGTTTGCCTTCCAACCATTAACTGATAAGTTAGTAATGGTTTTAATGGACTTGAACTCTTCTTCCTTACTGCAACCTTCTGAAAACTGTGTGCAAGTATTTTGTGGTGAGCTTTTCTCCTCAGGCCTCCAATAAAAAAGAGCCTTGTGCATATTTGGTCTATCCCAACAATCCATGCTAATTAAACATATAAACAAGCAAGCAAGAAAATAGATAAACAGAATATCTCTACCTAGCTTAGCACCTCTCTAAAATAATTTCTGCTCACTGGATAATTCACTTTCAGTCATTAATGAAGGCAAGACTAAAGTAAACTACTAACTGAAACTTAGATCTTCAGTCGTTAGCATACTCAAAATCCATTGCCTTTAACAGCTCTTGAGGATAACAGTGCTTACATTTAACTCTGCTTTCAAAGAAATTAATTAGGCATTCTGAGTAATAAAGATTCATATCCAACAAAACACGCAGACTGATTTAAGAGGCAGGAAATTTTCTCTTCTATACATTCTAGCATCATTATTTTTTAATCAGGGATTGTCCTTGGACTTGAACTTGGTGAAAAAAAAAAAACAGAACAGAATTCAGGCATTACAACTCTGTGGAAATCCCTTAACTGAGGTACCTACTGAATGACTGGAAAGAGATTTCCAGACAAGGGATTTATTTTCTTTGATTTAATGTGTTCCTGCCTTAACAAAAGACCAGAAAATCTCTAATCCAAACATTACATTTTCTATTTGGAAATTATTAGTTCCTAAATTCAGAGAACTTAGACCAACATTAATGAAAGCAGGAAACAATTTTAAGTTCTGAAAAAAATAAAAATGCAAACAGGTATAATTGATCTACAGTGGCAAAAACTAAAATTAGATAAATCAGTATTGTACAGTCTGATGGTAAAATGAAGTTTGGTAAAATAAAAGTAACCTGGCCACAACTAGGGGAAGATCACAAGGCAATGGCTCAGAAGAATAAGTCCTGACGTATTGAGGCACTAAAACAGTGTATGTCATAGAACCTTTAAGTAGCAAAGCGACAGTGAAGGTGTGAAGTGAAGACCACACAACCACAGTACAAACGTCTGCAGCATTTTAGAAGCAAGTACTGGACATGGACATAGCAGGAACATTTTCTGATGAGAATTTAGATCTGTACAAGTAATGGCCAAAGACAATGCATTTAACAATTCACAATGAACATGCTATGAGCAGAGCTGATGGCAACCAAGAAACTGCATAACCACATGATGGTGGGTGACGGTTCTGCCATGCAGAATTGCCAGAAACATCCACCTTGATAGAACAGATGACACCCAATTCAAATATTTGTGTAACATGGGGGTCTGGTACAAGATAAAGAGCTTGTCTACATGGCCAAAAAAAAAAATACAAATATATATATATATATATATATATATATATATATATATATATATATATATATATATATATATATATATATACATACATACACACACATGCACACACATATATATATATATATATATATATATATATATATATATATATAACAATACAGATGGCAACTGAATGCACTCCCTGTACTTTAAATCACATGTAACACTCTAGCTGAGAGATCTAACAGAGTTAGAGGGAATAAAGAAAATCAGGCCCTTTCGTGGACTGGATGTTACCAGAGTCAAAGGGTACATCTATGGCTTGTACTGTTAAATTCCTATACTGTTGGGAAGCAGAGTGCCTGCAACTACAGTCTTCAATGTCACCATATAGCAAAGAAGATGCATTTTACGATAAGGTGTAGAATCAGAGGGAACAGTGAGCCAAAACTACACTGAACGCTTAATACTCTCTAGGGACTAGAGTTACTAATAAAAATAACACACAGGACCTAACTTGCAAACGGGTAATCATATAACTGAAGTTATAGTAACCAATACAAAAACAAAGGTGTTCAAACATTGACATTTTCCCAAACTTCACCAGTGACCACTGTCCACTTATTTCAGGATGGTCATTTAAAACAAAGAAGTCCCACAGTTATTACTGGAGCCTTTTCTCTTAAGACAAACAGCCGTAGCTAGAATATTCCTTAAACAATACAGACTGGATTCCTTTACAGTGCCAAATGAATATCATACCAACCCTACTTCAGTACAAACCTCTTAAACATTTTGGACACCATCTTTCTTATCATATACAGCTAAGAGACTGAAATGATAAAGGTCATCTGATGGTATTAAAGAAAAAATCAAGGAAAGACATGAGACATGAATATACTGGAAATAGGTTCCATCTAATCAAAACCTCCATCAAATGTGTCTAAAATAAAAAAAGTCTACAGGAATAGAAAGCAAAAGTGCAAAGCTATATGCCTAGAAGAAAGACAAAACACTCTCACATCCCGACCAAAACTTTTTTGGAAGGAAATCAAACAACTATCAGGTAATATTACTGACTTCACTACACGTGGTAATTGTCAACTTTCTTTGCCAATGAGTTTAGGAACTATCTTCTCTCATCTATAAAATATATAACTAACTCATTTTCAGCACAGCTTCAGCAAATCTGTATTGTTAGTGCTGAACTCCACCCTTTATCATCATATATTGCACTTTCCACTTCAAAGTCATAACCGAATACAAAATTCATAGCTACTTACTAAACACAAAAGGTGCAAAATTCACTGAGCAGCATTCTAAGTTCCTAAAACAGGCATCAGCAAAAATTGCAAAATCTTTTAGTCGCATCTTCAGTCTCCCACTAGCTACTGGTATAGTTCCTCTCGCAGTCAACTATTACTCCTTTAAAGTTTGCTCACCCTCCCAACTAAAGGATTACAAACCAACCTCAAATCTCTGTCCCATTACTAAAATCTTTGAAAAATTATTATACCAGCTACTGTTTCAGCATTTGGACTCCTCTATGGCTGGCAACATGGATGCAAAAATGCTTTTAGCACTCTAAACAGCTAACTATCAGCTGTGGACAGCATTTACAACATGAATGAAGAAATCATTACTGCTGGGGTATTTGTGAACATGAAGCATGCCTTTGATTCAGTCAATCATAATCTTATACTTGAAAAGCTACAGAAACCAAATCTTATTGAAAACAATATACTCTGGTTCAAAATCTACTTTCAAATATTCTGTAACACACTTTTTGAAAAGGGAATACTTGAGGGAGTTTCACAAAGCTCGTCTTTGGGCCTCTCCTATTCTCTCCATTTCTTAAAGATACCACACTTCATCTACCCAACCATAACATAGTTATATATGACAATCACATGCTGCTGCTTGAACCTGGCAAAACACAACAATCACAAAATAAAAGAAAACAATTTAAATTCACAGAGCTAAATCAGTGATGTCATACAAATCAACTGCAAATTAACAGTAATAAGACAAATGTCATACTTTTTGCTACAGCAAAGAAACTGGCAACTCTATCTATATTTGCCATAAAAAACTCAAAACGGAACTTTTTACCAAAAGTTAAAACAGTAATACCTTGGTGTAATACTTGAGCGTTTGTTAAATTTCAATATAGAAAGAACTCCATGTTTAACCATACTTAGTAATAATTATAGCTCCTTTTAATAAATAGTACAACAGAACTTCAGACAAAATGATGCAACTAATCCAACTTTTATATACAAAATCTAACCAATCACATGCATTTATTAATTAAAAACTTTTAATATTCAAAAATACACTAAAAACAATTAGATGTCAAACATGTAACCCTTAGAGCTGGCTTTTCATATTCATTTTATATATATATATATATATATATATATATATATATATATATATATATATATATATATATATGTGTGTGTGTGTGTGTGTGTGTGTGTGTTACACAAGAATTTAGCCTTTTGTCTATTTGTTGTACTTAATGTATAACTAATCCCCTAAAAATAATTTTTTATTATCCAATTATATTAATGACCCAAAAACTTGTATTAAAAAACTTGTGTTAACTTGTGCTTAAAAAGAGGGAGAGGGGAACAGGGAAAAAGGGTAGTATATTTTCCTTAAATAGGTAGATAAACTTTTGGAAATGTTTGCCATGATGGATTACCCAAGTGAATTTTTAAAGGAGATTTTTAAAATGGCAGCCAAGAAGAATAATGGTACATACAGCCCTATACTATGTTTCAATAGTATAAGTACTGAAGGTGATGATCACTTGTTTTTGAGTAAATCAAGAATAAATAAGTAACAAAAATAGCCAAAGATTATTTATTTCCACTGATAGTTTAGACAGTTATATTTTAAGTTGTATTCATAAAAAATGGAAGTTAATTTACATGGATCCCAATGTAAAAGAAAAATTAGGCGAAAGACATGGTTATGTCTTTAGAAGAGACTAGACAATAAAACAATTAAACAATAATTGGATTTTAACAAACAAGATGGAAAAGGAAAAATAGGTCAAAACAGGGAACTAAGTGTGGATGTTATTCCCAATGCTCATATATTTGTACAGATGGTAATTTTACTATTAGTTGTACACAAAAAATTTGGTTTATCTTGCTAAGTGCCAGGACTGTTTTGCCTTTTATGTGGTAAAGAGCTCTAGGTGTCTTAAAGATGGGATATATGAATGCATACAAGATATATATATTAAAAAAAAACAGAGAAGCACTAATGCATTACTTTAACCACATTGTTGTTTTTTCTTTCCATGTATCTAATTTTTTAATTATAAAACAGTGTAAGAAACTTCTCTATGTGGAAGATTTTCAGTCCATATATCTCTAGTTAATCACTGTATATTAATCAGATCAGACAAAAGTAGTAGAAGTAGCAAACTTAAACTCGTCTTAAGTTAAAATAAATAAATAAATAAATAATAAAAAATATATAATTGTACAGAATTACTAAGTATTTGAAAGTAATCCAAGCAAGACAGGCAGTCTGTTTCCAGTCAAAAATCCCTTATTAAGTACACAGACAAGCGATCCAAGTAAAAGAAAAATAGAGTAATAGTTTCCTCACAAGCTTTCTAAATATATATATATATATATATATATATATATATATATATATACTTTTTATCAGGCAAGGGAGTGATTTATTGTGCTATAAAATAAAGTGTTACTGGTACACATGTTAAATTCAAAGCCCTTCCCCATCAGTGTGACATTCGAGCTGGTCCTGCCCTCCTTAGTAGCTGTCATAATAATATAATCCTTATGTACTTTAAATAATATTTATAATGACATGGTCCCTCTTATTTAATCAAATTATTAAGTAGATTAAGTCTGTGATTTATATACTACATGGCTGGAAATATATCAACCTTAGTCCATTTGGCAATCAAAAAATATATATAAATATATACATATACACTTTGCATGGAAAAAATCAATTGTAAAAATCATATTCTATTTTCATAACCTATTAACAAAGATCGCTTTCGTCCTTCTAGACGTCTTCAGGTCTGTGTACAAGAACCCTAAAAACCATCTATAAAAACATATACTTTGTATAATTAGTTAGCATTATTACACATTTTGAATAAAGTGGAAAAACGAGAACCAGAAAAAAGAAAAAATAATAATAAAAAATGTATGGTGATAGAAACAAAATATACACTTAAATTACAACTGATTTTAAACTGTATTTAAAACAAACTGGTAGAATAAAATAAAATAAAATTAGTCATGTAAACAATGTGGCAATTTTTTAAGTTCCAGTGCACTTTTAATTGAACAGTAGTAGTTTAGTCCAGGCTTCCTAAAAAGAGTTCAGCTTTAATTGCCACAGGGGTTCATGTTTCTCCAGAATATTCGGGATGTCTCCTTCAAGATCACCCATGTCAATGCGATTCAGGATCTGGAACTTAAAACCTGTGTCTCTTTTATAGATAGTAACCATAGTAATTAATTAATTGCTGAGTGCTGAATTAACTTTGAGTGATAAGATTGGTTGTTCTAGTAATGAATTAAAGTATTTAAGTGCTGTTGCAGTTTGAATGAACTGTCTAATGAAGCAATGGTTACCACTGCGAAAGCGCTCACCATTTTGTATTAAAAAATATTTTACTCTGTCGTGGTTCAGCTCGTTTATTCCAGCTACCTTCCTACGGGGCACCTGTGTTTTAACACACACACACACATATATATATATATATATATATATATATATATATATATATATATATATATATATGAATGCTTAGAAACTCACAATTTCACTAGAAAGACAGATCTAAAAGAATAAAATAACTTAATTTATTGGCATTAATTTTTAAATGGAACTTAAATACATTCTGTTGAAAACTTAATGTCTAGATATGATCATGATTCTAATAAAGGGTTAGCACTACAAATATGTAGGGATTTCGTAAACTCAAAGATAAACAAGACATTTAACTTGGATAAGAAATCTTTCCTCCAAATACTGGAATCCCTAATTAATATTAATAATAAAGCAAAGAAAAATAAATCTTACTTATCACAGATTTACAGAATTCTTAGATTAGACTTATTACACTTAAACAATACTTTTTGGAATTATTCCACAAAAATTAATAAAGGAAATGTTACAGATGAAGATAAAAATAGTATTAAAGTCAATAGAAAAAGACTACATCCTCTTTATATTGGAAATTTTTCACCTCAAAATTCTTGCACAGAGCATTTGTTACACCTAAGTAGAATCAAATGCTGGAAATGTAATTCTGAGGTAACAGCTGATTGGATACATATGGTACATGAATGTCAGATCATCTCCCCTTTTTGGAAAGAAATTAATAACGTTATTCTAGCATTGTGGTTGGACAGATGTAATACTTCCAAGTCACTGATTTTACTTAATGTTCCAATCCCTGAAATAATTCCAAGGACTCAAGTGCCACTTCTTTGGTCTATACTAGCAAAAAGCTAGGAAAATAACCAAAAATTGGAAGAGTAAAGCTACTCCCTCTTGTACTGAATTTCTTAGTATGACAAAAATTGTATGTAGTAATGATTTGCATACAATTAGGATGAAAACTTTTAATAATACTCATTCCTTTATGTTGTGGCTAAAACTTAAAGATTTACTTGACAAATATTAACAGTCATTAATTTGTAATATACTGATCTGTTGCACAGCTGTAAATAGTTTTATTTTACTCCGATTGTTCTTAAAATAAAATAAAAATATTAAAAAAAAAAAAGAAGGAAAGAAAAGGCACTCCAAATGTGTGAATATCAGAAAAGAAATGGAGTTCAGGGGCTAAGTCTGCCCTCGTATTCCAACCCATGACATCACAGAATGCAGTGGCTGGAGACATGCATTTCTGAGTGCAGAAACTATAGAAAAGTTTGAACTCTGCTAAGCTGCAGATATCATAATAATAAATTGCAATACTTATCAAATGCAGAAGGCCACAGAAGTCAGTTCTCTAAATTCTAAGAAATAAAAATTAAAATCAGTCTTGCCAGCGGGCTGGCATACAGAGATAAAAAGCCCTAACTATTACCAGGTGACCAGTGTTTGATTAGTAGCTCAGATGTCTGCTGAAGCTAGCATGGGAGAGGAAAGGAAAAAGGTGGTTTGACTTTGTTTAGTGACATGCCATCACTGACACGCTTCGCACACTAAGCCCTAAGCATGTTATAAGGTATGTGATGTGGGGTTAGAACTTCAAGAGGAGACAAGTATGATCTCAGGCAGGGGTATATGTGTTGGGGAATAGTACTGTTTTGCAAAGCTAGGCAGAATTTGGTGCAAAGAAGGTTATGTACCAAGATGAGGTGGGAGGGCAGTCCAGCTACTCTGATCAAAACTACACAGCGACTACTGCAGAAGGAGAGAGTTTGAAGCAAACTTGGTGGATCTGTAGTATTATGTACTTAGCCTGGTTAAGGAGAGGGAGAAGAGCTTTGCAAATAAATGCTGGGAATAAAATAAACTATTTTTGTTTTGCATCATATGCCTGCCAACTATCAGGCCTTCCCTTGGATCATGCATTACAATGGCTGGTGAGGGGAGTATCATTCAGGCACCTATGAGGGTACAGTGTGTGTTCCTGCCAGCATTTTGGCAATCAGACTTTTTTTCATTTTGTGTTCTAACCACTCCTATGGGCCACCTATGTCCTGTTGTCAGCACATGCATGCTCCCCCACGTGTGCCAACAGGGGCTATCGTTACTGGCTTGCATGGCCACATACATGTCTTCCTGGCACTGACTCTTCTCAAGACACTTCCATTCTCAAGCAGAGGCCCTGTCATCCTAGCAGCAGCCTAAGCCAGGCAGGAACCGCTGCCCCACCCAAAATGTGAACAACCTATCCTCCATGCCTACACCATAAGCGCCTAAGGTGTTAGTCAAACCAGTCGCCTGGGCTCTAGTTTGGGCTTTATACCTCTGTGCCACTGGTGCAGGCTAAATCTTGGAATAAAATAATTTTGGCAAATGAAAGCTGCAGGCCTATGTTTTTCTGGTAGTAGTAGTTAATTTTGGATACAGCAGTGTGAACAAAACTGTCCATTTACTTTTGGATGTGCGCTGGACAATTCGGTATTGCTGCTAACACATACAGCTGTAGGAGTTTCCAGTCACTTAACATAGAGTAATAAACTCAGGCATCTGTGGAAACATTTATTTATTTATTTATTTATTTATTTTTTTAAGTACACTTCACTGATATTTCCTTCACCATCTCTGTTTTAATGATTGCTTTTGTAAGTATATTCTTATGTAGCTTCAAAAGTCCCATGCAACAACAATGAACCCAACATTTTTCCATGAGTCCACTCCTTTGTGTTCTCCCTTAAAAATCTCTCATGTTACACTAATGTTTACATTCTATGGCCACTAATGTTCCTTCCAGTCTCCTACCCTCTGCAAGTGCCTTCACAGCTTTATAGGTTCATAGGTAGGAACTAGGCTATCAGCCCTGGGGCCTATATAAGCCTAGTCAAAAAGGTTCCCTGGCTTTTGCCACCCAAGAAAATTATTTTCCTGTGCCTGTCGAGCAGTGCCACAGAATTGATCCCTGGGGTGAATTTTCTACTTCTCAGCCAGTCATCAAGATTTTTCTTAAAGAGGGACAATGAGGAGCTTTGCTTGACATGAATGGGTAAGCTTGTTCCAGATTATGGGAAGTCTCTGGGACAGGAATCTATCCCTCCAGCATGTTCTGTTTATTGTGGTGACACGTTTTAGGTCCCTGGACCATGTGGGTATGAAGAGAATGGGGTTTCTTTAAGTGTAGCATGTCTAACAGCTCTGTGTTTGACATAGCTTTGCTTGGTAGGCAGAGATCGCCTCTGAGTAGGCGATATACGATGGAGTAGAGCTGGAGTTTTTTTAGATGGTCTGCGTATGACATCTGTTTGAGGCCGGTAATCCTCTTAGTGAGGTATTTCTGTGGCCTTTCCAATTGTTGCAGGTGTCTTGTGAGATGCATGCCAAATGGGGGATTGTACTCTATAATGGGTCTGATGTGGGATGAGTAGAGAGGAGCAATAACCTCCTTTTTTCTAGAGGAGAACCCTTTTGTGATGAGATGTGCCACATAGAAGGATTTCCTGACTACTGTGGTGATGTGGTTATCAAAGGAGAGGCTACTGTCCACCTGTGTCCAGAGGTCTCATCACACTTTCCGTATTTAGTAAGCTACCGCCTAAGTGGTAGTTCTTGGGTATCGAGTTTTTCCCAAAGGGGATGACAATGCACTTCTTGGCATTGAGCTTGAGGCCATGACTTTGACACCAAGCATCTGTCTCTGTCAGGCCCTTTTGTAGAATGTCTACATCAGCCAAGAAGCATTTATCTCTACTAAGCACTGGATGTCCCAGAATCACCTTGCTCTTATCCCCAATAAGTCAAAACTATTATTATTTACCCCCACAAAATCTAGCCCTGTTGACAAGACTCTATTTACTGTTAAGTTCCCATAATAACACTATCACTGAAATTGTCCCTAGTACCAAATTGCTAGGCGTCATCAGTGATGACAAACTAACTTTTGATCTTCACATCAACATCATCAAAAAAAAACATCAAATGCTGGGTCCCTTATATAGACACAACAATTTCCTCTTTCTCTCTGCAAAAAAGGCCTTAGCCTCATCTTTCCTACTTCCAACCCTTCTATACGGAGCCCCCATCTTCACCAACCTACAATCCTCCTTAAACAATAAGCTGGACTCTTGCTACAACAAAGTTGCTAAATTTGCTACAAGCGCAAAATATTCTACCCACCATTGCTTATCTCTGCATCAACTAAAGTGGCCAGAATTCCCCCACCACCTTATTTACCAACAATTAATTACAGCCCACAAGAAAATCTTTCAGCCTGAAAGCTGCCCTTCCCTCACATTCACACTGACCATGTACTACCCCAATCGCCATCTCAGGTCTGAAAACAAAATCGTATTATCCATTGAGAAACCTAAACTCTCAGCTGTCCAAATGCTGTACCTCTCATTCTGTGCCTAAGTTAAGGAATAATCTTCCTCCTTCACTCAGGACAATCAGTAATCCTGCTTCCTTCAAAAAAATCCCTCAAATTGCATTTTTCCTCTCACTGGCTATGCTCCTGTACCTCACCAAATAACCCCAGCACCTGATTTCCTTCTCAATCACCTCTTTTCCTCTGTACCTTTATGACTCAATCCTGTCACCTCGACTAATTCTGACCTATCACCAGCTTTCTACCCAGAAGTCAACTCTGCTCACCTTAGAACTTAACTTTCACATCTGTAGCTGTATATAATACACTACTGTCACTTCTGCCTCTACTTTTTCCTCCTATGTCACATTACTGCCCATAATGCTTGATTCCACACATTAACACAGTTTTACTCTTACATATAGTTAAGGATTTTTGTATGTAATTAATGGAATGACATTGTCCTATGTTTCAACTTCTTTTTTTACTTTTGTATGTATCAACATTGTTCTATTACTTATGTATGTATTACTGTGGAGCTTATGTATGTTATACTGTGGAGCTTTTCTCCCCGGACCTCCACCGAAAATGGGCTCTTCCTAGGCCCAGTGGACTTTCCTGGTCAACAAATGCAATAAATAAATAAAATATGGCTCCCAGTTTGCAGTCTTCTGTGAACTTTGTTAGCCAAAGACCTTCTATGTTGGCCTGCACTTCAGAGAAGTAGATGCCGAACAGGAAAGGACCCAGGACCGAACCCTGTGGTACAACACTCATCACTGGTCTGAAGTCGAACTTGGAGTCGGCTTCTTTTACTGTGTGGGTTCTGTCAGTGAGCCAGTTGGCCACCCATCTTGTGAAACAGGGATTTATGCCCAGTTTAGTGAGTTTATCTATAATTCCAGAGTGGGGAATGTATCAAATGCCTTGACGAGGTCAAGATAGGCTGTGTGCACTACGTTGAATCATCTACAGCTCTGGTGACTGCTTCAAAGAAGTCAATCAGGTTTAGTAATCATGATCGACCTTTTACAAAATCAAAGTGAGTGGGGTCCAAGGTTTGCAGGTTACCTATGTCTTTGTTTATAAGCTCCAAGATGATACATTCCATGGCCTTGCAGAACAGGCTCATCAGGCTAATGGGGCAGTAGTTTCTAATGGGTACATAGTGGCACCCCCTTTGTGGAGTGGGATAACCATTGCTGTGCATCATTCAGTAGGTACATAGACTTAGGTGAGGCTATGATTGAACATGGTACTTAGCTGGCGGTGCCAGTTCATTCTGTAGTTCATGCAGTATGCAGCCTGGGATGTTGTCTGGTCCCATGGATGCTGTGTTCTTGGCTTTGGAGAGTGTGGTCTACTTGTTCATCTGTGATTACAGGGGTTTTGCATTCTTTCTGTATTAAGATGGGCCCTTTGGAGGGTGAGAGGGAGGTAAAGTTAGCACTGAACCTTTCTGCCAGGATGTTGCCAATATTGGCTGGTTCTGTATATTTAGCGCCACTGTGCTCTAGCTCAGAGAAGATTTGAGTGTTGCCATTGAGATTTTTGGCATAGCTGTAGAATGCTTTGTGGTTGTCTTTGGACTCAGTGGTGATTTTACTTTCATAACTAACTTTGGAGGATTTTATGAGGGATCTCAGCTTCTTGCTGAGGCTGACCAGGGAGTTCCTCCAATCTTGGGATTTTACTCTTTTTTGCAACAGCTTCTTCCTTCTATTGTAGAGTATGTTTATAGCAGGGGACCACAAGATTGGCTTCCTTTTTCTGGAGGATAGCGTATTGGTTCTGCTGGGGATGGCATGATCCATGCACTCATGTATGTGCTTATACAGTGCATTTATGTAAGATTCAGCAGTCATACCTCTATTTTCCATCTACATGGGTGTCATGAAGTTTGCCACTTCTGTCTTAAGAAGCATGAAGCTGACTTTGGAGTAGTTTTTTATGGTGGTTTCCTTAATGGGTGGTGGGGGTGGGATATGGATGTCTAGGGTGACTAGCTTGTGGTCGGATCTGACCAGCAAGGAGTTGACCTCTGGAGTAGAACACCGGTTACCCATACTGGTAATGACCAGGTCCAGGATACTGCTGCCCCTGGTGGGGGTGTGGACAAGCTGATCCAAGGCGATGGAATTTATGAATTCCAGAAAACGGTGAGCGAATGAGTTGGTACACGAGTAGTTTTCCCAGCTGATGGTGGGGTAGTTGAATTTGCCCATAATTAAGATATTGGGTTGTACCTTAAATATTTTCCAGTATCTTAAGAAATGAAGAGTGGGAATCCTGGGACATTGTGGGGGATCTGTAACAAGCTACAACCTGGATTACAATCTTGCCCAGTGTTAGTTGCACTTGGATAATTTCGGATGTATTATATTGGGCAACTAGCCTACAGTTGTGGATATCCTTAATGAATATGGACACACCTCCGCCTTTAGTGTTTCGGTCCAGGTTAGGTGGCCGAAAGGTGTGGTATGAATTATAGCCTGGTAATGCAGGGGTGCTCTCTGAAGCCTTGAACTAGGTCTCTGTCACTGCACAGATGTCGATGTTTTCCATTTTAAGGAGTGCCTCGAGTGAATGCAATTTGAGGTTTAGACTTTTAGCTTTGAATAGCATTACCCTCAGAGTTTGCTTGCTTGTACCTGTTATGGTGGTGAATTTGGCATTTGAACCTTGCTTAAAAAAGGCACTATAGGGATGGCAAGAGCCTTAGCCAGTATCCGGAATCCCATGGGCGACAGGTCCAAGCCATCTCTAGCAAAGCATCATGGTCTGTCGACCATGTCGTCCCAGGCAGACAGATACTGGATTCTCTTAGAATGACACCAGAAGCTTAGCCAATTGTTGAAGTCAATCATTTTGTCCTTGTACTGTGGTATCATTCTGGGCGATGGCAGGATGCTACTCAGGGGCTAGGGTCATACCTGCCTGGGCTACAAGATCCGAGAGCTCCTCCATGTCTCTTTTCATGTAGTCCAGGGAGGTACATCTCGGGTCATTCACACCAACATGGACAATGACAGAGTCATATTTGTACTTGTTGTGGAGTGACCTGAGTGCGTGTGTTATGTGCCAAATCCTGGCATCTGACAAGCAGCTGACAGCAACTTTCTCCTTGTTTAGCCTGGTGTGTGGGCATCAGTGTGGCTGACTACAGAGTCACCTATGACTAGTGTGTTGGGTATGTTGTTTTGCCTTATGGGCTGAGGATGAGTGGCACACTGATTTTGTGGGCTGTGTGTTATTTGGGTAGTGTTGGGGGGGTGGTTGTCTGCGTTTAAGCTTGGGAGCTCCCTGTTGCTTGGTCAGATTTTTATTGAGAGCCTCCTTGAATGTGGGTGTGTACTTTGTGTTTCTATGTCTGGGTTTTGGTAGTCTGGGTTTTGAAGGACTATGTGTTGAGTGTGGTGTGGTGCAGGTGTTAACCTTCTCCTCTTGACTGTCTAGTCCAGTCTTGGCTGGAGAGAGCTTGGCTTCCAGTTTGGCTATATAAGTGCATCTCTCACAGGTTATAGTGTTGGGTAGTAGGAGGAGAGGGTTGTCCGTGTACATGAGGCAATTGCTACATTGCCCCAAGATGCCAAGATTCATCAGGTGGACAAGAGAAAATACCAGGAGCTGACCCATGGACATGCCTGGATAGGTGCTTATTTATTTAAGTACTAAGAACTGTTTTCCTCTAGATGAGTGAAGAAAGTAGAGTGCTGTAGTAATTTGTAGTTTAGTGCTTACGAGTTCTGAGCAAGTGCTGAGCACAAGGAAACAGTTTTCAGTGCTGAAACTAAAAAACTGGCTAGTTCTAGCTAAAACTAGCTAGCTTTAGCACCAATTACAACAGAAGCAGGCCACGGCCTGTTCGGTGATCCACAGATTTGTCCCAGATGATGCAAGGGTCTGCAGGCTTGTAGCCTTTTTCTGGTAGATGCCTCGAACAGCAACCAGACCAATCAGGTATGTTAAGCACAGACACTCACTCTCCAACCAGAAAGAGTCCGGAATCAATGCACTCTGTTCATATTCTCACCAGGATCAGAATATAAGCACATATTCTAAGCTCTCACCTATAAAGCAGTTATTAAGCTTTCTGGTGATCAGCAGTCTCCATGAAATAATGTAAACAACACAGTCTAGAAAAATAATAAAACAATACCACACCAGGTCACGGACTTACAAACACTGTTTTAATAAAAACTTGGCACTTCAGCTACACAAAAGCCTTCAAAGAGTAAAACACATACAAATAATACACCCTTAATACAATCTATTATCCACTTAACATACAATTATCTAATAATTAGCCTCCAATTGCACTCTTTATTCAGTCCATTTGGTTGCAAAGTATTATATTTCAGAATAAAGAGCGTTTCTTTATATAATAGTTTATGTTTAATGTCACAACATTCTCCCAAAGATAAATGTGCATGTTCTAAAATAGTGGCTCTCAAACCATCAGCATTAGATGCATGAAAATCTTTAAAATGTGCCCCTAAGGGGCTATCCATTCTGGCATTAATAATCTCTGACATGCTCTTGAATTTTTTTTTTAAAGATCTGGCTGTCTCCCCCACATAACATAACCCACACTTACATCTCAATAAATATATAACTTTCTCAGTATTACAATCATATTATTCCAGTGGGTGAAAAATACAATCCATTTATCACATCATATTTTTTAACCACATATTTACAAATGCAACATTTTTTACATGCATATGTTCCCTGCATTAATAGCTAGTTCATCATACATAGTTGTATTAGGTGGAATATAATCTTTATGTACCAACATGTCCAATAAATTCCCACCTCTCTCATATATTTGTACTCTATCTGAAATTATATTAGCTAAATGTTTGTCTTTCAATAACAATGACCAGTATTGTTTAACCACGTCAACAATTGTTTGAGTCAGGATGTTGTACATAGTAACAAAGTAGACTTCCCTCCTACTATTCCTTTGTTTACTGTATTTTTTCTTTGTATTATTAGTATGGTGTACCAAAGGTGTTACATTGTAATATGTATATATTGCCTTACATCCTGCTTCCACAGCTTTATTGATCTCATATCCCCTACCTATAAACATTTCTGCTGTTCTACATATCTCTCTTTATACAGGTTATGTTCATCATTACACAATTTTACAATATGTAAAAATTCATTAAATGGTATCATGGGCATCAGATGCTTTGGATGGCAACTATTACCATATAGGAAAGAATAAACATCAAATTTTCTGTATATAGAAGTTGTTACAGGCTCCCCTATTTTGCCTTTTAAAGTTAATCCAAAAAGTGTATCTCACTACCTGATTGAATGCCATCAAACTTCAAACCAAAATTATTGATCTGTATAACCTGAATAAATGAATCTATGTGTTCTTTACCCCCTTTATAAAAGAATATGAGATCATCTATATAACGGAAATATTGAACCACATAAGTCTTAAAAAAACATGTTTGTATATATAATCCCCTTCAAATTTGGCCATAACAAGATTAGCATACATGAGGGCAAAAGAAGCCCCCATTGCTGTACCTGTTAATTGATGAAAAATATTTCATTAAAGTTGAAAAAATTATTTGTTAAGGACAAGGACAATAACTTTACTATATAATGGGACATAGGAGTATCACCCAATAAATATAATACAGACTCTATTCCAATTTTGTGTTTGATACTAGTATATAAGCTGACATCAAGACTTAGCCAGTACATACCTTATTCCCAAATAACAATTTGAATTTTTCTTAAAAAATCGTGACGGTCTTGGATACAAGATGGTATTTGTACCACCCATGGCTTCAAATACTGACGCAAAAAACAAACACCCACATTTTTCAAAAAATACTGTTCAGCAGCTACTATAGGCCTGCCACATAAACTTTCAACTCCTTTGTGAATCTTGGGGAGACAACAGAAGAAGCTAGACAAGTATTTTCTACTTTAAACTTTTTTCAACATCATCTACTTTAAAATAACCTAAACGTACACCTTTATATAACAACTGTAAATAAATTTTCATTGCATCCTCAATCTTTCACATCACTTTTCTCATACACTTCTGTATTATTCAGGTGTATATAACACATTTTAATATACTGTTCATGATTTAATATAACAATTTTATTACCTTTATCAGACATTTTCATAACCAACCTATGGTCCATACATAACTGTTTGAGAGCCACCCACTGTTCTTTATTTAAATTATATTTAATTTTATACCTATTTTTAGAAAATTCATAGAAGATTTTCTACCTGAAAATTTAATACTGACATAAAACTCACTATATTTTGATTGCAATATGGAGGTATAAAGTTACTAAAAGAAGGAACTCATTTGAATATGCATTATTTAAACATTCCTCATCAGACATACAAGAATAAAATGAATCATCAGAACTATCACCCAATTCATCATTAATAACATCATTAGTATGTTCAAAAAAAATCAATTAAATGCAGCTTTCTACCCAGTCTAAATAATTCACATTTTAGTACATGCAAACGCGGTAATGTAGGAATAAACTTTAAGCCCAAATTAAGAACAGATAAAGCATTCTCAGTAATCAGAATGCAAGAACTAACATCATTTGGGGATTCAGTGATTGCACTTAATATCATTATTTAGTGCTTACAACGGGTTCTGAGGAAGTGCTGAGCACAAGGAAACAGTTTTCATTGCTGAAACTAAACAACTAGCTAGTTTTGGCACCAATCACAAGAAGAGAAGGCGGCCACGGCCTGTTTGGCGATCCACAGTCTTGTCCCAGATGATGCAAGGGTTTTGCAGGCTTGTAGCCTTTTTCTGGTAGATGCCTCGAATAGCAACCAGACCAATCAGGTATGTTAAGAACAGACACTCACTCTCCAACCAGAAAGATTTAGGAATCAATGCACTCTGCTCATATTCTCACCGGGATCAGAATATAAGCACAGAATCTAAGCTCTCACTTATAAAGCAGTTATTAAGCTTTCTGGTGAGCAGCAGTCTCCAGGAAATAATGTAACTGCACTCCTTCTGAGAGGCAGAATGTGGGCTTTACAATAACTGGTAGTCTTGCAACAGATGCTTAAAGCTAAGATGAAAAAATGGTTTAGCCTAAACACTGCAGTGTGCACTAAAGGAGTTAGATGTGAAAGTAGGTAACTTAAGTTTTACCTGTTTAAAAGTTAAGTTTTAGTGGGGAGTCACTACTCACTATTTCTAAAACAGCAATAGAGAGAGTGAAAGGGGGTGGTCACTTTTGTATTCTGGTACTATGGAATACAGTAGGATGGCCAATAAATTTAAATAGTTGAAGGGGAGTGATTCCACAAAATGATAACTTTGTGCTTACTCACACCAGCCAGTAAAATCAGAAAGGAAATGAGATATATGGTCAAATTAAGATACAGGGCAGGCAACTAGAAAGACAGTGGTGTTTAAGAACACAACAGTAACTGGGTGGGAGAGTAAAAAAAAATTTCTGTTCGACTCACAAGAGAAAGAGGTGTGGTCTCTCTCTAAGTTTTAGCATGCAGTTAAAAGCAGAATACAAGTAAAACTGTAAAGAAAACAAATCACAGTATACAAAGTAGAAAAAGGCAATAAAGTATTACAAAACACAACAAATAAAAATCAAACTAACCTTTCCCTCACAGCAAACTCTAGCAGAATCTTGGTGAGGCTTTCCAGTAAAGCTTAGTACCAAATAATCAAACCTGCAGCTGCTCAAGTCATTTGCAGCTTTTCCATCTTCTGCAGCACTCAACTCACTGTTTAAAATGTGTTCTCTTCAGTATGACTAAAGACCCTCAACTGCAAACTCACTACTCGCAGCTGTGGGCTCTAACGATGCTAAGCTAAGATCAAAGACTCTCGTTCTGCCACTGCATGCATGACTCCAGCAGGCCTACTTTTAATTTAAAACTACTCCTTTCCCCATATCTCCCTCTCCAAACATTCTGCTACCAGCTGAAGTTTGAAGAAAATGCTGATGCTCACATGGTATATCTAGTAACACTTTTCCAGCAATCCCAGATACATACTTAGTCATCCATTTCATTAATCTTTTTCTCTTATACAACAGTGCAAATACTTCAGGAGGTGTAAAATTAAAGTTAAAAATGGCATAGTACTGACACTGGAGACTCAATGTTTATGGTATGGAGCACTCACTTGTTGGAATCCAGATAATAACTAGTAGTACAGTAACGGGTCATAAAGCAGGAGAGGAAGCCCTAAAGTAACCACACCAGAGTCGCACACTAATCAAAGTAGGTGACTCCACATCAACTAGCAGAAATGTTATCAGTGGGGTGCCACAGGGGTCAGTGCTGGGCCCCCTACCATTAATTTGCAGACAACTGCAAATAAAGTGCAATCACTGAATGCCCAAATGATGTTAGTATACTCCAGGATGGTCTCACACAGATCAACGGCTGGTGTATTAGTCATGGTCTCAAACTGAATGCAAACAAATGAATCATCATTCCCTTTGGCACAAACAATGTCTCTTCACACTATCAAATCAATAACAATACCCTAAGTAACCATGAAGTGGTAAGGGACCTGGGATCACAAGTTGACCGCAATTTTACACCACACGTGTCTACTGCTGTAAGAAAAGTCTGCTTTACAAACTGATTTATTTCATTTTTAAAATTTATTTGACATTTGTGGTCTGACTGGGTCTACAGAACCCATTTTCAGCAGAGGCCCGGAGAGAAAAGCTCCACATACAGTACAATACAAATACAGTATAATCTAATACAATAAAGATTACATTAGAAATGCTATACAAAAAATAAGTTGAAAGAACAAACTGCTACAAGATGTAATATATTACTACACATCTAAACAGTACTACACAGTTAAAACATTACAGATGATGATAATCACTCTCATCATACATAATGTAGAAAAAGCCGCCAGAAAGTCAATGATGCAGACATACAGCGAGAGAGAGTTAAGAAGAACTGAAGCAATAAAGCCTGAGCAGCATCTTAAGGATATGGTATAGAAGCAGAGAAGGAGTTAGAAAAGCTTTAGGATCTTGCAGTCTGTGAGAGACTGAAATGTGTGAGAGAAGAGGAAGACCTGAGCATTAGGCAGGCTTTATGCAGGAGCAGAGCCATACATTTTTGAGATGATTTTTTTAAAGAGGCTTTGAAATGGATTAGGCCAAGAATAAACCTGGCAGACAGAGGTAGTGAATTCCAATGTATAGACACAGAGTATGAACACAGAGAGTGACCAGGCTTTCTTGTAGGTTTTGAGATAGCGAAGAGATTTTTGTCTTCTGATCGTAGGGATCGATTTGGTGTGTAAGGTGCGACTAGATTGGCTAGTGCAGGGCAGGCAGTAGGCTTGAAAATAAGGCTGTGCAAGATGGATAGCCAAATAAAGGCAAGCTGGTTGGGTAGTTCAAGCCAGTTTAATTCTGGGAGTGGTTTCCAGTGGTGTATGTGATATTTAGAGTTTGTGACAAACTTTGCAACTTTGTTGTAGCACTGTTCTAACTTGCTTAGGGTAGAATTTTGTAAGTTAGGGGCACCATACAGAAGAGAGAGAAGTAAACATGTTTTTGCAAGGGTAGTTTTGGTTGCTGCAGTAATAAAAAATGTTTGTTTATATATAACAGTCCAAGTCTTTGATGAGTCGTCTTTATATTTTGCTGTATATGTGGGTCAAATGAAAGTTTATTGTCAATGATAACACCTAGAAGTTTGATTTCCTGCACTATTTTTAAGGCAGTGTTGTCAGATGCAAGGATGCTGAAATGATCAGTGACAAGGGAGGTGTTTTTGAGATAAAAGCACATTAGTTTTGTCTTCTTTGGATTAAGAAAGAGTTGGGCATTTCTTAGCCAGGATTCAACTGCTGCAAAGGACTGTTGAGTTTTTGAGGGTAGTTCTGGTAGTGACTGAGCAGTGCAGATTATGGTGGATTCATCAGCATACTGAATGAGGGTCCAGAGTGAGAGGCAGTGTGAAGGCCGTTTGTGAAAATGTTAAAGAGTAAGGGTCCTAGGATGGAGCCTTGGGGGAACTCCAGTAGGGTTGTGGATAAAGGGTGAGAGTTTGTTGGAGCATTTCACTGCTTGTTTACGATCCTTGAGGTAGCTCTGAAACCATTTTACTGTGTTATATGAGAAGCCGAAGTTAGACAGTGTGTTCAAAAGTAATGTGTCAAACGCCTTGCAGAGATCAAGGAATACTGAGGGTGTATAGCATCCTGCATCGCTGGCCTTGTTCACGATGTCTATAAAAGATAATAGGGCTGTAGTTGTGCTGTGGCTAGGTCAGAAGCCATGTTGGGTTTTAGTTAAAAGATTATTTTGCAATAGATATTGCATTACCTGCTGATGGATACCTCTCTCGAGAATTTTGGATATGGCTGACAAGATGAATATAAGACGGAAATTTGATGGATCAAAAGAGTTGCCTCCTTTGTGGATGGGGGTGATGCAAGATTGTTTCCATGTGGTAGGTACTTCTGATTCAGATAAAGACCTATTTATAAGGATACTGATTGAGTAGGCAACTGAGTTAGCAGCCAGTTTGAGGTAGTATGGGGGGAAGATTGTCAGCTGAAGTAGAGCAGGATTTTAGTTTTTGTAGCAGTTTCTTAATAGTGTCAGTAGGTATCAGCTGAAATGAGAAGGGGGTTTGTATGACATTTTGTTGAGTATGGGGGTTAGCAATGACAGGGTTAGAAGTAACTGATGGCCTGGGGTCGGTGTCTGACTAGGTTGAAAGGTTGGGGAGGGGTCCAGCATTAGGGATGTTAGTTGGTTTGAAATTGATTTTATGAAGTGTTTGTTAAGGTTTTTGGCTATTTGTGATGGAGAGGTATCAGGTGATTGGGTGTGCTCTCCATTTCTTCCAGGATTAAGTAGAGAAGATATGAAGTGCAAAAATTTACTGTGGTTGATTTTATGCTGGAATTGAAGCTGGGAATAATATGACTTCTTATCTCTGTTGATTAGTTTTGTCACTTTGTTACATAGTGTTTTGAAATTAACATGTTTAGGCCCAAAATTGGCTTGAGGTCACCTGTCAATTGGAGCTAAAAAGAAGCTAGAATAGACTCCAGATCCTAGCAGGTCTGACAGGACAGGCTGGATAACCTTTTTGTTTCTAGCAACTTTTCCTGCTGTGGATCACAGCTGAGTGGTACATCAGGAGTTTTTATCTGACCAAGAAAAACAAAGGGAAGAGTATAGCCTCTGTTCATTATCCTCAGCACGCACGTGTCTTGTGTGATGGTCTACCAGACTTGAGAATGCAGGGATAAGTATCCCTGACTGCCTCGACTGTGTGTCAGTCAGGCAACCCTTCAAGAACATTGATAGGATTTCTCAATGAAAGGACTGTGAAATCCATGATTCTGTGGTTCATCTCTGTCTCTAGGGCAATGCCCATTGAAATTGCTCATCTGCCTCAGGAGGGTCTGTCCACAGCAGCGTCCTGGTTAAAACCATGAGATTTTCTGAACCACATCTTCTGCCCCCATTTCTGGCTCCTAGAAAAGGTCCTTTGGCAGACAGGGTCTTACCGTCTTGCTTCCTCCTGGTGAAAGTGTCCTTAACCTTTTGTCAAAAGACTGGCAAATCATCAAAAGGGGTGTTAAGGAAGAATGTCTTGAAGCCTCCCGCAAAGTCACAATCACATCCAGGCATGCCAGCAAATGACTATGTTGGACTAGCCATACCTTCAGCTGCATTAGAATGCAGACATATGGATACGTTGGACATCATTTGTAGGATAGACAATTGGGACTCCACTGTTTTCTGGACATCCGCTGGCAAGTTACCCAAGAAGGACTCGGTGAGCTCCTTGGTCAAGGCCCTCTGAAAATGTTGCACATGGGCAAGGTAGTTCAGCACTCTAAGTGCAAAAGTAGTTGATGCATATGTTCATTTTCCAAACCTGTCCAATGACCCTGACTCCCTGTTAGGGGGATGAAAAGAGCTGCTTTCTTGGGTGGAGAGGAGGACTCGGAAGAAGCAGGTGCCGAAGTTCCCACTTGAGCAAGAAGGCAGTCCTTAAGGACACATTTGTGTGTATTCCCCTGTACCATTTCGAACCAAAACAGGCACACATCTCAAAGTAAGAGTCTAGGTGTGCCACACCTAGACAGTACACTCAAGGAGTGTGGATCCTGCAGGGGAACTTTGTGTCTGCAGGCTGAACTCTTAGGTTCATGTGTGTACTGTCTAATGACCACAAGGACCTTTTTAAACCTAGCCTTGCATCCCAAATGTCTAACAAGTTCTGATACCCTTGATAAGTAAAAGCAGGGGCTTGAGAGATTAAACATTTACAAACAGGGGCCTGAGAGATGAGCCATTTACAAGATACTTGTGTCTATTACAGACAGAGGTGCCAAACAAGGGATGAATTCTCTGTTCCCCATCCAACTGCCCAAGTTACACCTGAATTGGGCTGGGGGGATCTCTGCTTCACATTGATGGGAAGACTGTTCCAGATAAGGGGTGGTCTCTAGGGTGCATATCTGTCTTTCAGGCATTACTTATGTATATTACAGGCAAAGTTTAAGTCTTTAGAATAAGTAATTCTAGTGCTGATTGTTTTGCAGATATGCAGGAGGTCTATCAGGCTGGGGTTGTGACAATACCTTGCATGCCAGACATAGATCTCACCTTAACAGCCTGCAGTAAACAAAATATAGGGATAGGGCCTTGAGGTGGTCTGCATATGACATGTTACTTACATCCTGTATTCTTTTATTGAGGAACCCCTGTGGACATTCCAGTTGTTGGATTTGCCTTGAACCTCTTGAATCTTTGGACCATATCTGACAAACAAAATGCACAAGAGCTCACAGTAAGCAGTTAACACAGAAAAAAACAACTACACCTAAAAACACAAACACTAACCAAAATAAATTTGTTAGCCCCCTTAGCTAAAGGTAACACTAACAATTACAGACATACTAAAAACAATGACAGAAAGGATAAGCCAGCCACTCAGAGGCAGTTAGAAAGACAAAAGTAGTCTCCTGAGAAGATTGTTTTTAGGGGGGGGGGGGTTTAAGGGAGCTTTAGCAGAAAAATATACAAGAACAATCCTAACAGCCACATAAAACGGATATCAACTACCTTACAAAAGAAGATTAGAGTCCTTGCAGACCACTTCTTTCTTACAGAGGTGACAAATGAGACCTGAGGTACTTTGGGGAAGTAGAGGGAATTATGTATGGGGAGGAATCAGAGCCCTGGATCTACAGCTTCCAAAAAAAATGACGATAACCCAAAAGATGAACCTGATGAAAACAGACAACACCAGATCCACATTTATAGGGACAAAGTAAGACGAAAGTATTTAAGAGTATAGATTAAAAAGGCTTCTGTTATGACAGCTAATGATATGTGGGATGAGACTACAGAAAAGGTAACACAAAAAGTGAGAAACTGGAAAATCTTTTTTATGGATATGGGCAGTAAGAATACAGAAGTGAAAATGTCTTTAGTTGCTTTAGCTTTACTGACAAATTAGGTATATTTTTTTATCAACCAGAGGTGAAGTTGGACAAAATTTCCTTCAACTGACTTCTGGAAAGAGAAGAGGGAAAGAGTTAAGGGGGATAGCTTGACCCTCCCAATGAAACAAGGTGATTTTGAATTACCTGATTTGAACAGTTAAGGCGCATATACATAACACAATCAGAAAGTTACCATTCAAAGTGGAAAGGGATGATGATGAACTGGGGGGGTCAAGAAATAAAAAACATAGGAGTAGGATTTGGGGTGCAGATCCTTATGGAGAATAACAACCATACAGAACAGAATATTCATAAAGTTGCATAAAGTATTTAAGATCTAAGCCAACATGGGACTGAAGAAAGGAGACTTTGCCAATAGGGATGACAGCAAGTAGGGGTATGGAAAATAGGTAATAGGGGGATGGAATTTAGTGGAGAAACCTAGCAAAGGAAACAAGGTATTGAGAGCAAATAACTAGAAAATGAAAGACAGCAGGATGGGATGAGGCCAAGCAGAAGTTTGGACTGCAGATTAAATAGTGACTTCCCTACCTGTGATTGATTTTGGAGTATATGCAAAGAGAAAGGGGAGTCCTAAGTGAAAGACCAATTCCTGTAGAATTTTTAGTCAACTGTATAACAGAAGCTGCTGTTAAAAAAGGGATAATTGGTAAAGTATAAAAATATTGCATAATAACTATAAGAATCAATCAGAAAAGGTTAGAAAAGAGACTGGAAAAACAACTTACAAGGGAACAACAGGAGGACAGATGTATGACTCCCAAGTATGGAAAAAAAGTCCAAACAGTTTAGGATGTTATTATTATAAAAGTAGTAGTTATTACTATAAAAACAATGTTTCACCTATGTTTGCACTGACATTTTTATACCCTCAAGCAGACTTGAAAGAATTTTTTTCTCAGATAGCAAATATTTCAGGCATGATGGAAAAGAGGTAAATGAGAACACTTTTTTGTTAGTGTAATGGGTTGGCAGATTTAAAAAAAATCCTGGAGAGTACTCTGTAAAACACTGGGGGAGCAGATGGCTGTAATTAACAAAATTATTCTTTTGAGCTGGTACACAGGATCTGAATTGTCTAGACATAGTAAGGCTTTATTAAGTTTAATTCTACTGGCTGCCAAATAAACAATTACTAGAAAATCAAAATCTAAACCAACTGTATTTGGTTTACTGAATATTGTTAAATAGGTTAAAAAAACTGGAACTGGGATATTTAGAAAGGGAAAGAGCAAATTACATAGAAATAAAGAGAATTTGTAGAAACAATACATGCAAAATAATGTTCAAGAGGAAAGGAAGGAATAATGTAATACTGGACTGAATGACAGTTACAATAAAGGAAAAAATAAAGCATATGTAATGTACGATGTATGTAAATGAAAAAAATGCTAATATGGTTGTATTGTCTATTAATGTACTGTCTATGTCTTGAGTGATAATGTAATAAAGGTGTTTTTTTTTTTTTTTATAGTGACCTTACTCATGGAAGACCTGTGGAAGGAACTCGCTCCAGAATGATACCTTTGTGCCAGCAGGCAGTCCATTCCTGTACTACCTGATCATTTATTAGCAGTTTTCCTTATGTATGGAGCACACATGGACCAACTCTGCCAAGTAACTTCACACA
Source organism: Protopterus annectens (assembly GCF_019279795.1). Classification (NCBI taxonomy): domain Eukaryota; kingdom Metazoa; phylum Chordata; order Ceratodontiformes; family Protopteridae; genus Protopterus; species Protopterus annectens. The sequence goes on from NC_056731.1 coordinate 1,605,736,720, forward strand.
ATCATTTCTAGAAGGGTATCTCAGATCCTGTTTTCAGGGCTGGGTTCTTCTTCCAAACACGCCATGCTACTACACTGGTGACAACACTTACAGCTCCTTTAACTGATGATACTCATAAGCCTTCCTGAGGAGACTCCAGCTCAGAAAAACACATGTAGATGCATGGGAGGGAGCCTGATATGCTCCAGGATGCCCCTATTAGCTCAAAGGCGTGAAGGTTCTCCATCAAGTTAACAAAGACATCTGATGGCTTGAAATCTGACCGAGGTGGCATCAGTGGACTGCAGAATGCACATGTATTACTACCACCAGTATTACCATTGCAAAAAAGCACCCACAACTCTGAGGCATCATGTTACAGTGAGTACCTTACACAACTGTCCATTTTTATTGTATTTATTTAATTTTTATGCAGTTGAATGAGTACATATAAACTAAACTTAGTACCCAGTTAAAGAGTGGAAAAACAAACAAATGGTGTTGATTGAAGTTTCCTGTGTAAAGGACACCTCTTCAGGATCAGGCAGTCACAGATCCTTAACTTCTTTGAAGGGTTCCCTTCCTACACTTCAGTTGTGCATTTATTATAGAGTACCCTGCCACCAGCCTAGCTTGAATATCATGTCTCCTATGTAACCCAAGTTTTCTGTGAATAATTTTTCAGTATGTTACATTTATTCCTACATCCATATTAACACAGCAGAGTTTACAAAACATTGTAACATACAGTGCTTGAAATAAACAATATGACATAAAATATTCATTAAGAATTTATATAAATAAAATATGCTTGCTTAGCATGGTTCTATCCTGAAAACTTTCATTATGTAATCTTAAATTCAAGAATCAGACTAGGACAGGCGTAACTTTCTAGAGTACCTACATCTGAGCAACAGCAGACAGGAAACCAACTACTGGCAGAATATTATTCTAATGGTCATCTGATTCCAGTAATCATACAATTCCTTCAGTTTCTTATCATATTACCAGACTTTCAGCAGAAACAGATGTTAGCAGCACATTTTAGTTAATAACAGAAAAGTTGTTCAATAATCCTTTCATAACAAATTAGTTGATGCTTAGCCGATATTTCAGCATAACATCTAAAATCTCAAGCCTTAGGGCAGAGTACAGAGTGTCATTATAACTCAAAACATCACTTGCTTTAATTCAAATGCAGTAGGAAATTATTACATTACAATGTAAACAGAAGTAGCCACACTCTGATTACACAGCCCGAGCTTAACCAGGGAAAAAGAAAATTATTTCTAAAGTAAAGCTGCGTCTGTAATATAAATGCTTGAGTTGTTAGGTTGATTATGCTGTACACTGCAAAGCATACATTAGATTTATGTTTATAATGCATCAAGAATAAACTAAGCTGCTTCTGATTACACCAAAAATGTAAATCATAGGAGTTATAATAGCATCACAAATGTTTCAACAATCTTAAAAGTAACCTGAATTTCAAAGCTTGACACATAAAATACCAAAGGCTATTTTAAACTAGTTTATACTAGACATCTTACAGAAAAAAAATCCAAATTTTCTGTTTTTTTTTTTTTTTTTTTATTTTCGTGCAGCACGCTCGTCTGTGTGTCAAGGACAGAAAATAGAAGTTATAGCGCTACTGAAAGTGGCATATTATGCTTTAGAATGTGCAGCTACAGCAAAGTTTATATTGGACTAAAGTGGCCTCAAAACATTTCTGATAAGAATCAAGAACCACATGGCCCTCAAGAGAATATTATGTCAACATCAACAGGATATGAATTTGTCAAGTACGGTTAAAAATGGTCAGGCAAGTTAACACTTTTAATCAAATACTCAAAAACTTATATGGGGCTCACTAGCTAAATTAATGTAATTTTCCTCTTTAATTGTGGTTATAAAAACAATGATTCACCAAAGTCTATTAAATCTTACAATTAGCAGGACTTAGAAACTTTTTCTCTTTAGTACTATATGTTATATGTAAAACCAAACCCTGCCTAACTGCCTGACATTCACGTGTAGATCCATTCCTTGCATAATAGTATGAATTTCACTTCTGTTACATCAGCTTTAAAATGTTCCATCAGTCAACATAACTAAACAAGTCATATGGGGCTCACTAACTAAATGAATATAGAGTTTTTCACCAAACATTATTGTCCTTTAATTAGCAAAGAACACAATCTTTTTCACTATTTTGTGCTAAATCTCGGATGCATTATGTCATAATGTTCGGACATTCACTTTTGACTAAAAACAGTATATTCTAGAATCAACATTCTAAAATACACTGTTAATACTTAATATGGTCTGTGTGTGAATGCACGCACAAATGTCTGTGAGAAACAGACGCATACACACACACACAGAAAGATATGCACAGAATTAAGGGTAAGAAAAGACATTAAAACAGCATTTTCTTTCTGTAGGTCTTTCTGATTGCAAGATCAACTACAATCATAAGCGCCTTTCATCACCCAAGCACATCAAAATGCTCTGTTACCCCACCCTCATACTACCTTGGTAACTGGTAATTAAAACAAGTGGGGATCGGCAGGTCTGTTTACGGGTTTACAGGTTTATGGCCAAGTGCTACACTTGCTGCCCTTATGGGTCTTTTTAAGCCTAGCCTAGCCAATGCCCCTTCAAAGGGGGGGGGGGGGAGATCAAACTCTGTACCTTATGTCGGTGAAATTATATACATATTACACACACACACACACATATATATATATATATATATATATATATATATATATACACACACACACACACACACACATATATATATATGGGAGCCCTTTATTTGTTCGAACTTTCAAATTTTCAAAACTCATATGGCTGACACCATATGAGTGAATGTGTGAAAGGCCAACAAATGATAGCGGAGATCCTGCTACAGTGCGGGACTGGGAGATTCACCTTTCCTGCACTGTAGTGCGATCTCGGAGTGAGAATATTTAAGTAGCAGGGGGTATGGGGGTGCAGGGGGTCTTGCCCCCCTGCATAACACAGTTTACTGTGTTTACAGGTAGGGAAATGGTGCTATTTCAGGATGTCGGTCTTTCGGAATGTCGATCATATGGTGTCGGCCATATGAATGTTGGCATTCTGATTGGTCGACATTCTGAAGTAGACTCATATATATATATATATATATATATATATACATATATATACATATACACACACACATACAGACATGCATGCATACATGTATGTGGAGCATGCTCAGAAGAGTGAACAAATGAGTATTTAGTTGTAAGGTACAAGTAGACAGCTAACAAAAACTCCTTGCTATGCCCCCCCCTCAGACATTAATCTCACGCCTAGTCAAGAACACAGAAATACATGCTCCAGTAAGGTACAAAACAGAAGTTCTCTTGCTCCCTGTTTAAAAAAAAATAAAGTTTTGTAGCAACTGTAATTCTCTCCAGAGATAGGAAAAAAAGCATTCATATCACAAATATCATTCTCTCCATACCCATTTCCACAACCCTAGAATAGCACACATCTCAATAGGCTAATTAGAACATGCCATTCAGACTTCAAAAACATTCTTAAAACTGCTGCATGTAGGGCATCACTTACTATACATTATAAATACATGCAAGCAGAAACTGATCACAAAATTGTAACATTAACCATTCCACAAAAACATTAAATACAAAATTAATTACTTAGTCTATTACAGTTATACTAAACTCTGCCTGAAAGACACCAACTCCATAAAGTAGCAAGAGAAAGCCTTGACTATACCGCAAGCAACCTGAATCTGTTTGCAGCTTGGATGCATGTAGGAGCTGTCCAATGGAAACGGGAGAGAGTGGCCTTTGCTGACTTGCCCATTCTGGGGAGAGGTGGTTCTGGTTCACCATATGGGTGACATCTATCATCAGCACTAGGTGTGCATTTAGTGGAATTCCAAGACATCAGAGTCTGCACTGTCATAACGCATTCACACTATGCAGCCAACGGAAAACTGGTATGTGAAGATGCACATCCCCTTGGAATCAGCAGATATGGGCTTGGATGAGCTTATGGGAGGGAATGCTTCTAAGGGAAAAGGGTATGCCACCCCCCTAGTACCAATAAGTTGGCCCAATTCCTACCACCCCATTCTCAATGGGGAATGGAGGGCTAAATGGCATTCCTGGGAAGGAAGGAAAGAATGGGCCATAGGGTTCTGGCTCTCATTTTGTCAGAATTAATGGATCAAATGGGTGAAGTAAGAGGAGCCATCAGACATGGTATGGTAGTGTGCTTTATATTTACCCATTTTGACATACCATCATACATACTTCACAGTTCTACAACTCTGTCTCCTCTGCATCTAGGGATTACTTTCAGACACTGAGCAGGGGATAGTTTATATGCTCTTTCAGACCAGAAACTCACAGTTTCCTCCACATTTTAAACACTGCTCGTACCACATACCTTACTGAGCATTACAAACTTTCAGGAGAACATAGCAGTATTCAAATGTACCAAATACTTTTCTGGCTTTCATCAGGTATGTTTTAAGCTAACATCTAGGTATAAACAAACTGGTAAAAGCAGCAGATTTAGAAGGCTCTACCTCTAGTTATACTTCCTGATTAAGTACAGTTGCAAGTTCCACTTACCCGTAAGAGAAGATTTCCGTAGAACATACTGCCTAACTGCCATTTGGGTTCTAGTGCCCTAAGTCTCAGAGCTTTGGAAGCCTCCCTCTGCATGTCTGTGGATGTGAAGAACCAATCAGCTGCATCAGCAGAACAGTCCTTCACAACAACAGAGAGCAGTCCTTCATTTTTTCTAGGGCCAAAAAGGAAGAGAAAAATGAAAACCACAAACTTTGCAAACACCTACTGATATAATCCACAGACAACACAGCCACAAAAAAAAAAAACGCTGAAAAAATAACAGCAGCATCAGACAAGTAATAACTGTATAAATCCAAGAAAAGGGGAATGGTAGGAAGGAACTTTCAGAGGAAAGGGTTGAAACACACAGGAATATTCTTATTCAAGGGAACAAAAATGAGTCTCTCCTCCAATAATAGCTGAGCTGCAAGGATATCTGGAAAATAATACTTCTAGTTGTCTGTTTAGAAAGGAGGTGAGCAGATCTACTTGAGGTATTTCCCCACATCTGGACTAGATCCTGAAACACCACTAGTGCCTTGAGCTTCCACTCGTGCAGGTCTGTCCAGGATATGATCAGTCTGTTTGCCACAGATGCAAGAAACCTGCAGGGTCAGAATACTGAGAAGTCAGTTTGCAGGCCATCATTTCTAACTAGCACAGAGGGTAAGATCTCATATCCCCATTTGTTCAGATACCACATAGCTGTGGTATTGCCCATAATTACCTGGAGGTGACCCAGAGTCCATATGTAATGAAAAACCTTCAAGGCGTGAATCACTGCCAACATCACACTGATACTGATGTGCTTCCATGCATCCCTGGGACTCCAAGCAGCTTGCACTTGTTCTTCGCTGTCAGCTTCCCATGCAAAGTCGGGTGAATCTGTTTGACTGAACTGGAATCAGATTGGTCCTGGACTGACACACAACTGCTTTCCCCACCACTGTAACTCTTACCTTACAAAAGGATGCACTGGCAACTGTTTTTTCAGGTGCTGAGTCCAACAATTTCAAACATATGACTGAATTTTTCTCATGTGAAGACATACCAGTGGTAGCATGAGAATCATGGATATCATCAGTCCAAGAATTTTTTTGAATTTACAAGCTGGAGTGACATGCCTTGCAGAATTCCAGAAACAGTACTTGGAAAGAAAGTCTCTCGTCTTTGAACAAAGGCCATTCTTACACTGGAATCAATGACACACCCTAGAAAGATGAGTCTTCTGTGAGTGAGATCAGGCAAGACTTCAAGTGGTTCAACTTTAACCCTAAGAGATAGAGACAAAGGCCAACACCTTCTCTAAAGATTCCAAACACTTGAACACAGACTCTGCACTGAACAGCAAGTCATCTAAGTAAGGAAAAATGTGGATATCCATAGTCTGACAGTGAACCACTACAGGGGCAAGATATTTTCTAAACACTCAAAGAGCAGTGGCTGGACAAAATGTCAATACAGAAAACTGAAAAATCAACCCAGAGATGACAAACCTCAGAAACCACCAGAAATGATGAGCATTGGAGGGATATGATGATAGGCATCTAAGTCCATGGTCACTATTAAGCAGTGGTCCAGAAGAGGAGAAAAACAGTCTGCATGGTGACAATTTTGAAGTTGGAAATCTGGAGGAAAGTATTCAAAAAGACAGGTCCAGTTCTGGTTTTCATGCATTTTCTTTTCTGGGAACCAGGAAAATTTGGGAATAAACCCTCATTCTTCTAGAAGGAAGTACTGGCTCTATAATCCCCACATCCAAATCCAGCATGTGCTGGGGAATAATAAAGATTGGTCCAGTGAATGCGAGACAATGTTCTTTCCACTGCCATCAGTAATCCATGCCAACAATGCTGAGGACCCATTTGTCAGAAATACTGACAACCATGCCATCTTGTTGATGACAACTTGAGAGGTGTAGCACCCAGAAGAGGACTTGAAATAGACGGGTGCCTTATCTCGCTATGGTCATACACTGGAAGGAGTCCTGTTTGGAAAGCGGACTCCTCTTGTTGGACTTCATGGAACTCTTGCCCTGCTATGTCCTTTTAGTACCTTAGTTCTTGTTAAACTGGGACTTCTGTTTAAGAGGCCACATATCTTGTTTAAATAAAGAAAAAGTACAGCTGTGTAAAACTTTAACATAACAGCAGATGTCCTTCCCTTCACTGTTGAAGTATTCATTACACTAGAGATCCCCTACCAAGGGCAGCCCGACATCCGGCCAGTATACCAAAGCATTAGGTTGTACTAGGGACGTTGTATGTCACACATATCCTCCCTGCTCATGGCACAGAGCATAAAGGTGACATACGGACACACTTTCTTAAGAACTGATAAGCCTCAGGAGGAATAACAGTCCAAGGAGTACAAAAAGAAAACGTGCATCCAAAAGGAAAAAGGGGGAGGAAGGAGGTATTAATGGTGATGTATGGATGTACCATCCTCATAACTTCTTTGTCTCCAATCCAAATTCCATCTCTCGTCATTCCAAACATTCTTTCATCTGCTGGTTGCCAAGCTGTTTTCAGAAAAAATGCCACATTGGGGTTTTTCTTCTCATCTTATTTTTTTTTGGTGGTTATTGGTTTACATATCATCCAGAAAGGGGAAATGCCAAAGTGAGACAGATTCCCCATAAGGACCGTCACTAGCAGCGTTTGTTTTGCTTAGGTGCTTCTCATGACTATACATCTTGTTCTATTTGTCAGGAATTTGTCCCAAAAACTCTGCATAGTCGGCTCTCCTCTTTGCCTATTTACTTAGAGAACAAATGTCTTAAATTGTTAGCTCAGGGTACTATGGTGGAATTGTACTTACCCAAGGGTCAGCCGTCCATGACGAAGACGACGACCAAGAAATTTTGGTCGAATTCTTCTTCTGTCCCACCTTCACTGGATGTCTCTTTTAAGGCTGATGAAAACCTGGAGGACTACCTAGTGTGTTTCAGTTGGATTCTTCTGCTAGGACAGCTTCAGAGGCCGTCATGGACCCAGCTTTTTGCACTTCCCCAGAGGCTCTGCAGGACTCAAATATTTGGGGGGAAAAATGGCTGTTTATGTCCAAAAAGACTAGGTGTGTTCCACGAATCATTATTAGGGGGAGATTCCCAATATGACTATTGCGTGTAGGCAGGGGCATAAGCTGCCTAACATATCTAGGGCTGATGTCCTCTGAAAAATAAGCAAAAGACCAAGGACATTTCCCCTGCTCCTAAGGATTCTCACTATGAATGGCCGGATTTTACACAAGGTTTGGTCAATGCCCTCATGCTTTGTAGCCTCCTCAGCGGGTCTCTGCTCCTGCTCCCCCTTGGTCTTCTACCCCTCTTAAGAGACCTAAGGTTTTGTCTGCTGAGGAAGCAGATTCTGATGAGGAATCTTTCACCTGTTCCTCCTAGATTCCCTTTCCCCTTGGATTACAGTTCGGAGAAAAAAGATTCTATTAGCCCTAATTTTCTTCTGAGATTTTCTTTGAGGATACTGTTTCCCATATGACAGAGTTTTTTTTTTTTTTTTTTTTTAAAGTATGATTGTGCCCAGGTTTCTGATGTTCAAAGGAGGTATTATGAACTCCTTCAAATGGAGTCTCCCAAGCCCTCTTCTGTTCTCCTAGTCTTGCTACCTTGTTGAACACTTTTTCCTGTAGCGCCTCAGGCTCTTAATTCCCAGCCCCTTGCTCCTAAAAAAACTGATAGGTTTTATAAGGTGCCCGATGATTCCAAATTTCTTTACAAATGTCCCTCAGCTGAACCTACTGTTATTTCCATCTCTTCTGATAAATCCTCAAAGCTTTTGCCTTCCATTAAGCTGCTCCCCTCTGACAAGGACAGAACAACTATGGAAAGACTGGGTAAGAAAGTGTATGCTGCTGCTACTCAGGCCTTCAAGGCTGTCAATTATCAGACCCGTACGTCCAGGTGTATTTTGTCTCTTCTCTCTCTCAGGCTTTTCAGGTTATTTCAGATATTCCTGATTATGAGGGGAAGGATTCGGACCTCTTCTTGTTAAGGTCTTTTTCTCTCATGTCTCAAGTTAGAGCTCCAACGGGGATTCATCAACTGTCTCTCAAGCCAGGGCTTCCTTTTCAGCCTCCAGTCCCCACTCAGGAACTCTCTTCAGATGCCTCAGACGCAGGGTTGGGAGCTTCCTTCGGCCCTTTGGCCTCTTCGTCAAAAGAAGAACTATATCGACATCAAAGAGATGAGAGTCCTTCTTCTGGCCCTTTAGGCCTTCCATTCTCTTTTACTTCCAGGGCACCTCAAAATCTTCACAGACAACACCATAGTGATGTGGTACATCAACAAGCAAGGGGGGCATGGTCTTACCTTTTGTGCAAACTAGTTCTTCAAGTTTGGGATCTGGCTGACTACTATCAGGTAACTCTTCAGGCTGTTTATATTCTTTCAGAACAAAACATTGTGGCAGCCTGTCTGAGTTGGTCCATAACACAGACTCATGAATGGATGCTTCACAGAGATGTGTTTGAGGACATACTCCTCAGATAGATCTTTTTGCCTCCCCTCTGAACAGACAACTTCCTCTCTTTTGCACCAGAGACCCGTGTCCTCTGGCTTGGAAGGTGGATGCCCTATCTTTTTTCTTGGAAGGGGATATTTCTTTTATTTCTTCCCTCCCTTCCTCTCATACCAAGGGTACTGTTTAAGATAGACCAAGACTCTCAAAATCTTGTAGGCGACTCCCTTTTGGCCCAAACAGCAATGATTCCCTCTTCTCCTGCACATAGACAAGGGCAGTCACCGCAAGTTACCTCACAGGGTAGACCTACTCACATAAGACAAGGGGTCTCTCATCCATCCCCACTTGTCCATTCTTAACTGACACTGTGGGTAATATGGTTTTGATCCCTTTTAGGCACCTTTTTCTGAGGATGTGTTTCAGGTTCTGCAGAAGTCCAGGAAACGCACTACCAAGAAATCTTTTTTATCCAAATAGAAGAGATTTTCTGTTTGCTGTCTTGCTCATAACCTGCATCCACTTTCTATGGAAGGTCCTTGTTTCTGTCTTATTTGTGTGAATTGCTCAATGCTGGGATAGCATAGTCTTCAGTTAAAGCCTACCTTTCAGCTATTTCTACTTGTCTGCCTTTAATTCCTCCTTTGGCTTCTAGATTTGAGGTCAACTAATTCCTTAAAGGCTTCCTTCATACTAGGCTTCTCAGGAAGCTTATTCCTTCTTCCTGGGACCTTGATTTTGTTGTTGAAAAATTGACTCAGGATCCTTTTGAACCTGCTGCTTCAACTTCCTTAAAGCATTATACTTGGAAAACCGTTGTTCTTTTGTCCCTCATTTCAGCTAGAAGGGTATCTGAGCTTCAGGCCCTTATGGCTGTACCTCCTTTCCTAGTTTTTTCATAGGGATAGGGTGTCTCTTCATACTATTCCTTCTTTCATGCCCAAAGAGAAGAAAGGTAAAAAAGAAGTTATGTCTTACCATAAAGTTCCATCTGTGTTGTTCATCTTCATTCATTCATTAATGATAAATTCAGAACCAATCCTCAGTTCTGACTCGGCCATTATACCAAGCTCCGTCAGCCAAAAACTCTCGTGCCAAGATCATAGTGCCTCTCTCCTCCATTACCTCAGACTGAGTTTGCCCCAAAGGACGTAAAGCGGAGGCTTTTTCTGCTCAGAATACCCTACACAGGATAAAGTACCATATCCAGAACCTCCAGGAGCCTACTGGAGAGGGATGGTGGGAGGGACGTAATGAATGAATGAAGATGAACAACACAGATGGAATGTTATGGTAAGACACAACTTCTTTGTCTGATTTTGTTCATCTTCATTCATTCATTACTGATGGGACAGAGTCTCTAGCTACCTGGTTTCTTGGGAGGACCTATGAAAGCATATTCCTGAGCACCACTGAGCCAAAGGCAGCTCGCCCCCTGGAGATCAAATCCAATTTGTAATGAATAGTAAAGGTATGCGGGGTAGCCCACGCTGCTGCTGCACAAATATCATCCACGGTAACTCTAGAATGGAAAGCCACAGAATTTGCCATAGATCATGTTGAATGCGCTTTAATTTTGTTAGGCAAGGGCAAATTGTTGTAATGGTAAACTAAGCAAACAGAATCCCTCAACCACTTTGACAGGGTAACATTAGAAACAGCTCCTCCTGCTTTAGGTCCAGAATAAGAAACAAAAGAGCTGGTTGGATTTCCTGAGATTTTGTTCTGTCTAAATAAAACCGTGTCTGTGTACATCCAAGTAAATGAAGACAGTACTCCCCTTTATTTGTAAAATTAGGGAAGAACACAGGTAAATCAATTGCCTGATTCATGGTAAATTCCGAGATAACTTTGGGTAGGAAAGAAGGGTTGATCCGAAGCGATACTCTGTCCTTGTGAAAAATCATATATGTACTTTTGATACATAAAGCTTGGAGCTCAGATATCCTTCGTGCCAAAGTAATGGCTACCAGAAAAAGCGACTTCCATGAGAGAAATGTGATGCCACAATTGGCTGCAGGTTCAAATGGGGGTTTTGTTAGGGCCTGTAATACAAGAGTTAGATTCCAAGGCTCCATAGGTTCTCTAATGGGAGGCCTGATATGGGAAACTCCTTTAAGAAAAGTTTTACAGAGGCGATGAGAAATCAAAGAGGTGTCACCGAAACCATCATGGAAATTTGAAATAGCAGCTAGATTAACTCGAATCATAGATGCTGCCATGCCAGATTGCAACAGGCCAGATAAGTAATGAAGCATCTCAGGAACTGGTGCTGAAACAGGGTTTACTTTATTATCCCGAGCCCAAAAGGTAAATCTTTTCCACTTGTCCTGATACAATTTCCATGTGGACAGCTTATGAGAAGCCAAAAGGATGCCACAAACAGGAGAGGAGAGATTCTTATGCCTGGCAATTATTGGAAGTGGAGAAACCAAGCTGTCAGCTTGAGAGTGGCAAGGTTCGGATGAAGTAGCCCTCAAGGGTGTGACAGTAATTCTGGAGCTGGATCCAGAATCCACGGTTTGCGTATTAGGTGAGGCCATAGGAAGGGAAACCAAACTTGTTAGGGCCAATGAGGATTACTTTGCTTTGCAACTGGATCGCTTTCTTCAGGAAATGTGGGATCAATGGAGTCACAGGAAAGGCATAAAGCAGTCCTGTGGGCCAATCGTGTGTGACTGCATCTCTCGGGGGCTCCCCCTGAGGGGAGATCAGGGCAAAGTAGCCTCTGCACTTGTGATTTATGGGTGAGGCAAACAAGTCGCAGCAAGGCTGGCCCCAGCAATCAAATAACCTCAACGCCACTGAAGGATTGAGGGACCACTCGTGAGGTAGAAGGATACACCTCCTCAGTTTGTCTGCAATCATGATGGAATTCCCCGGAATGTGCATTGCTAACAGAAAGTGGTTAGAAACTATCGCCCATTTCCAAATTCTCATGGCTTCCCGACACAGAGGGTAGGATTTGGTTCCCCCTTGCTTGTTGATGTACTAGACCACTGACATGTTGTCCATCTGAATTGCAATAGTCCCTGACGGTAGGGCTAGGTCAAATGCTTGCAATGCTAAAAGCACTGCCCTTAGTTCAAGGACATTGATATGCAAACTGGCCTTGGCAGAGGACCAAGTGCCTTGGACCATTTGTCCCTGATAATGCCCCCCACCTGGTCAGGGAAGCATCCATGGTCACTGTGGCCTTGGGCTGAGAGGGCAAGGAAGTCCAAAGAGACATGTCCATCTCTGTCCACCATAGTAAGTCCTTTTTTCACAGGTTCGTTAGACGTATCTGGAAGGATAACGGGCGAGTCAACATTGACCATTGTGTCAGTAGAAGCCACTGGAGTATTCTCATATGTAGTCTTGCCAGTGGGATGATCGTTATGGTTGAAGCCATGGAACCCAAGACCTGGAGGACTGCTCATGCAGGCACTTTGTCTCAGGTAGTATTGCCTGGACTTGGGACATCAATCTCTGTAATCTGTGTGACACCAGGCAAACTGTGCAGGAGAGCGTGTGAACTCTAAAGACCGAGTCGGGGTCAGCTGACTTTTCTCCAGGTTTATGGAAATTCCTAACTGCTGAGCTTGCACCAGGGTGTACTGACATGCCCTTACTAGTAGATGCTTGGTGGAGGCAGTGAGGAGCCAATTGTCTAAATACAAAAACACCCGGAATCTCTGCAGTCTTAAGATGAGCTGCAAACACTGCCATGCAGTTGGTGAGCACTCAGGGGGCTGTAGAGAGGGCAAAGGGTAGTAAGTGAAACTAGTAATGATTGCCTCCCACCCGGAAGTGGACAAATCTTCTGGATCATTTGTCCATCTTTATGTGGTAATACGCATCCCGAACATCTATGGCGTACATCCAATTGTCTCTTTCCAAAAAAGGAAGAAAAGACTGAACCGTGACCATCAGGAACTTCGTTAGTTTAACAAACTTGTTTAATATGCTTAAGTCCAAAATGGGTCTCCAGTCCCCTGTTTTCTTTGGCACTAAAAAGAACCTTGAGTAGAAGCCAGATCCTCTCTGGTCTGGTGGGACTATTTGGATGACTTTTTTGTAGCAGCTTTAGAATCTCTTGAGCTGTGCATTCCCTTTGACTGGGTGGAATGTAGGGAATATATTTTGGGGTACAGATCAAAGGGGATGTGATAGCCTCTGGTAATTATCTGCTGTACCCAGGAATCCGAGGTGATATTTAGCCAGGCATGCAGGTGCAGTGAAAAACGTCCCCCGACTGCTTCCAGAGGAAAGCAATCAGACAGCCCCTTCAGGAGTGCTGGCAGGTCTGACCAGATTACGTAGACCCTCACTTCCCCTGAAAGGGGTGCCTTCTAGAAGAGTGACCACCTCTGCCTACAGCAGAGAGTCTTACCATCTTACTCACACCTGGCCAATGTGTCTTTTACTTTGGGTCTGAAGAGGGAGGATGGTTCGACTGGAACATCGAAAAAGGAAGCTTTGAAGGGATCTGCAAAGTTGCATAGGCGCATCCAGGTGTGACATCTCATGACAACACCTGTGCCCGCTGATCTAGATGCCCCTTCGGTTGCATGTAAGATCAACCTCATGGATACGTTAGAAATAAATTCCAGGGTCGCTAACTGCAAGGCCACCTTGTCCTGAACCTTGAGAGACACTGCTAGTGTTCCAGACAGCTCCGAAACGGGATCTCTCTGGAGCCTAGTGAAATGTGTCAGATAGTTCAATGACTGAATGGCAAAGGTCGAAGAGGCGAACGTCCGCTTCCCTAACCTGTCCAATGCCCAGGACTCCTTGTTTGGGGGATGAGCAGTGTGACTCTCCTCGGCGAGCTCCTTTTTTGTAGCCACTGTCACCACCATAGTGTCTACAGCCAAACCTTTCGACCAATGGGGATTATTTTCAGGAGGACATAAAAAAATTATAAGGTCTCTGGGGGATGTCTCGAAGAAGTTAGGCTTCTTCAAAGCATGCTGCACAAGTTCATCAGCAGGCGGGGTCTCCTAGGCGGCAGAGGGCAGAGTATGGAAAGCCTGCAAGAACATGGACTCCTAGGAGGATGGATTTGTGGACTTCCAATCTCCTCGCCATTTCAAAATCTCTAGGATGTCTCCAAAAGAGACATCTTCAGGAGGGGATTTTGGGGATCCTTCCCCTTCACCGTAATGTGTCATCTGTGATAGACTCTTCACGAGAGTTGATGTGCTTCCTCTTGCACGACCTCTTTCTAGGAACCTCCTCGGCGGGGGCTTCTGAGGAGGACCCGGGAGAGGGGGTTCCCTGCTTAAGGGTCTCTTGAGACTCTCATATCCAGTGTCCTGGAGTGGCAGACTGCGTCATCTGTGGTCTAGGGGGTGAGAGTAGAGTGATCCGATGCCTGAGAAACCAGCTGCAAGCCTGCAGAGGCTAGTGCCCTTTCCATTACCTGGAAAGTGGGCCTACCTGAAGAGGGATGGGAGCCCTGAACCGAGAAGGACAAACTAGAAACCGTGGTCACACCTCAGTCAGACAGACCCACCGCCAGGAGTGGAACCTGAAGGGAACTCACCTCTGTCGCCAACATCTGGACCATAGCACACGGTGCCGTAGAGGAGACCAGCGCCGGGCGAGGGCCCCTGGTGTTGATGGACCAGTCACGACCTCGAGGAAGGCACAGATCTGAGGGAGTCGAAGTCCATAGGGAGAGCACCAGTGCCACAGACTAGTGTCCTGTGGGTGCTGTGCCTGTTGCTACTGTGAGGAGCATCTGAGCTGAGGACTTCGGAAAAGGGTCGAAGGAGGAGAATAAGATGGAGTCTGTGGGAAAATCTCCCCTGTTCCAGAAGGGATATGGGGGGGTTGCTGAGTGAGGGCAACCCCCTAGCCGTCAAGAGCTGATCCACAAGTCTGACCACATCTAATTCTGAAAGGCTCCTGGATGATCTGGTGGATATCCCTGACGGGGAGTCTGGGTGCTCTAAGAAGAGGCTGTATTGCTGCCCAGAGAAAGGATCCATCGATGGGGAGTATCTGGTCCTAGGTACTGCGTCTCGCTTCGACAGTAAGGTCATTGGACCCATACACAATGCAGTTGGGAGGGGGGAATTGACCAGCAGTGGAATTCATATTGTTCGGGCCAAAGGGAGAGTTTTGTCAGATGCAGTTGTTGTCGGAACCGTGATCAACAGAAGGTGCTGAGACAGTCATAACAGTGTCTAGTTCAGTAGGTGGCACCGAAGAAGTACATTCCAGTATTGGTGCAGAAGTCAGTGAAGGCAATTGCGAAGTCAAAATCTCTGTAGGTTCCACGGGCAGCACTGAAGTGGGGGTTTGATGTCCTGGTGCCAGTAGAATAATCGAGAATTTCGGAATTTTTGGTCTAGGCTCTAAAGATTTAGGAGCTGGCTCTTTCGGAGATGAGGAGACTGACAGGCTCCTTTTCTTATGTTCTTTCTTAGGAGGAGCAAACCCTCTGATGCAGAAAGAGCCTTCGAGAATGGCAACTTAAGTAATCCCTTTAAAATGAGTTTATTCCATCTCTCGTTCAAGGTCCTAACACTAAAACCTGCACAAATAGGGCAAGGAGGATGAACAGATAAATGTTCTACATTTAAACAACAGACACATGAGGAATGTGTGCCTGAGTTAGGCATTTTACGAGCATACTGGTTGCATGTTTTAAAACCAGTCATGCCCTTCTTGTCCACCATATTGTAAACTGCTCAAAATCTCCAAAAAACAGCATCTTTGCCCTAATAACAATGACGTTACTAAACGAACACAAACGTAACCCCAAAAAAAACAGGTTATAGTAAAGAGAAAGGAAGGAAAAAGAGAGAAACATTTTACCAACAATGGTATCCCAAGAATACCAAAAGAGATAAGGGTGGGACTACCAACGATGGTAGGAAAGAATACTAATACAATTCGTAAGTAAAGAAAGGAAGCGGGACTATCACAGCAAAAGTGAAAAGGGGTATCAAAGAATGAAAGGTTCAAAACCAACAAGCGCACTAAATTAGTAACAAATTAATAGCTTGACACGTCCTGACGACTACGCAGCAAATGAGATCTGAGGTAATGGGGGAGAGAGGCACAATGGGTAATCTTAGCACAAGAGTTTTTGGCTGACGCGAGCTTGGTATAATGGCCAAGTCGGAACAGAGGATCGGTTCCGAACCCATCAGTAAGGAATGAATGAAGATTAATAACATCAGATAAAGAAATATTTGGAGAGAAATTCAGAAATTAGTGCAAGCCCAGAAAAAAAAATGCCATTCAGCAGACATTTTTTGTTTACAAGGACAGAAGATCCTACAGATACCACTAGCTAGATATGTTACCAAATGCAATGAATTTGGAAGCTACATGAATCAATAACAACACGCAAAATAATTTGAGGCAGTAGAAATCATGAAACAAGGGGCATGTTTTTAATATTATCAAAAGTTCTGGATATGATGAATAAGTAAAATTACTAGTGGACAGCTAAAACAAGCTCAGAAAGAGAGCAAGGAAACAATGACAGACCTAGGTTACAGTAGCCATTTAACACTGACAAAGAAAATGCATGCAAGATGAAAACATTAAATACTACTTCAATAAATGAGAAGACAATAAGAATTTGTGGTAGAAGTAAGGAGTATAAAAAAGAGAGTCATGTGCAACTCTAAAAGGGAGGCTAGAAAAAAAAACTGCAGTTTTAATCAATCCTCCATACAGTACATCTCTCTATAAGCATGAACGTTGTCTTGCATTTAATCAGTGGTGACGTACCATAAAAGGATATTTGTATAAGGTATATAAATGGGAAAAGGGTTCAAAACAATTTGCATACTGGTGAATAGAAATTTGAGAATAAACTATTTGTTGGTAGTACACTGGTGAAAAGACTTTATATAGAGAAATCAGGAGGAACTGGGACAATAGGGCATGCCAGACTGTTAGAAAAAAAACCCACTAAGAATAATCGAATGCTAAATTTAATCTAGATATAGGTGCAGAATGCAGAGCCATAAAAAGAGCAAGATGGATGGTCAACCTGCCTCAGGTGGCAGCTTCAAGGGGTCAAAAATAAGGCAGAAGTATTTATACATGTTAAACAGTTTACTATTATTTTTTGGTACTTGCTCCCATTCCCACTTCTTACTTAAAGTAATTGTCTGTCCATCCCTACATTTTACATAAGATGCACATCTCCCTAAAGCAGCTGGTTGTCTTTTGTTTGGGGTGGCCGAGTACCTGACACAACCTCTTTCACCTTGAAGGTTTTATTAATGTGAATATTGAGATGGTAAATAAGAAATGGTGTAGCACATGGCAGTTCTTTAAAAAAAAATCAGTGGAGGTACTGGTGAGCTTTGAGAATATATTTTTTTGTTTTTAAATATGTTTCATCTTCATTGCGGCATGTGCTCAGCTCATAGCTACTTCCATAGTAGATGCTTCCTAAGGAAAACCAGTTTGTTTTTTGTTTGATGCGTTATTTGATGATCCCTCAAATATGCAGTCCAGTAATGATCACTCTATCACTAGTAAAAATGAGTGCTTGCCCCCCCCCCCCCACCAAATTTTCACTCAGCGCAGTCATTCATCATTTTCTTTCGGCTGTTCCCGTTAGGGGTCGCCACAGTGGATCATCTGTTTCCATTTCTTCCTGTCCTCTGCATCTTGCTCTGTCACACCAACCACCTGTATGTCATTAAACCATCCTAAAGAAAATCAGATCACGCAGTTGAATGGTAATGTCATTTTTTTTTTCCCCAGTGAGATAAAGTACAGATTCTGGGTTTTACACCTCATAGTTGAGATCCCCATAATGCTGGTTTAAGACAATACTACATGAAAACCTTTTGTTACTGTCGGTATTGAAAAGTAATCTGGAGTTAGTAGACATCTTTTATATGTAGTACCCGAGAACAAAGTAAGGAAACTGAAATTCCTTGTGGAATAACATACTGTTCTTTGTTCTAGAGCATAATCATGTTGGTCTTCTGGTCTTAGAAGAACTGTTTGGTAATGGACTTCTGGGTCTTCATGAATAGTATAAACAGCAGTGATAATGGTTCGTTCATAAGACAACACAGACACTGGAAACCTGGTAACCATTTCATAGGTTCATAGGTAGGTACTAGGCTATCGGCCCAAGGGCCTACGCAAGCCTAGCCAACAAGGTTCCATGGCTTATACC
The DNA here is from genome assembly GCF_019279795.1 of Protopterus annectens. Lineage (NCBI taxonomy): Eukaryota > Metazoa > Chordata > Ceratodontiformes > Protopteridae > Protopterus > Protopterus annectens. The sequence goes on from NC_056731.1 coordinate 1,605,754,965, forward strand.
ACCCAAGAAAGTTATTTTCCTGTGCCACTGTTTAGCAGAGACACAGAAGTGATCCCCGGGGTGTATTTCCCATTTCCCATCCACTCATCAAGTGCTAATGAAGAACTTTGCTTGACATAGATGGGTAGCTTGTTCCAAAGTATAGGAAGTCTCTGGGACAGGAATCTATCCCTCCAGCATGTCCTCTTTATTGTGGTGACAAGGTTTAGGTCCCTAGAGTGTGTAGCTCGGAGGGATTGGGATTTCTTTAGGTGTAGCATGTCCAACAGCTCTGGGTTTGACATCGCTTTATATGTTAGGCAGAGATCACCTCGGAGTAGGCGACATGTTACGGAGTAAAGCTGCAGTTTTTTGAGGTGGTCAGTGCAGGACATTTTTTTGAGGCCAGTAATACTCTTTGTGAGGTATTTCTGTGGTCTTTCCAGCTGCTGTAGATGTCTTGTGAGGTACATTCCAAAAGGGGCGTTGTTCTCTATAATGGGTCTAATGAGTGTCGAGTAGAGGGGAACAATGACCTCTTTTTTCCTGGATGAGAACCCTTTTATGATGAGGTGTGCCATGTAGAAAGACTTCCTGACTACTGTGGCGATGTGACTATCAAAGGAGAAACTACTGTCCACCTGGGTACCAAGGTCCCTTATCACGCATTCAGTGTTAAGTAGATTGCTGCCTATGTGGTAGTTCATGGGTACAGAGTTTTTACCAAAGGAGATGACACTGCACTTTTTGGCATTGAGCTTGAGGCCATGGCTCTGACAGCAGGCATCTGTCTCAGTGAGGCCCTTCTGTAAGATGTCCACATCATTTGGGGACTTGACTATGGCTCCTAGTTTGCAGTCATCTGTGAACTTCGTTAGCCAGAGGCCCTCTGTGTTAGCCTGTACTTCAGAGAAGTAGATACCAAACAAGAGAGGTCCCAGGATGGAACCCTGTGGTACTCCACTTGTCACTGCTTTGAGGTCAGATTTGGAGTCTGCAACTTTTACAGTGTGGGTTCTGTCAGTGAGACAGTTGGCAACCCATCTTGTGATGTTGGGATTTATACCTAGTTTAGTGAGTTTAGCTATAATTCCAGAATGGGGGATGGTGTCAAAAGTCTTGGCGAGGTCAAGATAGACTGTGTGAACCACCTTACCCTCATCCACGGCTTTGGTGACTGCCTCAAAGAAGTCAATCAGGTTCAGGAGGCATGACCTGCCTTTCACAAACCTGAACAGGGTGGGATCCAGAGTTTGGAGGTTACCTATGTCTTTGTTTATGAGTTCCATGATGATACGTTCCATGGCCTTGCAGACCAGACTCATCAGGCTAATAGGTCGATAGTTCCTGGGATCAGTGGTGGCTCCCCCTTTGTGGAGTAGGATAACTGTTGCTGTGCGTCATTCAGTGGGCACAAAGCCTGATGCGAGGCTATTATTGAACATGAGGCTTACGTGGGGAGCCAGTTCGTTCAGAAGTCCGTGTAAAACGCAGCCTGGGATGTTGTCCGGTCCCATGGATGCTGTGTCTTTGACTTTAGAGATTGCAGCTTTTACCTGCGTAGCTGTGATTACAGGGACTCTGTATTCTTCCTGTATAGATATGGGCCCTTTAGGGGGTGAGAGGGGGGTAAGGGTAAAGTTAGCAATGAACCTATCTGCCAGGATGTTGGCAATATCAGTTGGTTCTGTAATTTTCGTGCCTTTGTGCTGTAACTCAGAGCAGATCTGGGTGTTGCCATCTAGACTTTTGACATAGCTATAGAATGCTTTATGGTTGTCCTTGGATTTAGTGGTGATTTTGTTTTCGTAGCTAGCTTTGGAGGATCTTATAAGGGATCTCAACTTCTTACTGAGGCTGACCAGGGAGCTCCTCCACTCATGGGATTTTACTCTCTTTTGCAACAGTTTCTTCCTTCTGTTGTACAGTTTGTTTATGGCAGCGGACCACCAGATTGGCTTCCTTTTTTTGGAGGATAGCGTCTTGGTTCTGTTTGGGATAGCACAATCCATGCACTCATGTAAGTGCTTATAGAGTGCATTTGTGTAGGATTCAGCAGTTGTAACTGTATTGTCCATCTGCATGGGTGTCATGAAGTTCACCACTTCTGTCTTAAGAAGCATGAAGTTGGCTTTGGAGACATTTTTTACTATGGTTTCCTTAATGGGGGGTGGGGGCAGGATGTGGACATTAAGGGTGATAAGCTTATGGTCAGATCGGACCAACGAGGAGTTGACTTCAGGTGTGGAACACTGGTAACTCATGTTCATAATGACTAGATCTAGGATATTGTTGCCCCTGGTCGGGGTGTGGATAAGTTGATCTAGGGCATTGGAGTTTATGAATTCCAGAAAACGTTGAGCTAAGGAGTTGGAACACGAGTAGTTTTCCCAGTTAATGGTGGGGTAGTTGAAGTCGCTCATTATTAGGGTGTTTGGTTGAACCCCAATATTTTCCAGTACATCAAGAAAAGAGGAGTGGGAATCCTGGGGCACGGTGGGGGATCTGTAGCAAGCTACAATTTGGATTGCAGTTTTGCCCAGAGTTAGTTGCACTTGGATAACCTCAGATGCATTATGCTGAGCAACTAGCCTGGAGGTGTGGATATCCTTAATGAATATAGACACACCTCTGCCTTTGGTGTTTTGGTCCAGGTTACATGGCCGAAAAGTGTGGTATGAGTTATAGCCTGGTAGTGCAGTGGTGCTCTCTGAAGCCTTGAGTCAGGTCTCAGTCACTGCACAGATATTGGTGTTCTCCGTTTTAAGGAGTGCCTCGAGTGAGTGCATTTTGAGATTTAGACTTCTAGCACTGAGTAGCATTACCCTCAGTTTTTGCTTGCCTGTTCCTGTTATGGTGGTGAATTTGCTACTTGAACCCTGCCTAAAAAAGGCACTACAGGGGCAGCAAAAGCCTTAGCCAGTATCCGGAATCCCAGGGGTGACAGGTGCAGGCCATCTGTGGTGAAGCATCATGGTCTGTCGACCATGTCATCCCAAGCAGACAGATACTGGATCCCCTCAGAATGACACCAGATGCTTAGCCAGTTATTGAAGTTAATCATTTTGTCCTTGTACTGTAGTATCATTCTGGGCAATGGCAGAATGCTACTCAGGGCTAGGGTCATACCTGCCTGGGCTACAAGATCGGAGAGCTCTTCCATGTCTCTTTTCATGAAGTCCAGGGAGGTATGTCTCAGATCATTCACACCAACATGGACAATGACAGAGTCATATTTGTACTTGTTGTGGAGTGACCTGAGTGCATGGGTTATGTGGCAGATCCTGGCACCCGACAGGCAGCTGATAGTAACCTTCTCCTTGTTTAGCTTGGTGAGTGGGACATCAATGTACCTGACTATAGAGTCACCTATGACTAGTCTGTTGGGTATGCTGTTTTGCCTTATTGGCTGTGGTTGAGTGGCACACTGAGTCTGTGGGTTGTGTGTCATTTGGGTTGTGTTGGGGGATGGAGGTTGCTTGCGTTTCTGCTTTGGAGGTCTCTGTTGCTTAGACAGATTATTATTGAGAGCCTCCGCGAATGTTTTTGTGTTACTATGTGTGGAGTTTGGTGGTGTAGATTTAGTGAGACTATGTGATGAGTGTGGTGCGGTGCAAATGTTTACCTGCTTCTCATGACCGTAAAGTTCAGTCTTGGTTGGAGAGAGCTTTACCTCCAATTTGGCTAGATAAGTGCACCTCTCACAGGTTGTAGTGTTAGGTGGTAGGAGGAGAGGGTTGTCTGTGTACATGAGGCAATTTCTACATTGTCTCAAGATGCCCAGATTCATCAGATAGACAGGAGAGAACACTGGGAGCTGACCCAGCTCAGATGGCTTAGTGGTTACGTGCTGTGACTGTAGTATGCAGGGTCCTGGGTTCAAGTCCTTTATGCACTATTTAGGGAGGGTGGCCTAATGGTTAAGGTGTTTGCCTTACAAACACAAGGTGCAGGGTTTGAGTCTCACAAGGGATAATTGGCTAAGCTTAAAATGGCTCGCAAGGGCAGTTAGCTTAATACTAATCTATGACATCTATGACCCTTGGACATGCCTGAATAAAAAACTATTTTCCTCTAGATAAGTGAGGAAAGTGAGTACAAGAGCTGTTTTTCTCTAAGCAAGTGAGAAAAGTAAGTACAAAAATTGTTTTCCTCTATGTAATGAGGAAGATTGAGTGCTATAGTAATTAGTAGCTTATTTAGTGCTTACAAGTTCTGAACAAGTGCTGAGCAGGAATAAGCAAATTTAAGTGCTAAAACCAAGAATCTGTATCTGAACTAGACGAGTTACAGGAGAGAAACAAGTGCAAATGCAGGCTTTCAAATCAGAAAGCTGAGAGAGATGGAAGATTGCCCAAACGGCCAGTAAATACAATTTCTGGGCCAGAACCACTCCTTATGTGCTAGACAGGTTACCTAGTGCTCATCACTCCCACTGATAAGCTAGAAGGCTTCCCTCCAACACAGAAAGGCTTGGGGGGCTCAGAAGCTTACATACAGTCCTGGATACAGCAAATCTGTATCTGGAACACTAGTTACAGGAAAGGTAGGAAACAGGCTTACAGTTTTTTTTTTTTTTTTTTTTACAGAAAAGTAGCAAAAACAGTAGTAAAAGTAGCAAAAAAGTACAGTTTTGTACCTACCATAAATGTAGATGTTCGAGTGTTCACACTGCTGCAGTCATCACACCTGGGTTATCCTGCCGTCAGACGGTCCCGCAGTCGGCCAGAGTTCCAAAGTCTTGGTCCGGTGTCGGTTGCTGTCGCTTCTTCCCTGACGTCAGTGCGCCAGGGGTATATAATATGCATCCAACTCCATTTTCTTCAGTTTTTCTTGCCCCAGATGTCAGGTGCCCCAAGTGGGTAGGCAACACATATTGCTAATCAAAATTATACATATAAAATAAAACAATACCTTCAGTTACCAGCAAATACACCCCAAAGGTTGTTTCTCCCCTTTATTTTGGGGGTTTGGATAAAAAGTAGGCAAATGGATGGTTTGGTTAAGAGCCACACTGGATATCACCTTTGGCATGAAGGTAGGGTTGTCCTTAAAGATACCCTGTCCTGATGAAAAATTATGAAAGGTTCCACTGCCATTAATGCCTGTAGCTCTGAGACTCTTCATGCTGAAGTTAATGCCAGGAGCAGAGCTGTTTTCCATGATAAAAATTTTAGATCGGCTGTATTGGCTGGCTCAAAAGGTGGTAGGGTTAGTTTTTCCAAAACAAAATTGAGGTCCCAAGTTGGTGTTGGTGCTCTCCGGGGTGGTCTTGTGTTTTTAGCTGCTCTGAGGTACTGCTTTAGCAATGGATAAGAGAATAAAGGAGGATCCGTGTTGTAATGTGCAGAAATGGCAGAGGCGTGGATCTTAATTGATGAAAACGATAGGCCTCTGTCCAGCATCTCAGTCAAGTATTGTAAAATCTGAGCAATGTCTGGAACAAGAGGGTCAAGGCAGAATCTCTTCCATTTTTCTGAGTAAGCTTTCCTGGCGCTAGGCCTCCTGGCCTCCAAAATGACATCCATAACAGCTTTAGATAGAGGTGTTGCCTGTTTGACTAAAGTATCTGCCATGCAGCCAGGTTTAAGGTTTTGAGCTGACTGTGCAGGATCCGATTGTTTTGTTGAGTCAGGTGGTGTGGAATTTGGGGCAAAATCCATGGTGGGCCCTGCGCCACGTTCCTTAAGACAGGGTACCAATGCTGGTGTGGCCAGTCTGGAGCAATCAGGATCATCTGTGTTTTTTTTTGTCTGGCTTTTAGGAGTACCTTTGAAAAGAGAGGCAGTGGTGGGAAGGCATAGACTTTTAGGTTTTTCCAGCTGAACAGAAGAGCATCCACTTTCCATGCTTGTTTGTGATAAGTCCTTGTGCAGAATTTTTGTAGTTGGCAATTCAGAGGGGAGGCAAAAATATCTATATCTGGGCATCCCCATTTTTGTGTTATCATGCTGAAGATTTGTGGATTCAATTTCCATTCGTGAGGGTCCATGATATTTCTGCTTAGGTCGTCTGCCAGAGTATTTTTCTTTCCTGGCAGGAATTGTGCTTGCAGGTGAACTTGGTACGTTAGAGCTGTGTTTCACAAGGTCATGGCTTGTCTGCACAGGGGATAAGAATGAGTGCCCCCTTGCTTGTTTATGTACCACATTACTGTGGTGTTGTCTGTCTTTAGTAATAGTTGTCCTGGATGCAGAAGGTCCTTGAAAGCTGTTAGGGCATTTTGAACAGCCAACATCTCTTTTTGATTGATGTGAAGATGCATCTGGTCTGTGGTTCACTTGCCCTGAATGCATTTTCCTGCCATGTGTGCACCTCAGGCGTAATCCAAAGCATCTGTTGTGAGAGTTTGCCTGGCTGTGGGTTGGGTAAAAGGCTGACCCTTGTTTAGGTGACATGCCCGTGCCCACCATCGAAACTCCTGTTGTAGGCAGGGGATTATTGGAATTACTGCTTCTAGACTGTGATAATGTTGAGTCCAAACACTTTTTAGGTACCATTGTAATTTCCTCATATGCAGTCTGGCATATGGTATTAGTAGTATGCAGGATGCCATGAATCCCAGGGCCTGCAGAATTTTTCTTGCAGGGAGATGGGACGTCTTTGCCAGTAGTTGAAAATATTGAGTTAGTTGCACTTGTTTGTCTGGCGTGAGGTAAGCCATCTGGGCATTGTATTTAAGCTGGCACCCAGGAATGTAATCTGTTGCGATGGCACTAGTTTTGACTTCTTTTCATTTACTGTGTACCCTAGAGAAATTAGCAACTTTTTCACAAACGCCAGATGCTGTAGAAGAATGTCCTTTGTCTCTGCTTGAATGAGGCAGTCATCCAGGTATGGATATATTTGAATATATTTTTGTCTGCAAAATGCAATTACTGGTGCCAGGCACTTTGTGATAACCCTGGGCGCAGTAGATAAGCCAAAGGGCAGTGCAGAGAATTGGTAGTGCATTGTACCAGCTTTGAATCGGAGGTATCTTCTGCAATTTTGTCTGACAGGGACATGCAGGTATGCCTCTTTGAGGTCCAGAGTAACAAGCCATGCTTTCTTGCCCAGCATGGGTAGAAGCTGCTGTAATGTCAACATTTTGAATTTCGGAATATCCAGGTAAGTATTCAGAATTGAAAGGTCCAGTATAGGCCTCCAGGCTTTGTCCTTTCTGGGGACCAGGAAGAGTCTTGAGTAAAATCCTTGTCCTTGTTCCTGTTGTGGTACTTTTTGTACAGCTCTCATGTCCATGAGGGCTGTAATTTGTTTTTGTGCCTCTGCCCATTGATTTTGTGGCAGGTCTGGCATTCCTTTTGGCTTTGGTAAAATATGGAAGTGGAATCTGTAACCTTGAGACACAGTATTCAGGACCCATTTGTCTTGGGTGATTATTTGCCAGTTTTGAGAAAAAAGTGCTAGTTTTCTCCCTAAGGGGGCTTCCAGAAGGGACATGCTTAGCGTACGCAAAGGAAAGTCATTGTGACTGTTTCCTGTAAGGTTGTGACTTGTCCTCACCTCCTTTTGGGGTTGAGGTGCCCCACTGTCATTGTCTATTTGAGCCTTGGGGTTGAGATATGCCTCTTGGGCGTCTGTATCTGCCTCTCTGTGGTCTGTCTGACACTGGAAAGGACCAATTTTTTGTTGGCCAATTTCTGCTAAATCGAGGTGGCTGTACCTGTAAGAAATCCTTGACTGTTTGCATAGATTTAGCTTTATCCTCCATTTTCTTTAACACCTCTTCTGCCTTAACACCAAACTAGGTATCATGTTGTAAAGGAGCATCCAATAACTTTGCCTTAACATGATCAGGTAAACTCTGTTCTTTTAACCAAGCATGTCTTCGAATAACAGAACCTGTAACTGCGGCTCTACAAGAGGCCTCTAAAGAATCAAAACCACATTGCAGAATATGTTTTCCCACCTGTTCAACTGCATGCAATAAATCATGCATTTCATTACAATCAGGAGCTTCTGAGCTAGCAAGCATTTTCTGTTTTAACTGAGCCATTAAATATTGTTGATAATTAAGCATATGAAACTGGCAATTTAAAGCTCTTACTGCTAAAGCTGCAGACGTGTATACTTTTTTCCCCCATCGTTCCAAAGCTCTGGAATCTCTGTCAGAGGGTACTGGATTTTTTGCAATGGAAGCATTAACCCCTTTTGGACCCTCGGAAATAGTTTCTGGATCAGCAGAAGGGTTTTTGTAAAGAAACTTGTGAGAGTCAGGGACTCTATAATACCTATCTGGCTTGGCTGGAGCAGGGGGCAAAGAATCAGGAAATAAGCTGGATTCAGAGAACACATCATCCACAATGTCTAGCACAGGCGGAATAGCCAGGGGCCTGTGTTGAGGCAATAAGAGGGAATCCCCGAGCCTTTTCTTGGATTCTGAGTATTCCTGACTTTCCCAATGGAAATGTTCCCTCATGGTATGCAAAGTTTCCCCAAAAGAGTAATCCTCAGGAGGAGAGGCTGACGGAACAGATTCCTCAGCATCAGAGTCCTCATAGGGGGGTAAAGAATATCCCTGATCTGAAGAGGAATCAGAGGAAATGGAAACCTGATCAGAGGAGTCATAGTCTGTATCCTGCCTAGGCCTTTTCTCAGGAGGGGGATGGGAACCCCTGATTAGAGTAATGAGGTCTTCGGACATTTTAAACATCTGTTTCTTAGGCATGGAGGACTGTCCAGGAGAATGTTGTACTTGTTTCTTTGTCTTTAATGGTACCTTTGTCTTGGCTGTTGTTTTAATGGTAAGTTGTGAAGGTCTGAAAACACCCTCAGAAGCCGGTGCCTGCTCAGCGGCTCTGGACCCATCTGAGCGATTAGATTCCGTAGGCCCAATACCTTGAGTTTCCAGAGGCCTAGATGTCTCCACGTGGGAGTCGGAAGCAGCCTGTGGCTCTGAGGTAGCGGGTGTCAGGGGCTGTGAAAGCGCCTCACTGAGAACCGGCGACAGGCCTAGAAGAGGTTTCGTCGTCAGTTTTGGACCACGGATGCCTGTCTTTATCCTTGTCTTTGCATTTTTTCGGTATTGAGGTCGTTGGCTGATCCGACGGCATGATATAATTAAACCTTCGGCCAAAGTAGTGTAAAGCAAAATCAAAACGTCTCTTTATAGTGTGTTTATTGAATTTTGCACAAAACTGACAACTAGTGACATTGTGATCAGGGCCTAGGCATGGAATGCAGTAAGAGTGGAAGTCCTTATGAGGTATTTGCTTCCCACAAGAAATACAATTAACTTTTTCTGACATCGGTCTGAGGCAAGAAAAAGGTTCCCCAATGGGGTACTTAGCTTTATTGAAGACGTCGGATCTGAAATTCGACTTCGAAAATCTCAGGAGTCGGCCGACCGGCACTTGCTAACTGCTTCTGCTTCGGGCACCGCACGGCAAGAAAGACTGGAGAAAATGGCATTGGATGCATATTATATACCCATGGCGCACTGACATCAGGGAAGAAGTGACAGCAACCGACGCCAGACCAAGACTTTGGAACTCTGGCCGACTGCGGGACCGCCTGACGGCAGGATAACCCAAGTGTGATGACTGCAGCAGTGTAACACGATGAACATCAGTAGCAAAATGCCATACCAAATGCTACAAAAGTTAAGTCAGCAGTATCAGTTGCCTCGGGTGCTGAATAACCTCCAGCTGCAAGTCATCTAGGAGGAAAAGCTGCATTTCTATTCCTTAGCAGTCTGCTTCCTAATTTTGAATGGCACTAACGTTGTTTTGTTTTTTTTAACATACATCTGTTAACTGGGTAAGCCCAGTGGAATCAAATGTCCCTTTCCATGGGCAACCAACATGGTTTGATCAAGTGACTTGCTCAGTCATGTAGTAAGCAAAAGGAGGTAGAAGGAATCAGACTGCACTTCTGACTACAACACACAACTTGCTAACAGCTCAGGGCCCTAATCCTCTGTGTTAACTGCCAGACATAAAATAAACTCTCTGCAACAGCAGCAGCATGAACTTCTGCCTGTAAATAAATAGCACTTAAACCATGTAAAGAAGAAAAGTCCTTGCCAATTCAAGAACAAGAAAAAAGTGTTACCAGTTTTCTTGCTGATTCTCTAAAAGTAAGGTAGCTAACAGACAAGACATGTAAATTGCTCATCCATGGGCACAATGCTAGTTGACAAGTAAAGTTACTATGCTATATCCTATTACTTAGAAACATTACCATTCCCAAAAGTTATTTTTATTCATATGGGACTGAGGATAAACGCTTTCTAATTTCTTGAAAGTTTGGTGAGAATGGCTCTTTCTACGGTGGGTAACTTTGTGTTCATTGCATGAGTTTTTTTTTTTTTTTGTGTCACATCTAAGATCAAACCGCATTACACTACAAGAATGTTCTGCAGTTAGAGCAATAAAATGAGAAAAAAATCAGCTTCACAAAGAGAATACAAAGTACGTGAAGTCCTCTCACAGTCAGCAAGAGGTGAACTACCTAGGCCAAAGTGCATAGCAGATAATAGCAAGTTTTTACTGTTGGCCCTGGTAGTCAGTAGTTTATTAGTGTATTTACTCATTCATTGATTTTTAATATCTCTTTTTTTCTTCAAATGAATTTAAGTCTTTTAGCATGTAGAAAATAATTTATAAGAAACTGAGATGGTATCCATACAAGTGGGTGGGGCCAGATGCATTACGTCTAAACACATCAGGTATGGCACTCTGCATATGAATCTGGCACATTAGGGATATGGCTATTCTCCAAGATGTGGAGGCTCAGTGTTAGAATTTAGCATAAAACATGCTTTGAAGCAGGTATAAAGGGTTTATCCAGACGGATGCAGAAAGAAATTTCATACAATACCTTCTGGAGTAGGCAGAAGAAAGCTTTGCCATGTCAGAGAGACAAAAAAGTACAGTTTTGTACCTACCATAAATGTAGATGTCCGATAGATATGCAACTGCAGTCCTGACATATGGGTTGTCCTGCCTCAGGCAGCCCTTCGCTCGGCCGGATTCCAAAGTCTGGGCCCGGCGTCGGCTGATGTCGCCTCTTCCCCGACATCAGAGCGGCTGGGGTATAAAAGCATTAGCCGACGCCATCTTCTTCAGTGTTTCTTGCCCCAGATGCCAGGTGCCCTCCAAGGAAGGCTAAATTTAGAGAATGGATAAAAATTCCAGACATGCACAACAGTAATAAACAGATACACCATAACAGATATCCCCAGCTAATTTGAAAAAGGGGGAGTGGACCCTAAAAAAGAGAAATACAGAGGGGTAGGAGGGAGGGAAAACCTGACTGCAGTTGCATATCTATCGGACATCTGTCCTTCAAGAATGCAACTGCAGTCCTGACGTATGGGTTGAATACCATAGCCAAGCTGGGGGTGGTAGGATCTAAGATAAGGATGGTGTAGCTAAAATGCCCTGCAGGACTGCAGAAGCAAAGCCTGCTCGGGATCTGGAATATAAAGGCAGGTTGTAGTGCTTGGAAAATGTATGCACGGAGCTCCATGTAGCAGCTTCTAGAATGTCCTTTGTAGCCACTCCTCTTAGAAAGGCTGTGGAGGTGGCTGTAGCTCTGGTGGAGTGTGGCCTGATATTGGCTGGCACACCTTTTCCATGGAAAGAGTAGCAGAATCTGATGCAGTTTCCAATCCATTTTGAAATTGTTTGTTTGGAAATTGCCTTTCCTTGAACTCCAGCAGCGTAAGCTACAAACAGTTGGTCAGACTTTCTGTTGGCCTTTGTTCTGTCCAAGTAGTAGCGCAATTGCCTGTGTATGTCCAAAGTGTGCAGAAGCTTTTCTCCTTTATTTTGAGGATTGGGAAAGAAAGTAGGCAGGTGAATTGCTTGATTTAAAGAAACCCTGGATATCACTTTTGGCATGAATGAAGGATTGGTTCTTAAAGAGACTCTGTCCTGATGGAAAATGAGAAATGGAGGTACTGCCATGAGGGCCTGTATCTCCGAGACTCTTCTTGCTGAAGTAATTGCCAACAGAAAAACTGTTTTCCAGGAGTGAAATTGCAATTCTGAAGATGCTGCTGGCTTAAAAGGAGGAAGAGTTAATTTTTCCAAGACGAAATTGAGGTCCCATGCAGGCACTGGTGGTTTTCTTGGAGGTTTAATATTCTTTATCCCTCTTAGAATCTGTCTTAGCAAAGGATGGGAAAACACAGGTGGATCACAGTTGTATTTTGCTGAAATTGCTGAAGCGTGTATTTTTATGCAAGAATATGAAAGGCCATTGTGCAGCATTTCTGCCAAGTATTCTAATATCTGTGGGATGCTCATTACTGATGCATCCTGACCCTTGTTGGCATTCCAGATGTTGAATCTCTTCCATTTGGCTGAATAAGTTTTTCTGGTGGAAGGCCTGCGTGCTTCCAGTAAGATCTCTTGAACTTTTTTGTAGAGAGAGATATGGGGATAAGTCATAGAACCCTCCAAGCTGTTAGTTGCAATGTTTGCAGGTTGGGATGAACAGTCCTGTAATTGTGCTGAGTTAAAAGCAGAGGCCATTGAGGCAGGAGCCACGGCTTGGTGCGAGTTATGCTCCTTAATAATGGATACCAGTGCTGTCTTGGCCAGTCTGGAGCTATCAAAATGCCTTTCGGTTGTTCTGCTTTGATCTTCAGTAACACCTTGGTCATTAATGGTAGAGGTGGAAATGCATAGATTGTTAGAGAATTCCACCTGAAGGAGAGAGCATCCATTCTCGAGGCTTGAGGATGGTGTGTCCTTGAGCAGAACTTCTTCAGATGATGATTGAGGTGTGAGGCAAAGAGATCTATATCCGGCCTTCCCCATGCATGAGTTATTTGTGAAAAAATGTCTGGATGCAACATCCATTCGTGCGGGTCCATAATGTTTCTGCTTAGACTGTCCGCCAGAACATTGTCCTTGCCTGGGACAAACTGGGATTGCAACTGTATGTTCAGTTTCAGGGACTTTTCCCAAAGAGTCATTGTTAGTCTGCAGAGGGGGTAAGAATGGGTGCCTCCCTGTTTGTTTATGTACCACATAACAGTTGTGTTCTCTGTCTTTATTAGCAGATGACCTTGCTGAAGAAATTTTCCGAAGGCCTCGATTGCATGAAGCACTGCCAACATCTCTTTTTGATTGATGTGCAGATGCAATTCTCGGGGTGCCCATTGTCCTTGAATGCATCTGCCCTCCATGTGCGCCCCCCATCCATGATCTGAGGCGTCTGTTGTAATGATTTGGCTTGCTTGAGGTTTGTTGAAAGACATGCCTTTGTTTAGCTGGCTTGCTTGTGCCCACCACAGAAATTCCTTTTGTAGACATGGAATGAGTGGAATAATTGCTTCTAAGTTGTGGCTGTGTTGAGACCATAAACTTTTTAGGTACCATTGTAGCTTTCTCATGTGTAGTCTTGCCAGGGGAATCAGAAGAATGCAAGATGCCATGAAACCCAGGGCCTGCAGGATTCTTCTTGCAGTCATCTGGGTGAGCTTTGCTAGGCTTTTAAAGTAATCCGGTAATTGTTCTTGTTTTTCTTCTGTGAGGAAAGCCATTTGTGAGTTTGTGTCCAGTTTGGCTCCTAGAAAAATTATTTGTTGGGATGGCAGTAGTCTTTATTTTTGAATGTTGACTGTGTATCCCAAAGCCTGTAGTAAGTGAATGACATAGTCCAAGTTTCTTATCAAGGCTTGCTTGCTGTCCGCTTGTATAAGGCAGTTGTCCAGGTAAGGGTATATTTGTATCCCCTGGAGTCTGCAATGTGCAATTACTGATGCCAGGCATTTCGTGAATACTCTGGGCGCAGTAGATAAGCCAAAAGGCAATGCTGAGAATTGATAATGCTCTGACCCTGCAAGAAATCTGAGGTATCTTCTGCAGCTGTGTCTGATTGGGACATGCAGGTATGCCTCCTTGAGGTCCAGAGTAACCAGCCAAGACCCCTTGCCCAGCATGGGAAGAAGTTGCTGTAACGTCAGCATTTTGAATTTTGGCACAATAAGAAAAGTGTTTAGAGCGGACAAGTCCAGTATAGGTCTCCATTGCTTTTCTTTTCTTGGAACAAGGAACAGCCTTGAATAGAATCCCTGGCCTTGTTCCTGAGGAGGAACCTTTTCTATTGCTTTGATTTGTAGCAGCTTTGAAACTTGTATGAGTGCCTCTGCCCTTTGATTTTGTGGCAGGTCTGGCATGCCTTGTCTTGTTGGTAAGGTATGGAAGTGGAACCTGTAACCTTTGTCTATTATGTCCAAAATCCATTTGTCCTTTGTAAAAACGTGCCAAATTTTTGAAAATAAAGATAATTTTCCGCCTAAAGGTGCTTCTCTTTGAGCCTTGGTTGGCGGTGTCAAAGTCAAGTCATCGTGATTGTCCCTGTGGAGCAGTAGAAGTCCCTGCGCCACTTCTCTGATTAGTTGGTTGCCATTGACGGCCCCTGTAGGAGCCTCGGTATTGCCCTCTACCTCGAGCACGCCTGTTTTTTCCCCTTTGGAACTTGTCAGTGTCTGGAAAGGACCAATTCCTCGAAGGCCAATTCCTACTGAACCTTGGTGGCTGAACCTGGAGGAAATCTCTGACTGTTTGTACTGATTTGTACTGATTTAGCCTTTTCCTCAATTGATTTCAACACACCCTGTGCATTAGCACCAAATAGCTTGTCTTTTTCCAGAGGTGCATCTAGAAGCTTTACTTTAACATGATCTGGCAATGTCTGTTCTTTCAACCAAGCATGTCTACGTATGACGGCCCCTGTCATAGCTGCCCTACATGAAGCTTCCAATGCATCATAACCACACTGAAGAAAATGATTGCTAACCTGCTGAGTATTATGAACCAAATCCTGCAAGACCTTTCTATCTAAAGGCTCAGGAGAGGCTAACTTTTTCTGCAAATCATCCATCAAGAAATCCTGATACTGAAATATATGAAAAAGACAGTTAAGTGCCCTCATGGCAAGGGTGGATGAGGTATAAACTTTTTTACCCCACCTCTCCAGGGACCTGGATTCCCTGTCTGCGGGCAAAGTATTTTTGGCCGTGGAAGTGGCCACTCCTTTGAGCCCCTGAGAAATAGTTTCTAGTGGGCCTTAAAGAGATGTTTATGAGTTTCAGGAACCCTGTAATATCTGTCTGGCTTGACAGGAGCGGGAGCGAGAGAATCAGGATTAGTACTGGAGTCTGAGAACACATCATCCAATACATCTAACACTGGGGGTATAGCTAAAGGCCTGTGCTGGGGTAACTTAAGGAAAGTCCGAAGCCTTTTCCTGGAGTCGGAGAAATCCTGGCCCTGCCACTGAAAATGCTCTCTCATGGAGTGGAGAATTTCCCCGAAAGAAATATCCTCAGGAGGAGAGGGAATGGATTCATCAGCATCAGAATCCTCGTAGGCTGGGAAGGATTCTTCCTGGGAATCAGAATGGCCTGACTCATCAGAGGCTTCATCTGAGGAAAGGGTATCTGCCTGCTCAACCCTAGGCCTTTTGTCTGAAGGCGGCTGAGAACCTCGGTCTGGATGAGCCTGGGAGCCCCTGATTAAAGAAATTAGATCTGCAGCTAAAGTCATGATCTGTTTATCAGAAGTGGGACTGTGAAAAAGATTTAGGAGGGTGAGACTTAGCCTGGCTGGCAGCCTTAGCACGTGTGTAGGCCTTGATGGACACAGACACAGGAGGCCTAGCTGTTCCACGTGCTGGAGTAACTTTGTCCACCGGTATGGTGTCAGTCAAATCTTGGGCTTCGGTTTCAGGAGGGAAAATCAACAACTGGCACCGGGGTAGCCTCCGGGACAGAAGTGTGCGGTAAAGCGGTGTCGTCGGCCTGGAGCGGTTGAATTACCACCTCCGAAGAGACCGATGCACTCGCGGTAGGCTTTAGCGTGGTGTCGGTGGAAGTCGCTGGCCGCGAATGTCGGTCCCGGTTCTTCCGTTTTTTGGAAATATGTGCTGTCGGTAGTTCCGACGGCATGATATAGGAGTAATTTTCCCCAAAAAAGTCTTCAGCAAATTCTGCCCGGCGCCTAAGTGTGCGCTTATTGAAGCAAGCACAGGCCGAGACGTCGTGGTCTGGGCCAAGGCAGGGAAGGCAGTAAGAATGGAAGTCCTTATGAGGTATTTGTTTACCACAAGACAAGCAATTATTAACTTTTGCAGTTTTATCTGACATCGGCTGAGGCAAGAAAAGGTTCCCCAACGGGGTACTTAGCTTTTTGATAACTTCGGATCTGAAAACACAGGAGCTGGCCGACCGGCACTTGCGAACTGCTTCTGCTTCGGGCACCGCGCGGCAAGAAAGACTGAAGAAGATGGAGTCGGCTGATGCTTTTATACCCCAGCTGCTCTGACGTCGGGGAAGAGGCGACATCAGCCAACGCTGGGCCCAGACTTTGGAATCCGGCCGACCGAAGGGCTGCCTGAGGCAGGACAACCCATATGTCAGGACTGCAGTTGCATTCTTGAAAGACATCAGTAGCTAGACAGCTGGAAAAAGGAATAGTATATAATGGAAGAAGCATGTAGAGAATAATAAAACACATGTAGTGAGATAGATGCCAACAAAAATATAGAATCTATGACAAAAAAATATTTTGTTTTAATTTTTTGACAAGAAGCAAAATTTAAATCAAGGGTCATAGGACTGCACACTGTCCACAACACAATTCTGTTTGCTATTAAAAAAAGCAATCAGGCTAGAGATGGTGGTGGTGGTGGAGGGGTCTGTATTTGCAAGATGAAACACATTTCTATGGCAATTATTTACTCCACCTTTGATGATAATGCATTACAGGTGATTGCCTGGAGTGACTAGGGGAAGGATAGAGAAAAAGTGCATAGTGTTATTAGTTGAAATGCATTATTATGACCATTTATTATTTCACTTTCATCATAATCTAACATCAGAGGGGTACACAAAAGGTGGCTATATTTTGGGGGGCAGGGAGGCAGGCTGAGTGTGAAAATACAGGGAAGTTACATGTTATGGCTTATCAGGGGCTGTGTATGTGTCTATGAATGACTGCGAAAAAATAAGCTGAAATTTATTATTGAGACTACTACTCCTTTCACTTTCTTCACAGTCATGCATACGGTATGTGCACAGACAGGGTCTATCTTGTTTTGGAGGCAGGCTACGTGTGAAGGGAGAGGGCAGTATCATGATTCATGTAAAACAGTCATTGATGCAGCTTTTTTTTTTTGGGGGGGGGGGGTCGGTCTGTGTATTTGCCTGAGAGCAACAAGGTGAACTACTTAGAATGGTCGTCATTTTTGTTTTTCATACTTCTCACAATCACGTGAAGTGTGTACGGGTATCGCTGAGGAGGCATGCTATATGAGAAATCACAGGGTAGTTACATGATCACTGTAAAATAAAAATTATATGACTTGTCAGCGGACAGTACAAGTACCCAACAGTGAGGCCTCAGTATAGTACAGAATGGTTCCATCACTTTTGGGGGTAGACTGTGTATGAAAGCAAAGAGCAGTCATAAGATCACAGCTGGATTACTGATATTGGATGGGGCTGTATATGCCTCACAGCCAATTAGCTATTACATTTATGTGACTATCACAGTTAAAGGTGGAAGGGACACATTCAACTGGAGCAATACATTTTTTTTTTTTTTTTCATTTTACTCCAACTGGATATTGATTACATTTTCAGTGGAGACCTGGGGAGAAAAGCTCCAAAATACATTCATTGATAAACGGAGATTACAGAAATTACACTTTAGTTAACGAGTATTTATAGCAGCCAGTTCTTTCAGGTGCAATAATTAGGATGTACAAAACGATGTGAAATTGGAGGTTGCTGCACTTTTTGAGACACATGGAAGGCACAAATTGAAAACCAACATTAGGGTTATTATTTTATAACTCTTCAGTCGCCCTACCACAGATAATTTTAGATTCTGTTCAGCACAAACAGTTTACTTTACATACATTCATTTTAATTTGGTGGAACACAAATGGAATCCACAATTCTTTGTTCCTGAAACTGATGTTTTGTAGCATTTGAAATTCTGTTAGAGAGAAAAGAAAATGGAAAGCATTTCCAGGGAATTTTTTTTTTTTTACAGAAATTAAATGTGGAGCTCTTATAGGTTCATAGGTTAGTACTAGGCTAACTGCCCTTGCGAGCCATTTTAAGCCTAGCCAATTATCCCTTTTGAGACTCAAACCGTGTAACTTGTGTTCGTAAGGCAAATACCTTAACCATTAGGCCACCCTCTTGTCTTTGTCTTATCCTTCCACCTAAATGCACAAAACAGACGCAGTGTATAACTAAATATTAAGATTTTATGCCCAAAACATTTGCTAGAAAATCTCAAACTGAGACATAACCTGTACTAATAGTCTCTCTACAAACAGAGTGTGCTCATGCTGCCAAGTGTCCATTAAGAAGGAATACAATATAACTTCTAATCAAGGTGGCAAACTGCAGCTAATATCCAGAATTTGTCTTTGCTTTGTTATCATTAAACATGAAGTTAAAATCACTTTTATTTCACCATTCAACGCAACACTTCTGTTACTGTATATAAGGTAATGCCTACATATTCCTTACATTAACAAAAATAGTGTGCTGCCATGTAAATCAGAACTGAGATGCAGTGAAATCCTTGTGATAAAATGGTATTTTTTTTTTGTATCCCAGTACTTTATTAGAATTCTCTTTTTCATTGTGAACTGCCTTAGAAGAATGGACAACACAGTCTGTATAGAGCTATCAAATTCAATGTTTCAGTGGGCTTCTGGTCTCACAGTCTGGCACTATACCAGGATTCCACTTAAAGGATATATAGAGGTATCACCCTATATA
The DNA here is from genome assembly GCF_019279795.1 of Protopterus annectens. Taxonomy (NCBI): domain Eukaryota; kingdom Metazoa; phylum Chordata; order Ceratodontiformes; family Protopteridae; genus Protopterus; species Protopterus annectens. Next base: position 1,605,773,707 of record NC_056731.1, read on the forward strand.
CAAGTAAAAGAAATGTTGCCAGGTCTGGGAAATCAAAATTATTTTTTGATTCTGGTCTATATACATCCAGAATACAAGTGCACTAAGTCAGCATTAGACTAGAAGTAAAAAAAAAAAAAAAAACTAATTTTAATGTTTCAATATTTCAGTGTAGGCAAGTCACAACACCTCGTGTATAATCATTACAAACCAGCTTTTATGAGGATATCCTAACTGACCTAATCCCCATATCAGTTATCCAAGCTTTTTTTTTTTTTAAATTGTAAGAATCTCTGTATTTCTTATTCCTGCTGGTAACTTTCCATCTTCTTGGAAGGCAGCATTTCTGTTACAGCATACAGGCAATGCCTACAGTCTGTATTCAGGCAATAATACTGTGATGCCATGTAAATTGTTACTGATGCATAGTAAAATCATTGTGAAAGAATGGCCTTCTTAAACGTGTTTCCACCAAAATATCTTACCAGAATACTATATTTTTTGTTGTGAATCACTTAAGAACAGGCATTCAACTTGTTGTATACAGCAAGCAAATCAAATCAAGATTTCCAAAGGGCTTTTGTTATCACAGACTGCATCTGTCCTCTGCTCACATGGCTGGGTGAAACTAATGTCCAGGATAAGTATATTCTAAATCCTCACTGGACCTGAAGCAAAAACTCATTCTGATTTCCCAGACAAGACATTTCTTTTAATGCATATAGTAGGATACCTATACTCTATATATTGGCAACAGTGTGCTATCACATGAATCAAAACAAAGATACAGTGAAAACCTTGTCAGGGCAGGATGTACATCATTAGAATTCTCTGATTTTTTTTTTTTACTGTGATTTGCCTGAGGGGAAACAACATACATCATACTCATGTAAAGCCAAGTATCATAGAGTTTTTCCTGTCACGGTCTGGAATTACAGCCAGTTTCTATCCATAGGTTTTATTTGACCTTCTTTTCAGAAGTCCAGGTGAAACCAGTGCCTGCAACTAAGTCTTCAGTAGATCAGAAGCAAACGGTCATTTTTATTTCACCAGCCAAGACATTTCTATTGCTCCACACTGGATAAGATCTATATCTTATGCATGGAAGAAGATGGTGTACTGTCATTTAACTCAGAACTGACATGCAGTGAACTGTATGGGGGTAGACTAGCATTAACTATGTTTTGTACTTAAACCTATTAGAATTCCCTGCATTTGTATTCTGAACTGCTTTAGTGGAACTGCTACATGGTCTCTCATATACAGCTAGCAAATTCAGAGTTTCAGACTGCTTTTATTGTCACAGTCTAGCAATATATCCAGTCCCCATCTGAGCCATTTGACCTCTGCTCATATTTACTGGGTGACACTAAATGTCTGGAATATTTGCAAATTAAATTATTGTTGGACCAGAAGTAAACATTACTTTAATTTTATCAGCCAAGGCACCATTTATGTTAGTACATACAGTCTGATACCTTCTTTCTGCATACAGTACTGATATGCAATGAAACTTATGAGGACAGAATAACATTCTTGATTATGATTTGTACCCAAGTGCCTTAAAACATCTACAGAATTTTATAATGTGAGCTGCCCTAGGGAAACTGACAAATAGCTTCTTATAAACAGCTAACAAATCCAGTGATTCAGAGGGCTTTTTTAATGCCATTCTGGCACTAAACCCAGGTTGCACCTGTAGGCTGTTTGAACAGTGCTCATCATAAGGCCAGGTGAAAGAATGTCTAGAATAAATGCACATTAAGTATTTTCCAGCTGTAACAAACATACTGTGCTACAATGCCATTCTTTCATGCAACTAAAGTTACACTGAAATTCTCGAGCAGAGCATCAGTATTAGCTGCATTTCATAAACAATCAACAGGTTTGTTTGGGTCATACCCCTTTAAGGAAACAACTTAACATTTTATATCACAGTTAATTTCTATTGTGAATACTGCTTTCAATCTACTGACTGTAAACACAGAACAGATTTGAACAAAAACATGGTATGGTCAAATTCAGCATGGTGGTACAATGAAAACTCCTAGGATAGAACAGTAATTTTAGATACTTTTATATCAGAATATACTGTGTTTGCACCTGAAAGTTTTAGAATGACATTTGAAATGTAGATTCAAACATAGCTTTCTACGTGTAAGTTATAAGTAGCACATCCATTGTTTCAGAGATACTGTGTCATAGGCTATTTTGCATTATATTTACTTTCCATTGCAGGTATCATGTTAAACTTTTCCCTCAGCATGGCAAATAAAATAATGGTTTGAAAAAAGAAGTTATGTACTCACCATAATGTTCCATCTGAGTAGTTGCGCTTCATTGGTCTTCAACCTGTGGTTCCCAGATCCGCATCAGATCCAACTCAGCCACATATCCATCATCTGATGCAAATTCAAAGCTCCTCCCCTTACCCATAATGCTCCTATCTCCTTCCTCCCTTCAGATCGAGTTTGCTGCCCAATCCAGTACCATCACCCAAGCCAACAGAGACTTGTCCTTATGAGAAAAACAACAGGAAGATAAGAGGCACCCTTACTGTGCCCACCTCCACTATTCATAGGAGCAATCAAAATTTCACACGAGGCCAAGGAAAAGAGGAAGGAATGGTTGAAAACAAATGAACAACAACTACTCAGATGGAACGTTACAGTGAGTATATAATTTCGTTATCTGAAGTAGTTGCCTTCATGTGGCCTTCAACCTGTGGGACAGAGTCCCCCAGCTACCAAACACCTGGAAGGCCCTCATGGAAGGATATTCTGGAGCACAGCGGAGGCAAAGGATTCCCTGTTCCTGGAAACAATGTCCAATTTATAATGTGAAATGAAAGTATGAGATGAGGACCAACTGGCCGCAGAACAAATATCATCTAATGAAACTCTGGACCAAAAAGCTGCTGATGTGGCCATAGACCTGGTGGAATGTGCCTTCACCTGACTTGGCAGGGTAATCCTCCTGGCTGAATATGCCTTGATGATACAATGAGAAATCCAACGGGCTATAGTAACTTTTGAGATTGGTTTCCCTAAAAAGAGTTTGGAGTAACAGATAAAAAGTTGGTCAGATTTACGAAAGGTCTTTGTCCTGTGCAAGTAGAAACTTAACTGTGCACATCTAAATATAATAAAAGCAATTTGCATTCTCCCTTGTTTTGAAAATTTGGAAAGAAAACTGGGAGACTGATCACCTGATAAATACTGGCCTCTGAAGCTATTTTACGTAGAAAGGATGGATTAGTATGCAAGGACACCCTGTCCTTATGAAAAATCATATAAGGGGGTTTTGATCGAAAGAGTCTGAAGTTCCAAAACTCTCTTGGCAGAAGTAATGGCAACCAGAAACACAGTCTTCCAGGACAGAAACTGCATATCCACTGTAGCCGCAGGTTCAAAGGGGGGCAAAACCAGAACCAGAGTACTAGAGTAAGATCCCACAGTGGTGTAGGGTATTTTACCAAAGGTTGAGGAAGAAAAGTACCCTTGAGGAAGGCCTTACAAAGTTTTGAAGATTTTAAGGAAGCCATGCTATCCCCCACATGATAATTAGAAATTGCAGCAAGCTGAACTTTGACTGTAGAAAAACTTGCACCTAGATGAAAATTTCTAGTTAAAAATTCCAACATCGCAGAAACTGGAGCCGTGAACGGATCTAATGCACGTTGCGAGGCCCAGATAGAAAAACATTTCCATTTACTGGAGTACATTTTTCTAGTGGAAGACTTGTGAGCCGCCATCAGGATGCTTTTGATGGGAGAGGATAATCTGGGAGTCCTGACTAGCATAGGAACTGGAGCAGCTAAGCAGTGAGCGTTAGACTGTCTAGGTCTGGATGGGGAATCCCTGAGGGATGAGGGATGAGATCTGGAACTGGATTCAACGTCCATGGTGGAGCCAACAGATGAGACCACAAGAGAGGGGAAGCAGACTTGGTGAGGCCAAAATGGGGCAATGAGGATAACTAAGCTCCCCAGCCCACGAGCTTTCCTGAAGAAATTCTGGTATTAAGGGAAGAGGAAGATAAGCATACAGACACAACGGGGGGGGGGGCAAGCGTGAATCAAAGCGTCTTTGGGGGCTTCCCCCTGAGTGGGATTTAGAGCAAAGAACTCACTGCATTTCGTGTTGGAAGGAGAGGCGAATAGATCGCAGCAAGGCTGACCCCACTTGTGGAAGATCTGTTCCACTACTGAAGGATTCAGACCACTTGTAAGGCATCAGAATAGTTCAGGTGAGCCTGTCTGCTAGAATGTTGGACCTCCCCGGAATGTGCACTGCCACCAAAAAATGGCCGGTGAAGATCGCCCATTCCCATACTCTCATGGCTTCACAACATAGGGGATAAGACCTGGTCCCCCCCCCCCCCGTTTCTTGATGTACCAGACCATGGACATGTTGCCCGTTTGGATAGCAATTGTTCCTGAAGGAAGATGGGCATGGAGAGCCTGCAATGTTAGAAGTGCCACCCTCATCTCCAGGATGTTGATTTGAAAACTGGTCTCATAGGGGGACCATGTGCCTTGAACTGTCCTTCCCGAGCAGTGCCCCCCCCCCCCCAGGCTGTGAGGCATCCGTAGTCTCAGTAGTTGTGGGAAATGGTGGAAGAAAGGGATGTCCCGGAACCAGGTCCAAGGAATGAATCCACCAGTGAAGAGAGTTCCTGCACACTCAAGAGATTCGGACAGGATGAGTCAACGGAAATCTAACAGGGACCATTGTACTGCAAGGATCCACAGGTGAAGATGCAACAAGGGAAGAGACTGATAGTGTCCGCCATGGATCCCAATGCCCTTAATACTATTTCCGCTGTCAGAAACTGAGTTTGAAGAATGCAAAGAACATGTAAAGAAGTAACAAGAAAATGTTAAGATACAACCAAACACCCTCATACTGGGTGATTTCAATTATCCTGCCATTAACTGGGAAAACTAATCGGGTACCAACACCTTTTCCCAACAGTTCTTGGAATTCATAAATTCCAATGCCCTGGATCAACTAATCCATTATCCCACCAGGGGCTCCAATATCCTAGACCTGGTCATTACCAACATGGGAGACAGATGCTCCCCACCAGTGGTCACCCCCTCATTGGTCAGATCTGACCATAAGCAAATCACCCTTGGCATCCACATCACACCCCCACTCCTCAGGATGGAAACCTCTGTAAAAAACTTCTCTAAAGCCAACTTCATGCTACTCAAGTCAGAAGTGAAACTTCATGACACCCATGCAGATGGGAGCTGAAAGTTAGACTGCTGAATCCTACACTAAGACACTGTACAAGCACATCCACTCGTGCATGAATCGTGCCATCCCAAATAGAACCAAGAAGCTCTCCTCCAAAAAAAGAAAGCCACTCTGGTGGTCTCTTGCCATAAACAAACTATACAAGAGAAGGAAAAAATTGTTGCAGAAAAGAGGAAACTCCCAGGATGCAAAAAACTCTTACCAGCTTCGGTAAGAAGCTGAGATCCCTCATAAAATTCTCCAAAGCTAGTTACGAAAATAAAATTGCCAAAGATTCCAAAGACAACCACAAGGCATTATATAGTTAAGTCAAGAATCTAAATGGCAATACTCAGATCTGCTCTGAGCTACAACAGAATGGCATTAAATATACTGATCCCAAGGATATTGCAATATACTGGCAGATCGATTTAGTGCAAACTTCACCCCTTCTCACCCTCTAAAGGGCCCATCTCAATACCAAATGATTGCCAAAGTCCGGTAATCACGGCCAAGCAGGTAGAAACCGCACTCTCCAAAGCTAAGAATACAGCATCCATGGGACCAGACGGCATCCCGAGTTGTGTACTATATGAACTACAAAATGAGCTGGCACCTCACCTAAGTGTCATGTTTAATCATAGCCTCACCTCAGGCTTCGTGCCCACTGAGTGGCGCACAGCTACAGTTATCCCACTCCACAAGGGAGGATCCACCTTGGATCCTGGGAACTACCGTCTCATCAGTCTGACAAGCCTGATCTGCAACGGCATGGAACTTATTAACAAAGACATTGGCAACCTTCAAACACTAGTCCCCACTCAGTTTGGGTTCGTGAAGGGCCAATCTTTTCTCCTGAACCTGACTGACTTCTATGAATCAGTCTCCAGAGCTGTGGACGAGGGTAAGGCGGTCCACACAGCCAATCTGGACCTTGCCAAGGCCTTCGACACCATCCCCCACTCTGGAATCATAGATAGACTTACTAAGCTGGGCATTAATCCCTACGTCACTCGATGGGTTGCCAACTGGCTTACTGACAGCACGCAAACTGTAAAAGTAGCCAACTCCAAATCCAGCTCTAGACAAGCGACAAATGGAGTACCTCAGGGTTCAGTCCTGGGACCGCTCTTGTTTGGCATCTACTTCTCTGAAGTACAGGCCAACACTAAGGGACTCTGGCTAACAAAGTTCGCAGATGACTGCAAACTGGGAGCCATTATTGAATCTCCAAATGATGTGGATATTCTACAAAAGGGCCTTACAGAAACAGATGCTTGGTGCCAGAGCCATGGGCTCACGATTAATGTCAAGAAATGTATAGTTATCCCCTTTGGGAAAAAACATGTACCCATGAATTACCACATAGGTGGCAGTACACTAAACACTGATGACAGACTTAGGGACACAGGTGGACAGCGGTCTCACCTTCGATAACCACATCGCCACAACAGTCAGGAAATCCTTCTATGGGGCACACCTCATCACTAAGGGCTTCTCATCCAAAAAAATGGAGGTCATTGTTCCACTGTACTCATCCCTCATTAGACCCATTATAGAGTACAACGCCCTGTTTGGTATGTACCTCACAAGACATCTGCAAAAGCTAGAAAAGCCGCAAAAATACCTCACTAAAAGAATTACAGGCCTAAAGCAGATGCCCTATGCTGACCGTCTAAAAAAAACTCCAGCTATACTCTGTGGCATATCGTCTTACTCAGAGGCGATCTCTGCTTAACATACAGGGCCATGTCAAACCCTGAGCTGTTGGACATGCTCCACTTAAAGAAATCCCAACACCTCAGAGCTACATGCTCCAGGGATCTAAACCTTGTCATCACAATGAACAAAACATGCTGGAGGGATAGGTTCCTGACCCACAGACTCCCCGTACTCTGGAGTAGACTGTCCATACATGTCAAGCAGAGCACCTCCTTGGCTCTCTTCAAAAGGAACCTTGACAACTGGATGGGAGATAGGAAATTCACCCCAGGGACTACATCAGTCACCCTGCTAGACAGGGATCCAGGGAAGGAAATATTGTGGGAAGAAATATCCAGGGAACTGTTAGGGCTAGGCTTGTATAGGCCCTAGTGCCAATAGCCTAGTACCAACCTATGAACCTATGTAATCATGTAACTCGAATCTACCAACAAGGTAACTAGATTTGCTGCCCAAAAAACCTACAAATCCCATTACCGTCTCTCTGTAAAACATGTCAACTGGCTTGAATTACCCCCACCAACTTCTTCTCTCTCAGCTCCAGATAATCCATTCTATCCTATACCAGCCTTCCTACTGCCCAGCACCATCCCCTCTCATCTCCCATTATTCTCTGTCCAGACCTCTCCGAAACTCTAACCAAGACCTACTACAAATATACAAACCCAAGCCTAAATTTGGACACAACATGTACAGCTATCACTCCACTATTGCCTGGAATAGGCTCCCACTAGAAATCAGGAGCCTTACACATTCTAAAAAATTTAAGACAGCCACCAGACAGCACTTTAAAAGTCACTGGCCCTGCCACTGCACTCTTCCTCCTTAAACATCCCCCACTTCTCATACCTTAATCTACTTTCTGCCCTTAACTCAATCTTCTCACTAGCTCTCTCTAATCTTCCTATGACTACGCTTTCTACTGTCTTCTAAAATCTATTATGCAAATCTCCTCAGAGAAACATTCTATTGTAACTGTCTTGCCTTCATGCAACTACATTATGATAAAACTGGGTTTTTGTATTCACTTACCCCAAAAACTATACTCATCTTAATGACATATTTCTTTTTATACATCCTGAAAAGCTATACTTCTGATTATTGACACTGTATAACATTGTATTGCTACTTAATGCCTTGTAATAATCCTGTAACATTGCTGTTTAATGCTAATTTATAATGAAAACTGTATAATATGTTGGAGCTTTTCTCCCCGGGCCTCCTTGGACAATCCCGGTCAACAAATGTAAAATAAATAAATGTAACGTCAGACTGCGTATTCTTTCTGCAGTAAGAAACACTCTGGTTTGAATTGTGTCCAGTCTGGTCCCAATGAAGTCTAATGTTTGGAATGGGTTCAGGGATGATTTGTTGAGATTGATGGTAATGCGTAACCTCTTGGCTAGGAGAAGAAAGGAATCCCTTGTTTGACAATAATGATGTCTGGAGGGGGCAGTGAGGAGCCAATCATCCAGGTAGGGGAATACCTAAATGCCATGGAGTCTCAGGTGAGCCGCTACGACTGACATCACTTTGGTGAACACCTTGGGGGCTGTGGTGAGACCAAAGGAGAGTGCTCTGAACTGATAATGATTGGCTCCTAACCGGAAGCGGAGAAACCTCCGAGAGCGTCTGTCCATCTTGATATGATAATACGCATCCTGGAGGTCGAACGAGCACATCCAATCGTTCTCCTGCAGGAGGGGCAGGATTGAAGTGTGACAATCCAGAATTTTGCCTTGGCAACTGACATGTTCAAGTTGGATAGATCCAAAATGGGTCTTAGGTCCCCCATTTTCTTTGGCACTAAAAAGAACCTGGAATAAATACCTGATCCAGAATGGTCTAAGGGGATGGGTTTGATGACACAGTTTCTTAGAAGCTTTGTGATTTTCAGTGCTGCATCCTCCCTGTGCATTTATGGAATGTCCAGGAGGTGTTTTGGCAGTGGAGGTGGCTTGAGAAATGGAACTGAATAGCCTCTGGATATAATTTGCAACACCCAACGATCTGTTGTGATGGACTCCCACTCCATTAGGTATAGCGAAAGATGGCCCCCAACTGCCTCCAGAGATGAGCAGTTAGGCAACTCTTCAGGGCTATAATATAAAAATCAAAAATGGTCGTGGGTAAAAGCAAGGTGCAAAAAGAAACCCAAACAAAATGAAAGAAAATGCACCGAGCTAGCGCACTGAGAACATTTATTGATAGACAAAACAGAAAACAGAAAATGGTGAGCGCTTTCACAACATAAAGTTGCTTCATCAGACAACAGTAAAAGGCTTACACTCTATTTAAATAGTCAAATATCCATTACTCAATTAAATAATTAGGGCTAGCAAGCTGTACAGAATCAAAATCAAGAGAAGCTTACCCACAGTGAATCCTACAATAAAGATGCACTATGCATATAATGTTACACACAAAGTTACTAAACATATATAACCACACTATATACAGTATAAAAAACCATATACATACATATACAAGATAAAACAACGACAGTAAGACATATAAAAAGCTAAAACATCTAAAATGTCTTCTAAAAGATCTTGAAATCAGTGCATGAGTGGTCGAGCCTTCAAAAAGGGAACCAAAGTAGTGGCAGCATTCAATCCAGGAAACTTCTCAGCATTAAGCTTCAGTATCCATTTTTGCTCATGCCCCTCTGTAATATTTTCTGTGTCACCACCCCTTTAGGGCTGTTGTGCGGGGTCTGTCTGAGAAAGGTTCTCGAGACCCGTAACTTCTCGATCCCCTCTGCCTCTAGGGTGCGTCTATCATATCCCCCTCTGCCCATGGGGGAAGGCGAGTCCTGAGTGTCTCGGGGAAATATCTGAGATTTCCAGAATCACATCTTCTTGGTCCCTCTCCGATTCCTAGAACAGGATCAATGAGGGGCAGAAAAGCAGATCCCGATGGCAAAGAGAGTCTTCCTGTCCTTCTCACTCTGAACTAGAGTCTCACATACTGACGTCCCAAACAGGAAGTACCGTTGTATGGGGCATTGGTAAACTATGTCTTGAAAGGTTCCGAAAACTGACAGACCTAGAGACAGACATGTCGCCTGATGGCAACGCCTGTACCAGCTGCCCTAGCGGCTCCTTTTGTTGCGTGGGAGAGGAGGTGCACAGAAGTGTTTGCAACTGACTTTAGAGTGGCCATACTAAGGTAGAAAATCTTCTTGTCCTCTGCCAACATGGACTCCAGGGTCAACTCAGTGATCTCCTTAACTAGGTCTCGCTGCAGCCAAATCACGTGTGGCATGTAATTCATAGCCCGAACAGAGAAGGTCGCCGAAGCATACATTCGCTTCCCGAAACGGTCCACTGCCCTTGACTCTTGGTCAGAAGGATGGACCGTAGAGCTCTCCTGAACAAGCTCCTTCCTAGTGGTCGCTGTCACCACCATGGCATTCATGGGAGATCCCTTGTTCCAGTATAGTCTATTTAAAGGGGGGTTCAAGACCTTTTCCGGACATTTGGGTATGGGCACCACCATGTCCAGTTCCTTTCATGCCAGAGATGTAATGAGATCCATCTGTGGGAGGGGACACCCAGGAAGAAGAGGGTCCTCTGCCAAATGCCTCGAGGAACACAGATTCGTCCGAGGTAGGTTTCTGGGCAGACCACCCCCCTCACTGGCAGAGTTCCATGATGTCTCAGAAAGAGACATCCTCAGGGGTGACCGGGGGGAACCTTCCCCTTCCTCCAAATAGGTGTCCTCAGTGAGAGTCTCTGGTGGTTAGTCTAAGTGCCTCCTTTTGCACGTACATTTGTGAGGGATCTTCTCAGTGGGGATCTCTGGGGAGGACTCACCAATGTCTTGCCGAGTAATCTGCGGATCACTTCCTTGGTCTATCCATTTTGGTAGATTTTTCCCCAACCCCAGGCCTCTCAGCAGGAGTTTGAATCCCAGAAGCCGGGGGAGGTGGCAGGTGCAGAAGCTGGGGGAACAGGAACTTGAATCCCCAAAGAGGGAAAAAGGCCCTTAAGGATTAATTTGTTCCTCCTGCCCAGGGTTTAACCTGGCACAGATGGAACAGAAGGTCTGGAGATGAGCTGCCCCTAAACACACTACGCAAAGAATGTGGCCATCGGCTGGAGAGAGCTTATGGCCACACACTGTACACTTTCTGAAACCTGGCTTGGGAGTGTCAGACATATCCCATGCAGGCCCAGCACACTCACAAACACTCAAACCATGCATGCAAGGAAAAGGAGAGAGAGATTTTTTTTTTGATCAACAGATACATGGATACATGGAAGGGAGCTAAAAAGTAAAGGAGAAAGATATAGAGAAAATGTAATCCCAAAAAACACACAACACAACTTTCTATGCTGAGAGCTCAGATCACAATGCGGACATTACAGGTGGCAAATAGGATCTGAAGGAAGAAAGGTTATAGGAGCATTATGGGTAAGGGGAGGAGCTTTGAGCTTGGATTAGATGCTGGATATGCAGCCGAGTCAGATCAGATATGGATCCGGGAATCACAGGTTGAAGACCAAATGAAGACAACTACTTCAGATCACCTTTTTACTAAGTTGTCATTATACCAGACGTAAAAATAATCTATACATTTTATTAGATTGTTTTTCATTTGGCACATGCCATACACTAAATCAAACAATCTGATATGCTGAAAGTCAACATAAGGCTGCACTGAAACCCATAAGGATAGAATAACAATTTTAGATAATTTTCAAATGAGACTCATTGTGGTTTTCTTCTGTACATTTTGTAATGAAATATCAAAGGGGGTGTAAGATACGACCTTTCATATTAGGTCAGCATATGAGCACATCCATGGATCCAGAGGTGTTCACAGCCTTATATTCTGCCATTACGGGTGTAGTGCTGAACTTCTGGTCAGTATGCTGAGTACAATACTAGCCAGCTACACTGAGCTTTATTCAGCTGTCATAATATCAGAAGTGAAAATGCATATTTCAAACTTATTTTACAAATATATTTTACCAGACAAAAATTATTTCATTTGCAAAATGAAGATAATATGACAGACTGAAACAACCAAAGCAGTATTGTTAAATGCAGCATAGTTCTACACTGAAACCGCTATTCATCTTAGGTGATGTTTGTGGTTGACCTCATGGTAGTTATAGACTGAATGTTTTGTAATGAAATGACAAAGGGGGGACTAAGACATGGTGTTTTGTATATAGGCAGCATAATGGTGGTTTCAGAGATGTTCTCTGCTATGAGAAAAGCAACCAGGTACTCTCACCACGAAACTGTATAGACAGGCAGTATATCCAAAACGAACTGAAGCTCACAGAAAGTGTAGCGACAAAGCAATGCAGACAGAAGCAACAGCTTCACTGGTTCAGTAAGCAATGAACTTCAATTTGCAATAAACCAAAAAGTCATTAAGTCAGGAATCATAAATCCACTTAGTAGAATAACGAGAGATCCAATGTATAAAAACAAAACGTTTATTGTGAGCGCTTTCGCGTGGTCACCACCACGCTTCTTCAGACAATACAATTAAAATTCAAGCCATCTATTTATACTAATAGATCTGAAAAAGGCGCCAAAATAAAACAAGCAACTCAAGCAATCTATCAATTAGTGGGTTAGTACAAACTTAAAAAATTTTTTTCAAATGCTACATTCATTTTATGAGAAGCCTAAATACATCAATGATGCTGAAATGTTCGTGTAATGACCACTGGTCAATGTACATTTTGGACTGTTTAAACTCTTTGAATTAATGTTAGCGACGAGTGTTTTCATGAGCATTAAAAGTAGGATTAAGCTAAATTAAAATAAAATTAAGTTACCTGATATAGAAAGGGTTAGCACATTTAATACATTCAAAATATTTAAGTTATTTGAGTATTTAAAATATTAAGAATTATATATATAATTACAGAACATAATCTGTTGCAGTAACTTAAATATGGAACTTACTGTATATATAGTATAGTGTATTATATTACAGATTATTCTGTTATAGAGTAGTATAGCAATGTATAAATAGATAAATAAATATTCTTGCAAATAAATAAATAAATAGATGAACGTGAATATAAGAATAACAAGGAATGAATAAATGAATAAATAAGTAAATAAATAGATAAATAAATAAATAGGGGGACAGATATTTATTTACTAAAAATGTAAGTCCCCTGTTTCTAAATCAAATAATATATGTTTCTATTGTTAAATAAGTCAATATATTTAGTCTTAATTTGTTCATAAATGTGACTGTTTAATCACGATCAGTGGTCAAAATTAGATTATTGATCGGGTTTATGAATAAATAAACAAATAAATAAATGAATAAATGTTAAAAACATTTTTTTGAACATGTTCTCTGCTATAATATATTTTCCATTATACCCGCGGTAATGGTGCTGCGGTAACGTTGTCGCCTCACAGTAAGACGCTGTCCGGTTCGATTCTCAGCTAGAAAGTCTTCTGCATGGAGATGTGCGTGAATGGGCATACCTTCGTTGAAGGTTGTGCGTCAGGGCTGGTAACTCGGCACGTAAAAATCAACTACCAATCATTAGCGGACCAGAGTTCTGCTGTGGCGACCCCTAACCGGGAAAAGCCGAAAGACACATACATACCCTGTTTCCATTATGGGTGTTGTGCTGAGCTGCTTGGCATGCCAAGGACAATAATGGGCATTACTTTTCTGAGTTATCATTACATGAGAAGTGAAAATGCTCTATAATTAACACAATTTTTTTTCCATTTGCCAAATGTGTCCCAGCTGCCTGACAGGCTATAAACTGATTTGTATTTACCTCACACAAGTATGATTACAAATAAGTTGTAGTTACAAAATGGAAAAAAAAATATTTGGAGCTAAAAATGCGCAAAATGCATTTTTTGCAAGGGAGAATCAAGCTTCATGCACCTCTCAATGTCAGGTCCTGCATTTCTAACATCCTGCTCCTTATATTTAGAAACTTTGAGGTGATATAACACTGCAGTGAAAGATGAAATCCCTGGTACACTGGCAATTCAACTTTTCAGGGGGGAAAATCGAGCAGTCATAACACCAGTGAGCACACACGAGTGCTGATTAATGTTTTGTGGCCAAATCTGGTTCTCCATGCCAGAGATTACAACTACAGCAGTATGGTCAAATTCAGAACAGTGCTGCACTGAAACTCTTAAGGGTAAAATAGCAGTTTTAGAAGACTTTTGTAGGTGAAGACAGAGTAGTTACTTCCTGAATGTTTTGTAATTAAATCTCGAATTTGGAAGTTGAAAAACTATTTTGCCTGAATACAGGAGTTTCTGGTCAATAGAGTGCATCACACCACCGATCCCTCAAGTTTAGACCCGTATGCAGAAAAGTACATTATGTGAAATTAAAGTTGTGCACTTGTCTTTATACTTTGAACTATCAGCTATCTGCATTTTATAGCACAGGATCATATACTATTCTGAAATTTGCTGCAATCTTTCATATGATTAAAGAGATATGGTCCTTTATTATTAGGAATCCCCAGCAGTCCTACACTGCCATGTGGGTAAACAGTTTCTGCTATTCACCTCCTAGTAAATATGTGCATCATGAATGTATATAAGCTCAGAAAAAACGAAGTCATATCCTTAGTGTGCTCTAATAAAAAGAGAAGTAAAACTAATACGAAAGAATGCTCTTGGCGATAATTAAAATGTTCTCAGATAAACTGCTGCTTTCTCTCTCTTAAATGTGTTTGAGGAATCATCTAGAAGAGAGCTCAAAAATTCAGTAAGCATAAAGTAAGAAACTCATCAGTGACATTCACCCCAACCAAAGCCTCACTAAATAGCAATCCAGTGACCCAGCAGACAACTACAGATGCTTCTAGGTGTACTTCCCAATGTATCTCTGAATCCAAACTCCTGGTTATAAACATCAATATTGTAAGTATATGTAAAACAAATCCAAGACATCCATGCTTATCACACCCCTGATATACTTAGTTACTACTGAAACCCGGTTAAAGAAAGGGACATTAGATACTGAAGTCAGCCCCATTGAATTAAATATACTTAGGCTTGTCAGGAAAAACAAATATGCTGTTGGTGTTGCAGTTATCCATAAAAAAATTATTTATTTATTTTATATTATATTTGTTGACCAGGCTAGTCTAGCTGGATACATATCCATTTTCAGTAGAGGCCCAGGGAAAGAAAAAAAAAAAAAAAAATGACTAGCTTCAATTACATAGCAAGATATGATTAGAAAAAAATAAAAGATCTTTTTGTGAACAATGTACAGAGACTTAGCATAGGTTTGAGAAACAATCAAGTCCTAACTCTTTAGTAGATTTCAGGTACAATCAAGCAACAGTTTATATTGTAATCTGAACATTAACATTCATTTGAAAATTAGCAATCACTAAGTCAAAGAAGGAGCAAGAGAATAGGCAGGAAAATACAAGTAGTAGAAAGGGTTAGCTAATAATTATTCAAGAAATGTAGTGGGGCACTAGCCCAGGAGGCAGGGGAAAAGGGGGAGGAGAAATAAGACGATTTGTATGATTCAGTCAGGCTTCGAGCAGGGACAAAGCCAATGTATTTTTAGGTGAGTGGTGTAGATGAGAGAGAAGTGAGTGTTCTAGGAAGCTTGTTCCAGGATCTACCCCCAACATTGGAAAAGAGTGAGTCTCCAGCTTTTTTATTAGATTTATTATTGGCAAATAGAAGCTTATTAGCTGAGCGTAATGTAGTAAGATTTTTATATAGGGAGATCAGATTAGAGAGGATAGGGGTATTAATAGGGTGGTGCAGGATTTTTTGTGTAATCACAAGTTGATTATATTGAAGTTGGTTTTGTAGTTCTAACCATCTGAGTTGTCGAAGGTTGAGACAGTGGTGGGTTCTATAAGGGGAGCCAGTGGCAAATCTGGCTATATTATTATAGCTAGTATCAAGTTTGGTAAGATTATGCTTTGACAGACTGGTATATATGGCAGATGCATAGAATAGGATAGAAGTAAGATGAGTCTGGGCAATGGAGTTTCTTGCTAGTGGTGTAAGGAAGGGTTTGATTCTATACAGGGAGCCTAGTTTTTTATTGACAGTTTTTATAGTATTGTTGATATGGTCATCAAAGCTGAGGTTATGATCAATGGCTATGCCAAGGAGATGAGCAGTAGAATCAGGGAAAATACAAGTTCCATTATCAGAGGTAATAGTGAAGTGGATCTGTGGAGATTTTTGGGTGGGAGTAAAGAGTAATAATTTAGTCTTTTTGGGGTTAAGGAGGAGGCAACGATGGGTGAACCACTTTTCAAAGGAGTTAAATACAGTTTGAGTAAGGGTCTGGAGAGAGGAAGAAGACTTAGCAGTACAGATTAGAGTAGAGTCATCAGCGTATTGTATACAGGTGGTTTGTGGAAAAGCTGTATGGAGATCATTAATAAAAATAGAAAAAGAAGAGGGCCTAGGATAGAGCCTTGAGGGACACCAGTGTTCACAGGGAGGGGTGTGGACAGATTATTGTCCCAGAGTACTGCTTGCTGTCTATTTTCTAGATAGGATTTAAACCAAAGAATTGCTTGTGGGTCAAGAGATTGGGCTTTTAGCATATTGATAAGTAAGTTATGATTGACCATATCAAAGGCTTTTGATAGGTCAATAAATAGAGCAGATGAGAGAGAGTTGTTGTTTCGATTCCTGTTTATACAGTCAGTAAAAGTTAGCATGGCAGTAGTAGTGCTATGAAAGGGCCTAAAGCCATGTTGGCAGTTAGCAAGTAAGTTATTGTGGAGAAGGTGCTGAAGTAGTTGATGGTAAATACATTTTTCCATTATTTTGGCTAATGGAGAGAGTAGAGCAATTGGTCGGTAGTTGGAGATATCAGCGGATTTACCTCCTTTGTGCAAGGGGATTATATGGGAGACTTTCCATATGGAAGGTATGTAACCTTCTGTGACTGTTCTGTTTATAAGGATGGATATGGGGTAAGCTATGGCTTTAGCAGCTATTTGAAGGTATTCTGCTGGCAGGCAGTCAGCAGAGGGGGTGCAAGGTTTGAGTTTTTGAAGGAGTTTGCAGATAAAGGATGTTGGCACAGGTTGTATCTGTAAGGAGGGAAGTGAACTGTTTGTGTATTGTGAAGGGGGGAGGGTAATGGGTGCTAGTGTTTTTGTTAGAGTTTGAATAGCTTCAATGAAGTAATTGTTAAAAGCATTAGCTATTTGCAGAGGATTATTATGGGGAATAGAGCAGGGGGATGGAGTTCTAGCCTGCCCTGGTTTGAGAAGTTTATTAATGCCTGACGAAAACTTTTGAGGGTTTTTAGAGTGCGATTGTTGAAGGTGGGAATAGTAGTTTTTTTGTCTAAGATTATGTCCTTTTTGATAGCATTTCTTAACTGTTTAAAATATAGGTGGTCTGCAGAGCTTTTAGAGGCTCTCCATTTTGCCCATATTTTGTTCCGTAGGAACATTTTTTCTTTGGTTTGTTTTGTGAGCCAAGGGGCTATATTGGTCCTAACTCTGGAGGAGCAGAAGGGGGCATGGCTGTTTAGAATTTGAAGGAATGCAGAATTAAAGTAAGAGACTGCTTCATCCAGACTAAGTTGCTTTAGAGTTGACCAGTTACAGGCTTTTAGCTCATTTTGAAAGTTTTCTGCTTTGAAGTGTTTTTTCGAACGGTAGGTAAAATAATTGTTATTATTAGGGCTGTATTTCTTTTGTTTTATTATATAGGTTAGAAAGTGATCACTAATTTCATCTGGGAGAGTTCCTGTTTTGTAAATTTCAGGGTGACTGTTTATAAGGATCCAGTCAAGAGTAGTTTCTTTATTACTAGGTTTATGGATTCTAGTGGGGGAGTTTATTATTTGAGTGAAACCAAATAGATTAATGTGGGTGTTAAGGTTGGGGGAATTACATGTAGTCCAGTCTAAATTAAAGTCGCCTAACATCATAGTTTCTTGAGGTAGGTGGGTGGGAAGGCTACCGAGAATGTTTTCAAGAGTGCTAATATTATTTCCTGGAGGGATGTAAGAGCAGATTATATAGATAGACATAGAGCTATTAATTTGGAGTTTGACAGTAAGGGTTTCAGCACTGGTATTTGAGGGTAGTAACACATCATAGGATGAAACAAGAAGTTCAGATTTAAACAAGATGGCTACACCCCCACCCTTTTTTGATGTACAGTCGCATCTTAGGATATTGTATCCAGGTGGGGTTATTTCTAGGTCATGAGTAGAAGGTTTCAGCCAAGTTTCTGTAAGGCAAAGAATATCAAATGCATGTGCTTGTAAGAGAGCATGCAGTTGATTAATTTTGTTGTTAATGCTACGGATATTAAGTTGAGCTACTTTGAGGGAGTTACCTGATCTTATAGAGGAGGAAGCATCATTGAATGATTGTTTTTGTAGATTGTCAGTTAGTGGAATTGGGCCAGGGTTAGGATGAATGTCCCCATCTATTAGAATGTTTGTGGATTGTTTCAGTGAAAGTTTTATAGTGCTTGGGTAGGTTAATCTTGTTGGGGAAGTAACTAACGTGGGTATATCTATGGAACCTAGGAAGCAGATAAGCTGAAGTAGAGGTAATGTTGCTGTGAGAGAAGGATTTGGGATGTGTAGTTGGTAGTGTTTGCAGGTGGGACACCTTATATACCAGAGTGCAGTGTTCATAAGAGGTGAGGGTATAAGTTAAGGTAAGAAATATTAATAAAGAAGAAAAGAGAAGAGATTTTTTTGAGGATAGGTTTATTTGAGTAGGCCATTTGTAATAGTAGGGTAAAATGTTATGTAAAGTTGATATGCAGGTTAAAATACAATTGTTGGGTAGGGTTAAATAAATGTTGTAGTGTGGTAGGATAGTCAGAGGAGGTTGGGGGGGTAGATATGCTGATAGAGGTAAAGAGGAGTGGTATAGTTACTGTGATAGTGTAGAGATGATTAAGGAGTGAGATAAGGGAAGGAGTCAAGAGGAGTGGTTATAGATACTCTGATGGAGTAGAGATGATTAAGGAGTGAGATAAGGGCAGGAGTTGATAAGTATACGTTTAAGATGATAGGATGAGTAGCATAGTGGGTGTGACTTGATAGGTATAAGTTTAACAGTACTGGGAAGGTGGGAATTGGGGGTAGGGTAGGGGAGCAGAGTGAGAGCAAGTAGTGAAGGAGACAATCAGTGCGCAGTAAAAGCCCAGAGAGAGAAGGTGAAGCAGGTAAGTAGCTTCTAGGGAAGCAGGTATGGTTTAAGACAAAGGGTAGAGAAGAGGAAAAATGTATAGCTTACTAGTCTGCTGAGGATAGAAGATGATAGGAGTGTGGACTAAGGGCAGAGAGAGAGAATTAAGGGAATAGCTAGGCAGCAGGGCAAGGGAGGAGAAAATAGGAAGGAATAATGTAAAGAGCTGAAACTAGTATCAATGGAAAGAGGGTTCTAGGCCAGGTTAGACTGCCACCTAGTGTTTAGAAGTAATATTACAACAGGTGACTAAGGGCAGAAAAACTAGCTAGTAGGGAAGGAAAGGTATACGGCAGGGGAAAGAAAAATTAGATAATACTGGTCTTGGAGAAGAGTCTGGCTGCTGGCATTCCTGACTCAGAGACTATAAATATGTTAGTACAATTACATAACAGGGCTGAGAATAGCTTTTCAACAGGGGGCAAGTAATAAAATGTACTTTGTCAAATACTGTTCAAGCAGGGGAAAAGTATTGGGACAGCACAAAAAGAAGATCCAAATTGGCAAGGCTTGAAGTAGATGAGGGGATCCTTAGTAGCCAGGCAGGTTCCTTATTGCAGGGTAGTGGGTAGAGAGCTGAAATGTACAAGTGTGTAGTCTAAACAAGTCCCATTAATTCTTCGAACAGCCATCTCCTCAAGTTAACTCCTTCTCCAGCAGGCTTTAAAGAACAGCTTAACCAGCGTAATATTGCCATTATCTGCAAAACTAACTACAAAATTCAAGTCACCTCTTGTCCAACCTTCCCTTATGACCGAGTTCCACAACTAAGCAGAATTCTGTAGAGAGCGACACACATTTCATACCACAGCATACCCACACCCAAAAAATTAAGCCAAGCCTTATCTGACTTTACTACTTTGCAATGAATGATTAGAAATAAACCCACTCCCTATATGAATCCCAAAATTTTTCATTGCAGAACTCAGGATATCACTCAAAATCAACATTATAAAACCTCTATGCATTTCAGCTATTTATTTTCCACTTGATAACATTTCCACAAAAGAAAATATCCTCTGCTGGATATCTACTACATTCAACAAGAAACTACTATCCTAGGTGACCTCAATATAGACTGGCAACTTATCAACAGTGATGCCCGCGCAGAATCAATTAACTCGTAAGGCTTCACACAATTAATAACATCCACCACTAGACTCAATAAAAAAATCTGATAGACACTCAGTTTTATCTTAGATCCTTACCACCAAACCAAACAATTCAAACATTTGGAAGACTGTCACACAAAATAAACAACCACCTTCCCACCTATGCAATCAGAAACTAAAGTACCCAAAATAAAAACATAATATATAACCAAATATGTAATATAAGCAAGTAGAAACTTCAGAGCACCACCACAGCAGCAAAGTTGTGCAAATTCCAATAAAGCGACCAAATAGAAATGAAAATAAGTGTTTATCTAAGACCAAACACTTAACAACAAACTGTATTGAAAACAGAAACGATAAGTGCTTTCAGCTATTCAGCCTTCACCAGATCGTAAATTTAATAAATAAAACACATCTTTAAAAATAAGTGGTCATCCAATCAAGTTGGTAATAAAAAGTAAAGGACCAATGGTTACATTTAAAAACATTAATTTCTTTTAGGGTCATAAGTAGAATTAATATCCAATCAAATGAGCAGATTGAATTCCATTCAATGCGAATAAAATTATAAGACAGTATAATGGTGTTCGGTTAACATAAATCATTAATATGTCTTATCCAGCTACAAAACCAGCTCGTGTTCAGCGTAGGCAGTTAACAATATGTGTAAAACATATAACTGATCATGAGCACATAAAAGCATTGCTTATATCTCCAACTAAGAAAAATCACGAACTATGAATAGGCGCTGTATACTAAATCGCCTATACAAAAAATATAGAGTCTTCTGTGCTTAATAATCAGCCTATGGTATTGAGGCTTTTGGCTGAACCACCAATGAAAAGTAGACTCAACTCTTCCGATTGAGGACGCCTTCGGCACTCAAGTGACATCCCATTACTCAGCCAGAAGTAATAACAAATATAAAAAACTCCTTGCAAACATCATTCATGAAGGATGATATTAATTCTTTAATTACATTATGTCACCAATAAAAGCAATATTTATTAGTCAACCTATGCAACTAATATAAGGAGTTTAAGCCAAGTCTTATTAAAAGGCCAATCAGGGAATGGCTAACTGCACCTAATTTGCATATCAGTTCTCAGGCAAAAGGGATGAAAATATAGCAATTAAGAAGGGGGCGCAGATGATCTTAAGCGATACAACAATGCCAGCCTCCCAAAGCCGCACAACACCACAACTATCCAACAAAATCTCACCTTAACACTTAGAACTGGCCGTCATCATCAGCCATCAAACATGCATAATTTGCGAGAAGTCATCAGTATCGTGAATACATAGTACAGATGCAAATCTAAATAACACAAAAACATAAAAATATAGAAAAACACTACATATTTCTGTGATGAGAATAAATATTGTGGTAAATTCACTAATAAAAAATATATAAAATATAAAAAAATATATATATATATATATGGTGGTCCATTTTTACAAATGACCTATAGCATTCATTTCAATGCAGTTCGCAGCCAATGGAGTGAACCCAATTTAACTCCACTTGATAGGTCAGTCCAAGGGAAGAATTTCCCAAAAAAGTTATATGCTACCAAGAGGTTCTGATAGGTATAAGAAAAAAGATGGTAGAAGATGTCACCCAATAGTGGTTCACAGAGAACCCTAGCTGTCACCTTAATATTTAAGATTAAAAATTGGCTATCATCAGCCAGACCCATATTACAGGATGCAGATCTTCAATACTAGTGAAATAAAGAAACACATAAGAATTGAGAATCAGTTAAGCACTACGTATTTCTCAGATGAAAAAAATACATCATAATGAATTAATCGCTGATAGAAGCGCATAGTATTCAATGTTTATTAAATAACCTATAGCGTTTAGTCAATGAAATTAACAGCCAATGACGTGGATCAAATCTAGCATCACTTAATAGACCATTCCGCGGAGAAAATCCCCAAGAAAAGGTGCTAGTAAACAAACTTGCATAGGTCTAGAGATCTAGCGATGAATTCATTGTAATATTAAGGTGACAGCTAGGGTTCTCTGTGAACCACTATTGGTTGACATCTTCTACCATCTTTTTTCTTATACCTATCAGAACCTCTTGGTAGCATATACTCTTTTTTGGGAAATTCTTCCCTTGGACTGACCTATCAAGTGGAGTTAAATTGGGTTCACTCCATTGGCTGCGAACTGCATTGAAATGAATGCTATAGGTCATTTGTAAAAATGGACCACCATATATATATATTTTTTTATATTTTATATATTTTTTATTAGTGAATTTACCACGATATTTATTCTCATCATAGAAATATGTAGTGTTTTTCTATATGTTTATGTTTTTGTGTTATTTAGATTTGCATCTGTACTATGTATTCACGATACTGATGACTTCTCGCAAATTATGCATGTTTGATGGCTGATGATGACGGCCAGTTCTAAGTGTTAAGGTGAGATTTTGTTGGATAGTTGTGGTGTTGTGCGGCTACGGGAGGCTGGCACTGTTGTATCGTTTAAGATCATCTGCGCCCCCTTTTTAATTGTTATATTTTCATCTCTTTTGCCTGAGAACTGATATGCAAATTAGGTGCCGTTAACCGTTCCCTGATTGGCCTTTTAATAAGACTTGGCTTAAACTCCTTATATTAGCTGCATAGGTTGACTAATAAATATTGATTTTATTGGCGACATAATGTAAGTAATTAAAGAATTAATATCATCCTTCATGAATGATGTTTGCAAGGAGTTTTTTATATTTGTTATTACTTCTGGCTGAGTAATGGGATGTCAATTGAGTGCTGAAGGCGTCCTCAATCAGAAGAGTTGAGTCTACTTTTCATTGGTGGTTCAGCCAAAACCCTCAATACCACAGGCTGATTATTAAGCACAGAAGACTCCATGTTTTTTGTATAGGCGATTTAGTATACAGCGCCTATTCATAGTTCGTGATCTTTCTTAGTTGGAGATATAAGCAATGCTTGTATGTGCTCATGATCAATTATATGTTTTACACATATTGTTAACTGCCTACGCTGAACACTAGCTGGTTTTGTAGCTGGATAAGACATATTGATGATTTATGTTAACTGAACACCATTATACTGTCCTATAATTTTATTCGCATTGAATGGAATTCAATCTGCTCATTTGATTGGATACTAATTCTACTTATGACCCTATAAGAAATTAATGTTTTTAAATGTAACCATTAGTCCTTTACTTTTTATTATTAACTTGATTGGATGACTTCTTTTTAAACAGGTGTTTATTTATTAAATTTACGATCTGATGAAGGCTGAATAGCCGAAAGCGCTTATCGTTTCTGTTTTCAATATAGTTTAAGTGTTTGGTCTTCAATAAACACTTATTTTTGTTTCTATTTGATTGCTTTATTGGAATTTGCACAACTTTGCTGCCGTGGTGGTGCCCTGAAGTTTCTAATTGCTGCTGTTTCATCATTTGTCTTCATCACGTCTGCGAGGTTTGGAAGTTGTTTACTTCAAGTATGTAATATAACAAAATTTAACAAAGATACACTTATCAATACTCTGATAGGATATAACTGGAACATACTGAAATCTATTCCACTTGATGTCTTTGTCTCACATTCATGAAACTTTCTAACAGCGTCAGTGGTGCAACAGGTAGCACACTAACAGGTAGCACACTCACCTTTGGAGCAAAAGGCTGTGGGTTCTACTACCGCACAAGGTAGCTCATTTACTAACAGTGCAGTGCAGTATGGGGTAGGTGCTACACTCCTGAGTGTCATTCTTCAGCTGAGTTATTTTATTAAATTGAGGTCCCATCTGGTTGAGTCAGGTGGTATCTTGGATGGATGTAAAAGAACCCATGGGAACTACTGAAAACAGTAGGGGGAAGTTCCACAATACCCTGGCCGAATTTCCCCTAGAACTGTAAATACCCCTCTAGGTCAGGACCCTAGTGTGATAAAACCAGTCATCAAAGGATGGATGGAAAAACAGATAGGTAACAAAACTTTTAGAAATATTCTTAACAGCCTAACCTCTATATGAATAATGAAAGTTAAATTAAACCCTTCATCATGGGTAATGCAAAAATAAATCATGCTTCAAAGAGAGAAAGCCTAGAAAGACTGGTATAAAAGCAATACATGAAACACACTTCATACTTTTAGGCATCTCAGAGCACTTGCCAAGTACCACATTAAAATAGGTAAACAAGCCTATTGCACTAAACCCCAATATAAACACCAAAAAAAAAAAAATCCATGACTTTTGGATCTTCATTAAAACTAATGTAGCCTGCCCTAACCAACATGCCCTCTCCTTCTACTTCTAACACCACTGACTCAGTACCATCTCAGTTCAAATCCAGCTTTAATAAAGCAGTATTATCTCTTATTAATAATAATAATAATAATAATAATAATAATAATTCACCTCTCTCTCCTCTCTACACTATGCTACCCAGTCACATTCATTCACTTTCCTCCCAGTCTCCATCTGTACTATAACAAAATACCTGCTGAAAATAAAACCTACTTCTTTAACTGCTGACCAACTTCCAACAGATTACCTAAAATTAGCAGCTGATTCTGTGGCTTTCCATACATCCATGCTAATGAATAGATCCATACCCGAGAGCTATGTCCCATCCATCTGGAAAAACTACTGCATAATACAACTCCACAAAAGATGCACATCATCAGACTTTTCCAGCTAAAGACCTACTGCCACCCCCACTAAAGTACTAGAAAAATGAATATACTCACAACTTATACCGCACATTAACTATAACAACCTTCTCCCCAAAACCAGTAAATTTTTAAACCTCAAAGTACTACCTACCTACTCTGGATCCCGCACAGTTTCGTTTTGTGAAGGGTAGATCATGTCTGCTCAACTTGGTCGACTTTTTTGAGTCAGTCACCAGAGCTATGGATGAAGGCAAGGTGGTTTATACAACGTTGCTCGATTCCCCACTCAAGAATCATAGAAAAACTCACTAAGCTAGGCATCAAACCCCATATCACTAGGTGGATTGCAAACTGGCTCACAGATAAAACCCACAGTGTGAAAGTAGCTGACTCCCAAGTTAGACGGCCAACCAGTCACGAGTTGAGTCCCAGAGGGTTCGGTCCTGGGTCCTCTCCTGTTTGGTATCTACTTTTCTGAAGTTCAGGCCAACACGAAGAGACTCTGGTGACAAAGTTTGCAAACGACTGCAAGTTGGGAGCTATTATTAACTCACCAATTGATGTTGACATCATGCAGAAAGGCTTCACTGAGACCATCGACTGGTGTCAGAACCATGGGCTTAAGCTCAATGCAAAAAAATGTGCCATGATCCCCTTTGGGAAAAACTCTTGTTCCCATTAATTACCACATCGATGGTACTCCACTGAACACACAAGACATTATAAGAGATCTGGGAACACAGGTTGATGGCAACCTCTCTTTTGACCACCACATTTCCACTGTGGTCTATGTGGCACATCTCATTACTAAGGGTTTTGCATCCAGGAAGAAAGAGGTCATTGTCTTCCTCTACTCTTCCTTCATTAGGCTAATCATCGAGTACAATGCCCCATTTGGCATGTACCTCACTAGACACCTGCAGCAACTGGAGAGGCCACAAAAGTACTTCACAATGATGATCCTAGGCCTTAAATGGTTGTCTTATATGGACAGACTCAAACTCCAACTATTCTCTGTCTCATATCGCCTACTTAGAGGCAATCTGTGCTTGACTTACAAACCCATGTCTGACCCAGCTCTGTTAGAAATGCTACATCTAAAGAAATCCCAATCCCTCCGCAAAACACACTCCAGAGACCTCAACCTCATTACCACAATCAACAGAACATGCTGGACGGACAGGTTCATAACCCAAAGACTGCTCATGCTATGGAATAGACTTCCCATACATGTCAAACGGAGCACCTCACTGATCCTCTTCAAGAGAATTCCTGATGAGTGGATGGGAAATAGAAACACTCCAGTGGCTCTACTCAACACAGGCACTGGGAACTAATGTCGGGTGGCACAATGCCAGGGTAATCCTAGGGGCTAGGCTTGTAAAGGCTCCAGGGCCATTAGCCTAGTACACACCTATGAACCTATTCACCAATGAACCTACCACCTGTCTCTTCAACATCAATATTATTCACCAACATAGGAATGATCATAACCTGGTATCTTCTGTATTTTTTGATTTATCAATAGCATTTGACGCCATTCACATCAACATCTTTCTAAACGTTCTTCTCCGAGCCTCACCCAGCCCACTCTCTCATGGTTGCCTGGCTAACAGGCAGCAAGCAGTCACATGTAAACAAAGTTCTTCCTCATTTCTACCAGTCACTGTCGGTGCCCTACAAGGTTCAATATTAGAACCCCTCTAATTCAACAATTTTGCAAACTACATGCTGTTAACCACCACGCTAGCAGAGTTCAATATGCTGATGACTGAATTCCTATATATGCAGCCCCATCCCTGACAACACTTCAAGACATCATCCAAGATTTTTTCAATATTAAAACTCGGTTAAAGTATGCAAATCTACTTTTAAATCCTTAAAAAAAAGCATGCTCTTCTTGCTCAACAATACTAAAATGAAACACAATCTTTCAACATAATCTTATATAACACTACAAAAGAATGAAACTGTTACCCAAACATAACTTCTAGGTGTCCTACCTGACAATAACCTCATATCTGACCAGCACATATCCAAAGCAATTAAAATAAACATACCAGAAAGGTGGCTCCATCTATAGAATCCAACACTACCAGACAGATGATGCAAGCATCTACCTACCTTCTTCCATCCATACTGTATAACTCACCTGTTCTTGCCAACCCAAATCCCACACTTACAGTTAAACTTTCCAGCTGTTACAATAAAGTATACAAATTTGCTGTTAACCTAATGTACAAGACTCATTGTTCTAGAGCATGAAACAACTAAACTGGGTTAAGCTACCCAGCTATTTTACATACTCACCTTATTCCTGCACATGATCTTATACATGCACCAGAAAATGTCCATCACTAAAAGATACCATGCAATGCTACTGTCCAGATAGCTATCACTGCTCAACCAATAAGCTTTTAGCAATCACAAAAAGTCTTATAACTCAGCAGGCAACTTACTACATTCCCCTTAAGTTTCTAAACCTCTGGAAGGCCATCCCAACATACCTAAAGCAGATCATGAAACCATCTCCCTCCAAGCCCTTAACACATGGTCATGCATATGCTCTACACCTGAATAACCCCATCTTCCTTTGTCAGCTCATACCCCTTTATAACCTTTATCCCTTTCTGCTTTCTACCTTAATCCCCGGTTTACATCTCGGTTTCCTTTTGACCTTCCCACCCTCCGCCACTCTCTTTTAATCATGTTCTGTCAATTCATACCCTAGTATTCATACTGCCACCATCCTTGACTCATCAGCACTGCATCTCTATCTCTTCTTCCTTTTATTAATATATATCTGCCAATTGTTTCACACTCATACTTCAGCTTTATTTATAACAGCTACTATTAATCATCCTTACCCATGCCTTATAAGTCATATCTAATCTCTGCTTGTCACATATATTGCACATGAACTGTTTACACGATAAATGTTTTATACTTTGAATTTAATAATATGTATAATGTCACCAGAGAAGAAATACCAGTTTTATCTTTGTATACTGTCACTACTGAATTACCTGTTTGCATCTAGATGTCTTAAGAACTATCCAAATAATACATCTTTGTAAAACAATTGTTCTGCCTAGATTGTTTTAAATGTATCTGCTGGAGCTTTTCTCCCCAAGTCTCCATTGGAAATGGGCTTTGCCCAGTATGACTTTCTCAGGGAACAAAGAAAAATAAATAAGGGATTCCTGTTAGCAATATATTTTAATTGGGGCATGGCTAAAATGCTGGCTGGTTAACGGCACTTTCACTTAGCTCTGCTATCTAAAATTAATTTCTGACAAGAAATTTTAAAAACCGGGGCCAACTGACTTCAAACCTACAGATGTTTTTTTAAGTTCCTGAAAGACTATTTTGGAATTGTTTTGTCATTATTTGCTGATTTTCCTGTGAAAAAAAACACACAGAAAGGGTGCTGACTTTCTCTCAAGATGAGTTATGCCAAAAGCAGTGTGCAGGACCAGTCACTGAAGAAGGAAATTACAAGCCTTGCTTTCCACTATGAATGATTTATTATCTCTAAAAATAAATAAGATGGACAGTAAACTGGAGTCCTTTAAAGAAGAGAGCACAAAGCAAATGTAATTATTGAAATAAATGATAATGCAACATAACATCCAGCATGCTGGTATGGAAGAATCCTTAAATGACCTAAAGGGAAGATTATCTGAACAGGAACTTCAAGAAGAGTTTCTCTCAAAAAAAAAAAACATTCTTAATTAGTAAACTAGATGATCTAGAAAACAAATCAAGAAGGAACACTCTTCATATCTATGGCTTGCCACAAAAAACAGAAGGGGACAACATCATAAACTTCCTCATCTTGGCTACCTAATATCTTAAATTTACAGGAATCCCTATCATAGAAAGAGCCCATAGGTCATTGGTATCTTCTTCACTTTCTAAAAAGGTAACTCTAATCCAAGGTCTATAACTGTACCCTTTCTTCACATAACAAGGAAAGTACAGTTGTGTAAACTTACCATAAATGTAGATGTTCAAGAATATTCACTGTTGCAGTCATCGCATTTGGGTTATCCCTGCCAGGGTAGCCCTCAGTCGGCACCAAATACTATAGGCTTAGTATTTTTGCGTCAGTTGCCATCGCTCCAGGACTGACGTCAGGTCGTCAGTGTTCTAAATTAAGGCAGCTGATGCCATTACATCTGTTTTTCTTGCCCTAACTGTTAAGAGACCCCAAGAGGGAGCTAGGTTATGGTGGAAGAAGACCACCAGTAGAAAGTAAATACAAAAATATCCTTGTAAGGATAGAGAGAGAGAGACAGAGAGAAACTAAGAGAGAGAGACCAGGGGGATGGAGGGAAGGAAACTGGGACTGCAACAGTGAATACACTCGAACATCTACATTTACAGTAAGTGTACACAACTGTACTATGTTCTTCGCGTTTCACTGTTGCAGTCATCACATGTGGGTTGATTCCCAAAGTGAAGAAAAGGGTGGAGGCAGTCAAGAAGACTGGGGGCTGGCTAGGATACCCTGCAAGACTGCTGTGGCAAAGCCTGCCCTGGATTGGGAGAAGATAGGCAGGTGGTAATGCTTGGTGAAGGTATGAACAGATGTCCATGTTGTAGCCTCCAGGATGTCCCTGGTGGGGATCCCTCTGAGGAAAACTGCAGAGGTGGAGGTTGCTCTGGCAGAATGTGTCTTAACCCCCCCTTGGGGGTAGGTTTCCCATACTGCTTGTAGCAGAAATTGATGCAGTGTGCTACCCATTTGGAAATGGTTTGTTTGGATATGGCCTTGCCTTCACCTCCTGTAGCAAAGTTAACAATTGATCAGTCTTCCTAAATGATTTAGTCCTATCTAGGTAGGATCTGAGCTGTTCGTGCACATCTACAGAGTGCATAATCCTTTCCCCCTTGTTTTGTGGGTTAGGGAAAAAGGTGGGCAAATAAATGGATTGGTTGAGAGCCACACTGAACACCACTTTTGGCATGAAGGATGGGTTAGTCTTGAGGGAGACCCTGTCAGCATGGAAAATGAAGAAGGGCCCTACAGCCATTAGTGCTTGCAGCTCGGATACTCTTCCAGCTGAAGTGATGGCCAGAAGCAAGGCTGTCTTCCAAGAGAGGAACTTTAACTCTGCTGATGCTGCTGGTTCAAAGTGGGGGGGGGGGGGGGTAGGGTGAGTTTTTCCAAAACAAAGTTAAGGTCCCAAGCTGGGGTAGGTGCTCTTCTAGGTGTCCTCAAGTTGTTAGCCCCTCTTAGGAATTGTTTGATGAGAGGGTGGGAGAAAAGAGGTGGCTCTGTGCTGAAATGAGCAGAGACGGCAGAGGCAAGAATTTTAATGGAAGAGAAGGATAGACCCCTGTGTAGTAGGTCAGCCAGTTAAATCCAGGATGAGAGGTAGGGAGGGCTATGCAGTTCTGGCTCCCTTAGCCTGGATCCAGGTGCAAAACCTTTTTACTTGTCAGCATAGGACTTTCTAGTGCTAGGGCGTCTGGACTCATGTATAACATCTAGAACTTGTTTGCTTAGATTGGCAGCTTGTGCAGTGGTCAGGGAATAAGCCAGGATGCCAGATTGAGGGTCTGCATTTGGGGATGAATGAATTCTCCATTCTTCTGGGTCAGGAGTGTTGGGTTCTGAGGGAGATGCCATGGTGGCAGTGGCGACAAGCTTCGCAGTAGAGGGTATCAGTGCTGGCATGGCCAGTCTGGGGCAATCAGGATTGTCCTCGGTTTTTCCTCCTTATTTTGAGCAGTACCCTTGTAATGAGCAGTAGAGGAGGGAATGCATAGACCGAGAGGTTGCCCCACTGGAAGGACAGATCGTCCACTTTCCATGCCTTGCTGTGAGGTTCCCTGGTGCAGAATTTGCTGAGCTGATGGTTAGAGTGGAAAGCAAAGAGGTTGACCTTCGGGATGCCCGATTTCTGGGTTACAAGGGTGAAGGTTCTTTGGTCTAGCTGTCACTCATGTGGGTCCAGAAGATTTTTGCTCAAGATGTCTGCCAGAGAGTTTACAGAGCCTGGCAGGAATTGTGCTAGCAGGTGTAGTTGCATGGCTGAGGCTGTGCATCAAAGGGTCATGTCGAGCCTACACAGAGGGTACGAGTGAGTCCCTCCCTGCTTGTTGATATACCACATCACAGTGGTGTCTGTTTTGATCAGTAGAGGCCCCGGGGAGAGTAGGGGTCTGAAGGCTGTCAGAGCTTGCTGAACAGCTAATATCTCTTTTTGGCGGATGTGCAGATGTATTTGGTTTGGGCTCCATTGGCCCTGAATGCATCTGCTGTCCAGGTGTGCATGCCAGGCATAGTCTGATGCGTCTGTGGAAAGGGTCTGGGCGGCATGGAGCTGTGAGAAGGGTAGTCCCTTGTTGTGGCTGCATGCTGCTGCCCACCAAAGGAAATCTTTCCTTAAGCAAGGTATCATTGGTTTAAGAGTTTCCAGGTCTTGGGAGTGTTGAAGTTTCATCATATGCAGTCTGGCATATGGAATCAGTAAAAATTTTAGAAGCCATGAACCCCAAAACTTGCAGGATTTTCCTTGCGGATAACTGGGGTCTGGTGGCTAGATGAGAGAAGCAGGTTGCCAGGTAGGTTTGTTATTCTGGTGTAAGGAATGCCATTTGGGATGCCGTATCCAGGCTTGCTCCCAGGAATCCAATTTTTTTTGCGTGGGTACTAGTTTGGATTTCTTTTAGTTGATAGTATACCCCAGGGAGGTCAGTAGGTCCTTTACAAAGGTCAGGTGCTTTAGCAGCTTTTCCTGACTGTCTGCCTGAATCAGGCAGTCATCTAAGTATGGGTAAATTTGAATATTTCTTTGACTGCAAAAAGCAATGGCGAGAGCCAGACACTTTGTGAAAACTCTGGGAGCAGTGGATAAGCCAAAGGGAAGCGCAGAGAACTGAAAATGCAGTGATCCTGCCCTGAAATGGAGATATTTCCTGCAAGATTCCCTGACTGGGATGTGTAGGTAGGGCTCTTTTAGGTCTGGGGTGGCTAACCAAGCATCCTTGGAGACCATAGGTAGAAGTTGCTGGAGGGTGAACAGTTTGAATTTTGATATCACCAGGAAAGTGTTTAGAATGGATAGATCGAAGATGGGGCGCCGGGTGCCCTCTTTTCTGGGTACCAGGAAGAGTCTGGAGTAGAAACCTTGGCCTACCTGTACTGCAGGAACATGCTCTATTGCCCTCATCGAGAGCAGGGAAAGGACTTGCTTTTTGGCCTCTGCCCACTCGTTTGGGGGAAGATCTGGGAACCCTTTTGGGGTTGGTAGAGTGTGGAAATAAAATATGTATCCATGGGACACTATGTTAAGGACCCAGCTGTCATTGGTAATGGTAGCCCAGGTGCTTGCGTGGAAGGAGAGTTTTCCTCCTAGGGACAAGAGCAGGTGGGTAAGAGGGAGGGGGTGGAAGTGCAAAGTCATTGTGAGTTCTTACCATGAGGGGGTGGCTTAGCACTCCCTGGTTCCCTGGTTTTGAAGAGGAGGAACTCCATTGCTTAGATCTCTGCATTCCCTGAGGCTGCTGTCTGGGGGGCCTGCTTCCTGGGGTCTGGGCTGAGTTGACCTGGAGAAGGCTGGAAAGTACCAGTGCTTGAAGGGGCAATGCCTACTGAACCTTGATGGCTGGACCTGCAAGGAGTCTGTCTGCAGAGATTTAGCTTTTTCTTCCATCTTTTTTAAGACCTCCTCTGCCTTGGTGCCAAATAAGTTGTCTTTGTGCAGTGGTGCCTCCAATAATTTGGATTTGACATGGTCTGGCAAGGGCTGTTCCTTTAGCCAAGCATACCTTCGAAGGACAGAACCAGTGACGTCTGCCCTGCAAGACGCTTCTAGGGTGTCAAAACCACACTGTTAGGTATGCTTAGTTACTTAACTTGCAGAATGCATTAGCTCTTGTAACTCTATTTTCTGCACAAGCAGGAAAGTAAGATATTTTTGTTTGAGGAGTTCAATGGGACGTTGCTGATATTTCAGCATATGGAACTAATAATTTAGTCCTCTAATAGCAAGAGTAGCAGAGGTGTATGCTGTTTTACTCCATCTGTCTAATGCTCGGGAATCCTTATTTGATGGGGTGGGATTCTTGGCAGAAGTTGCTTTAATTCCTTTCGGTCCTTGAGAGATAACCTTGGGGTCAGCAATAGGACTTTTTAATAGAAATTTGTGAGAGTCAAGGATTCTATAGTACCTGCCTGGTTTCCTGGGAGCAGGAGGGAGGGTGTCAAGAGTCAAACTGGATTCCATAAAAACATCATCCACAACATCCAGGACAGGAAGAATGCCCAGAGGTCTGTGCTGTGGAAGATCTAGGAATTCCCTGAGTCTCTTTTTTGACTGAGGGTAGTCCTGACATTCCCATTGGAAATGTTCCCTTAAGGTATGTAGGATTTCCCCAAAGGAGAAGTCCTCAGGTGGAGAGGATGAAGGGATGGATTCCTCTGCATCAGAATCCTCATAAGCTGAGAGGGGTTGCATATCTTCATAATCAGATGCAGAGTCAGACTCCTGTTCAGATAAAATTACTGGGGACAAATCTCTTTCTTTTGGAAGAGGTGGCCTGGCTTCCCCTGATAAGCATTATAAGGTCTTCCGCCATTTTAAGCATCTGAGACAGAGGCAAAGAAGTAAGTGCCTGAGATTGGGTCGTCGGTTTCTTGGGTGTGGTTCATACCCTGGGCCTTAGAAACTCGGGAGTTTTCGAAAGACCGGTAGACACAAAAGAAGTCGTCAGTCTGCGTCAAGAATCGGTAGTGCGAAGTACTTCCTCAGCAGCCGGTGTCTGCTCAGCGGCTCTGGACCCATCCAAGGTAGAGACATCTGCAGGATCCTTAGTTGATGAAGAGTCTTGTGTCATACCAGACACCAAAAGGGTCTCAGTAGCGGCCTGCAAATCCACAGAAGCAGGCATCAGAGGCTGCAAAAGTGCTCACTGAGGACTGGAGAACTGACAACTAGCTTAACGGAAGCGTTGTCGGCAGTTTTGGACCTGTGTGGTCTGTCTCTGTCTTTATCTTTACGTTTTTTCGGAAGATCTGCTGTCGGATGGCTTACCAAGGCCATATCGGAATTCGAGGACTGAGAGCAAAAATATCTAGCTACAATAAGTGCCCGACTATGTATAGTTCTGGTGTTGAACAGAGCACAAAAGCGACAGCGGGGGACGTCATGGTCTGGGCCTAAGCAAGTGACGCAGTAGGAATGAAAATCTCATTGTAGTATTTGCTTTCCACAGACGAGACAATTGTTAACTTTTTCTGACATCTGTTAGAGCAAGAAAAAAGGATCCCCAACAGGGTACTTAGCTTTAGAAGACTTCAACTTAAATTTTGGAAATGAACAACTCAGGTAGCGGCCAACCGGCACTCGTGTGAACTGCTTTTGCTTTGAGCTCCTCGACAAGAAAAACTGATGTAATGGTGTCAGCTGCCTTAATTTATAACACTGATGACCTGACATCAGTCCTGGAGCGACAGCAACTGACGCAGAAATACTAAGCCTCTGGTATTTGGGCTGACTGAGGGCTACCCTGGCAGGGATAACCCAAATGTGACTGTAACAGTGAAACATGGAGAACATCTGGTACTGAAAACAGCTTAGGTTAATTATCCAATTAAGTTCAATGACAATATTACTAGATTTGACAATGATTATTTGTCTGCAGTAATTACAAAAAGAAAGGAATTTTTACCATTGATTAAAGAACTGAAAAAGAAACATCTTAAAGTTCATCTGCTGTTCCCTACATGACAAAGTATTCCTTCTGGATGGCAACAAAACCTATGACGTACTAGACTCTGCTGTTATGTACCTATCAAACAGATGAAATGGATTGCTCTATTTATTCACTCAAGTGTCAAGCGGAGAAGAACAGCTGGAAAATAGTACACAAGAAAAAGAAAAGACTAAAGCACAAATACATTTTTAACTACTGTTTCTATTTCTCTCCGCAGTTATATTAACCTTCTGTTTTATATACAATTCTACTAGAATGAAACTTGACCATTATACAATTCACAAAAAAAAAGGTAGAAGCTCCTTTATATTTCATTTCTGTAATATTGATTATTTACCTTTAGTAATGTATTCATAATATGACATTACACCACTATATACTTTGCTTATGGTAAACTTATATTAAAGAAGTCTATATGGTGCATTTTTTAGATAGTTTAACTCCATACAAAGCAACTTTATTGATTTATTTATCTGATATTTGTTTACTGGGGTGGTCTGACTGGGTCTACAGAACCCCGTTTTCAGCAGAGGCCCAGGTAGAAAAGCTCCACATACAGTACAATACAAATACACTATAATCCAATACAATAAAGATTACATTAGAAATACTATACAAAAAATAAGTTGAAAGAACTGCTACAAGATGTTGTAATATATTGTAATAATCACAAAAGCACATATGTAGTGTTCAACTGCTCCAAAACACAGCACACTGCTTACATTACTATATTATGGCACCATGACTAAAGGTTAGAAAAAGACTGAACATTCCAATTTACTTAAGGTCATTTTATAGTTTATGTTAATAAATGTAGTAATTCTGAAGTGAATTAAATGTTTATGACTGATATCTGCACAGTGATCAAAAGTATATTACTATAGAGAAAGTTGAAAATGTAACGCTTTTACTAATATTTTGCTGCATAGCTTTACATTAGGATTTATATTAATGAATATAGCTGTTTGACTAGTTTATTGAATAAATGTAATAATTTATTGTAGACTCCCAGACTTTATACTTTAAAACATTTCAGTTAAGTGAAAAAATGATTTAGATAAATATATTGCCATGAAGTGAAGGAATTTACAGTTAGTCACTTCACGAACTCTAAACGAAATTCTGAATGTTTTTTCACAGTTTACTTACCTTCCTCTCTTAGCTTCCCGTCGAGATTGCAAGCTAAAAACACCATCTTTTTTCAAGTCCTTTTCTTCAGCCCGAGCATTTCCTTAGTTTAAATTCCCTCACGATAATGCGATCACCCCAAAATGAAACTAAACAACCCATACATGACGTAACAGCACCAGCTAAAGGTCAAACTACAGATGCCCAAGCTGTCTAGTAATTTAAAGTGATACACGTGACATTTTAATCTGCAATCCTTCATAAACTTATTAGAGGTTACGACACAGCTCTGTTTATGCATATATTAATTTTAATATGCAAAATGTTTCTAGTCTGCATTTATATTAATAGAAGATATGAAAATAATTGTTATTGTTTTCTAATAGAAATATATAGTGAATTAGACATATTACTGTTAATTATAGATGTTGCAGTTTAAAATTAGTTTATATGTATTAAATGGGAGGCTCTCGTTTAGTATGGTGACTGGTGTATATTTACGTATTAATTAGATAAATAGTTCAAATCAGTATTTGCCTACTTTCTGTTACAAATAAAGCTATCAGACAGACAGACTTAGGGGTAGATTGGATAGGGGCTTTAAAGGGTGCACTTGGATGGCTTGGCAATTCAAGTGTAGGGGTTCTTTTAACCTCAGAGTGTACAGTTTGTTCTTTAGTTCAATATTTAATGTTTTACTCCCTTTTGTTGGGGGGTGCCTAAGTCTACTAAAAATATAGTAATTTCACTAATAATCAAGTTATTTTCACCAGTTTTATGTATGTTTTTACTGTTTTCTCTGGTAGTATTCACATATACATGCAAAGTAATTATGTAGGTAGTAGTTTATGTATGAAATGTATTTCCATTAATGTGAATGGTTTGAATAATAGTTGTAAAAGGGGAAGTTTGATTAAATATATAAAACTCTCTAACCCACAGCTTGTATTTTTACAGGAAACAAATCTTCTGCAAGTAGATTTAAACAAATCTCAGTATTAGCAATTATTCACTTTTAGCATAAACAAAATAGAAGGGGTGTAACGATGTTATAGAATAAATCTGCCTAAAGTTATAACTACTTATTAAGATGAAGCAGGAATACTTTGCTTGGTAACATTAGAAATAAATAGGACAATATATACATTAGTTAATTTATACTGGACTCCTGGCCTAGAAGTTAAAGTAGTTAAGCAACACATAGAAGACAATATACAATATTCTAGGGGGTATATAATATTAGCTGGAGATTTCAATTGCATAATGAATGAAAGTGACACTAACTCCATAAATATACATAGAAAAACTGCATCATCCAAGACATTGGTTGAATTTACAGATGCTGATACAGATTCACTATTTTACACATTCTATTCACACAGGCATGGTTCTCATTCTGGGATTAATAAAGTATATTTATCAAGAGAGTTAACTGCAAAGTTAGATTAAGTTAAAGTAAGTTTTTGCCCCTTTTTAGACTATAATGCCCTTACATTTGAATTAGAAATACATACAAGACAAAGGAGACCTATGACTAGAATACTGTCCTATATAATTTAAAAGATTTTAAGGATTTTTTTTTTTTACAAAGAAATACAATCCTTTCTTGAAATAAACATCACTGATGATATTTCAGATACACACACACACACACACACACACACACACACACATATATATATATATATATATATATATATATATATATATATATATATATATATATATATATATATATATATATATATATATATATATATATATATATATATATATACACACACACACACACACACACACACACATACTGTAACTCACTGAAATCTTACTTATATGGCAAAACTTTAGCTTGGTAATAATAAAAGAAAACATTGGAATAAAGATTTAGTGGAGCTACAATCAAATATCGACAGTTCAAAACTTAATATTCAAAAGGGGATGAAGCACTTAATAAATATATAGAAATTTTGCATCACAAAATAATGATTGATTTAGAAAAGATTAGACCTGTTTCTTACACAGTGAATCCTAGAAATCAGAGAACTGCAAACAGAACTAAAAAGATAATAAAATCAAACCAGATAAAGGAAGTATATATGTCAGGCACTAGGAAGAAAGTGTCAGACTTAGAATATTAGAAGCATTTAAAACACATTATAATAGTATTAATTCATAAAGGGTTGAACTAAAACCACAAAATATAATAAGGTCTTTTCTTAAGGTAAACATCAAATCTAAACTATAGGATCAGCACATCAAGTCAATTGATAAATAATAATGTCTGAACTTAAATCTCAGATTGATATGTTAAAGCTTAATAAAGCACTTGGTACAGACAACATTATTCCAGAGATGGTTAAACTTCTACCTAAGGAAGCAGTAGCTCTATTGTTAAAGGTGTTGTTGGAAGTATACAGCAATTTCTCCCATTTTGAAATCTAATAAAAGTGTCAATGAATGTTCCTCTTATAGACCTATATCCATTTTGAATGTTGATTACAAAATGTTCATGTCAATTCATGCTGACAGAATTAAACTGTTGCTTCCTTCATTGGTGGATGAAGATCAAACAAAATTTATAAAGAACAGGAATATTTATGACAACATTAAAAGAATACTTTCTTTGATTGACTATATAAATCTCATAAAGAGAAGTATGACCCCAGTGAGTCCAGACATAAAAACACTTTTGATTCAGTTAACTGGAATTATTTATATCTAGCTCTAGAAAATTATGGATTCTCATGTAAGTTCTCTCAATTATTAAAATCACTTTATGAGATTTCTTTAGCCTCTGTCAAGATTGTGTCATGTTTGTCTACATCTATATCAATTACCAAGGGCACAAAGCAAGGCTGTCCTTTGTCTCCTTTGCTGTTTGCCTTACTTATGGAGCCCTTTGCATATTATATTAGAATGAATGCAAACATTAAAGGTATACTGGTTGGGAATAATCTAGAAATGAAGGTTCAACTTTTTGCTGATGACATTTTGTTAACATTAAATGACAATAATAACTCATCTGCTTTGCTGAAATTAACTGAATATTTTCAGTCACTTTCTGGTCTTAACTTTAATAAAAAAATAAAACAAAATTGTTGCTCAAACTCTGATGAAAAGCATTTAAATAAGAAATGTTCTCAATATCTTACCTCTGCGAATAAAATCAAATATTTAGGGGTCATGTTGACCAAAGATTCAAGTGAGACATTAAATACTAATTATATTATTTTAATTCATATTAAAGGTCTCACACAAAAATGGAACAAATTCTTTTTTACAATGCAGGACAGATCATACATAATAAAAATGATTACCTTTCCAAAATTATTGTATCTCATACAAGCATTCTCCATTCCTCCCTCTAAACAGTACATAAAATAGTTTAACAAGTTAATGTAAAACTTTCTATGGTTTCATAGTAGACCCAGAAGAGCTATTAATCACCATTTAAATGAACATGAAGTGGGGGCATAAATCTTCCAGATATAGAGGTTTATGTATTATCATCTGCTATAAAGACCTTATCCCTGTGGCTAAACACCTCATATTCAGCTAGATGGAAACAAATACATGAGTGCATATGGCTGAAATCAAGTCACTCAATGTCACCGCAATATACTGGGTTAGTATCCAACAATTTCCTTAGCTTGCTGAGAGAAAATACAGTCCTTGATAAAAAGAAATATATAAGTTATAGATTTATAACAGATACACTAAAATGATACAATTATCTAAATAAGAATCCAGATATCAAGGCTTGGATTTTTTTTTGTTATATCCTAATGCCTATACCCAGGAATATATGAATACTTTTGATGTGGCCACAATCAAAATTCTTAAAGAAATAGGAGCTAATCTACTGGAATCAACTGTTGCATAATGGTAATCTTTTAACAATGGAACAAATTAAATCCATCCATCCTCAACCCCTTTTCCCATTTTTGTGCATGGGGTCAGGGTGTCACTTCAGCAGTGACAATCATCTGGAACCAAGGTTTACACCACCGGGTGGCTAGCCCTGCTGCAGTAGTTCATTCGTACTACTCACTCGCGCACACACACACTCTCACCTACGGCCAATGTAGACTGTCCAATCCACCTACAGCATGCCTTTGGAATGTGGGAGGAAACCGGAGCACCCGGAGGAAACCCATGTGACCACAGGGAGAACATGCAGACTCTGCACAGAAGACACCCCAGCCAAGAATCAAACCAGAGAACCTCTTGCTGTCAGGTGACAATGCTAACCGCTGCACCATCGTGGCCATCTATAATTTAACAAATTAAAATGAATTTGGACAGTAATATGTGGCTAGTAATACAGCAATGTAGGCAATATGTTTTAAATAAAATACAGTTAATGAGTCCAACTATTAGACAAAACGTCCATAAAGTTGTTGAATATTTCATTTATTTAGTAAACCCCACTGTCCAAGGAAAAGGTTATTTATCAAAAAAATTTATGTTTAGTGTGTAGTTTCTA
This sequence comes from Protopterus annectens, assembly GCF_019279795.1. Classification (NCBI taxonomy): domain Eukaryota; kingdom Metazoa; phylum Chordata; order Ceratodontiformes; family Protopteridae; genus Protopterus; species Protopterus annectens. The sequence continues at coordinate 1,605,813,970 of NC_056731.1, forward strand.
TTTTGTTTTAGATTTGTTTTGGATATTTTTGTATTCTATTGATATAATCCTAATAAAAAGATTTAAAAAAAAAAAATTGTAAACTAACTAAAAGTACTAAACTATATTTTAAATAAAACTTCTGGGATTCTTACAAAACAGTTAATAATCAAACTATGGATGATAACTTAAAAAAAGTTAATTATTTCTCCTAAATGTACTTCTCTGTCAATGAAATGGAAATTATTTGCATGGAAATTTTTGCATAGGTCTTTTTTGACTTCACATAGGCTAGAATTAATGTTTAAACAAGAAATTAGTTGCTGGAGATGTAAAACTAAATTAAAGGCTGACTGGCAACACATGTTCTTTGACAGTCAATTGTTCAAAACATTTTGGGATAGGGTGAACCAATTTTTACAAATGGTGTTTAATAAGTTTCAGCTGTCCAAATCTCAGATGCTGTTTAATGCTCCTACTCCACAGTGTGCATCTAGAGCAAAGTTTTCACTTCTATGGACTCTTTTAGCCATTGCATGCAACACAATTACAACAAACTCGAAGAGCGAAAAATCTCCAACTTTTAAAGACTTCAGAATAATTGTCTGTATCCCAGATGGAATTACCTACTCTCAGGAAAAGAACAGAAAGGATCACTTCCTATTACAATTCTTGGCAAAATACTGGAAATACTAGAGAAAGGTGACTGACATACTATAGGCTCACTTGTTATACTTTGAAGACAGTTTTTTATCATATTAATTTAGGCATCCATGTAAATAGTTTGTTTTGTTGGTTATGTATTTTTATACTG